>NC_063164.1:31758060-32493893 GCF_023159225.1 Perognathus longimembris pacificus | reverse complement strand
AAACTCTACTCCCAAGTTACTTGAGCTGATCCAAAACTTTGGCAAAATAGCAGGATATAAAATAAATCCTCAAAAATCAATGGCTTTTCTATACGCCAACAGCCTTAAGAGCAAGGCTGAAATCAGGAAAGCAACACCTTTTGCAATAGCCTCAAAAAACATAAAATACTTAGGAATAACCTTAACCAAAGAAGTGAAAGACGTCTATGATGAGCACTTTAAAAACCTGAAAAAGAAAATTAAGGCAGAACTAAGGAAATAGAAAAACTTCCCAGGCTCCTGGATTGGGAGGATTAACATTGTGAAAATGGCAAAGGCTATCTATGAATTCAATGCAATACCCATCAATATTCCAATTCCATTCTTTAATGAAATACGGGAAGCAATCCAGAAATTCATTTGGAACAATAAAAGACCTCGAATAGCAAAAACAATCATAAGTAGAAAGAACAGTGCTGGAGGAATTTCAATATCAAACTTCAAGCTGTATTACAAAGCTACAGTAATAAAAACAGCTTGGTATTGGCACGAGAACCAGTGGAACAGAACTGAAGACCTAGAAATGAACCCGCAGACCTATGGCCACTTAATCTTTGCTTAAAAAATAGGATGGAAGAAAGACAGCCTCTTCAACAAATGGTGCTGGAAAAACTGGTTCAACAACTGTAACAAACTAAAACAAAATCCTTATATATCACCCTGCACCAAAATCAATTCCAAATGGATCAAAGACCTCAAAGTAAATCAGATACCCTAAAAACACTAAAAGAAGGAATGGGGGAAATAAAAAGAAGGAATAGGAGAAATGCTTGGGCTCCTTGGCACAGGACGATACTTCCTTAACAAAGGCCCAGAAACACAACAAATCAAAGAAGGTTGGACAAATGGGACTGCATCAAACTGCAGAGCTTCTGCAGGGCAAAAGACATAGCTTGCAAGATAAACAGAAAGCCCACAGACTGGGAGAAGATCTCTACCGGCCATACAACAGACAAAGGCCTCATATCTAAAATATATGCAGAACTCAAAAAATTAAATTCTTCCAAAACAAATCCTCAAAACCAATGGCCTCCTCAACAAATGGGCCAAAGACCTAAAAAGTGACTTCTCTGAAGAGGAAATGAGAATGGCCAAGAGACACATGAACAAGTGCTCTACATCACTGGCCAAAAAAGAAATACAAATCAAATCAACACTGAGATTCCACCTCACTCTAGTAAAAATGGCCATTATCAAGAAAACTAATAACAACAAATGCTGGAGGGGATGTGGCCAAAAGGGAACCCTACTACATTGTTGGTGGGAATGTAAACTTGTTCAACCACTCTGGAAAGCAGTGTGGAGGTTTCTCAGAAGGCTAAACATACAGCTCCTCTATGACCCAGCAGTCCCACTTTGGGGCATCTACCCAAAAGATTATAAGCATGACCACACTAAAGCACAACTATGTTCATCGCAGCACAATTTGTCATTGCTAAAATATGGAACCAACCCAGATTCCCCTCAGTAGATGAGTGGATCAAGAAAATGTGGTACATATACACAATGGAATTCTATGCCTCTATCAGAAAGAATGACACTGCCCCATTTGTAAGAATGGAAGAACTTGGAAAAAAAAAATCATACTAAGTAAAGTGAGCCAGATCCAAAGAAACATGACTCTATGGTTTGCCTCATAGGGAATAACTAGTACATCACTAGAGTAGACATAGCAGAAGAACACAATAGGTCAATAGCTATGCCCGTATGAACATATGAGATAACGCTAATCGAAATGAATTCCATGTTATGAAAATAAGTGGTATATCATTGTTGTAGTTCATTTCAACATGCCATGTGAAACCGTACCATTTTTCCTCTTGTATTCCCTTCTGTAGTTTTACTCCTGCTATCACTGTAACTGATATTAGTACCCCAGATGCTGTATATACATGTATTGGAACTAGGGAAAGGAAAGGGAATATCAAAATCGAGAGACAAAGGATAAAAAGACAAACCAATGCAATAGTGATACTTACAAAACCAATTGGTATAAACCAACTCTACAACTCATGGGTGGGGGAGGGAACTGGGGAGGGGAGAGATGAGGGAAAAATGAGGGAGGAGGTAACAAGTTGGACAAGAAATGTACTTGCTTAACATATGAAACTCTAACCCCTCTGTACTTCACTTTGACAATATAGAAGAAAACAAAATTTTAAAAAATATATAAATCTCTCTTCAAGCAAAAAACACTAAGAATCTGGTAGCATACTACCATTTCCTCTCTCTCTTGTAGCATGGCTCTTCCTTGTTTTCCTGATTGATTTACAAAAAGAAAAGGATGTATGCAACAGCTTCTCTTGGCATTACTGAATCGGCCACAGTTAGAAAGAGCCTGGTGATCACTAAACTCATGTTGAAGTGACGTGAAATCAAGTTTCTCAAGCCATCACAGATCTCAAGCAGATCAGCTTCGTGAGGCAGAGTTACAGCCCTCCATTTCAGATGCAGAAACAGGAACAATAGAACAAAATTTGGACCCAAGACACAATGTTGAACATGCACATTCATGACACAAGCATTGCTCAGAGATCTTCTAATACAGGCCAAACATCCCTTATTCAAAATGCTGACGCCATAAGCATTTCAGTGTTTGAATTTTCCTTTCTTCTCTCTTTTGTTTTTGAATTTTTAAATAACTGGGGATATTTAATGAGATATTTCAGATATAATCAAGCTTACTTAGGAAATTCATTTATGTTTCATACATACATGACACCCTTAGATTTAAGGTAATTTTACACAATATTTTATTGCACCTTTTTATTTTGTCTGTGAGCCAGCATGTGAGGTCAAGTGCAGAATTTTCTACATGTAGCATCACATGGGCACTAAAATAGTTCTGAATTTGGAGCATTGCAGATCCTCTCCAGATAAGGATGCTCAGCCTGCACACTATTAAGGTGATGGTACCGTTAGTTGGCCCATGATGTGTCTAATCACAAAATTCTTTATTTTACACCTCCATTGACTCTGCCTACCATTTTCCATGGATCAAATTTCAGATGCTTGGGCAACTGGCCAGGTGTGCGCTGGCTCTTAGCCATAGTCTGTGCCAACACCAAATAATAAATGTTTGTTTAGCACACAGTCCTGGAACCTCTTTAGATTTGTCACAGAGCCTGTTCTCAAGAGCACAAGGAATGCCTACCCCCACTCCCTCCCCCCAAAAAATCTAACTGAGCTTTCCATGTAAGATAGCCCAAACCCTTTTCCACAATGTCTTCATCCGCTTAGATACACATATCAGCTCTTCCCTAGCACTTCTTACTCTGGAATTCTCCAGTTTCCCTTTACTACCACAAACAAAGCCCAGATCTTATTATAGGCCTGTAGCCTAGTCTGCCCACAGAGGCATTTCCTCCAGATTTTAGTCTCTCCCAAACAAAATCAGGAGAAAGATAGACAGCCTGTCTGTATTACCCTCAAAATAACACACTCCAGGTCATCTGGGGATCTGTCTACAAACACTGAAGGGAGAAAGCACATTATAGTTTTGGAAACCTGTTTGGTGAGAGGTACTAAGTACAGGTTTCTGGAATGAAAGCAGTAGCATCTTAAAATCCACTCTCTGTATGGGCTGGGAATGTGGCTTGGTGGTAGAGTGCTTGCCTAGAATTCATGAAGCCCTGGGTTTGGTTCCTCAATACCACATAAACAGAAAAGCCAGGAGAGCGCTGTGGCTCATGTGGTAGAATGCTAGACTTGAGCAAAAGAAGCTCAGGGACAGTGCCCAGACCAGAGTTCAAGCCCCATGACAGGCAAAAAAAAAAAGAAAAGAAAAAAGAAAAAATCCATTGTAGTGCTTCATATACACAGGATGGAAACAAGAATATCACAAAGACTAGTATGCACAGACCAGATGAGCACATGTGCCATATTTACTCCTCATTTTGTAGAGTTGTAGTCATCCTTTTTATGCCCTTCTTTGAAGACATTCTCACTCAACTTGCTCACTCAGAGGGAAGCTCTATTCAGAAACTGATATGGGGGGCCTGGGGATATGGCCTAGTGGCAAGAGTGCTTGCCTCGTATACATGAGGCCCTGGGTTCAATTCCCCAGCACCACGTATACAGAAAATGGCCAGAAGTGGCGCTGTGGCTCAAGTGGCAGAGTGGTTAGCCTTGAGCAAAAAAAAAAAAAGAAGCCAGGGACAGTGCTCAGGCCCTGAGTCCAAGCCCCGGGACTGGCCAAAAAAAAAAAAAAAAGAAGCCAGGGACAGTGCTCAGGCCCTGAGTCCAAGCCCCAGGCCTGGCCAAATAAATAAATAAATAAATAAATAAATAAATAAATAAAATGAGACACGAATGATAAAAAAAAAAAACAACAACAACAACAGAAACTGATATGGTCCCTTCCCTTCCTTGTCTTCCTACTTTTGTGACACAGTCAGTCAGTCTTATATCCACAAGGAAACACAGTGCTGTTTAATAACACACACTGTGTATATGCACTCAGTGAACAAACTCTTGCAAAATGCCTATAGTATGATATACACAATATGTACTTTTGGTGTACATAAACTACATGTAAACCAGTTTTTTCTTTTGTTTTCTTTTTATTTCATATAATTTTTTTAAAATCAAAACATATTCAAATGTACTGACTTTGTCTATAATATTGGACCTGACTAGATCCATAAGAATCAGACTTTCAATCAGACTTTATTGGAACCATTACAACAATTACTGTCTTTCACATACAAATAAAATTGCTGACTGAATAAACTTCCATAAGCACAGGACAGAAATTCTTCTAGGGCTTAATGTAGTCGATCTAGTAAACTGGTCATTTAAACTTTTACCTGTGATTGAGTTTTCAGCACAGTAGTTATTACCTGACAGAATGAGGAGTTCAATGATCTCTGCATCTCCCAGAAATGCAGCCACATGAAGGGGGGTTCGTTTCTCTGAATCCTGAAATAAACAATGTCAGAGATTAGACAGCAGGTCCATTGGCAGATGGAGGTGTCTTTTGTAGGCAAAATTAGTGTGTGTTACTCACTCTGAGGTTAATGCTTGTGGAATGAGCTTGAAGGCCAAACACCTCTTGAGGGGAGTCCTGGTTATACTTTTCTCTAAAAGCACACCTGTCACCTGTACAATGTGTTCCATTTTCTGTGGCTGTGTGTGGTTTTGCCTGCCTGCTCTCTTCACTAAAGCCTAGGTCAGCTCATAGATGGACCATCCTGCACCCGATGATAAATTTCAATTTATTTCTAAACCTTCAGTATGGATTTAAAAAAAAAAAAAAAGAAAACATTTCTGAGGTGCTGGTGAGTCATGCCTATAATCCCAGCTTCTCCAGAAATAGATCTGAGGCTCCAGTTTGAAAGCCAGCCTGGACAGAAAAGTAGGGAAGTCCATGAGACTCTCATCACCTATCAGCTACCAAAAAAAAATCTTGAAGTAGAGCTGTGGTTCAAGCAATAGGCACTACAATGCCCAGGCCCTGAACCGAAGCCCCAATCCTGGCATACACACAAATGTTTCTCAAACTTCTCCAATCTATCTTGATTTGTGTTTTTTTTTCCTAAGGGAACAGAGTAGAACATTAAACAGGAGTACAGCTTTTTATCCTCCCTATCTCCATCAACTATTACTTAGACCTCTGCTCATATACATAGTACTGCCTGCTCTGGCCGGGAAGCCGATTCTAGTGACAGAGGGGTACCACAGGAGTCTCTGCTCTCAAGAATTTGATAGTCACATGAGATCACTTCAGATGGTGACAAAATTAAAACAAAATGGCATTAAGTGATTGTGAGGAGACTAGGATGTTCACTTTAGATATTGATGAGTCATGGCTTTTCTTTATTAGGAGGTCACTCCTTTCTCAGGATGTTGATATTTACACTGAGATCTAAGGCAGATCTGTTACCTGTTTTACAGATGAGAAGACTGTGGCTCAGATAGATTAAGGAATTTCCTCAAGACCCCACAGGGATCTAGTACAGCTATGGGAGACCTTGACTGTCACACCCCAGCCTAAATCTTTGGCCAGGCACTTAACATGTGCTGAGAGGCAGCATGATAACACACAGGGGAAAATACCACTCCTGCACTTATAAAATAGCAGTGATCTTATCTATTTAGAGGACCAATAAGAGGACTCTAGGTAATGGGAGTAAACAGAGCCCAAGGTAAGCAGAT
This sequence comes from Perognathus longimembris pacificus, assembly GCF_023159225.1. Taxonomy (NCBI): domain Eukaryota; kingdom Metazoa; phylum Chordata; class Mammalia; order Rodentia; family Heteromyidae; genus Perognathus; species Perognathus longimembris. The sequence continues at coordinate 32,487,698 of NC_063164.1, read as the reverse complement.
GCATGCCTAGCAAATGCTCCATTACTGTCATCAGCAGGACAGGTGATGGCAGTGTCTTCCCTCCCTGACTCAAACTTCCTCAAGGTAAAGATCAATCTTATCCCATATTAACCTCATGGCAGCAGCAAGGCAATGGCTCTGCATATACTTGCTGAATAGGCTAGTCCATACCCATAGCTTCCTCCAAAATTTTCCCATCCACTATCCTATGACAATGGTAACCAATGCTGTATGCTCTGTGGTTTCTCCTACATCCAGCAAGCATTATAGTTTCAAGATGCTTGGGTTCACTGTTGATTTGAATCAGTATTCCTATTCTCAGTGTGTGTGTGTGTGTGTGTGTGTGTGTGTGTGTGTGTGTGTGTGTGTGTGTGTGTGCGTGTAGTCCTGGGGCTTGAATTCAGAGTCTGGGCACGGTCCCTTAAACTTTTTCGCTCAAGGCTAGTGCTCTACTACTTGAGACACAGCTCCATTTCTGGCTTTTTAGTGGTTAATTGGAGAGTCTCATGGACTTTTCCTGACAGGGCTGGCTTCAAACTGAGATCCTAAGATAGCAACCTCCTAAGTAGCTAGGATTATAGGTGTGAGCCACTGGCCTACCTGGCCCTATTCTCACTTAATTAGCCTGAGGATAGTATTGTATTTTCTCACAGTGCAGCCCCTCTTCTCTTCCTCTGTCTCTTTCATACTATGGCTTTTAGGCATTTTGTGACTCACTAATACTAAAGCAGATGGCAGGCAGGGAATACAACAAGAATTTGTCTTCAAGCCAGCATTCATTATAGACTTGGTAAATGGTTTTATGAAGGGATGAGCTAACATTAAATAGATAAAAAGAGGAGTATGGAATAGCTGGAAACTTATATTGTCTATGTATATTGTAAGCAATTACTCTGGATATATGAAAACAGAACAGTCACGCACTATAAACTAACGGGATGAACTGGAGAATTCAATCAGATATATAATCAAGATGAATGCTACTATAGCTCTATCACTGTCTTTGATTCAATGCTTGAAAATATATTTTGAGAAGCTAACTTGAGAAGCAAGTATATTAACTTAGATAATAATCTACACAAATTATTGAGACCAGACTTAAACACAAATATTTTCTTTTTATACTTAATCTATTGGTATCTCCCACAGTTTTCATTTTAACTTCATAGTTTGAGTGTTTACTATAGTTAATTTTTTTCTCTTGGGTTTTGGGATGCAAGTATGTAATTACATGTTCTTCTCTGAATTGAATTAGATCCAGAGTTTGGTTCAGCAAATTCAACCTTGTCCAAATGATTTAAATAAGGGCAGACCATACAGCCCAAACTATGACTTCATTTGACCTGAAGCAAAGGCAATGATGTTTGAAAACCTGCCCTCAAATTAAAAGCCAAAAATTTTTCAACATTTCTCCCTGTCTTGCAAATGTGATTGGCCTGTCATTATATGACTAGTTTTGCTGATTCTGTACCCCTTTCTATGACACAGCTTGTTCAAACAAAAGTTCCTATAATATTAAAAGGGTGTATTCTGTGAGATCACATAGTAAAAATTCTTGATATGAGTCCCAGTGTTGCTGCTAACACGCATCCATAGCTTTTCTGTAGCTTCTTGGACAATGATGCCAATGGACACTCCCCTTAAGAGACATGGCAAACAAGTCATTGCAAAGGTGAACTGTATTACAGTAGAAACTATTTAGTTCAGTGAAGCAGTGGGTTATGAACGATCATATGTATCCCTTGAAGTGCCAGGCTTTGAAGTCAGGCCCCACTTTACCACGCGAACCCCACTTTACCACGTGAACCTGAAAATAAGCAGGCCCTGTGAGCAAACCCAGGACAAGCTTATTAGGGCCCTGTTGGTCTAGAACTCTAACAACTGGGAATGCTTAACTCTAACTGCCCCTAGAATACCTCGAGCCCTGAGCTGATCAGATTTGTACCCGTAATCTTGCTTGCTTGAACCTGATTGTTGTAACTTTGTTTTTTGCCTTTATAAGCCCTGTGTAATCATAGCTCGAGGCTCCCTCCTAACCTCCACTGTGTCAGTGAGTAGGACGAGGCCCGAGTTGCAGCTCGCTTAAATAAAGCCTTGCCTTGCTTTTGCATTTCGGAATGTCTGAGTCTTGGTAGTCTTCTTGGTGGTGGTTTCGTGACTTGGCACAACACCCTAAGACCTTAACCAAAATAACAATCTGTTTCCACTACTGACCAAGAGTTTCTCATACCTACTTACTAGCAAAGAGCCCCAAAGATGTGTAAGGATCTGGACTTGAAGAACGAATGACAATAAAGGCCATGTTTAATAAGTTGAAATTAGCCAGAAAGTTGTGGTACATCTTCTGCCCAAGTAGAAGGCCACTCTACTTTACCATAAGCAATGGGGGTAGGAGATGCAATGATAAAAGGAGGAGGTAAGCGATGGTTCTGAAGAAAAGAGAATGATAGAAATAAAACCAATAATAATGAGTTCTAGGTCAATGTTAACTCTAGAGTGTCTAGAAGAAACAAACCTAACATAATTATAGGGTACTTTTCTTTTATTTTTTCCCAAATTCCTTCACATCTACTCTACTACTTAATCATATAAACCCCCCACCCCAGGAAGCCCCACCGTATACAGAAGTATTCTTATGCCTCATTATTCATTTAAAAGAAAAGGAATTTGAGTGCAGCATAGGGTTGAGCACCTAATTCTTAAACATTAGTTTGCTTACCCAAGACATCAAATGATGTTTACGAATATTTTTCTTTATAGATTACTTTTCTTTATAAAAATGAGGGTAAGAACATCACCTTAGAAGCCTTTGTCCAAAACCCTTTGACTACAACTTCCAAGAAATCCTACCCCCTAAACCAATGTGTAGATACCCTTTAAATGGAGCTACAAGAAAATCAAACAGAAAGGGGCTAGAAATGGGAAGGAACTGGGAACCCAACCTGGAGGCACATAAGGGTATAAGGCAAGAGGAAGCCAACCCATCCAGAGACCAAAGACGCCAACTGGGCTTGGTTGGGCGGGCGATGAGCTAGAGAACTGGACCTGAGATCTTCGCATGAAAAACCCTGGAAGTAAAACCAAAGAATCCAAAGGACTAATGGCAAAGATGCTTTGTCATAGGCTTTTGGTTAAGGCAATAAAAGTAAGCACCCACACCCCCAGAGTTTGTCCTCTGTGGCTTAGGTCTTTGAGTCTATAATACATGTGTTTCCTAGGAATTTTCAGGCTGAAAAGAGTTATAAAAATAGGTTCTTCTCACCTATTATCCAAATGACTTCTTGTGATGGTATTGACCATTCTGTAGATTTTCAGACACCCACAGATAAAAGAAGAAAACAACGCAAATGTAAGCACAGTAAGACTAACACACCAGAACTGGTCCATGAGCATAATTTCAAATGATTGCCCTGTATTACAAAAAGAAAGATCCCCTTTCCATTACCTACTAGCACCAATTCCAAAGGGCCCTTTTCACACAGGTTCAGACACACAAGAAGAGAGAAGATCCGGGTTCCTACAGGAAATAAAAAGCTAAGCCCTCTCTTTCTATGAATAGCCAAAGATACACACAGCCAGCTGGGGAGAGCAACATTTGCAATAGGATGTAGGGAGATCAGGCAGAGGAAGTTTCTGAGTCAACTGTTTACCAAAGAAGAAGCAGATGAAAGCAAATAGGGAACTTGAAGTATTCCTACAGAAAGTGAGTTTGACATGGACCAAAAGGCTGTTCTGGCTGCTAAAAATACTGTGTAGACAGACAGGCGCACCCAAGTGTCTGTTTTGAAGATTAAGAATTGCTTTATCACATACTTTGGAAATTCTCAGCTAGAAGGGCATGGTCTACTTTGTCTTCTAAATATCTGTCATACAATAACCACTCTCCCCTATATATGAATAGCTTACATACCAAGGCAGACTTATGTAGCATTCGCAGGAGAACGAGCTCATGAACTATAGACGTTCATTTCCCATCTTCCATCCCAAGTCCCCCTCAACTCAAAGTACCTGGAACAACTAACAACTCCAGCTTCAGGATTAAACACACATCACCAGACAGGAGATGTCTGAAGAAACTGAACACAAACTGGAATCACGGGAACTGTCTCTAATCACATGAGAACAAAAGCCAAAGCCACTGATTGAAGTGACTCAAACTCAACATGAGAAGGATGTTAGGTTTTAAGATGAGGAATTGGAGAGCTATTTTTAAAAAAAAAAAAAAAAGGAAAGGAGAGAAAATAAATGCTATGTTTCTTTGCAAAAAAAAAAATCTCTGTATTTACTTTCCATTTTTAACACCTCATCAAATACTTAGGAGTAATTCTGTATCAAACTTAAATATACCCACCAGCAAATCTTAACATGTTGACATTTTTCTGTGTCTGCTTTTAGAATTGTCTTCAGGAGTAAAAGGCCATGGTCTGGCAATGCAAACAGTTCAGAAAATAAGGAAGTGTGTGTGTGTGTGTGTGTGTGTGTGTGTGTGTGTGTGTGTGTGTGTGTGTGTGCATGACAGAGAGAAAGAGAGAAAGAGAGAGGAGGGGGTAGAAAGATAGACACTGACAGACAAACAGATGGACAGACAGAGATGGAGACAGTCAAGATGGATTGATTTTAGTTCTTCATAGTTACCCAGTGTCCCCGTGTCTATCTCTGTATGGCCTCTGTGTATAAGTGGAGAGTTTCTCTAGAGCAGATATGAAGAAAGGGCAGTACTTGATCCTACAGTTCATATATGCATTCAATTTTATTGGGTACTGTCAAGTAGCTCTCAGAAGCAGTTTCACTAATTTCTACTCCTACCAGTCAAGTATTAGTTGCTTTTCTCAATACCCTTGCCAATATTTGATGTACTATGCCTCATTCCTCTTTGTCAATATGATGCACTCGACGTGGAGTTCTGGTTTCTTCAGCTGCAAACTGTGTGAGCACAGCCTTACCCATTATTGAATTCAGTTATTTTTTTTCCTTGTGATATGTGGAGTTCTTTGCATTGTTTAATTCAACTTTCAATGAAAACTCAAGCAGGGTTCACCTAGACACACAGAGGTGGGTCAGTGCCTTCCCCAAGACACCAGATGAGAATACTTAAGCTTTATAATCCTGTTCATCTTCATGCATGCAGGAGCTCAAGGCCAGCCTGGGCAGTATAGTGAGACTTCATCTCAACAATACAGAAAAAGAGAGAGAGCTGGTACTTCCTTTGCTGCAGTCTTTGCCCTACATGGGTAACAACAAATCTTCCCCCTAGGCTTTTGCCATACTTTCACCCATTTCCCAGTTAGCATTCAACCCATCCACTTGCATGAGAAACACTAGCACAATTTTCTCTACCTGAAAAATGCTAACATAAGAAGTTCAACCCTGGGCTGGGGATATGGCCTAGTGGCAAGAGTGCTTGCCTTGTATACATGAGGCCCTGGGTTCGAATTCCCTAGCACCACATATACAGAAAATGGCCAGAAGTGGCGCTGTGGCTCAAGTGGTAGAGTGCTATCCTTGAGCAAAAAGAAGCCAGGGACAGTGCTCAGGCCCTGAGTCCAAGCCCCAGGACTGGCAAAAAAAAAAAAGTTCAACCCTCAAAATTAAATCTAGCTCTTTAAACTAAACCCAAGTCGTTTGTCTCCTGGGATGTGGAGCAGTCTGTTTCTCAGAAGGCTGCCCGAAGCATTTTACATCAGTGGCTCTGCTCTACAGCCCTACTTCCCTGAAGCCTCCTTTCTCCTCCCATCTCACAGAGAGATCTGGTTAAATCCCCAACAGCTGGGAGCTGCCCTGAGGATTTGAATATTGTCCACCTCCCCCCTTTCTCCTCCCTAAGCTGAGACCTGTGAAGCAGGCTTCCTCAAGCCAAATTATCCTCACCAAGTATTTCTAACAATGGAAAAGAGAATTTTGTACTCCAAGACACATGTTCAACAAAAGCCCCTCCTTTGTCACTTAGAGGTAAATTTAAGGCAGACTTGCAAAAGTCTTTGGGTAGATAACTCAGGGACTAATTTCTATATCACCAAACAAGGAAACATGTAAGTATGCTCTATCTAAATGAAGGGGAAAAGGACAGAAAGCCAAATGAACACACTACACTGGTTCCTATATAGAGCTTTTGATACGTGAGGTTGACTGCATAAAAACAAAAAACAGAAACACAAAATTGATATGGGTGGTCCAAGAACTGGGAGATTTTCTCAAAATACAGTACTTAGAGATAAGAGAGACAGATCTCTTCACTTCCAGGGCAATCTCAATAAACTATGCCTCCTTAAGAACAAGCATCAGGAAAATTATCAATAGACATGCATATGACCTTCATGAAACTGGACTTTAGAAGTCATCCCCCTATCCAAACCTCAGTAGGCTAAGAGCTCCTTAGACTCTTCTCCTGACAATCTTGCTTCTAAGAAGGCCTCTGGAAGAATAGAGAAGGCAAGAATGAGGTCTTCCCTTACAAAATCTCACATACCCTTTGTTCTCAACACCAGAGAAGACACAGGGAAGTAACAGTCCATGAGAGAACTAAGCATTATATGTACTTTCTGAATGGCTTGCTTGAAAGTATTATTTTTCTCTATTGAACTTACACATTGGTGGAAATTAGTTTAATTTAAATGTATTTTGTTCTGCATACTAAATGCATTTGTGAAAATGATCTGCAAATTAAATTATTAAAATTGACTGGTTTTTCCAATGGATTATAAAATCATGACTAGAAAACAGGGTTCCAGCAGATGAGGGTCCTGAGCCATTAGGTATTGATGGCTCTAGATTTGAGGTCTCCATGTCCCTTTCTCGGCACTCTGACCTCAAGATGGTGAGATGTAGGCCTATCTCTCTGGCACATTGATGTCCACTTCCTCTAGATAGGGACATTGGTCAGCTCACACTCTGCAGGAGTCTTGTGGCTTGAATAGATATTCTTCCATCAACCATCCGCTACATTCCAGCCCCGCGGTCATTGTTGTGCCTCATTCATGCTCAGTCGTGAAATCCCCCCAGAAGTCCCTGTTGACATTAGAAAGCCAGCTAGGTAAATGCCTTAGACCATAGTATGTTCTAGTATATGGCATTTTCCTCTCCATAATCTTCAACTTAATGTTCATCTTAGATCACTCCCCAGCTGCACCCCAAGATGATAAGCTTACATGTTAGGTACAACTATTGTAATGTGATGTCCCTTCCCACCTTAGAAGTGACAAGAAGTTTGGACTTGGTTTTCTGAATGCCAGAAGATCACATCTACAAAGCCTCTGACCTACTTCCTAGGTAGGGCCTTCTGCTATGTAACCTTACAGGCATCTTTACCCTGCCAAGACAACTGGTAGCAGTGCCTGATGTTCAAAAGGCAAGTTTCAGATAGATGGAAATGGACAGATGTGATGTTTTCAGACATGGCACAAAATGGCTCCCTGGAGAAGCAGGGACATTTGATGTAAAGATGGTATGTATTTATCTTAAAAGACTCTTAGAACCATATTTTTGCACTGAGCTTGAGTATCATTTTGTCTAAAACCTCTCTGGCCCCACCACACAGCTCCTACTTTATACTTCTGGGACGAGGCTTCTGGGACGAGGCCATCACAGCACCTGCCTGCCCTGCTTCTTCTGCTCCACCCACCTGGACTGAGGATGCAGACAGCCAGGGTCGCATTACACTTGTCTATATCCATCTGGAACGTATGTCTTGGAGGAAATCAAAGATGTTTGACTTGATTTATCTTATTCTTTCTTGAAGTTTGTGCCCCAACAAGAAGATCCACCTATAGGCCGGTTTCTGCATTGAGACAGAGAACTGTCATGGCCAGGATCAGGATCCAATGAGCGCTATGTTTGCTTGTGGCTCATGGCCACCTCTAAACTTATCTGAGGACTGGCAGTCCCTTCAGCCCATCATAGGTGGTTGTAGGAGGGGGAGAGGTTGACCTTACTTCAAATCTCAGCCCTTCAGCCTCTATCAATCACAGGCATTATTTATACCTTACTTTACCTAGCAGGTGAGAAAAACCAGTTTGCTCAGAAGATGATGTCAAGAAGTCATGGGATCAATGTGTGTTCCTCATCAACATTGCTCACCAGCAGCATACTATGAGGACATCCAGTTGTGCAGTTTGGATTTCTATGGCATCTTACCTACAATAGTAAGACCTAGAGGGTGTCATTAATGTGACATAAAGAGTGTCTAAAAATGCCAGTTCCTAGGAGCCCAGTGGCTAGTCAAACCAGGATACCAACACTGAGATCTTTAGAAATGTGGACCACGTATGTCATCCTTGTCTGGCCCCAACGTGTGCATGAAATGATACAAGGCTTCCCGTGAAATGAAGCTACTTGTGTGAAAGACACCCAAGCATGAGAAACATGGATATTGGAACAGAGTTACTGAAATTAGAAAGAGCCATTGGTAATACTTATTAACAGGCCAGAGAGGGCCCAAAACAAGGAGAGGGAGAACACTGGTTCTTACAAAACACGGTTGAAGAGAGAGGCATCAGGGAGCAATTCCAATCATGTTTAGGAAGAACAAGAAAGAAAGCAGGGTCATAGGCGATCCTTCAGGAATTTCCAAGGATGAATTTCCCAAAGAGGCTGAAGAGAACCACACCCCAGCTCCATCACGTTGTTGTTACAGGCAGGAGTCTACATTCATAGGAAATTCAGTTCAGAGGATGAGAAGCTACCGCACTTCCTGCCTGGCTGAGCAGGAGACTTTCCACTTGCCTTGGGTCACTGGAAGCCTAGTTTCTGACACATCTGGATAGAGGGCTAAGTCTGGTTCACAGGCCCCTGTGGTGTGTGGCTACTACTCTTGGCTTCTCTTCCATAAGCAGCACAGGTCAAGAATGTGGGCTGAAGAGGAAAGGGGAAGACAGCTGTTGTGTTCCTGGAGCTCCCAGGAACAGGTGTTGGGCCCTATGAGGGGCCCTTCTGTTCTCTGAGGGATGGTACATGGTCTGAACTGGCAGGTTAAGCACTTCCACCAGCTGGGGTGAAGTGCTGAGAAGAGCACTGATTCCTTAGTGAGGAAAAAAGAAGTAAGGGAAGCCTCTGTCTCCACATTGAGACAGGAACATGAGGGATGAAGGAGCCCTCCATGCCCCATGGGGGACCACAGACCATTTCTCTGCTACAGGATCACAGCACCTCCAACTGCTTGTCTGCCAGCCCTAGGACCCTTGCTTTCCTGCCATCATGCCTGTCTTAATGACTGTCTTAATGATCCTGAAGTCATCTTACTTATTTGAGTGAGTGTGTGAGTGTGTATGTGTGTGTGAACACAGGGCCTTGCACTGTCGTTTGGCTTTTTCACTCAAGGCTGGAGCTCTACCACATGAGCCACAGTTCTGCTTCCACCTTTTCCTGGTTAACTAGAGGTGGTCTCTCAGATTTGTCTACCCAGGCTGGCTTGGAACTTCAGTCAGCCTCCTGAGTAACTAGAAATATTGGCATGAGACACCAGTGCCCAGATGTTTTACTTCGAAGCCCAGCCCTAAACTTCCTCCAGGCCTTCCTCCAGTTCCCTGCACTTGATTCGCACTTGGTTTATTCTGCCGTGGTTTTTAGCCACCTCTGTGAATGGCAGTATACCTTAGTAGGCTCTGGAAGATACTCAACTTCAAGCTCCAACCCTGATGTATAGTCATAGGAACCTGGGCCTTACCTAACATTTTTCTGATCCATTGTGTTTCTTGGTAAAATGAGAATAACAATATATATATATATCTCACTCTTAGGGATTTGTGAAGTGAAATAATGCTCATAAAGCTTGTGGCACAGTGTCTCCTATATAGTTAAGAAGCCACAAATGTTGCCCATTAGGACTAAGCCATGTTCCTACTCTCTCCCAGAAATGCCCCATCTGGATGGGCTGGCTGATGGAATCAGGGAGAGAAGCAATAGGGTACAGCCAGAGGGGGGGAAGAATGAGGAGGCATCCCATCCCCGTCTCACCTAATTTCCAGGCTAATCAAGATAGTATCTCCCCAACAGGAGGAGGAGGAACACATGCAGATGCCAGCCAAACATTCTCTGTAATAGGTCCCATGACTGGAGATGTGCAGAATCAGAGGACAACCTGGAAAGAAGCCAGACACTGGGGGGGGGGGGTGTCACCTGACAAGGGAGCTGACTGGACAAATCTCTCATATTATTGATCATAAAACTAACCACTGCCAGAGCCACTCATAATTACTGGGGTGACAGAAAGGTTATGAGTACCAACCACTGTGAACAGGGTCACATGAAGCTTCTCTGGGTTTCCTGCCAGTGAGCATGTGCAAGCTGCTAGACATGGAGATCAGTACCCAAGAGGCCACGGGAAGAGGTGATCTGAACATTAGAGGCTCAGAAAATACTGTTCTGTGTCTAGAAGATTACAAAGAAATTCACCAGTTTTTAGAGTTTTCCAGGGAACAAACACCATAAAACACAATTTGTGGGACGAATTCCTGGTAAGAGGCATTACTGGCATATGTAGTGTGAGTAGCCATTCACCCTAAAACCTAAGCAATAAAGGAAATGTATTTATGCATGGCAGCTTTGAAATCTGGACTTCTTTATAGACACTGCTCTTAAAAAGTGATGATACAGATTTATTTGTCTGTTTGTTAAATTACTTGTTTATTTGTAGAATTGAGGTTTGAATTCAGAGCCTTGAGCCTGCTAGTCTAGTTAGTGCTCTATCACTTGAGCCATATCTCCAGCCCCGGTTTCACCTGGTTGATAGGAGATGAAGTCTAGCAAACTTTTCTTCTCAAGCTAGCTTTGAATGCTATTCTTCAGATCTCAGCTGTCAGAGGAGCTAGGATTATAGGCATGATGACCTGACATACAAAATGAACTCAAGGATTTCCCAATCAGTTTTACAATGAGGAGGGGAGGGGAGGCACATATATTAATAAAGGTAACAAGCATACATTTACAAGTTCAAAAATTCTGCTTTAGTCAAAACAAGGGCTCAAAATTGAACATCACATCTGCCCACAGATTCTCTATTTAGCTGACATAGAGGTTTTCTAAGCCTAAATCGAATGCTGTTGTTTCTGTTACTGGGGCCCTCATAAGCATCCCCCCAACCCTAGTCCCCACCACCTTTCCTAACACATTCTTTACACACTGGCACTGCCTCCTTGACTTTCGAAGCTTTGCAGTTGGCAAGCCAGACCAGTACTTTTCCTCCAAATAAAAGCAGCCTTGCCATACCTTTGGGCAAAAGCAGAGCAATTTGAGCCCAATGTACTGAAATCCAAAGCCGTTCTGAGGCAGGGTACCATGCCTTAAAAGTATTGTGGGCGGCTTTCGATGCCAAGCCTTGAAATAGGTTCCAGAGATGTGACACAAATGAGTAGGAAACCCAGTTCTATAAGGGCTTAAGATATTTGATTAGGCTGGGTAAGAGTTATTTGGCTCATGACTCTGATGCCTGGAATGTAAATAATAACAATAATAAGCCCCATGCCAGGCTGCCTCACAACATGGTAGAGAAGTAGAAAGAGGACCAGATACTGTAGAAGTAGCCAAACATGTTGGACGAGCTCTCTTTTAATCTATCCTCTCTTGAGTCATAGAAGACCTAATCATTAACCCATTCATGAGGGTAGAATCCCCATGACCTAACCATCTCTCAGCAGGCCCCACCTTTTAATGATCCTACTACCTCATCACCAGAAATCTGGGAATCACACTTTCAACATGTGAACTGTTGGGAGACTAACCACACCTAAACCAAAGCACACACTGAAATGCTAAAGACATCAAATGAAAAATGAGGGACATTGAAAAGAGGAAACTGCACAATAAGAATTTGTCTAGAGAGTTAAGGTTTGCTGCCTGTAGACAAGAAAACAATTCTTTAGAGAGAACCATCCCTAGAATAGAGAAGAATTATTAGCACCAATTGGCTTTCCATATGTGCTGGAGTCTACTCTAAGCATTTTCTTTGGATTATGCTCAGACTGGGTAGGGACTCAGTGACATCCATATTATACAGATGAGGAAAACAGAGGCACAGAAAGGTTAATGATCTAGACCAAGTTTACATTCTGCTGGTGGGGCATGAAGCCACAGCCAGGAGCCAGGCAGGCTGATTCCCAGCCACTTTTGTATGTTGCATCCCATGATAACCCACTACTTGGTGATACAGGACTCTTGAAATTTTCCTTTAGGAACTTAATTTTTTTTTCTTTCTAGCTCAAGGCTTATCAAGCCAATTCTTGCATATTTCCTTTCTATCCTGAAGAGATTGCTTGCATCTGCGAATAAAAGTATAACATGGTTAAATGACACTCCTAATTTTCAAGCTGGTGGAATGAACAAATTTGTCCATTGTGGTTTATAAGTCAATCCCTGATGAGCCTAAATAGTGTGATTCAATACCCCAAACTATGATGAGAAAACGTTTCCCTTAGCAATATGTGTGCACATTAATGTTTTAAAAGCAATAACTGCAATGTATAAATGTAAGAACATGACATGTACCTTTAGGCAGTGTCTACTCCATTAGTAAAAAACAAAAAGCAAACAAAAATAAACTTTTGTGGATTATATATAAATTTAGCCATTCATAAAATTCATAGACTATTGTATTATCATATTTAGTATTCAATAAGATGCACACAAATATAATTTTAAAATATTTCAAGGGATTAAAGAACACATTTCATTCCACCAGTTGACCATCTTGTATCCTTCTTAGTATGTCTACTCTCTCCATGCTGGAATCTACCACCTTAGCTCGCCTAAGATCTTACCACCTGGGCTGGGGATATAGCCTAGTGGCAAGAGTGCCTGCCTCGGATACACGAGGCCCTAGGTTCGATTCCCAGCACCACATATACAGAAAACGGCCAGAAGCGGCGCTGTGGCTCAAGTGGCAGAGTGCTAGCCTTGAGCGGGAAGAAGCCAGGGACAGTGCTCAGGCCCTGAGTCCAAGGCCCAGGACTGGCCAAAAAAAAAAAAGATCTTACCACCTTAAATCTTGCCTAACTCAGAAGAATTTCTTAGATTGTTCACAACTTTGAAAATAGAGCAATGAAATCTGTGAAAATTGTTTGGGGAAGGGCAAGAAAAGAGGGATGGGGGAGTGAGAATGACTGGCATTTCAGTATACATGTATGAAAATGTAACAATGAAATCCCCCCTCCCCACATAACTAACATAAGCTAATTTTTAAAAGAATAATTTCTACATGTAAAGGAACTGCTGCATTGTTACTTTGTGGGTAAAGCCCACCAGAATGCATTTGAGAGCAGAAGTCTTGGGGAGGAGGGGGAGGGAATCTGTCACCAGGTAATGTTTTAAAACAATTTGAGCCTGTTGTTGTATGTCCTAGCTTACACACATCCTCTAATTATCTGATAAACAGGGAAAATGCTTGGTTGCTCTACATGTCAGGGCTGGGCAAGTGAAAGAGATTGGAAAAATACTAGTTAACCATGCAACTGGCTCACAGGCAAAGCAAAGCGAGAGGATAATCTCCATCATCATGTTTAATGCAAAATGGCAAGCTCTTCCCCTGTAACGAGGTCTTTTTCCTTAAGATCCCATCTTCTCAGAGGCAACACGCTGAGCACAGCAATCCCTTCCCCTCCAGCCCTCAATTAAGCTAACTATGAATTTGGCTACCTGGCCTACATAATTCCCAGGGATTTAAGATCTTTGCCATGATGACTTATTTTTAGAGCCCTAAGCTGTCAAGTCAGAAGTTCAACAAAAAGAGGTGGGTGTGGTGGCTCATATCTATAACCCCAGCTACTTAGTAGGTGGAGACAGGAGGATTAAAGTTCAAGGCTGGCCTGAGAAAAGCACAAGGCTCTATCTGAAATTAGTTCCTAAGAAGGAAGAGTAAATTGTTCAAGTACACAATGGCTGTCACATGAAGCCACCACATGCAGGTGTTTAGGTTGACAGATAGGTAAGTGAAGCCATCTTCAGAAGTTTCCAGCTCCTATCGGCCAAGTCACACAAACAAATCATTCCAGTTGAAACAGCAGATCTTACTGTGCCCTGTCTGAACTCCTAACCTACCAATCTGTAATCATAATGGAATAGCTGTTCTGTGCCACTGCATTGTGAGGTGGTTTGTTATACAGCAATAGTAACACTCTCTGAGATTCTGAAGTGCACTCTGACTTATCAGAAAAAGATGTTATGCTTAGTGTTCAATGGCCTTATTTATACTCTAAAGCAAGGCAATCAAGCAGTCATTGACTGATGATACACAATCTATAAGGAACGTTCTACCAAAAATAATGTTTATTATCTCCCATCACCACTTCTATCAAACAGTCAACTACTGTATTTATAGAATAACAATGATAATGGTCACTTCACTCTTCTCTTAAAAGCAAGGTTGGTTCTGTATCCTCTCTCAGAAATGAATTGGCTAGTGGTGTCACTGAATAATTCCTCCCCCACCCCCCATTCCTCTCTATTGCTCAGGCCAGAAGCCATGCTTAGCATGCCTCTCTTCCTTGCCTTTCACATTTAATCCGCCATCAAATCCCCTGTGATCTTCCTTCATGAGTTACCTCCAAGCAATCTGTGTCTTTCTATCTCCTAGCAGACATTTCAAAAATCGCTGTGGGTGACACCCCTCACCAGAGCTCATAAGTACATGCTAGCCTGACCACTTCTACTCTCTCCCAGGCTCTTTCCTTCTGCCTCAACCCTAGTGATGATCTCCCCAAAGGTCGCACAGCTTCTTTCTTCCCATCACAATCCTTTCTTCACATAGCACCCAGAATGACTTGCTAAAATAGCAGAATATTTGCATTTACATGAAACGACTCTTTTTTTAGTGTTAAAGTATACTTATAGGTAGCTTTATTGTTCTTTCAAAGTTGACACAATGATTTCAAAATACATCTATGAATAGCCATGTTTTATGAATGTGTCATCTAAGTTTATTTAATATCACTGGATTATCTGCAAGGGCACTCTAAAATAATTAATATTTCAAATTTTACTGACTTACAAATTAGATTCTTTTTCCATGTTTTTAAAATTTTTATCTAAATTGATTTATTTATTGTCAAAATGGTATACAGAGTTGTTACAGTTTCATACCTAAGCAGTGAGTACATTTCTTATCCAACTTGTTACCTCCTCCCTCATTTTTCTCCCATATTCCCCCTCCCCAATTCCCTCCCCCCTCAAACTTGACTTCACTCAGCTCAGTTGGCCTATCCCTTCCTCATCTCATTTCCAACTTTCTTCTCCCCCTCCCCTGCCCTTTAGTTTTCTCCTGACACAGTGACCTTCCTTCAGTCCCCTGAACTACAAACTCTCTTACTCCCATTCTTCAGGAACTTTGCTCATGCCTTTATCTACCCTGAAGCATTTCCCCAATTTTTCATGGCTCCCAGTTGTTCATGGCCAGTCTTGGCTTGAATGTCCCTGCCGCCTCAGAGAGGTCTTTCCTGAGAACCTTCAGTTAGTGTCATAGCGTATGGCTTTTGCTGTAGCAGTCTTCTCAATTTATTAGTCTCATCTGATCCACTTCTTTTGCCTGTTTACTGCCTGTCTCTCCACTACTCAGTAAGCTCCTGAGGCCAGGAATCAGATCTGTGTTCAACACCACTGTGTGCCAGTCTTCTACCTGGGGCCTGGCATGTAGCAGGTTCCATCAGCATGTGTTGAATGAGTCCATTAACTTGCTGACTGCACAGCAGTGGGCACATGGTGTCCCTTGCCCAACTACAGAGTATTTGCTTTACTTCTGGTTAACTATGTGCCAGTGGGTCTCAAAGTGTGGTTCCCACCTAACAATATATTAGCAATGCAGATTCCCAAGCCTGCTCTGGGCCTATCATATGAGAAACTCAGTGAGGGGCTACAGGGTTATGAAGGCCAGAAATCAGTATTTTAATAAACTTCCCAAGATTCTAATGCACACTCAAGCTCAAGAACAAACTGCCAGAAACAGTTTATACCACTATGTCCCAAAGGACAGTTCATTGCTTTTGAGGGATGGTCCAAGGTGTTGGGCCGAAATTTTGAAAACATAAGAAAAATGGTATTAAACATCAAATACTATTGAGAAACACCATGTCCAAGAGAGTTACATTGATTTCTTCATGGGCAGGAGTTTCTCAGAGCCTTTCATGTGGCCGTGTGCCTTATAAATCATTAAAACATGAAGAAATTTTGTGGAAGAGATTTCCAATTTTTGTTTGGCCACAGAATCCCAATTTTCTCCTTCTACACCCATGTCAGACCTGTTCTAAATTCAGAAATACACTGTGTAAAGTGCTTTCAAATGTGTTCTTACATACAGAAAATCTTCCCAACACCATTCCAATTTATCATGTCTGCAAGCCACTGTCTGCACCTGCCTTCAGCTTTGTGCCACTTTGTCTCTTTTAATCTTCCTTAGACTTGAAAAGAAGTGCACATATTAAGAATATATACAGGGCTGGGGATATGGCCTAGTGGCAAAGAGTGCTTGCCTCCTATACATGAAGCCCTGGGTTCAATTCCCCAGCACCACATATACAGAAAACGGCCAGGAGTGGCACTGTGGCTCAAGTGGCAGAATGCTAGCCTTGAGCAAAAAGAGGCCAGGGACAGTGCTCAGGCCATGAGTCCAAGCTCCAAGACTGGCAAAAAAAAAAATAATAATAATAATAATAAATATATATATATATATTGCTTTTTACTGATCTTAAATCACACATATATGAAAAAATCTGGTATTTGTGAAAGCCTAAAATGTGTACAGAGGCAAATACAGAAAGATAGAAACTGGGGACAGTCTCAAGTTGAACTGTAAGAGAAGCAGAATTTGGCCTCTTGCCTGTAGTGGTCGGGATAGCTGTGAGATTCCCCATTCAATTTGTGAAAGTTCCTCTAGTGAGCATCAAGAACCAGCCTGGGTTCTGGGAGAGCCCTGGTTGGCTTCCCAGTTTAATGGGGTAGGTGGGGATTCCCTGAATGATGGAGTGACAAACTGTGCAAGTGACTGAAAAATTATTGGCCCCAGCTGACAATCAGTAACCTTGAGAAGGCTGAGCCAACTTGGAAAGAGGAAGCTAAAATATTCATGCCAAACATCCAGGGTTTACTTAATCAAGGCTAATGATTAGCTTCTTAATGAAATTTTACAAGCTTGGTTGAATACAGAAAACATTTGCTTTTCCAAAAACAAATAGGTCTGTGCATTGTAACCAGCCATCTGGAGCCTGGAAACCCCGCCCTCCAGAAGGCAGAGGCAGATCTGAACAGCACCTTCTCACCTTTCTGTGGAGATGAGAGTGGTCCAAGAGTAGGGAGACAAAGGATTCCAACAAGTTTGGAAATGGCAGAATAATAATGCCACAGCCGCTGACATAAATATGGGACACTTGTACTAAGCAATAGAAACACCCACAACCAAGGGAACTAATACAGATCATGAGATTCCATAATGTCTGCTTGGGAGGGCTTTCAGGTGGCAGATACTGGAGCTACTTTTGCATTTCAGGAAGGCTGTTCACTTAGGTAAAATTCAATAGGATAAAACAAAAGGTGCTGGTGGCTCACACCTATAATCCTATCTATCCAAGAGGCTAAGATCTGAGGACTGAGGTTCAAAGCCTGGGAGCCCAGGCAGGAAAGTCACCAAAAGTTGAAAACAGAGCTGTGGTTGAAGAAGAATGCTGGCCTTGAGTGGTTTTTTTACCTTCTTTTTTTAGAAGATAAGGGATACGACCCATGCCCAGAGTTCAAGACCTAGTACAGGCACACACACACACATACAGACACACACACACACACACACACACACACACACACACACACATACACTCACAAGATTCAATATGACAATGAAGGATGAAATAGGTGGAACACAGTGCAACTATAATGACGTGTAGTGCGAGAGATACATGTAATTATATACTTGTCAACATCTGTAGATTGTACAACACCAACAACCCTAAATCATGCATACATTTGGAGTGATAATGGAAGTTCACTGATTACAACTAATGTACCACAGTGAATGGGGGGAGAAAATGCTGAAACTGCACATGGGATATGGGAATTCTTTCTACCTTTCTCTCAACTTTGCAGTACTAATCTAAAATGCTCTCAAATCAAATGGATCAAGAAAATATGGTGTATATATACACGATGGAATTCTACTCATCCATCAGAAAGAATGATATTGTACTTACCATTTATAAGGAAATGGAAAGACTTGGAAAAATTAATAATTAAGGGAAGTAAGCCAGAGCCAGAGCAACATAGGTTTCATGGTTTCCCTCATTTATGCTAGCTAGAATATGCCTGTAAATCTACAAGCAAACACACTGGGTGGCAAGCAAGTGATTACAAATAAATTAGTTGGAGTATAATAGACTCTATAGAGGGTTCAAATCCTATAGTTCTTAAAAAAAAAAAGAGACTAGGTCAACATCCAACAAAATAAGTACTAGGAAATGGTTACTTGCAAGGGGGAAGGGTGAGCTAAGGGGAGAGGGGTAGAAAAATGAAGGGGAAGTGGGAATGCAGGCAAGAATTCACTGTATATGCCAAAGAACTGAGAAATATAAGGGAAGGGGTGGGTTGAAGATGTTGAAGGGATGACACAAATCAAGATGCATTGCATACATACACGGTTTTGTTAAATGGCAAAAGATTCAATATATAACCCAACATCAAGATAAGTAAGACAAGGAGTGGGTTGAGAGGGGTGGGTGAGAATGTTGAAAGGGGTGACCTTGATCAAGATGCACTGTGTTCCTAAACTGCTTCGGTGAATGGCAACTCCTTTGTACAACTACTTAAAGATAGCAAAAATATTTTAAAATGCTCTCAAAATCAAGTCTGTTTTAAGAAAAAACAATAAAATAATGTTTCTAAGGTAGTGTTAGTTATATTTAATATGAGGCTGAGAAAACATCAACTGCTCAAATTAGAAATCATTATCCAGCCAGACACCAGTGGCTCATGCCTCTAATCTAACTACTCAAGAGGCTGAAATCTGAGGATCACAGTTGGAAGCCAGAAGTTTTAAGAAAAACATGAGCTGTGGGTCAAGTGCGGAGCATAAGTCTTGAGCAAAACAGCTCAGGGAAAGTGCCCAGGTCCCGAGATCAAGCCTCAGGATTGGCATTAAAAACAAATAAAACAAAAACCACTATCACTATGTATCAGTATCATCACTGTTACTAATATTCTCACAATTTCACATTCCATTCTCAGCAGCTTGAAGAAGGTAATGATAAAGCTGTTGGGTGTGCTTCTGCGTCTCCAGTCACTCTGCCCCCTCACCCATCGTGCACTGCCAGATTGCACTCCTTGAGTGCAGCAAAAATCCTGGCCTCACAGTGAAGCCCTTGATGGCTCATTCCAACTTCCACAGCAGCACTGATTTCCTTTGTTGTCTTGCTTTCTGTGTCTGTTGTGCCCACCTGACTGTAATCGAAGGGACAGGAGCCCTCAACTGCTCATCACAGAATAATCCTCACTGTGCCAAGAACAGGACAGGAGCTCATTTAATGTTGCTGACTGAATAGAAGTCCAATACCACAATTAAACAGATCATGCAACCATCGTACATACTTTTTCTTTTGTCTGTCATGGGACTTGAACCCAGGGCCTGGGTGCTGTCCCTCAGCTCTTCAGCTTAAGGCTAGTGCTCTACCACTTTGAGCCACAGCACCACTTCTGTTTTTTTGGTGGTTAATTGGAGGTAAGAGTCTCATGGACTTTCATGCCCTGGCTGGCTTTGAATCGTGACTCTAGGATCTCAGCCTCCTGATACGCAAGGATTACATGTACGAGCCACCAGCACTTAGCCCATCACACATATTTTAAAGATAATACATTTTCTTCTAGTAAGAATTTTTAAATGAAAAACTCAAGAAGATGATATTTGGGTGTGTTCTGAAGATAAACCAGTAAAATCAAATGTCCCAACATTGAGAATCTTATTGAAAGTCAGTTTTGAATGCTACATTGGGAAACCTTAATATATTTGTTCTCTTGTTTCGTGGCTTAGGAAAGAAAAGATATTCATCTTATCTTTCTAACATAGGAGAACTATACAATAAAATACAACATTTATTTCTGAGGAAATTCTATTTTTAAAGTACCAATAATAAAACCACAGTTCCTTGAAAAAAGAATTTTATAACTAAACACACTAAATGTATTTAATATGCTGAGTAAGAACTTGCTCTCAAAATTTACTATGACTTTTAAAATGAAATTATTTCTATTTTATGAACATCCCTATATGTTCCCCTTTCCAGCTCATTTTAAGTTCACAATTCAATAAATTTTCAAATGTATTATTTGTAATAAAATTCATATAACATAAAACTTTCCCTCTTAATCACTTTTCTAAACTATTTTTAGAACTGGTACATTCTTAGGTCAGGCTTGAAGACCCAGGTGACAGAACTGTGATTAAAATTTTTTATCAAGAATGAAGCATAGGGCTGGGGATATAGCCTAGTGGCAAGAGTGCCTGCCTCGGATACATAAAGCCCTAGGTTCGGTTCCCAGCACCACATACACAGAAAACGGCCAGAAGCGGCGCTGTGGCTCAAGTGGCAGAGTGCTAGCCTTGAGCGGGAAGAAGCCAGGGACAGTGCTCAGGCCCTGAGTCCAAGGCCCAGGACTGGCCAAAAAAAAAAAAAAAAAAAAAAAAAGAATGAAGCATAAAGCCAAGCACAGGTGTCTCATGCCTATAATCTTAGCTACTCACAAAGCTGAGATCTGAGAATCTCAGTTCAAAGCCAATTTAGGCAGAAAAGTCTTTCAGACTCCATTTTCAATTAACCAGCAAATGTTAGCATAAAGACATGGCTCAAGTTGTAAAGTGTCAGCCATGAGCAAGCAAGCTAAACAAGAATGCAAGGCCTTGAATGAAGCCCTGGCACCAATTCCCCAAATAAATAAGAAGAAAAGAAAGGGCTTGGGATATGGCCTAGTGGCAAGAGTGCTTGCCTCTTATACATGAAGCCCTGGGTTCAATTCCCCAGCACCATATATACAGAAAACGGACAAAAGTGGCGCTGTGGCTCAAGTGGCAGAGTGCTAGCCTTGAGCAAAAGGAAGCCAGGGACTGTGCTCAGGCCCTGAGTCCAAGGCCCAGGACTGCCCCCCCCCCCGCCCCCTCCAAAAAAAGATTGACCCTCGAAACAAAATATGTAAAAAAAATTTGCAGATGACATTTGATTCAGTTCTGTAAGGGGAAAAAAAAAGAAGAAAAGAAAAAGAGAGGAAGGAGGGGGGAGGGGGGAGGGGGAAGGAGAGGGAGAGGACGGGGAGGGGAGGGGAAGGGGGAGGAGGGGGGAGGGGGGAGGAGGGGGGAGGGGAGGGGGAGGGGGAGGAAGGAGGAGGGGGGAGGAGGAGGGGGGAGGAGGAGGGGGGAGGAGGAGGGGGAGGAGGAGGGGGAGGAGGGGGAGGAGGGGGAGGAGGGGGAGGAGGGGGAGGAGGGGGAGGAGGGGGAGGGGGAGGAGGAGGGGGGAGGAGGGGAGGAGGAGGGGGGAGGAGGGGGAGGAGGAGGGGGGAGGAGGGGGAGGAGGAGGGGGGAGGAGGGGAGGAGGCACACCACCAATGGGCATTGGTGACTTATCCCTGAAATCCTAGCTAGCACTCTACCACTTTGAGCCACAGCACTGCTTCTGTTTTTTTGAGTGGTTAATTGATGAGTGCTAGCTTTGAGCAAAAGAGCGCATGATAGCATCTAAGCCCTGAGTTCAAGCTCCATGATTGACCAAAAAAACAAAAAATGTCAAAAGTAGAGATGTAGCTCAAGTCTCAAGTGGTAGAACTCTAGATCTGAACACAAAAGCTCAAGGGATAGCCGCAGGTCCCGAGTTCAAGCCCCAGTACTGGCATTAAATAAAAAGAAGACATTGTTTTTTTAAAGAAGAAATCAATAAAATCCATAATAAAATATTAAAATTATAAAAAGAATATATATGGGAAGAGAGAGAGAAGAGAGAGAGGGAGAAAGAGAGAGAGAGGAAGGGTGCTAGTTCTGGGGTAAAAGAAGCTCAAAGTTAGAGCCCAAGCTCTGAGTTCATGCCCTAGGATCCAACACATACACACACACACACACACACACACACACACACACACACACACACACACACATTAGGAGACCGGATGTCAGACGTTTTTCAAGTGGAATATCTAGAATGGGTAACTTTACAGCCCATTTTGTTAGGGGGTCCTGGAGATACTGGAGCCAAGACTGCCCAACCACTACATCTATGCTTGCTGGAAAGCTAGCTTGTCATCCAGATTGCCTTATCTGTCTATCTATCTATCTATCTATCTATCTATCTATCATACATCATCTATCCTCTATCATCTACCATTTATCTATCCATCTATCTACCTACCTACCTACCTACCTTATCTACCTACCTACCTATCTTATCTACCTACCTTCCTATCTTTGTTTCCCCAATAAAACCTGCCTGTTCAAACACTAAATGTCCCCTGCTTGGGAGGCACAAGGTGAGGAGATGAAGAGTCAATCCAGCAAGCATGTTTTAAACAGGGGAGAAGGAAGGCAAACAAGGCAGGCAAGTACACAAGATCTAAGTCCACATGAAGCTCTGAGGACAAGAGAGCACCTCTGTAAACTGTAGCAACAATCACATGACATCTGTACCACAGCTGGCCATGTATCCCCCCGGGAAAGGGAGATGGCATCTTAGTGATGCTTTGCACAGTGGGAAAAGGTCACAACTACATGATTCCCACAAATCCTTTTTTTTCTTATAGGTAACATAAATCAACTAAGAAAATATGTAAGGCAGAATATGGGGTGTAAGTTCTAGTGCTGTGTCGATAACAAGTACATAATAAGTATTTGATGGAGGAAGGAATGTTCATGAGGTTGCCTTGTGACCATATTACAAAGTATATTTTTTTTCAGAGCAACTCCTAAGTCACAAAAGGCTATCATCTACCCTACAGACTGCAGATTACTGATTTGCCCATTTTTCTTTTTCTTTCATAATAAAAGCCCTAACTTTTAGCTGAGCACATGATATGGTTCTGAATAATATCTAAAAGACTTTTGCTTGATTTTTACTCTAATCACAATGAGTAATTTTTCTCACATCATTTATGATATGAAATGTGGTTCATATAATAACATTAAAAAGACATTCGATTTTGTGATCCATACACATTTACAGTGTGCCATACCAGTAAAGGGACATCCATCCTCCCACCTCCTGAAATTCCCCCAAAAGGGGAAAGCATTATTATAAAATAAAAGAACTGCCCTGCCATGGTAGCAGCCCCTGCACCACAACGCAGGCCTCAGCTCATGAAGGAGAAGGTTTCTCTATGATAAAATACAAGGATACCCATGCCTGTCACTATGGGTGTCAAGCCCAGAGCCCTTGAAATAAGGTCTTCCTCAAATAGAGAGCACTCTAAAAGTCAGATCTGGATGCCAAATGTGAATGACCACAGCTGATTTGTTGATTTGTATGTGTGCTTACATAGAAGTTTGTTTTTCTCATTTATAAGCATAATACATTTTAATTATACAAAGAAATAAAGAAAAAAGAAAAAGTCTCACTACCCAGATTCAACTATAATGATTCTTTTGGAGATTTTTCTTTTATATAAACTTCTTCTTACACACACACACACACACACAAACACACACACTAATGCTGTTTCACTTAAAATACTATGAGTGAAGATCGTGACTTTCACTAAATATATAAGTAAGTATAAATTAATACAAATGACCACTTTTTAAAAGCAGCATGATATAACCAACAATGAATTATTACAATATATTTAAGAAATTACCTACTGGCTACTTCTAATCTCTTGTCATTATAAACCACTCATTAACAAGTATCTTCTATACATCTTGGTCAGTTTCCTCCCTCAGATAAACCCAGACTAGAGCAGGGCCTCAGAGTGAGTGAAATCAGATAGTCACCTTTGCTCATCAAATGGGTAAAGAATGACCATGAATAGTTGTTCTACCTGAATTCTTATATTTCATATGAGGTTGATATTGGCTACCTTTTCATCTATGTTTTGTTTTGTTTTTTTGGGCTAGGGTAATTGGCTCTGTTTCTTGTTTGTTTCTCCATCTGGGTGGTTGGAGGGGGGTTTTCTGGCTCTAAATAATTTCTAAGAGAGGTGTGTGTGCATGTGTGTGTGTGTGTTACTGAGGTTTGAATTCAGGACCAAATGCTCCACTTGCTTGCTGGACTAATGCTCTACCACTTGAACCACACCTCTAGCTATGCTTTTTGCTGCTTCCTTTGGAGCTGGGAGTCTCACATTCTTTTCTGCCTAGGTTGGCTTTGAGTCATGATCCTCTGAATCTCAACCACCTGGGTAGCTAGGAATACAGGCATGATCTACCAGTGCCTGGGTAACAGTTCTTTACATATTAAAAATAGTAACAATTTTTGCTCGTTATACATACTTTTACTTTATCTCTTAATCTTGTAATTTTACACACAGATACACAAAAAGAAACATACACACATAGCAACTACCTTTTCCATTCTGGACTTACCTTTTCTATTATGTACAGGAAATTCAGTCTCCCACACAAACATTGCAAAAATATTTCCCATTTTTAGTACTCCACAAATTTCATCTTTTCATGTTCTACATCTAGAATGTGTCTCACTATGATGAATTAGATAAGGATTCAGTGTTATGTTTGGACACTTGGCTAGCCATTTGTCTCAACTCTACTAAACTCTACTAAATGATCTCTCAGTATCCCCCGTGATTTTAAAATGCTTCCCTTTACTGCATACCAACCTGTCCTCATATACTAGGCTCAAATTCTGTACTCTCTAGTTTGTTCTACTATTTTGTCTATTTCTGTGCCAACAATGTACTATTCTGATTATTGTTTTATAATTTGTGTTCATTCATTTTATGCTTTCTCCATTGATATTTGTGTTCCTCAGATCTCAGTATTCTACATGCCAAATTCAATTTACTGAGTTAATAAATTAATTTCAAATGTTTATTGCCTTAGTTAATATCTTTCCATCTAAGAACAATATACCTCATTTGTTCACATAATATCTTCCCCCAAAATTCAGTATCTAAATGTAGGCCAGTAGCTGGTGGCTCATGCCTATAATGCTAATTGCTCAGAAGGCTGAGTTAAGTCTGTGAGACTCTTATCTCCAAATAACTAGCAAAAATCCAGAAGTGGAAGTATAGTTTAAGTGGCAGAGAACCAGTGTTTAGTGTTAAAAAAAAAAAAAAGCCAAGAGAGAGCTGGAGGCCTTGAGTTCAATCCTTAGTACCAGTAGAGTATTAAAGAAAAAAAACAACAACAATGTTTTATTTTTAAAATCCTAAGCTATTTACAAAGTAAATAAGTTCATTACTGTATCTTTTCTTTATGATATAATAATGCCTATGCATTGCACAATACTGTGATGTAGCAATGGCATTTTACTTGGGATGTTTCTGAAGCTCCCAGACACCGTCGCCCTGTGGCGAGGTGCAGATCCCATCCTGCTGGAAGATTTCTCCAACTAGGAGGCTGGCTCTCTGGCCTCCGTGGCCAGTGCTGGGGAAAACAAAGCCTGACTCTGCTGAGCACCCTCCATGGGATAATGATGCTAACCAAAGGACCATCTTCTTTAAGGCACATCTTCTTTAAGTCTGCTCCCTGTTGTCTGGAGTTATGAATTATTCTACAGGACACATGCCACAGCTTTTTAACCACAGCCCCACATCTCCAGGAGGGATCCAGTCAGAGACCCAGGAAAGGATATTGGACAGTACTGCTAGGCACATGCTACGAGACCTGCACCTTAGCATGCTTAGGGCAAAGGCTCCATTCTCAAATAATCTAGGCAAATTCTCATAATGTCAGAACATTGAACAGTGTTCTGGCTTACCTGGGCTCCTCTCAAAACACAGGTCACATCCCACAGACCCCTGGCCAAATGCCCAACCACTGTCTTAAGTAGTCTGTCCCTGGCTTCATCATTTTGTTTTCAGTGGCAGCTGGGGAGAAGCTGCCAGAAGCGTTTTCAGA
Organism: Perognathus longimembris pacificus; assembly: GCF_023159225.1. Lineage (NCBI taxonomy): Eukaryota > Metazoa > Chordata > Mammalia > Rodentia > Heteromyidae > Perognathus > Perognathus longimembris. The sequence goes on along the minus strand of NC_063164.1, from coordinate 32,461,696 downwards.
AAGTCACACCAACCTACACCACCACCAAACAACGGCTCCACCATAGGACCTGCCTTCAATGGAGTGCCCTGCTCAGCAGCCAGAGATACACCTTAGACAGGGTTATCTGTCAAGGCAAAGCCCCTCTCCACTGAAGATATGTCTAACAATTTCTGTTGCTTCTGCTGATACTGAAGACTAATGAAGACTTTAGTCACTAATGGACTTGAGTATTTTGATAACCAAATGACATTAGAAGAATCAGAATCCTTGTTAGTAATAATTAGAATGTGAATATAAATCTACAAGTAAACACAATGGATAGTAAAAGACAACTAATTACTCTTGGACATAAATAATTAAACGGCACTCTAAACATTCACAGTGTGACCAAAGGAGGATATTCTTAGGATAGGATCACAAGAGTTCAATAGCTATGTGCATATGACCATATTAAATGTTATTTATCAGCCAGGTGCCAGTGGCTCACACATGTAATCCTAGCTATTCAGGAAGATGAGATCTGAGTCCAGTGAGACTCTTACCTCCAACTAACCACCAGAAAACTGGAAGTGGTGCTGTGGCTCAAATGGTAGAGCACTAGCTTTGAGCACAAAGAGGCTCAGAGAGAGCACGCACAATCCACAAAACAAAACAACAACAACAACAACAAACATGCTGCTTATCAAACTGACCTCCAAGAAATGGAAATAAGGTTTTTATTGTACTGTTTGCACTTTTTCCCCCTTTTTCCTTTGGTTTATTCCTTTTTGTCCCTTTATTTGATTTCCCTACCCTTTCTCTTGTATGTAAGTCTGTCTGATTTGGGGAGAAGGGGAAGCACAGAAACAGTGAGACAAAGGGTGAACCAATTCATCTGTGAAACCCACTAGACACAATGTTGGAAATGAACTATACAACTTGAAGAGGAAAGAAGACAAGATGGGAAAAACTGGGAGAGAACTAGGGAATGGGTGACATTGTTCAAAAGGAAATGTACTCAATACCTGGCTTATGGAACTATAATCCCTCTGTATATCACCGAAACAATAAAATTGAATTAAAACAAGAATCAATAGCATGTACTACACATAATTACTTGTTCAACCTAGAGCTTGGAAACTATTAAAAGGGTAAATTATTGACTAACACATTTTGCCTTTGTTTAGTGCAGGTTTGTTTGGAAACCTTCCAGATTCTGTGGTTCTTTAATCTTTCGGTGGGACAACCTCTTTAAAGAATCTGATGAAATACCTTGGCCCTTTTCACAGAAAAACATATAAGGGGAACAAGTACATGCATCTATTTCACACAGTTCAAGGGCCCATAGTTTCCTTGCTCAACCACTCACCCAGTTGATGGACCTCCTAGGGCAGGAAGCAGCAAACTGCTTTATAAAAAGCCAGAAAGTAAATATTTGGGACTTTACAGGCCACAATATAGGCTCTGTCTCCACTATTTTAGTTCAACTGCCACCATGCAGTACAAAATCAGGTAACATGTAAATGACAAGCATGGCCATGTCCACTGAACTTACAGTCACTAAAATCTGAATTTTATATAATTTTCACATCACAAACTATTGTTTTTCTCTTGTCATTTTTTGTAATTTTTATTGTTATTACAGAGGTGATGTACAAAGCAGTTATAGTTACATATGTCAGGTAATGAGTACATTTCTTTTTGGACAATGTCACCCCTTCCCTCACTCTCTCCCAGTTCTTTCTCCCATCCCCACTCACAGTTGTATAGTTCATTTTTAACATAGTGTCTAGTGAGTACCACTACTGCATTTGTTCACCCTTTGACTCACCATTTCTGTGCTCCCTCCTACCCTCCCAAAGACAGATAAATTAACAAACAAAACAAAGAGAAAAGAAAAACCAAAACAACAACAAAGAAAAAAACCCTCTTCTTTCCATTTCCTGGAGTTCATTTCAATAAATATTGTTTTATATGATCAAATGCACATAGCTATTGTGTCTTTGTATTCCTCTCCTAAGAATATCCTCCTTTGGTTTCACTGTGTGTGACCATCCTGTATAATTTATCACACCCCAGTGTATTATCTCTTGTCTTTTCTTTAACGCTAAAAAAAAAAAAAAAATCAAGCTGGGCATGGTAGAACACACCTGCGATCCCAGCATTTGGAAGACTGAAGCAGGAGGATTACAAGTTCAAGGCCAACCTAAGCTACATAGCAAAACCCTGTCTCAAAATGCTGAAAATATAACATCTGTAAGTAAATAAATAAAACCCAACATAGCTGGTATCCCATAAGCAAGCAGGTAATGGAACATAGATTGTTAATCGCTATTGTAGAGCCTAGGTTCCTTACCCTGGAAAAGAAAGGGTGTGTGTGTGTGTGTGTGTGTGTCTATATCTCAGATTTGATTTTTAACATTTGACAACTGTAGTTCAGTATAATTGGCTGTCTTTCTAATCTTGCATATTTTATTGCATGGATTTACAAGCAGTATTCCAAGAAGTCCAAAGGCTTCACTATTTACGGAAGGGGTCCACAGCATTGAACAGGCTAAGCATCCTGGTTTGCCCAGGTGAAGAGGCCCAGGCAGCAAAGCCTCAGCACTGCTTACCAAGGCATTCACATCTTCCGTTTTATGGATGAGCATCCTTATCTCCTCCGGATCACCACTGAAGATTGCCTGAACCAGCGGTGGCTGCAACACAAATGGGAATGAGAACCATCATTAACACATTTGATTACATTCACACCTGCAAGCCAGGCACCAGTAGCTCGTGCCTGTAATCCTAGCTATTAAGGAGGCTAAGATCTGAGGATCATGGTTCAAAGCCAGCTCAAGCAGAGGTCTGTAAGACTCTTACCTTCAGTTAACAACCAAACAGCCAGAAGTGGAGCTGTGGCTCAACTGGTAGAGTACTATCTAGCCTTTAGCAAAAAAAAAAAAAAAAAAAAAAAAAAAAACTCAGGGAAAGCTCTTAGGCCCTGAGTTCAAGGCCCAGGACTCGGGGGTGAGGGTGCTTGCGTGCATGTACACACACACACACACACACACACACACACACACACACACACACACCAGAGCTACAGTGAGCAGTTTGTTCCTTGCAAATTTATTTAACAATTATCAATGAGAAAAATAAAAAAATAAGTCATAGACCTAGTTAAAATCTAGTGATGGAGATATTAACATGTAACATGATTACATCCCCTGCTGACTTAAATGGTATGATAGCAGGCTAAGGAGCAAAGAGAAAGGGGCCACTTCTCAGTTGTTACCAAACCCATCTATATTAAAGAAACCCCACAGCAGAAGGATCCATAAAGGAAAACACAGCTGGAAGGGCAGCTCATTGCATTGGGGCAGGAGGAGAGCGAGATGGTGCAGGTGTGCAATGTCTCAAGAAGGGTATTCCAGGCAGAGGGAGTAAAGGATGCAACGGTATTGCTATGCCAAGGAGCTCAAGTATTAGAACTAGTCATCAAACATGGTGACTGGAGTGTGGACCAAAAAAGGGAAAGTGGTGGGTCCAAGAGTGAGGTGGGCTCACCCCACCTGGTGAAGGAGACTATTCACAGCCAGCTCCACTACATCCTGCCACACAGTGAGCACTTCCCCCTGTGTAGTGTAGCTGGACCATACAGCCTTACACAAATGGTCAACATTAATGTTCAACATTAACAGATATTAACAATGCCAATTTTGGATATTGATCATTTTCCCAAACTTCAAAATCCTTACACATACACACACATATCTACTTACAACTTTTGGGGCACATTTTAGTCCTAGTGAGGTACTTAGGTAATGACAGTTACCTAAATTTGTTTCACCATAAAAATCACTAAGATTTTTATCAAACTAATACTACCAGAGTGTCAGTGGCTCACATCTGTAATCCTTGCTACTCAGGAGGCTGAGACCTGAGGATGGAAGTTCAAAGCCAAGTGGGCAGAAAAATCTGTGAGACTCTTATCTTCAGTTAACCAGCAACAGCTGGAAGTAGAGCTTGGGCTCAAGTGGGAGTATGCCAGTGTTCAGTGAAAAAGCCAAGGGAGAGTACAAAGCCCTGAGTTCCCCAGTACTGGCATGTTCACACACACACAATCACAATAGATAGGGGGAGAGAGAGAGAGAGAGAATTCCCAGATAACTTTCTTAAGGGTTTTGGTTTATGGCACATCTGAATTGGGGAGTATAAATCTGTATCTTATTCTTAGGAACACATGGCAAACACCAGCCTCCGGTGAAGTCATCAGCATCATCTCCTTGATTTCTCCCCGGGCTATGTACTTGGGAATCTTAACTACTCATTTTTCCCTGTAAATCTTACTTCTCCTTCTTACCTTCCTGATGACGTAATTATGGGTTTGGAGAATGTGTATTGTTAGTTTTGGGGACCAATATCAATATTCTCAGTAAGGTACAGTACAATTTCTTGAGGAAACACTACATAAAACATGTTAAATTGCTGATGAATATTTCAACATGCCTAAAATTTGTCCATTTCCCCCATCATAAAAGCTTTCAGCAAATGGACAGACATATTATTTTTCCAAAATGGTCAAAATTCCGCTCTGTGCCAAGGTCAAGTACCAACAGTTAAGTAGCAAGAAAGACGTCATAAAAAGAAGACATGTTTCTGATGGTTCAGTCTTAGCTGGTTACTCTGGTTTCTATTGGTTCAGTCTGAGCTGGTTTTAATCTGCCTTCTATTGGTTCTGTCTGAGCTGGTTACTCTGTTTTCTGTTAGTTCAGTCTTAGCTGGTTATTCTGTCTCAATACAGGACCATCTTTCCACACTCTTGCTAACTCTTTCTAACCCAGTCTCCAGGTCAACTGTGTTTATCTTTTCATAATCCTGTCTTTGTGCCCATGGCCAAGCACTCATATATGTCTTTCTGCCTTGTTAAACCTTAAGAGCCATAGGATGACATGTAGAGGCAGAGTCTGGCAGAATTTTAGCATTAAATCAACAGAAATCAATCCATGAACAGTTGAGAAGTTAAGGCTCTAAGGCCTGAGCCCATCCCTGATGTGCATGCACCACCAGTTACTCACTTGGAGGGAACACAGCAAGATGCACAAAGCCTCTCCCCGCTGAGAGAAAGGAATGTGGATAGATGCTCTGTAAAGGTTCTTTAAGTCCTCCAGCCTCTCAAGAAAGGCAAGCCTTCCAATCTATGGCTGGAATGTTCCCAAGGAGAGCTACCCTGCTGCAGCTGCCAGGGAGGGATGCCAGCACAGTCCCGAGGGAGGAGAGAGGTGCACAGAGTTTCTCATCACCCTGAGACCAGCTCTGCTCAAAGCAGCTCTGTGAGCTCACTGTCTGCTGTTCCTCCTGCAGCACTGTGGTTGCAGCAGGTGCTCATAGGCCCACAAGGGCATGTGTACACATTGTACAAATACATGTCTACATATGTGTGTACATATGGCGATATGTGGGGATTTACCTACCACCCCTCCCTGTGAATGTGCCTCTCCTCACAGTCCTCAAGCCTTCATAGATGGGCAGCTCTGAGTCCAGTGTGCCACATGGACAACACAGCACTAACATCCTCACACTTGTGAAGCAACCATCACGGGACTCTGAACCAATCCTTCATAGATAACACTCTACTGAACCAAAAGCTGTGTGTTTGCATGGACATCATTCTTGGACCAAATGACGTAACTCTTGAGAAAGTTGTGATTTGATTCATTGATTGGTTGGTTGGTTGGTTGACTGATTGATTATACTGGGATTTGAACTCAGGCCCTTGTGCTTGTAAAGCAAGTGTTCTATCACTTGAGCCATACAGCAGTTCCCTTTCGTTTTGGTTTCATTTTTAAATATTGTGAATGTTTCTTTTTGTTTGTTTTTCTCTCTCCATTTCATAATTAAGACATAACCAAAGAGTACTTTGGCATTCCCTTTGTCAGTCTGTTCATCTAGTCTGGTTTCTCACCACCACCACGCCCCCCCCTCCCCCCGCCTCCATACTCCCTGGTAACCTTAGATAAATACTTGGAAAGACTATCTCTATTACATTATCTTTAAAAGGGGAGATCATCTAATTATAATATTACAAGTCTCAAGAACTTGTATTCTGGCCGAGCGGCGGGGCGCGGTGGTCGCTTCCCCCCGCGCCCCCCACCCCCCCCACCCCCCGCCTCTGGAGGAGGCACAAGCCGCGGAAGGGCTTGGTGGCCGGCAGCTGCTTCTTCTCCTTGCTAGGGAGAAGTCCTTTGCTTCCCAGATGTAATGCACCTTAAATTTACTCAAGAGTGAAAATGAATCATACAGAGGTTAAATTGAAAATACCTTTTGGAAATAAATCACTGGGTGCTGTTTGCTTGGTACCTAACAAAAGCTTAGCATATGGAGTAATTCTTACACATGGAGCGTCAGGAGATATGAATCTTCCTCATTTGATGTCATTGGCATCTCATCTTGCAACTCATGGATTTTTTTGCCTGAGATTTACCTGTAAAGGCCTTAATATTGTACATAGAATTAAAGCATATAAAGCCGTTTTGGTTTAAAAAAAAAGAACTTGTATTCTATTAACCATTAATATGGCAACATTAGACCTTTTGCCACTGTCTCTTTAACCTTGATATGTCTTAAAAGCAAAGTCTGACTTGGTATTTGTGAGTAGAGTACTACTTATGGTTTTGCTTTCTGTGGATTTTGGTCAACTGCAATCGACTTGACTATAGCCCAGAAATATTAAATAGCAAAATTCCAGAATAAATAATTCATGAGGTTTAAATTATACACTGTTCTACCTGGGGGGCCATCCTCTTACTGTTCAATGTATACTTAACATATATGCTACCTGCTCATTATTCACTCTGCAGTCATCTCTGTAACCAGATGCACTGACATTGCAGCACCCACATTCAACTGTCCTTTACTTATTAATTAATGGCTCCAAATCACAAGAGTAGTGATGCTGGAGAATTTTTGTTGTTGTTTGCCAGTCCAGGGGCTTGAACTCTGGGCCTGGGCTCTGTCCCTGAGCTTCTTTTGTTTAAGGTGAGCATCTACCTCTTGGACCACAGTGCCACTTCCAACCTTTTCTGAATAGTTATTTGAAATAAGAGTCTCATGGACTTTTCTACCCTGGTTGGCTTCGAACCATGATCCTTAGATCTCAGCCTTCTGAGTAGCTAGGGTTCGAGGTGTGCACCACAAGCTCTAGGCTATACTGGCAATTTTATTGTGTCATCATAATAATGCATTTTATTATTAGTTACTGTAACTAATTTCTTATTGCATCTGCTTTAATTACATTTTATCATAAGTATCTACCTATGCTTATGATTGTTTAAAGTGTAGTAGATAGAGAGTTTGATACTATGAATGGTTTCAGGCACCCCTGAGGGCTTAGGATTATATTCCTTGTAGATAATCAGGTATTGCTGTATTTCTCTTTGAAGCTTACACATCTATACATTTCAACACTAGTATATATGATATAGGGGGTTATGTGTGATTGTAATAGAGTGAAAATTCAGTAAAGGGGGTCAAAGTTGTGAAAAGTGAAGTAGCAAGGAAAAGAAGGGAGAGTCTTGAAAAGTAGAAGCTAGTCCACCTCTTAATTACAGTACTTGTTTCTAGTTATAGCATGCTGAGCAGCTGAGGAACCAGAACTGACTGTCATGTGCTCTGAATGCTGGCACTGATTTTTTTTCACTATCATTCAAATTTTATTCCATAAATTCATATGCTAAAGTTATCAATGTGTCTATGTACTTTTTGTGAATTAGAAATAGTGACTATATGGGAGATAGAACTGATCTTGATTTGTTTTAGCAGTTAAGCTTCCGTAGGTAATACCATCATTTTGGGTTTTTTTTAATTTTCAAACTGATGTACAGAGAGGTTACAGTTTCATATGTTAGGCATTGAATACATTTCTTTTACTGTTTGTTACCTCCTCCCTCATTCCCCTTCCCTCCCCTCCCCTTTCCTTTTCCTCCCCAAGAGTTGTTCAGTTCATTTACACCAAACAGTTTTGCAAGTATTGCTTTTGTAGTCATTTGTCTTTTTTACCCTGTGTCTCTCAATTTTAGTATTCCCTTTCAGTTTCCTAGTTCTAATACCAGTATACATGGTTTCCAATGTACTCAGATAAGATACAGAGGTAGTGCAGGTACAATCACAGGAAGGGGATAAAAGAAGATCAACAATAATAGAAGCTACGGTTACACATAGAACGTTGAAAGTAGTTACAACAGTGATATAACAATCGTTTCCATAACATGGAGTTCATTTCACTTAGCATCATCTTATATGTTCATAAGGGTATAGTTATTGGGCTCTTGTGATCCTCTGCTGTGACTTGCCTAAACCTGTGCTAATTATTCCCTATGAGGGAGACCATAGAGTCCATGTTTCTTTGGGTCTGGCTCACTTCACTTAGTATAATTTTTTCCAAGTCCTTCCATTTCCTTACAAATGGGGCAATGTCATTCTTTCTGATAGAGGCATAAAATTCCATTGTGTATATGTACCACATTTTCCTGATCCATTCGTCTACTGAGGGGCATCTGGGTTGGTTCCATATTCTAGCTATGACAAATTGTGCTGTGATGAACATTGTTGTGCTGGTGGCTTTAGTGTGTTCTTGTTTGTGGTCTTTTGGGTAGATGCCCAAAAGTGGGGCTGCTGGGTCATAGGGGAGCTCTATGTTTAGCCTTCTGAGGAATCTCCATACCGCTCTGGCACTGATTTTTTAGTAGACTCAGAAGGCAGAAGAATATTCCCTGGGACTAATTTACCAGTAGCACAAGTGGGATTTATTTGAATGGAACTGTCTTCTAATACCACCAACCAGAAGCCTTTCTATCTCTCCCAGGAGTGTGGACAGCTACATTTTGAAGTGACTATCCACCAGCCAAATGACACTTGACCTTTCAAAGATGTGAAGAACAGAAAGGCTGCTTGTATTTGATAGCCATTAGAAATTTTGTAGCAACCCTGTCACAACTGGGAATCAAAATCTTATCAGCAGAAATCCATTTCTCTACTCCTCTTCCTCGCTAGCCCATCCAATGTAATTTTTTCTGTTTTAAATATGGAGCACTTCACAAATTTACATGTCACCCATATGCAAGGGCCATGCTAATCTTCTCTGTATCATTCCAATTTTAGTGTATGTGCTGCCAAAAAACTACATCTTTTTTTCATTTTTATTCTCACTCATTGGTTGGGGGGAGACTGGAAATAATCTTGATTTCAAAAAAACAAGACACTAAATTGAATAATAGTGATACATTGTTCTCAAACTCAGAAATGGAGTTCCAGTTCCACTAGGGGGAGCAAGATGGTAATTTGTTACCTGAGATATGGATAAGTAAAGGTAGTTGGAGAACGCAGTTGATTCAAACTGTAAGAGGCCAAGCTTCCAAATAGTTCTTAGTAGTAAGTAAACACATCCATGTGAAAAGGAGGAAGGAAGGGAGGGAGGGAGGGAGGGAGGGAGGGAGGGAGGGAGGGAGGGAGGGAGGGAGGGAAGAAGGATACCCAACCTTGGAAGTAGAGCTGTGGCTCAAGTGGTAGAGTGCTAGCTTTCAACACAAAGAGGCTCAGGGACAGTGCCCAGGCTCCAAGTTCAAGCCCCACAATTGACAAGAAAAGAAAGAGAGAAGGAAAGAGAGAGAAAAGGAGGGAGGGAGGGAGGAAGGGAGGAAGGGAGGGAGGAAGAAATGAAAGAAAAAGAGAGGGAGGGGAAAGAAATAAAATCAAAATTATCTGTATGCATATCCCAGGTGTTAAAATATCATTTTCACAATTTGAAAAAGGCAATTCAACTATTCCTTCCAGCCCACTACAAAATACAATAGTGGTGTCAGACACACCATCCACTTAAAAATAAATCCCACTACATGTGCTATGGAGGCATCTCATCTAGTTTGGATTACCCACTCCATTCTGCAGTGGCTATCTTCCCAATCTCCAGTCCTAGAAAACTCCCCTAATGAAGCCATTCATTTGACTTGGACTAAAACCACTGTGTTTGCACTCCACTTTCCCTTTGTGGGAGCTGCAAGTCCTTTGCTAGGAAGTAGGCTTGAGGAGCTAAGCAGAGTGACAGGGGTTGTCACTGGGCTCAAGAGTTACAGTCACTGACAACCCACAGGCCCAGAAAATGCTCCAGTATTGTATTCTAATTGTTTTATTTTGGTTTTTTGCCAGTCCTGGGGCTTGAACTCAGGGCCTGAGCACTGTCCCTGACTTCTTTTTGCTCAAAGCTAGCACTCGACCACTTGAGTTACAGCGTCACTTCCGGCTTTTTCTATATATGTGGTGCTGGGGAATCGAACCCAGGGCTTCATGATACAAGGCAAGTTACCACTAGGCTATATTCTCAGCCTTCAGTATTATATTCTACACTTCTGGAATGTTGCAATCCTTTTTCTCTTTTTCTGGTTAGATTGGGTCAAAATTGAAAAAGAAAATATCTTGCATTGTAATAAAAAAAAAAAAGACAGATATTGGGAATCACTCAATAGCCAAAAGGGAATCATCGTTTTTTCCCAAACATCTGTCCATATTTGAGTACACCGAATACAGTGTCTTGAAAACCTGTTAAGAGCAGCTCATCGCTGATGCAGCAATATCCTGACCATATGAAACCATCAGCCCATATGAACAAGCCGAAACACTTCATTAGGAAACAACTGGTTTTTGTAAGAGGCAGAACTTGCATTTTTGCAAAAAGATAATAAAAATGTGTCTGAGTCACTAGGTTTAATGAACAATACTTGTTAGAGTTGTTCATGTGGGTCCTGCTGTGTGAGCCATTATAAAAGATGTCATTAACTGCTTCCTGAATATAGATCACTCACGTGGGGAGACGTGCATTCCACTGCAGGAAGATAATGACGATCATAAAACCCAAACCTTTTTCCCTGAAGTCAAAATCCTGAACCCTTGGTGTGCATATGGAAAGTGGGGCCAGGAAAGGTGAGGGGATGAGTGGAACTGGGATAGACAAAAGTGAGGAAGAATGATGGAAGAGGTAATAACACTAGTCAAGATGCATTGTGTATATAAATTGACATGTTGAGGGGCTGGGAATATGGCCTAGTGGTAAAGTGCTCGTCTCATATACATGAAGCCCTGGGTTCGATTCCTCAGCACCACATATATATATAGAAAAATATGGAAGTGACGCTGTGGTTCAAGTGGCAGAGTGCTAGCCTTGAGCAAAGAGAAGACAGGACAGTGCTCAGGCCCTGAGTTCAAGCCCCAGGACTGGCAACAAAAACAAACAAACAAAAATAAATTGACATGTTGAATTGAAATCCCTTTGTAAAACTATTTAAAGAAAAAATTTTAACAAACAACAAGTCCTTGTGAACATTCTTTTTTTGTGTGAACATTCTTTTTAAATTAGAGAATGAGGCAGGGCTTCATATCTGAAAGTGTCTCTTAACCAGGTGTGGTGGTGTTTGCCTATAATCCAAGCACATAGGAAACTGAATTATGAGTTTGCGACCAGCCTGGAGTACATTGCAAGACTTTCTATAAGTAAATAAGTAAGCAAATACATACATACATACATATATACATGCATACACACATATATACATACATAAGGAAGAAAATATCTCCTATAAGATATGCTGCAGAAGGTATGTTTTAAACAATCCCAATTATTTTTCTAATGCAGAAAAAACCATAAAATTCCAAGTAACACTCTCTCTCCAAATAGCTACTTATTAACTACAGGCTTAAACATGACGAAAAATAAAATACACTGAATCAGAAAATCGGGAAATTAATTTATTACCTAACCTCTTCCAAACTGAGAATAGTACCTAGCATCAACCATACAATGGTTAAGGACTAACTGCCCAGTTTGAGGAACATCCACCTCCATTGTTGCTTCTTTCTTTTCTGAGGTTCTCTACAACCCTTTCTCTGCTCTTTAATGCTACTCATGGAATCCAGCTTCATTGGAGGATAGCTAATCAAAGGGAAAATGAAGTCTATGAAGGTCAACTTTGCTAGCAGATACTCACAGGAGATTAGGCAAAAAGGAAATGATGAAATGATAGTATTAGTTAAGTTGAAATCTGGAGGCAATGGCCTATGTTCTCTGTATTTTTCATAGTAAGAAGACCAATGCCATGATATCTGGCTCACCTACAATTAAATCTCCATTACAGATTCCTCATGGATAAAACAGGGTTATGACAACCTTTTCTACGAGACATGACAACTGCATAATACACACAATGTCCATAATACATACAATAGACCAGAAGCTCAGTGAGTACTCAAGTGGAAATATTTTGCTGATTTTGAGCTCAAACCCCTTCATAGACAGACATATTTATGTCCATTCTACAAAGGATGGAGCAAATCAGCCAGATTAGAATGATAACCCACTCAAACCATCTCTCAAGCAGACATCCCTTCTAATGGGAGAGATTATCACCCGGAGGAGAAAGAGAAATCAAACTGAGCCCAAGTTGGCCTTGCTACAATTGGGCAACCTCAAAAATGTCATACAGCTTCTCTGTAACTCAGAAGTCTACTCTATGAAGCCAGAATATGGTCCATTCCCTGAACTGATAGCCCTCTTAGACTAATCAAAATGGCACCATACATCCACAGCTGCTTCATGGTTTGGAGACTTACTATGAAGATGATCATAAACATTTATAGTGACACCTTGATAGTCTCCTGCCTGTTAGTCATGGAGAAATGAATCCTGTTTGGAGCTGTGAGGGAGGCAAATGATTTACCTATCAGTAACAGACTTAAGTCCAATCTGACTCTCCAGACTGGTACTTTTTCTCGGTGCCATGTTTGATATAAACTACACAGTATAATATCAAGCTTTCTAGCTCAGTTTAAATATAACCCCTAAGAAGAAATATTATATATCTTATGACTTGCTAAGGATAAAATCTACCATATCTAGCATAGAATATCTGTGTGTGTATATATTTTACTAGATAGCAGTTATAGATGCATACATATCTACTATACATAGCCTGCACATCATGTTAGTTAACATTATGAAATCACTTTTTGTGAACTGAATAATTTGCCATTGTACAAAAAATAACCAAAGTAACAACAGGAAATAAACCTTTAATAATTTCTCAAAAGAGGAAGCTTGAAGGAAACTTGTTTCTCTTAATGATGCTGATAAGTATCAACACAAACACAACCCAGTCTACATAACTAACCTCTAGGGTTCATTTTGCTTTTGCTTATATTAGCAGATATATTTATATATATAGATAGATATGTAGATGTTATACTATACAGTAGGTATGTATATGTGTGTTTCTGATAATAGTTGTTCACAGTGAAGACGCAACAAAACATTCTTAGCAAAAGTTAGAAAAAAGGTCTAAAGTCTTTCAAAGGTGTGGGGGGGAACCCTAAGTGTGGGTTTGTGTTACAGAACACAGAAAAGGTAGGTAGGCATGATGCTACGTCTTGAAGAATGAGACCACGGAGTAAGTGCTTGTTGTTGGAGAATGACAGAAGAGGAGGTTGGACGAGTAAATAGCTAGCTAGCCTGGTAGAACACCATGCCAGCACAAAAGAGTTTTAACCTGATCTTGAGGACAAACAGGAACTGGGGTCTTGAGCAAGAGAAAGGAATGGAACTTTCACAAGCATGTAGTTAGCCACAAGTGCACACTGAACACTGGAGGTGGAAAGGCTGGAGGTAGAGGCTTAGCTAAAACACGGATGCTGCAATCCAGCTTCCTGACCTTCGTCTCACAGGCTCCTCGTACAGCTTATGAGGCGCAGTGGAAGCCCCAGACACTGTTTTCAGCTCTTTGATGCTGGCTGTATTCCTGGAGGCATGTGTGCCTCTGTGTCTTGGCTCCTTTCCTTTCCTTTTTGTCTGTACAGCCCCAATCTCCTGCCCTCGGGACACTAATGTTTCCGGGTGAAATGGAGGTTACTTCCTTTTGTTCTGGAGTGCTTCCATTTTCTCCCTACAGAACCTCTGCAGATGTAAGCTCTGTTTGTCAGACTTGTCACTCCGTCACTAAACTAAAATCATAACATTTCAAAAATAGACCACATCCAGAAAGAGAAAAGCAAAGCACAATAAGGCAGACACACTTTGCCAAGTGCCATATTTTATGGAGAATTCTTGCCAACAACACATATCCTTCTTTTACTCTGTTGAGTTTCAAATGGCTTGAGATCAAATCTAAACTAAAGATTAGTTAACAAGACTGTTAGAGAGTTGCCCTTAAAGAAAGCTAATTTAAACAGGAGCAAAATGAACACTTGAGGTGAGTTTGTGTAGACTGCGTGGTGTTTGTGTTGATGCTAATCAACATCACTAAGAGAAACAACAAATAACAATAAATAGTTCTTCAAGCTTCCTTTCTTGAGAAATTAAGGGTTTTACTTCCTATAGATATTTTGATTATATTTTTGTACAATTAAAAATTATTCAGTTTATGAGAAGTGATTTCATAATGTTAATCAACATAAGTCATTTTAATGGGGCTAAAAAAAAATCATACAGCCAGATTTGTATTTACATTCAATGTAATTTCTTCATTCAGATACAAAAGGTAAGTTTTCAGCTGAAGGATGTAAAACATGCATTTGTATTTTTATTAATATATATTTGTATGTGTATTTTATTAATACCTAATATATGCATATCTTATCATAAAAAGGTCAATTTTTAAAAAACATTTTAATGATAGAAAGTGACCTTTATCAGAACCTAATTTTCTTTTTTTTTTTTTTTTTGGCCAGTCCTAGGCTGTGCACTCAGGGCCTGAGCACTGTCCCTGGGCTTCTTTTTGCTCAAGGCTAGCACTCTGCCACTTGAGCCACAGCGCTACTTCTGGCCATTTTCTGTATATGTGGTGCTGGGGAATCGAACCCATGGCCTCATGTATACGAGGCAAGCACTCTTGCCACTAGGCCATATTCCCAGCCCAGAACCTAATTTTCTTATGGTCTTAAGTAACTATAATTTTTAACAACCTCAGCATTTGGAAGGTAAATAAAGCAATCCATGTCCTTTATGAATAATATCAACAAGAAGAATTCAAAGATACTTATTAGAAAGAAAGAAACCTCTGAAGGGAACAAAGGGAACATAAATAGTGATGAGACTGATGGATTAACATGTCATATTAAGTCATTCATGATTTGGGCAAACTCCAAATTGAGTTTGTCTGAAATTTTTATATCCTAGATTCTTTAAGAGCATGAAGAGTTTGCCAGATGCCAGTAGCACGTGGCTGTAATCTCAGCTATCCAGAAGGCCAACATCTGGGGATTACAGTTCAAAACCAGCCCTGGTAGGCAAATCTCATTTCCAATTTACCAGCAAAAACTTGCAAGCGGAACTGTGGCACAAACCGTAGAACACTAGTCTTGAACTCAAAAGCTAAGGGGCAGCACCCAGGCCCTAAGATCAAGCCCTAGTTTCCCCCCAAAAAAGTAATCCATTTTTATATCACTAATCTTTCCAAGGTTTATGACAATTTTCCTCAAGTTCTTTCCTCCCTTTCTGTAGATTTTTTTCTTTGAATTCCAAGGGAGTTCTTCGGAAAAGACATGAGCATGTCTCCACAATGGGGCACTGAGGGACAGTGACAAAACTGAGTCTCTCTACTTATTGTTCCAACCACTCCAAGCTCTGTGGCAGCATCCAGGACCTGGATGAAGGTAGGGTCCCTGCTGCCCACACTACCAGGAAAAGGCACAAAGGATGCAATGTAGTATTCTGAAAAGCATCCTCAACTTCTCCACCCAAAAGCATGGCCAGGGCATTCGGTGACAGAGGTCAAAAAGAAACGATAAGGCACAGGAAGAAAGGAGCCTACCAGACTGAAAAACATGTGATAATACAGAAAGGAAAATCTTATCAAAAAGGGCAGTTATATCATATTTCCTTGCAGAGACACTAACCTAGTTCACATTTCCTTTTTCTCCTGCATATTACCAACCTGACAAAAGATGAAAGACACATTCTCTAAAAACCCATCTAATACATTTCAGATTACCACATTCAATTCATAAAGCATATTGACTTTCTTAACAATAGGAAATTTACCAAGTTGAGCAGAGTGCTAGTGGCTCAGGTCTATAATCCTAGCTACTCAGTAGGCTGAGATCTGAGCATCACGGTTCAGGCAAGTCCATGAGACTCTCAAGTCAAATGAACTACTCAGAAAAGGGCAAAAGTGGCACTGTGTCTCAAGTGGTAGAGCACTAGCCTTGAGCAGAAGAAGCTCAGCTCCCAGACCCTGAGTTCAAGCCCCAGGACCAACAACAGCAAAAAAAATTTTACCAAGTTGAACAGGAAGCATACAAGTACACACAGCTTGGGTTAAGGCAATTACTCTATGAGAAATACACAAAGAATGGAGGGAAAACACATGTGGCTCCTGAAAGATGGGACCTTTGAAACAAACACCGGAAGGTTGAAAAAGGATTTCAACAGAAAAGAGTGGGTAGGAGGGGAGAGACTGCCCCTTCAGATTCTGAAGATGCTGGGGAGACTGATAATGTACAAGGATAGTTTCTCCCAGTTGGGACATGAGAAATACAAGGGAAGCTAAGAAGTAGACACAGATCAAATCACAGAAGGCCTTGAATGTTAAACCAATCATTTTGCTCTCTCTTCTGTAGAACTAGGGAGCCACGGATGGTTTTTGAGCAGGGAACTGGATTCAGAGTTCTGCTTTCAAGAGATCATTCTGGAAATGGACTGTGTGATGAACTAGAAGAAAAGACTTAGGTGGCATAACAAGTTAGAAGACTACAGATAAGAGGTCCTGGGGACAGTGTATAGTCTAATTGTTCAAGGAAGCATCTCTCTGGAGGTCAGCATGGAGATGTCATGGTTAAGTGCTCCATCCCCACCATCAAAGGATCCAGGGCTCATCCCACCAAGTGCACCGGCCAGGTGCAGGGGCCTACACACAGCCCTCGCTGAGGCTGAGGTCCTCTGGACAATGCTGGCTCTCTGGGAAGCCTGCCTCCGCCATCAGCAGGGGAGCACTAGAAGTTCTGTAAAGTGACTCCTGTCACTTCTTTGCTTGTCATGTTCTGCCAGGCTCCGAGACTGGAAGCCCCTGGGATCCAGAAGTAAGGCCAGCCCTATTCTGTATTACCTGCTACCTCTCTCTGTTCTGTCACAGAAAGCAGAGCTCAGAGTGCAAGCTTCCCACTCTACATGTCAGTAAGAAGAAAGCTTAACTTCCTGTCTTGAGATACAGAAACCAAACAAAACAAATAGACGTAACAAGGCTATCTGTATTTCTGAACTCCAAATTTTATTCAGATGATAAAACTCTCTTTTTCCAATTATGTAAAGTTTTAAAAACAGGAAGTAGGATGGGAAAGGGGCTTTCAAATGCATCAAAACCCCTGTGCAAGTTCTCTTTGTCCTGTCCCAGTAATTTTCTGTGAAAACAAAATTAGGAGGCTAAGGCAGGAAGGTTGTGAGCTCTAGGCCAGCCTGAGTTAAGGAGAAGGGATAAGGAGAAGAAGGGAAGAAGGAAGAGAGAGGAACAAGATGATGACGAGGGAGAGGAAGGTAGAAGAAGAGGAAAGAGAAGAACAAGAAGAAAGAAAGAGAAAGCTAAAGAAAAAGCTTACTAATCTTTTCCATCAACAGTGTTAAAGGTGACCATGTGTCCTTCAACATCCTTCCACAGGTTTCCTATAATACACAAAAAGACAGATACAGAAGAGGGGCACTGGTGACTCACACCTACAATCCTAGCTATTCAGGAGGCTGAGATCTGAAGATAACAGTTGGAAACCAGCCTGGGACAGGAAATTCTGTGAGATCCTCATTTCTCCCTAGCCACAAAAAAGCTGGAAGTGGCTCAAGTGACAGAGCACTAGCCTTGAGCACAACAGCTCAGGGTCAGTGCCCAGGCCCTGAATTCAAGCCCCAGAACTGGCACATACACACACACGCACACACACACACACACACTCACACACACACAGATACATTAATATGGTATTACTATTATTGTTATCACCAAAATGGAATTTTACTCTGTCCCTCTCTTGTAGTTTCTATGAATAATAACAATGTTGAGGATATCCCCAGTTAGCTGTAGCATTACCTCATTTCTTTACAGCTATATAATATTCTACAATATGAATAGATCCTAGTAGTCAATGACTCATTTCCCTGATTGGACATTTGGTTGGTTTATCGTTTTTACCACAATGTAAAAGACTTCTTTTACCCATACCTATCCTGACCATATGGTGAACCAAGAAATTCTATTCAAGCTGAAGGCATCATCTGAGCACCTTTGTTATGGTATTTTTATAAAATACACAAAGTGTGTGACATAGTCCCTTCCTCTGAGAATGCCAAATGCAGCTGGGGAAACAAGCCTGAGCTGCACAAAACAATGTGACTGAGAAGGATGGCCCTGAGTTCTACCAATCTGATGCAGTAGAGGCCAAATTTTCTCTCTGCATCACAACAGACTGAAGAAGGCGTAAGCTTAGTATTCTAGGAGCTTTCTCTGTTTCAGAAAAGGGGAGAGAAGCGGGATGAGGAAGCCAAAGTGATGCTGGAGGAAGTGGGATGTGAGGCTTAGGAATGGTTTGGACCAATGAAGAAAAGAACTGCATTTGGGAATAGCAAATTGGCCAAGGCACAGCACTGGCATTGGCATGTTACATGTGCAGGAGAAGGAAAGCAAGCAGTCCCTTCTCTAAGCCACTGCAGCCTTTCACACCTCTCAACTCTAGCTAGACTTTTTTTTGTGTTGTGTGTGTGGTGGGGATTGAACCCAGGGGCTCATGCATGCTAAGTAAACACCCTCCCACTGAGCTAAAACCCCAGCACTCTACCTGGCCTCTTTTTTTTTTTTTTTTTTTTTTGGCCAGTCCTGGGGCTTGGAATCAGGGCCTGAGCACTGTCCCTGGCTTCTTTTTTTGCTCAAAGCTAGCACTCTGCCGCTTGAGCCACAGCGCCACTTCTGGCCATTTTCTGTATATGTGGTGCTGGGGAATCGAACCCAGGGCCTCATGTATATGAGGCAGGCACTCTTGCCACTAGGCCATATCCCCAGCCCGTCTACCTGGCCTCTTAAAAACATAAAAAGACATAAAGAAACCCCAAGCTTAGCTACCACAAAGCATTATACCAAGAGCAGTTTAACATATACCACTTCTAGCCAGTTTGGAAATGTCTCTACATCTCTTTCTCCCTGCCCTTCCCATGCCCTGACTTACCCTCCCAAACCAAAGTGCGTGTGTGCACATGAATGTGCGCTTGCGCGCACCCGTGTGCGCGTGCACGCACACACACACACACACCTTATAGTATGCCCTTCAAACGATAGCAGTCATTTAAGCTGGTCCTGTCCATCTGGAAAATAACATGAATAAAACCAGAGAAAGTACAACTGAAACTTGAGAGTGATTTTAAGTTAACAACAATAAAAAAAAAAAACCTGAATTCTTTCACTAAACAAAACTCTGTTAAAATGTTGACATTCATAGTCACTACACCCTTGGTTTGTCGCTCTCTGTTGCAATGATATGTTTGCAACATGTCCAAATTCATTTAAATACAAAATGTACTTAATAACATGTTTGAAACATCCCCACATGCTTTTGTAAATACAACTGGAGAGCTCTGTGTAAATGGCAGGTGTGTCTTCCACCATTGCTGAACCTGTGTCTCACGAGAAAGCCCTGTAAATGAACTCATAAGCAGAAGTAAGTTTGGGTGCTTTTTATCTCAAAGACAGAGGGGAGCCTCAGAGAAGTCTGTGACTCTTTTTTTTTAACCACCCCTCCCAGTCTAAAATTAGCTTTCAGCATATTTTTCAAACATTAGGAAAACAAGATTCACTCCCAAGATGTTTTGAATGCCAACTTTGAAGACATAATTTTGACAGTGATACTGTGAAAAATAAGGGCTTTTTAAAAAAACTATTGTCTTTAAGTAGTTGTACAAAGGAGTTGCCATTCCCAAAGCAGTTTAGGAATGTAATGCATCTTGATCATGCCAAGGGGTTTTTCATAAGAGCAGAGAGTTGAGCTTTAAATAAAGCCTAATTGCTCCTCCATCTATGGTAGATAGAATATACCTATACAACTATCCGTAAACACATTGGGTGGTATCCAACTGGTTACAAATGAATTAACTGAAGTATAATAGACTCCATGGAGAGCTCAAATAGTATAAGGTTGTTGTTGTTTTTTATTGAAAAACTAGGTCAAAGCCCAACAAAATCAGCACCAAGAAATAGGTACTTGCAAGAGGACAGGTAGGGTCAAGGGGACAGAAGAAGGTATATGAAGAAGGGAGAGGGAAGGAGAATGCAGTCAATAATTCATTGTATATACCACAAACTTAAGAAAAGTAAGAGAAGGGGTGGGTTGAAGCGGGATGAGAATGTTAAAGGGGTGACACTGATCATGATGCTTTGCTAAATGGTGCCTCCTTTGTACAACTACTTAAAGATCATAATAAAAAATTAAACCTAATTGCTGTATTTCTACTTAACAGTAGAATTCTTTAAATAAATTTAAATTCAAAAAAGCAGTGCTTGACCTTTGCTGCATTAGGCCAGTATCATGGGTGACTAAAGTCAGAGACAAAGTCTCAGGACTGTATGGTCCTGAGGCCACATCCTTCTCTTCACCAGCATCCTCCAACACTGGCTCTCCATGGTGGGACACCACATTCGTATCGTGGCACATTAAATCTAGACTTAAGAGATCTGTACTGCCTACCAAACATCAAACTCAGAAAGTTATTGTACAGTTGATGTGCAGTATGGCCATGGTTTAAGATGCACCAAATGAACATGGTTATTGAGATCACAGCTCCTTTATTCTGAGACGAAGGGACACTTTGGGCTGCCCTTCCTGTCCCAGGGACTGAATTAGGCTTGGCCAATACATACAAGCAAGAACTCCTGTGATGATAGAATGGGCTTGTCTGGACATGTGGAGGCCTGTTCTCTCTTTTAGAGCTCTTTGCCAATATCTGGCATCGTGCAGCTACATTCTTGCCTTTGGAATGATGAGCAATCAAGAAAGTCCAAACACAGCCACTGGAAACTACTGCTTCCTCACGAGAAAAGATGTGCTCAAAATGACCAACTCTCCCAACAATGAGGAGATTTTTATAAAGAAAAAACTCACCAAGGAGTCTAGACAACAGTAAGACCACTCTGCTGAGTAGCAAGCCCATGGAGCCTGGCACCCCAGCAGGGAAAGGACAGGACCAACCTGCACAGAGCCAGACAAAGCCAGTCAATTTTTAAGACCTAACAAGTATAGATGAAATCTGGCTAATGGATCTCAGCTGAATTGCATATCTGAATCCCTTTGGAAATGGAGTAGTAGCACCCCCAATGAGCCTGATAAACCAGCACATGAGAAGACTGAAAGACTCCGGTGCATTCTGCACATATCCAGTGTCCACACCTTAGACATAGTACACCTCTGGTGCCAAAATCTCACTTCCGGAAAGCTGGTCTATGGAAGCAATGAAATTTTTGTTGTTGTTGCTTTTTGGTTTTGGTATTGGGAGATGGTCAGACCATTTTAAAGATGATTCATAAGAACGCCAATCGTGGCAGCATGAAATTTAAAAGGAAATAATATCAAAGCTGAGAAATCATTAAGTAACTTAGAACTTATCAACTCCAGAAAGGTGTACTAATGGCCAACAAGCACATGAAAAGATGCATCACACCATCAGTTTTTAGAGAATGCAACCATAATGAAATACCACTTCAAACAAAGAAACAAAGAAAAAATGCAAGTGTTTTTGGTGAGACTGTGAAGAAGAAATCAAAGGTTATTGAGATAAAAAAAATAATGCAACTACTATAAAAAACAGAGTAGTGGCTCCTCTGATCTGATAATTTCCTATATTTTCTATGATACCTTATTATTTGTTTTCACTTTTACTTTTTGCTTGTTCTGGGGCTTGAACTCATAGCCTAGGCACTGTCCCTGAGTTTTTATGCTCAAGGTTAGTGCTCTACCACTGAGCCACAGCTCTACTTCCAGATTTTTTGGTGATTAGTTGGCGATGAGAGTCTCATGGATCTTGCTTCCTGGGCTGGCTTCAACCCATAATCCTTAGCTGTCAGCCTCTTGAGTAGCTAAGATTAGAGGTGTGAGCTATCGGTGGCCAGCTCAGGTATTTTTATAATCTAAAATGAAACCGTGTTCAAAAGACAAGAGCACTTCACTTTCTGGAGCACAAATAGGGGTGATAACAAGAATAATAAGAGGGAGCATGACTAAACACCATGTGACAGGATAAAGTAGTTAAGTAACAATAGAAAAGGCAGCTCCAAGCAGAAGATACAACATCTACCCAGTGTCAGAGGGATGCTGTCCACAGAAGGAAATGCAAGCCCATCAGGGAGGCTGCCGCACAGAGGTCAGGAGAGAAGTGGCAAGGCCCTGGACAGATACAGAACCAGGTACCACACTCATCTTGCTGAGGATGGTCATTTATCCTCAAAGAAATGGGAAGTGGGTAAGGCTTCACCAAGGTTAGTGACAAATTCAGACTCACATTGATATGAAAGTGTGAGGATGGGGGCAGGCTTGGCGACAGGGAGACTGCATGGGGCTGTGGTAGTATTTAACTACGAAGCAATGACAGTCCAAAAACAGTTGCAGGGCAGATGCTGTACAGCAGACTTGATATGCATTCATTTATTTGTGCATTCATTCAGTTCCTAGAAGCATGGAGCCTTTGTTACGTGTGGGCACCTCTGCTCATGCTAGACATACAGGATGGACCAAAACAAACACAATCCTCCTGAGGCGGGATTTCACCCTGTGAACCTTCTGCTAGGCGAGAAATATCAGTAGAAGTTCTTCCAAATAATTAAATAATATACGAAAAGCACATTGAAGACTCTAATAGTGCTTTATGGGAAAAAAAATCATATCATATAGCATTCGAGACTCTTCAGAATTTTGTTCCTAACATAAGAAGATGTTAATAAGACTGAGAAAATAAGAATCTCTCTGTGGGCTGGGATGTAGCTCAGTGGCAAAGCGCTTGCCTAGCAAGGGCAACGTCCTGGGCTTGATCCCCAGTACCAGAAAAGAAAAGACAAAAAAAGTACAGTTAAAAAAAACCCAGCCAAAAATCTCTCTGTATTTTCATTCATTATGCTCAAATAGAAATGATTACTTTTTTTTAAGGGGAGGATAAGTCAGACATAGGTGGCTCCTGAAGAGGCTGAGATCTGAGGATTGCAGTTCAAAACCAGCCCAGACAGGAAAGTCTCATCTCCTATTTACCACTAAAAAGCCAGAAGCGGAGCTGCAGCTCAAGTGGTAGTGTGGAAGTCCCAAGCAATAAAGTTTAGGGACAGTGCCACACCCTAAGTTCAGGCCCTAAGACCAGCATCAAAAAAACAAAAACAAAGCTTTCCTCTAACTTTCTAGATATAATATTTAGTTTGGGTGTTCAGAGATGTTAGAGATTTGTTAAGCATTTTAACTATCTTTTGTCTGAGCAGCCCCACAGAAGCCTCTCTAAACCGAAGTGGAACCTCAGCCTGCCCACAAGTGACCTGTGAGTAGATGCTCATACACTCCAAAGTGCCAGGAGCAACGGGGGCCAGATAGAAGGCTGGCTAGCTTTCCTATAGTTCTGGAAAAGACTCGTCTGATTATTCACCCGTCTTCTCCCATCACCCCAGGAAAAAGATGGGGATTAAATAAAACTTCTGGTCAGAGCTCTTAGCCCTTTAATTTCAAATACCCAAAGATTAATTTGGCTTCCCAGTGAGAGAGGTGAGTGGGCAAAGCTAAGCCATGCCACACACCAGGTACCTTATTTTTCAAGAGTAGTTTCTATGTAATGCTTTCAAATAGGTTCTAATGGTAACCTTGGAGAATAATAAACTCCAAGCTCCATGGAAGTGACCCATTTTCTCCAGGCTGTTTGTCTGCCTTTCTCAGAACATAGTGTGATTCATCCATTAGGCTATCTGAAAAATAGGCATTTAGGATAAAGGCAAAGAGGATGTAATAGCCAATACCATTAGAGGCAGCCCTTTGTGCCACTCAAGTGATTTATAACAGCAAGTTATTTCCTTGCCTCTGGCTCCACTTCTCAGAGACAAGAGGGCAAGGTGGCCTGAGAAGTTTCTCTGAATGGGCCAAATCCTGATGTTCTTTATAGATCTCAAAATTCAAAACCCTGACCGCATGAGAACTCTTAATCATTTGTATGAATACACCAAGAACAGGAAAAATATGGTATCTACAGATAACCACAGAAAACAAGTGTTAATTGGCATCATGCTTCAGCCCTACAAAATTATTCACCAGAGTAAACTTGGCTTGAAAATACCTTCTTGGATTCCCCAACTGCTTTCAAGTGGGAGAGCACAGAAACGGGAGTGGCAGAAGGATTCGGTGGCCAGAGAGCTGGAGAAAGGCATGATAAGTATGTAGTTGGAGCTACCGTTTCCCTTCTAGGTCTCTAATAGACATCACTAATCAAGCACAACACTCTTCATTTTTGAGTAGACACAACCTCAGAATCCTTCTCAATACTCAGTTACACTAGCCAACCTTACTAATCAATAATTGTTGGCCTATTGCCATTCTAGTTTAGAAGAAATCTGGATGAACCACAGTAGGTCCAAAATAAAGCAACTGGTTGACTTGTGTTTGTGGTGGGGGGGGGGGTGTTTTGTTTTGTTTTGTTTTTAATTAACTGGTCATGCTCCTCCCCTAGAAACTAGAATCCATTGTGGAAATTGCCATAAAAAGGTACAAAGGGTTTAATACTGAGCATGCTACTTCTAATATTGGTAAGACAGACAAACACACTGACCTGGCAAACAGTACATGATCTCCTTATGAACTAAAAGAAGAATAAAGGCAGGGATTTCATTTAAAGAGGCCTAAAGGCAAGACTGTGTGAGAAGATGAAATGTGCTGGGTACAGGGACACCTGGAGGACTCCACTTAGGGGAACATGGGCATAGCAAGACTCCTCAGAGACTTGGGAATCTACTTTTACTGAGAGACCTCTCTAATTAATAGAAACTCCTGATTGTGGCTACAGGTAAACCACCACCCTCCAAAAAAAAAAAAAAGAACAAAAACATTGCTCTAGAGCAACTCCCCTCTGTTTTACAAATGCAAGGAGTGAGGCCGATTGAAATTTAGCCACTTGTTTAAAACCAAAAGATTATGAAGTGTACTAGGACAGCAATTTAACCTTTCTCCTGTGAAATTACCTCTGAGCAAGTTAGACTGTCATTCAGTCCTACTTTAGGAAGGATTTATTCATTTAGAGTGTTGAGTTTTTTCACTGGACTCTTGAAAGAAGATCAGCAGGAAGGGGAGAGTAAGAATTTCTGATGGAGACAAGGAAAGAAGATAAATGTGGCTGGGCCTCCTAAGAAGGACCTCCTCCTGAATCCAGCACTGGGCTTGGAGATCTAGATCAGCTGTGCAGAATATTTATCGAGTTGCTACTGCATGGTAAGCACTTCCCACATATCATACTGCTTCCTCTATACCATTAGTTGTGAATTGTTTCTAGAATCTTCACAGGCAAAGAAATTGGTACTTGGAAATACGAGTAACCCACCAATGTCACAATGTTTCTTCTGTGCCCATCTGCTGAGCTGGCTTCTTAGGGAGGCAGGCAGGTGGGCACCAAAACCCCCCTGGGCACACTCAGAAGTGCTTCCTGTGCCACTTCCAGAGATTAGGAAGGAAGCAAATTGTCTTGGGAGACAGACTTTGAAAGAGATGATCACTCCACCTGTTGGAGCATTTTGCCTTGGAGAGATTAGGAGGCTGGGGAGTAAGGACAGGAATGGCAGATGGTCGGCTCAGATATCAATCCTCCCTTGGAGAGAAGAAACCACAGCTAAGTGCAGAGAGTAAAAGACTTAAGGGCAAATATCCTCCTGCAGCATTTAAGGGAACAAGCATGCAGGCAGGACTAGTTCTGGAACATGTTGTTGAGATCCTGTGAGCTAGCCCAGCCCTGCCCTACCCCACCCTGCCCTACCCAGCCCTTCCCTGACCTACCCTGCCCTGCAGGGTTTATAGACTCCTCTCCAGATGTATAGACACTGCTGTGCCCTGGGTACTGGGAGGTCATGGCTGGGTAGACCCCGTGCCCATGCTCTGAGCATATGCTCCTCACACTACGACTGCCTGCCATGAGGCCAGGCTGCAGCTATTCTCCAGGTACCTCAGTCCTGCACCCATAATATCCAGAAGAATACTTGCTTTCCCAGGCCTTCTTGATGCTGAGTTATCTCCTGCTCACTGTCTCTCACATTCCTCTGACCTAACTATGGTTTACAAGAATGGAGAGGTCAAGACCATGACATCCAAATAATACATGCAACCAGGGACCCAATCACTTTTCTTCTTCTCCATGTCTGTGATTAACACTCTAATGATCACAAGTAAATTTTCCTGCACAGGAGTTTACTTCATTGACCTAGTCTCCCTCCCTTTCACCCCATCACATCAGGGGAAAGACAGCATGGGATAGTTCCTTAGAAAAGGGCTTGGAACAATGATCTTCCAATAGCTACAGAAGAAAGCCAGCTATGAGGTAGTTTCCAGAGCCAAGAGTTCAAAACCAGACAGGTGGTGCCCCAGTGAGAGCATGCTGGCACCAGACCAAACTTGGCTGGCTCTGAGACTGGCTTTCAGAAGCCAGTGTGGGAGTTTAAATAACAGATCATTCTCAAAGAAACCATTTTTACCATATAGTCCCCATTCAGGAATTGAAAATAAGCATTTTCTGTGCCAAATACTCAGGTACCTGTAGATTTCATTAGTGCATTGCTGTCTAAACAAAAGGTAAATTCTCAAGACCAAAACTACGAGTCCCAAAAGGGTGAGAACTGGGCCCACTATGGTCGCCACTGTTTAGCATGGGGTAGGACCTCAAAAAGTCTCTGCTCAGGATTCATTCAAACGCATTCACGTTCATTCAAAATAACATGTTCATTTGCCCCGCCTTCCCTACTCTTTCATAACAGTGTTTGTGAATGTTAGTCACTGTAGAACTTCAAAAGGAAAAGTCTACATGGTTTAAAAAAATTCTCTAGCCCAGCAACTAAAGTCACATCATGTCATGTAAAATTTGGCTCAAAAGAATTCAGCAACATCTAGGAGAGGAAAAGGAGTGCTATACCATCATTTTGTGACCTCATATCCCAGAGGGAGGAAGGAGAAAGAAATCTGATTCCCCAGCTCTTTGCAGGGCTGCAGAAAACCTGAGTGTTTAAAGACACATATTTTTCAAACATATTGCATGCCAACTACTTATCTGGTGCTCTAAGAAATAACAACTCTCCCGGCAAAACTAGGTGTGCTGGCCTCCAGGAGCAAAGCAGAGTGTTCAGGCCTCCAACAGGGACCCTTCTAAAGGATTCTTAAGGGTAACTTTGAATCTACAAGACTTCTGCCTCAAATAGGGGTCAAGAAATTTGCCACCCAGTAAGCTGAAAGTCTCTAACACAACCTAGTGCCTTAACCAAAACAAGCTGAAAAGGGGAGAAGGAGAGCACTCCGAAGAAGAGTCATATACAGCACACACGTGTTCTGTAAGAGAAGTCTCTAGTCACAGAAAGTGTTAGATCAGGTTCCAGTGCATCTTCTTCTAATCAGCTTCCTGATTTTTCTCAATAATAAGAGTAATATCTGGAAGTGATGAGGCCAGAGAACCTACTTTGAATTTTTCTGCTATTTCCCAGTTAATACCAACATATGTTAATTCAAGAGCTCTATTAAATACGTTAAACACATTTAACCTTAGCTAAAATAAATCCAGCTAATTAGATGATATAAAGAGCAGCTCATTAGCAGAGCACTGGTGATTTTTTCCCCTCTATTTCAGCTAAGCATTGTTTATGAAACACTTGCACATTTCAACTGTCTTCTCATACCACAGTTCTTAGCCTGCTGCTATAAGCCTAAGCAAACAATGGAATTGGGCCTTACATTGCTCAGCTTTTGGAGACTGGTTTGTAGAATCTGGCCAATTTAAGTGGCCAATTTAAACCAACTGCATGTTTTCATCAGCAAGATGATTCTAACACTTTTAATGATCTAGATTATTAGCCTTTGTAAGTAAACATGCTTAGAAGTAATTCTTCTCTTTTTTATCACAGTACTCAACTATAGTAACTTGAAAAAATTGTATGTTTGGACCATTGGGAGAGTAGAATGTTTTCTTTTACTTTAGGTTTCTTTGGTGTTGGGAATTTTGGCATTACATTGAGGCAATCAAGTCACTTAGGAGACAGTGTCAAAGAATATGAACAAGCTGCTAAAACATAACCTCAGGCCAGGTACTGGTGGCTCATACCTATAATTCTAGCTACTCAGAAGGCTGAAATTTGAGAATCATGGTTCAAAGCTAGACTGTGCAGGAAAGTCTGTGAGAATCTTATCTCCAATAAGCTACTCCCCTACCTCAACCCCTGGGGGAAAAAAAGAAAAAAGCTAGAAGTGGAGCTGTGATTCAAGTGGTAGAGCGCTAACCTTTAGCAAAAGAAGCTCAGGGACAGTGCCCAGGCCCTGAGTTCAAGCCCCAGGACTAACATTCCCCCCCCCACCCCGAAAAAAAGAAGTGTCATGAAATGAGCCCAGAACCAGTAGTTCACATTAGTAATCCTACCTACTTGGAAGACGGGTGGTTCAAGGTCAGCTTGGGCAGAAAAGTTTATAAGACCTCCTTCTCCACATAAATCTGGGGACAGTGGCATGCATTTGTTGCCTTAGGTACAGTAGGAAGTCTAACATAGGCAAATAGCACCCAAGCATGAAGTGAGAGCTTACCTCAAATATAACCCGCAAAAATCAAGGCTGGAGGAGTGGCTCAGTGGTTAAGAGCACCTGCCTAGCATCTTCAAGGATTGTAGTTCAAAAACCCCATGACAGCCTACTAAAAAAAAGTATCATCAAACAATAGCTGTCTCTATACAGTATTCTTATAATTCTTGCAGGCAATTTCCAGAAGGAATGATGTGATATAAATACAACTTTTTTACCAAGGTGTTTATTGGGATGTAGGTTATTTAAAAAATGAGAAGCTTCTTAAATATTCAATCTCAAGGATACAGTGAACTATGTATAGCATATGTAAAGAGTAGAATGTTATGCTTTTTAAATACTTGAAGAAATTCTGTAATATAATACTGAATGGCTAAAAAAAAAAAAAAAAAAAGGATTTAAAAAAAATACTGAAAACTGTATCCAAGGCCTCGAATAGTGTCTAGTACATGAGGACATCAAAAAAAATTTTTTTTGTTAGATCAAGTACCATACACAAATGAGATAGTAAGTCTATATTTTAAGTAAATTCACACATATCTGAATGAATACAAAGTCAAGTATAAGAAGAAAAATGCCAAATCAACTACTTATCTTAGTGGCTAGATTACAGGTGAGTTATTTTCTGCTCTTTTCTTTTTCTTAACTATATATTTCAAATACTACAGTTAATATCTATCACTAACCTAGTTGAAAGATATAAAAACAAATAAATGTATCTGAGTACTTGTGAGGCTGAAGCAGGAAGATCACAAGTTCAAGGCCAGACTGAACTATATAGAGAAACTATTTTAAAAAAAAGATGACAGAAAAACTAAATATAAAAGCAGATGTTTAAATAAAATTGTACTTTATCTGAGATTTTTAAAGATTAGAACACCTTTCCCGATTATACCAACAGCTAGAGCAAAAACAAAGCCTCAGACTAGAAAGTTATATACACCAATTCTTTGATAGATTCTCCAAGCAGATCAAACCAAAAGTCAAGTCTGAAAGAACTGACAGCTAAATTGGAAAAGCAAATTTAGGCACTATAATGAGTGGTACACCAAAAATTTTTCCATGTTGGGACTGAAGCAGGGTAGATGAGGAAAAACGAGGAATGCAAACAGCAGGCAGGAATTCAGAGATAAACATTGTATTAGTGAACAGATTGATTAAAATGACAAACATTATTTTCTTTGCCTTATGCTGCATCTTTTAGTTTAAAAAAAATGGAAAAGGTTGGTGGTAGGGAAGGTGTTCTCTCCCTAATTTTGCCCAAATGATTCAGATGCTCTGGAACTGAACAGGACATCTTAGAGAATGATACAGCCTGAAAAAGGCAGAAAAATAATAAAAACATGAAAAAAATGACTCTTCAAGGTACCAAAAGTAGTCACAAAGAAAAATATTTGTCAAAAACGGACACTTGTCTTTCAAGTAAAATCCATTCTTTGTTTGGAGGGATAATTAAAGGATGATTAAGAGGTAATAATCATATCCTTATATCCCAAAATTAAGTAAACAGACAAATCTTGGGCCTAGTTGATAAGGCAGTGTGAAAAATGGATAAAATGTCCCAAGCATCTAGAACAAATAAGACCACTCTTTCCTTAGGATAAATTAGGTCAAAGCCCCAACTCACTTATTCACCACAAATACTTCCAATATTAGAGCACCTGTGATCAGATGTTTCTGCACCTATGTCTGGATTGTGTACTGTCTTTCATTCTTTCCTTTGCTTTGCTTTCTCTAATAAACTTTTTCAGTCTCTACCTTGATGAATCCTAAAATTTTTGTAACAACATCACGAACTCCATACCCAAGAGATAGGAGGAAGAGACTTCTCCCTTTTGGAGATCTCTTTCCTAGAGCATCACTGGTTCTAATAACAGGATGGTGAATTTAACTCTAAACAAAATAATTAATAAATAGAGTTGGAGGCATGGGCTCAGTTGGTAGACTGCCAACCAATGAGCGAAAGTGTAAGGTAACAAGTTTGAGTTCCAGTCTCAGACCTAAAATTAAATAAATAATGTTAGTGTTATTGTACTCTGCTACTCTGCTCGAGTTTTCAATGGAAGTTTTTTTCCTTGCTTCTGACAAATAACAGTCTACTTTGAGTGGCACTGGATAGGCTTCACAAACTGAAGTTTGGGTTAGTCTTCTTGGTACAGTGGTTAGGCAGTACCAACACCTCAGCTTAATAGTGAAAATGGAAGCTTATGAAGAAGTGAGTCCATACATTTCCACACATTGGAGGAAATCTCAAACAATTTTCATGATCTTGGATGGTTTCAATCAACTGACACAATATTTCTAGCCAAAATTCTTTGTATTATTAATGAGAAAGAGATTTATTCCTCACTGACCCAGTATCTGGAAGAAAAAAAATCTGGTAGTTTAAAAGATATATATTTTAAACCCTGTCACTAAGTAGCCATTAAACTTAAAGCAAATGTCTCAGCATAAATCTTCCTGGCACAGGAACAGGTAGTTTTAGAAATCAACCTGCAATTAAGACATTGGGACTAATTATGCAGCAAAAGACAGAATGCCTAAGAGCTGTGACATAGCAAACATCTTTGAAGGCGTCAAACTTTTGTTACAGGATTGACAGTGCTGTTTCCTTCTCAGTCCCTTCTCAGTGGTACTCACCTTCACAACCTTGATTAACCATTGCAACTGCAGTGCTTACCCAAGGCATGGCGGTGCTGGGGAAAGTTTAAGTCAAGCTGGGTGAGGCTCACGCCTGTAATCCTAGCCACTCCAGAGGCTGAGATCTGAGGATTGCAGCTAAAGCCAGCCCAGGCAAGAAACTCTGAGACTCTTATTTCCAATTAAGAAAAAAATAAGCCAAAAGTAACGCTGTGGTTCAAGTTAAGGAGCACTAGCCTTGAGCAGAAAAGCTCAGGGACGGCAACCAGGCTTGAGTTTAAGCTCTAGTCCTGGCACTTGCGTGTGCACACACGCATGTGCGCACGCACACACACACACAGAGTTCAAGTCAAAAGAACCTGGGTTTGAGGTTTAGATCTACTCCTTGTTAGTGCCAGATTTGGTTAAACCATGGAAAGGAATCAATTTACCCCTTCTGAAGGCCATGAAGACCAAGAGAATTATTTGGGTGAAGACCCTAGGTACAAAATCCACATCTAAAGATTCTGTGAATCTGGTATAGTTTCCAGAGTATGGGACTCATCTGAAAGCAATACACAAGTTGCATTCAACAACGGAAACGAGTTGCCATTTCACTTCAAATGCCACTTGGGAAAAGCAGCAATATTTTCTCCACGCTTCATTCAACCTAGTAATCTAACAGATTTCTCTGGAATCCTTATGTGAATTAATTAATGCATACCAAAGGAGCAACAGCATTGCAGGGAACATCTGTGACTTTTTTTTCTTTTTTTTTTTTTTTTTTTTTTTTTGACCAGTCCTGGGCCTTGGACTCAGGGCCTGAGCACTGTCCCTGGCTTCTTCCTGCTCAAGGCTAGCACTCTGCCACCTGAGCCACAGCGCCCCTTCTGGCCGTTTTCCATATATGTGGTGCTGGGGAATCGAACCGAGAGCTTAATGTGTAGGAGGCAAGCACTCTTGCCGCTAGGCCATATTCCCAGCCTGACTTTTTTTTAATCTGTCCTCCCTCCCTCCATTGGAGAAGCTTTCCTTTCTGTTTTTCACGTGTGCATGCATGAGCATCTATCAGTTCTGGAGCTTAGCTCAGCACCCTGTGCTCTTTCTTGGCTTTTTTTTCTGTTTCTGGGTTGTGTTTTTGTGTATGTATGTCTGTGTTTTATGTTGTTGTTGTTTGGGTTTCCTATTATTTAATTTTTTATTATTATAGAGGTGATGTACAAAGGGGTTACTGTTACATAAGTCAGGTAAAGACTACATTTCTTTTTGGACAATGCCACCCCTTCCCTTGTTCTTTCTCAGATTTTCTCTTCTTCTCTCCCAGTTTTTCCCTCCCATCCCCACCCATGAGTTGTATAGCTCATAGAGTATCTACTGAATATTGCATTTGTTCACCCTTTGTCCCTCCATTTCTGTGGCCCCCTGCCCTCCCAAAGACAGATAAATGAACAAGCAAGACAAAAAGAAAAGAAAAGAAAATCAGCCATGAAGAAAAAAAAACTCATTTCCATTCCCTGGAGTTCATTTAGATAAATGTGATTTTATATGATGAGAAAGGCATTGTGCCTTTGCGCTCCTCCTTTGGTATCACCATGTGAAAATACCTAGCATCCTGTATAATTTGTCCTGTCCCCATATATTTTAGGTCTAGCTTCCACATGCAAATGAAAACATGTACTGTTTGTCTCTCTGAGCTCAGCTTACCTCACGTAACATGATTTGTTCTTGGTCCATCCTTTTCCCTGGGAATGTGTAAAATTCCACTGTGTATAGGTACCACATTTTTTTTTTTGACCCACTCCTCTATTGTAGGGCATCTGGGCTGTTTCACAATGTGGCTGTTGTGAGTAGTGCAGCCGTGAACATGGATGTTGTCTTCACAGTACCCTGGTTGGTTCACCTTTTTCCACAGGAATCTGGCACTCTACCACTTGAGCTACACTTCCACTTCTCGCTCTTTGCTGTTGTATTGGAGATACCGTCCTAGGCTACCTTTGAACCCAATCCTCATATCTCAGCCTCCTGAGTAGCTAAGATTTACAAGCATGAGCCACTGGCTTCCAACAAGTTTTCCTTTGGTCCTCAGCTGTTCTGACCACCAGAACAGGTTAGGTTCAGGGCTAGCCTAGCCATACCAGGTTCTTTGTTAAGAATTGATTGGATCTAAAGAGGAGAGTGAGTGTAGCTCTTCTCCAATTTACTGAGTAAAGGTACATATCAGTATCTTCCCCTTCTGAAACTGGAAGACAGGAGACTTGGCCCTAACAGCATCTCACACATAACTGCCTTTTTTGGCATTTTTCCAGCAGAAAAACATTTCCACTCTCGCAATCATCAGCTTCTAGAAAACACTTCCTTACTGTCCTGAAATGACATGAAATCTAAGGCAGCCAATGGCTAGCTTTGTAAGCGAGCACACTGATAGAAAAATAAACAACCAAAGTCACTCCTTCAGCAATAAAAATAAAAAATGACTCAAGTGCCAGCAAAACTATGAAGTCAGAGCTACCTGGATGCAAAAGGGCCCATCAGAATTGCCAGTATATCAAGAGGAATGTGAAGGTAGAGAAGTTTTGACTAGTCTGTCACCAGTATTTGCCTAAAGAACCTGGTTTTGCTTAAGAATGCAGACAATTGCATTTATTTCCACTTTTCCTCATAGATTAATGATCTTCCACATTATTAGATTATATAAACAGTCACAATTACCTTCCATCTGCTGGGTGACTCCTATGCATTTTGACCAGTCAATACTGCTAAAGAAGTTGGGCACCAGTGGCTCACACCTGTAATCCTAGCTACTCAAGAGGCTGAGATCTGAGGATTGAGATTTGAAGCTAGGCCAGGCAGGAAAGTCCATGAGACTCTTATTGCCAAAAAGGTAGAAGTAGAGGTGTGGCTCAAATGGTAGAAAATACCTTGAGCAAAAAAGCTCAGCAATGGTGCCTAAGACCTGAGTTCAAGTGCCAGGATCAACATGAAAGAAAAAGAGAGATAAAGAGAGAGGGAGGAAGGGAGGATGGGAGGGAGGGAGAAAGGGGGGAAGTGAGGGAGGGAAGGAGGGAGGGAAAAAGAGAGATGATGTCATCACAGATGACCAAAATTCAAGATGAACCAGAGAAAAAACTAGGATTTGCTTACAAAGCATAACAAACTCTCAGAGAAGAAGCTAAAATGATAAAGCACTAGACTCCGTATCTGAAGGACACTTAAAATTGTCCAGTAAAACCCCTGAGAAATTAAACAACAGGAAAATTGCTCTGGGAAACAAGTCCAGAAGAAGTTATTTTCCACTTTTGCACACAGCAAGACTGATCCCAAGTCACTCCTCGCTCTCTCTCGCTCAAGGTGTACCCTGGAGATCTCTGTCCTCCTCTGAGGTTATTTAACAACTGTGTGATCCAGTCTTCTCATCTGTTAACAATGACTGAGCTCTGGACAGCATCTCTTTTAGCTTCTTTCCAGATGCAAAAACTCTACAAGTCAATTCAGAGTACACAACTCCCACAGAGTTTCCAGAAACATTTGTGCAATTGACCCCAAGGGAAGGGATATTCAGCAACAAAGGCTGAACTCCTGGAATAAACCATTCATTTCCTCTTTTCCGACTGATGGGTGGGATGAACCAGGTTCACATTATAATAAAGAGTTTTTGTTCATGGAAACTCCAGTTAAAATTCTAGAATAAGGAAGTGGAGCTGTTGCTCAAGTGGTAGAGCACTAGCCTTGAGCAAAAAAAGCTCAGGAACAGTGCCCGGGCCATGAGCTCAGGCCCCAGGTTACACACACACACACATACACACACACACACACACACACACACACACACACACACACACACACACCTCCATTCTACAGGAGTGTCAGAATTGCTGCTGTTCCCAGCTAACTTTTCCAAGTTTAGCTATATGGTCAGTCCTGGTGTGCCAGTTCTACAGCTATGGATTCAAGTGGTAACCAAAAATCT
The DNA here is from genome assembly GCF_023159225.1 of Perognathus longimembris pacificus. Classification (NCBI taxonomy): domain Eukaryota; kingdom Metazoa; phylum Chordata; class Mammalia; order Rodentia; family Heteromyidae; genus Perognathus; species Perognathus longimembris. The sequence continues at coordinate 32,426,334 of NC_063164.1, read as the reverse complement.
TTTTTAAGTGTTGTGTTCTTTTTTATCATGGACATATTACTTCATGTTATCTACATGACATTGCATTGTAGTAGATATAAAAAGTAACCTGGAGATTGTTTCAAGTATATGGAAGATGGTAAGGAAGAGAGAGGGAAATGTAACAGCATTCAAAGTAAAAGACTGGAGTCACTGAGTTTTCCCACCATCACACCTGGCTCAAGCCTTTGGCTTCATTTCCTTGAAGAACTCTTCATTGTTCCCAAGGCAACACCCACAGTTGAAGGGCCAGTGCGTGATGCATCCCACAGTCCACTCCCCACTTCCTCTACACCTCTGCTTGGACTGAAGGAACTTTGCACCTCGGGAGCTCAAGAAACAGATGGTGAGAGGGTTGAGAGTACAACTCCAGGGATATAGAGACCCAGAATTGCCTGAAGCTCCTTTAGCTTGTCAGAATAGGGATTAAAATTCCTTTCTAAAGACAATTTTAAGTGGACAGTTTTGTGGCATTAGATACACTCAAATGGTGTGCAACTATCTCTAGTATCTATCTCTACAACAAAAAAACTCACTTTTCCTTAAACTGGTTTGTATCAGATTTATCTTTTACATCCAAAACAACAAAAAAAATCCTGACAAATAAAATTATAGTATATAAATATAAGAAATTCATAAAGGATGTGGGGACTGCTTCCAAAACAATCAGTGAAGCAAAACATTTTGGCACTATGCAAGCAGAGGCAATCCTGATTTGAGGCTCTTGAGAATAATCAGGGTCTGGGAAGAGCCAGAAAGATAATGAAGCAAATGGATCATGTGTGTAAATCACCGAAAAAGATTCTTTTGTGTTTGTGAAAGGAGAAAGAAGCACTATACGAAGGAAGCTGGGGTCCTATCTCCCATGGGAGGAAGACGTTCTTCAGAGGAAATTAGAAAGCTAGGACACAGACAAATCTTCTAAGGCAGTAGAGTACCCTTAGAGACTGTGGAGGAAAGAACAAGAGAGTAGACACCATGCCAGAAAGCCTTCCCCTTGCTTTCACAAGCTTTAAAACGAGCTCCCTTCTGCATCCTTACATAGAAAAATAATGGACTGAGAGTTTCAAAAGGGAGGTGTCCCAGGATCATGTTTTACATGTCACCAGAAAAGTCTGTGCAACAAAAATTACTCTGAAATTGATTTACAAAATATGTGCAAGAAAGAAAGCATATACTGTTCTAAAATGTAGAAACAAAGGTCAGGATCATGGAGCCATTTTTTCCTAGCAGCTTTTATTTCTTCTTCTTCTTTACATATGTTTTATATGGAAGGCTCATGACAGTTTGTCATTAATAGGCCTTAATATTTTGTATAAACCTTACCATGTAATGATTCGATAAGGTGTAAGATTGGCCATTATTATGCTTGCTAGCCTAGAAAATGATTCTCATTATGTTACAGAATGTTTTCCCCATATCTGTCTTTTCCTGCACTCATCAAATTACTGCAGTAAGTATTTTGAGATAAGAAATCTGCCTCTTGTGACAGAGTTGTCCTGGGTCACTGTCAGTACTTTGCTGGGTGGCCACCCAGTCATAGATACTCCCCCTGGGGAGGGAGGCTCCACAGCTGGAATGCACGCATGTCAATTAATTGCAGTGTGGAGCTCATTATATTTCAGGGGGGGAGGGGGTGGGGAGGATCACACACATAGTGCTGCACTAAAGCTTTTCACTTGGCCCACAGCAATCAGCACCTGGGACCTTGCCTTAGAAATCGTTACCTGCTAATAGAAATCAGCATTAAACCTCAGACACCTCTAGAAGCCTTTATTAAATACACATGCAGGTGGCCATTTCCTGCCTTATGTGGATTCATCAGCAGGCTTAAACAGACAATTTGCCATCCCTGTGGGTGTCTGACATACCTATGTGTTGTGAGAGTCATTTTTACACAAACAACGAGGAGAACTACTCTTTTTATAAATTACCATAATTTGGATTACTGTACCTGTAGCTGTTAGGTAAGGGATCTTCTTTAACATACTATTTAACATGCCATTAGGGCCACCCTTTGTCTGGCAGGCTGGACCGCCTACTCCTGCCTTCACCTCCACTCTGAGTGAAAGTCGTGTGTGTGTGTGTATGTGTGTGTGTGTGTGTGTGTGTGTGTGTGTGTGCTAGCCAGTATAGACTTGAATTTAGGGTCTGGGTGCTATCCCTTAGTTTTTTCTACTCAAAGCTGGCACCCTACCACTTGAGCCACACCCCACTCCTGGCTTTTTGGTGGTTAATTGGAGATAAGAGTCACATAGACTTCCCTGCCCATGCTGTCTTAGAACCAGGTTTCTCAAATCTCAACCTTCTGAGTAGCTAGGATTATAGGCATGAGCCACCGGAGCCCAGAGGGTATAATCTCAATTGGCCCACCTTTCCTATCTTCCAGAGAAAACTCCCCAAGAATATGAGCACAGAATCTTTCCCACGCTGAAAGTCACCTTTTCTTCTCTTAGAAAAACATTGCCAACAGGACAACATATGTTATAAATCTCCATTTAGAAAAAAATTACTTCAGCCAGGTGCCAGTGGCTCACTTCTATAATCCTAGCTACCCAGGAGGCTGAGATCTGAGGATCATGGTTCTAACCAGCCTAGGCAGAAAAGTCCATGAGACTTATTTCCAACAAACTATTCAGAAAAAGCTAGAAGTAGCACTGTGGTTCAGTGGTAGAGCACTAGCCTTGAGCACAGAGAGGCTCAGGGACAGAGCCTAGGACCTGAGTTCAAGCCCCAGGACCAAAAAAAAAAGTCTATGAGTGTGTGGTAGAACACAGGGAAATTCCATTAGATCAGCCAAAGATGGGGAGACCAGAAGGGGGACAGAGAGATAGAAAGCACCTCCATGGAGGGTGGGCAGCGTGGGGTCTGGTCTGCTTCCTACCTCCTGCTTCTGTTAGGTGAATTCATATACCAGAACCTCATTTCTGCCATCTGTAAAATAAGGACCCTGCACTACATAGCAATGTCCTCCTACACTAAAACCCTCATTGAAGATACCGCCCCCCACCCCGTGACTAAAACCCTCATTTGATGAATTTGCTATGGTTAACAATAGAGGAAGACAAAATAATTTTTGTCTTCTAGACCAAGTTTCTAGTTTCTAGGCCAAGAAGCTGATCTCCTAAGGTGGAAAGTAGAGGCTGTCAGTCTACCCTGTGTCCTGTGCTTGCCCACCAGATTTGTCTTGTCCCTTTAGTGAGCTGCATCTCTGAAGGTACCTAGTGTACCCTACTGAAGGCACCTAGTGGGGCCGTAATAGCAGACAGAGAGGAGAGTGGAGAGGAAGATGCTACACTCCTGGAGCCATAGCTGAAAGCACAAAAAATAAATAACACATGTATGGAGAACAGTGAGTAATGGAAACTAAATATTTCCTTTAAGGATCATAAACTTTCAAGATGATGGAAATTATCTTTAATGCTTAAGGTGCCCTTTGACTCTGAGTCCTGTAGCTTTAAAAACACTTCTCACCAGGCACTGGTGGCTCATGCCTATAATCCTACTTATTCAGGAGGCTGAGCTCTGAGGATCCCAGTTCAAAGCCAGCCTGGGCAGAAAAGTCCTCCAGACTCTTATCTCTAATAAATTACTCAGAAAAAGATGGAAGTGGAAGTGATGCTCAAGTAGTAGAGCACTAGCCTTGAGCACAAAAAGGCTCAGGGACAGAGCCCAAACCCTGAGTTCAAGCCTCAGGACCAGCAAAAAGAAAAACAAAAACTTCTCTGCATCAGACAGAACAAGATCCCTCCTCTCTCCCATTGCCTTCTCTTTTACTCTCTCAGCACCACAGTCAGGTATGAAGGATCAGGCCAGGTGTGCAAGCAAAGGCCTCTCTTCCCATTCTCTTATACTGTGTTTATTTCCCCCGCCCCCTCCTCCTTTCACTGGGTTTTCTTAGGCAAACTCACCACTAAGTTCCTTCCTAAGACTGCCTTCCCTTTGGTCCTGATGGGCTTTGTTTTCAGGGTTGGTTGGTTTGTTTTTATTGCTGTTATTTGATAAAACTATAACTGGGTTTCAAGACCGGTGTGTGTGTATGTGTGTGTGTGTGTGTGTATGTGTGTGTGTGTGTGTATGTGTATGTGTGTGTGTGTGTGTTCTGGCATTGGGGCTTGAACTCAGAACCTCATGCTCTTTGCTTGGCTTTTTTTTTGTTCAAGGCTAGAGCTTTACCACTTGAGTCACCGCCTAGCTTTTTGGTGCTTTGAGCTATGAGTCTCACATACTTTTCTATCTGAACTGGCTCCAAATCATGTTCTTCAGCTCTCAGCCTCCTAAATAGCTATGATTATAGGTGCAACCCACCCATGTCCAGCCCTAAAGATCTTTCTATTACTAAACTGTGAAATACTTGAAGCATACAAAACAATTTGGATAATAATACTATAGACACCCATGTACCAACGGCCCACTGAAGAAAGAAAACATTACAGACAGGAGTTAAGCAACAGCCCCATTACTCAACCTTCCACTCTACAGAGAAGCACTACCCTAATAACAGTACTTACCAATCCCATACATCCTTTAAACATGTACTGGGTATAACCATGAATATTAACCTGTTTATCAATTAATATTCAATGGAATCATCAGCCCCATACCCTCTGGATTTCCATTATGTTTGAGAGGTTTATTCATGCTAACACATGCAACTATAGTTCTCATTTTCACTCCTGCATAGCATCCCATTCAGTGAAGAGTGCCACAATTTACTATTCTATTTCAGTTATGTTTGTTTCCAGTTTGTTTGTTACTACAAATAGCGCTACAATGGAAGAGGAGCACTACTGGCTCACTTCTCTAATGCAAGCCACTCAAGAAGCGAAGATCTGAGGATCAAGGTTTGAAGCCAGCTTGGGCAGGAAAGTCTGTGAAACTCTTATCTCTTATCTCCAATTAAACATCAAAAAGCTTTCTGAGCCAGGCCTCGTGGCTCACACCTGTGATCCTAGCTACTCAGGAAGCTGAGATCTGAGGATAGAGGTTCAAAGCCAGCCCACACGGGAAAGTTCATTAGAATCTTATCTCCAATTAACCACCAGAAAACCAGAAGTGATGCTGTGGCTCAAGTGGTAGAGCTCTAGCCTTGAGCTGAAGAGCTCAGGGACAGCACCTAGTCCCAGAGTTCAACCCCATAACAGAAAAAAAAAAAAAAAGCTTTCAGCAAAAAAGCTAAGAAACAACATCCAAGCCTGAGTTAAAAGCCACAGTACTGGAACACACACACAAAATAATTTTGATGATGATAATGATGCTATTAAAATTTGAATAAATCTGTGTAAAATCAGCATCAACTTGACCATATCCAAATTATTTTCCAAATAGTCTGAACAATTTACACTACCAGGAGCAGTGCATGAGAATTTTTCTTTATGTCTCCAACATTTATTTCCAGAATAATTTTTGTAAACATGATAGTTGGTTTTTTTTCATGTATACTTATATATATTACTTATTGCAATTGTTTGGATCTCCAATGTCCCCCAGTAGTCTAGGTCCTAAGGTGGCACTGTGGAGAGCTGGTGAAACCTCTGAAGTGGGAGAGGTCCTTAGGTCATTGCCCTCCTAGGGGATTTGAGGACTCCAGCCCTTCCTCTCCCTCTTTTGCTTCCTGAGCATGCGGTTAGCAGTTAATTCTGTTTCAGCACATGCTCCTGCCGTGATGCACTCCTTCTCCACAGGCCCAAAGAAACAGGGCCAAGGGACTGTGCACTGGAACTTCCAAATGAAGCCTCATCAATGAAGTGAGGATAATAATAACATTACTTTATAACTTAAAAAAAATAGTATCTCCCTAGTAGTTGTTGGAGAATTAGAACAGGAACTGGCATATAAGTGATCAAAATGTTGGTTAGGACACTCTAGACTCACTATAAAAATAAATACATTTTCAACAATAAACAAATATATATGTTATACCTTCTGTGCCCTTTTGAACATAGAAATTTCTCATGATTACAGGATTATCCAGCTGATGAATTCCATCTCTCTTGTTTACTTCATGAGATTTTTCAGTATTTAAAAATACACATTATCTTTTAAAGCCTCACAGAATTTTGAAATACAAACTCCATTTTTTTTCTTAGGGTCAGGCACTAGTCATGATTATAAGCACTGATAGTTTTTAAAGTATCTCTTATCTAAGAAATATCTGCTTATCTTTGACCACAGAATGAATTATTTACAGCCTACTTTTTATAGAATTGTTATAAATCATAGGCTGGAGAATGCAAAACACATGTAAAGTCTATCACATATACAGAGGTTGAACTTCCTATCTGGAAACACACAACAGTTCAGAATCTTGTCTAGCTTCCTCTGACTGGAAAGAGGATTAGAGAGCTGGAGCTTTTACTGTGCTGTAGGGGGAGGGGGAAGGAGGGAAAAGGAGGTGACCTTGGCAAGTATTTACTACCTCTCACCTCAGGGCTGGATCACTAGTGTTTGTAGATCAGAGGAGCCAGAGATGGGGACAGCAGGTATTTGTGAGGAAACCTTTGGTATCAGACTTGGTGATGTGCATATTAATTTTTCTTTTCACATTCAAGTAAAAATTATAAAATAATCTCTCTCAGTCCCTGATTGATGATTTGAACAGAGTAAATAAAAAGAATATTTAATCAAGCTCATGTTTTGCCAGTGATTTACATTAGAAAATAAAACTATTTGGGGGGGTGGGATTTGATTTCCAAGGAAGAACAATTTACCTTTGTAAGGTTCCAAGAATCAGAGCTAATAATTGGAACTAATATTCATCAAAATATGATTTTCTTTCTTTTAAAAAAAAGACTTAAAAGATGATATGAACTAGAAATTACTGTGCTTACCTTAAAAATAATTTAAAATCCTAACATTCTCTTCTAGGCCTCTGAGCAAATCCCTGTTGTATAAACTTCTGAGGAAAAACACTTTCAATTATCTACAACAATTTCTCCTTCACTGCTGTATTAAAATGGCTACACATCTTTCTCCCATCTCCAGTGACTCAGAAAAGAAACCTTTTATGGCTTTCCTTGCAGAATTATTCTACAAATCAATGACAAACCTCAAGAACTCTAGTAACTTTTTCTGTTTTCCAAGACAAAAATGATCAATGTCTTTCTTTATAGTAACCTCATTTGGGAGCTATTGGATCTTTTATAAATCCCTTGGTAAGACACTAACTCTACCTATTTTAAGAATAGAAAGTACAAGCTAAAGGGCATTTTAGGGTTGATCTGAAGTATCCCCGCATTTAAATCCCCAGGAGAGCTCTAGAAAGAGAGTGGCCGGGGTACAATCCCACAGCAATTAAACTAGAACCAATGAATCACCAAATTCAATCAGATGGGACTCTGACAATATTTCCCTGATGATTTGGGTACACGGTGAGAGGTCAGGTACCATTGATCTTGCCAACCACCTGCTTCTCCAAGGAAGAAGTTGAGGCCCAGGGCTGTTCGATGACACAAAAGTCACAGAAGGGCTGGGAATATGGCCTAGTGGCAACAGTGCTTGCCCTGTATACATGAAGCCCTGGGTTCGATTCTCTAGCACCACATACACAGAAAATGGCCAGAAGTGGCGCTGTGGCTCAAGTGGCAGAGTGCTAGCCTTGAGCAAAAAGAAGTCAGGGACAGTCCAAGGCCCAGGACTGGCAAAAAAAAAAAAAAAAAAAAAAGTCACAGAAGTAATCATCAGCTTGGACTGGGATCAAACCTTCAGACTTTCTCTTCTCCTTTACATTACCTTTTTCTCATAACTATGCCTCCTGACAAAATTAGATCTCAGAACTTGACTCCATAATTTGGATCTTATTCTCGAGGCCAGCTCTTCAGCAGTTATGACAACTAGCACGAAGCCCACAGTACAACATGAAGCTGTAGTATGACAACTCCATCACCTTGGGAGACAGAGCACCCTCTCCCTGCCATCCTTACCCCAAACCACTAGCCTAACTTTCAATCTGTATTAATGGGTTTTTTTAGTGATTCCGCCAACTGCTGTCTGCTGATACTTTTCTTTAGGAGAAATAATAACAACCGCTTGCGGGGAGGGAGGGGAGGAAAGGGAGGGGAAAAAAAAAACAGCATTTCATTCGGTGGTAAATTGAATTTCTAGTGTAGGGATGAACTAAAAGCCTTCATATAAAGAAACAGCTTCAGGGTGACTTCTTAAGAAAAGGTGGTTTGCTGATGGTGGCCTGAAGCTGTGCTTTCAGAGCTCAGGAGGGACCCCAGAAGTTAAGTGCAGCAGGCTGGCGGCAGGCCAAGCCCCTGTGTCCTGGCTTTCTTCCTATATGCTGGCCCCTTTCCAGGCTCTAGAGGGGAATAAGAACAATTAACCCACCTGGGTTTCAACAATACCTCTCCATAACCACTAGTTTATGATGGGAAAACTATTTCCTTTGGCTGTTGGGCCCTGATCTCCATGTACATGGCCCAGTCCTACCAAACTACCACCCTGAACCAAGAAAAGGTTTGCTTTACTTTAACAAAAAAAAAAAAAAAACCTAAACTAAACACAATCCATTGAATAGAGCAAGAAAAGAGATGGCTGACCCAGAGAGGCAGGCTTAGGAAGCATTCCAAGGTGCAAGAACTAGCGTGGGAAGGTCAGGCCCAATCCTGCCCTGCCATACTTAGACAAGTCCATTTCTCAAGCCTTCATCTTCCTCCTCAACAAAGCTGATAATCCCTAGACTGATGACCCCCTATGTGGATTGTGAAGACCAAAGGTAGAGATAAATGCCAAGATAATTCACAAGAAAACATGCTTGTAAAGCTGCCCATGAAGAAAGAACAAAGGAAAGGAACTTACATCACCACATGAAAAGTCAAAACAGTCCTGAATTCCTAACCAAATAGGAGATGACAGGACACAACAGAAATACTGATGTTGTGATTAACATCTCCAGCCGCAGAGATCTGGAGTCATGTGCTAGCTGTGATGAAGGAAGCTATGTTCTAGAAATTTCTGGTCATGGCAGTCTGTGTCACTGACCCTGCTGATAGCTTTGCTTTAATGAAGAAAACATAAGTAGAGAAAATATGCAAAAGTAAAGTACAAAACCTCACTTAGTGTGACCTTTTATACAAATCCTTGGGGTGTACAATACAAACAACATTCTTCAGAAACACCAGGAAACCCAGTCCCTTATTTAAAAATCTCACAGGTAACATAGTCTCATGTGTAGGGCTAGGAACATGCAAATGAGAAAAATAAAAGTGAATTAAGATGAACCACAGCCACATTTTTCCAGAGATGAGGCCATTAACCTTTTAGTAGATACTCATTCATACTTTTTCCTGTCTATGAATATATAAAAATAGACATTTTTGCCCAAAAGGAATTATAACTCTGGCTAATTAAGCCCTTTCAAAGCACAGAGGGGGTTTTAAGACCTAATGAATTAAATAATAAGGGCCAGTTTCTTTTTTGATTACCATGCTATTAAAACTTAGCACTTGTTATTTATTAATACTGACATAATATTTACAAAGCACTTATAATGTGCAGACACTACTCTAAGGCCCAAACACTAATTATCCCCTTTGGTTTTCATGTCTGCTCTATGAAGAGGATACCATAGCTAGGGTCAGACCCAAAATGAAGGCACAGCTAGGTCCAATACTCCCAAGTCACAAAGAGGTAATATGCTAGACAGAGGCAAGCACCCAGGCAGTGGGGCTCCAAGTCCAACTTCGTAACCAAGGCTGAACAAAGAGAACCTCTTTAGATGCTCATCCATCCTTTGGTAATGAATGACGCATAGCACAGGGATGGCTCAGCTCATCCCCACACCGTCTACCCCACTGCGAATCCCAGCACACCCAAACAGTCTATGAAACAAGTCCCGATTTAAAGAAGTTAAAAGGTACATGTGTTTCATAAACAAAAATGGAATGCTGGTTTTGAAAGGTAGGATATCATCAGCTATGGGAGCCAAAGCAGGCTATCTTCAAGAATATGCTGTCTGTGTTTAGGTTTATGACTTAAAAATTAGACGGCCAAGAATGTTTTAAAAGATTGATACATCTGTGGCTGCTTTTCCCCAGAGCACCATAAACCGCAGTGTTGCCAAAATTAAATCAAAGGATCGACTGTTCTTCCTCTGCCCTAAGAATGTCACCATCTGAACCATGTGGGGAAGAAAGCAACGATGAACTCGATGTTCAGGAATAATTTTCTGTCTGGATTGTAACCAAAAATCCTCATACCATGACTGTGGTCCTTCTAGTCCAAAGGACCAACTAGGGTCAGATCCAAAAGCTTATTCCTTCCAAGGAAGATTTTGAAAGAGAAATCTGTGTGGCACTAGGAAAGTATTTAATTCAATCATACGTACTGCCCATGATAGGAATATTTCCAAGGTAATAGCATAAGTAAGTCACCAGACTGACCAGTGAGAAGAAATCTTCAGTATTTTTACTCCATGTGATCAGTACCCAATTGAGGGAAGGGAGGACAGAAGAGTAGGTGACTAAGTTAAAATGTATTTGGTATAAATGTGGTATAGCTCAGTAAGAGTTTATTTCTGGCTTAGCACCAGGGGCTTACACCTGTAATCCTAACTACAAAGGAGGATGAGATCTGAGAATCGAGGTTCAAAGCCAGCCGGAGCAGAAGTCCACAAGACTCTTATCTCCAATTAGTCACAGAAAAAGCCAGAAGTGGTGCTGTTGTTCAAGTGGTAGAGCACTAGCCTTGTGCTGAAGAGCTCCAGGACAGTGCCCAGGCCGAGTTCAAACCCCACAACCAAAAAAAAAAAAAAAAAAAATCCAATTGCTTAAAAAAAATGGACATAATTCCAAAAGCATTTGTTATTCAAAATCCGCCTACAGAAGAGAAGAGAAACCCCTTAGGAGTTCAGAAGACTATTTGGAAATTTCTATTTCAGCTCAGCAGTGCTGGGGGGAAAGGGGTTTTGTTAGCACCATGTGTTTCTAAGGCTGTCCAGTCCAGGAAAGGCAGTCTCCAAAAAAGACTATGTATCAGGGATCTATGATCAGAACTAACCACAGTCTTTGCAAACTCCTGAAATCATCTTCCAGGAAAGTTCTTTCTAAGATCCCCTTCCTCCAGTAAAAACAAGTGTCAAGCTCTTAATAGTGACTTTGAAGAAGAGGCTAAAGAAAGGGTAAGCTAAATATTTCTGGCTGTATTTCTGTTCATTCACTGTCAATCAGTCCTACTTTTTACCTACAGAAAGAACAGTCCTTCACCCATTGAGTTCTTATCTGCTAACTTTAAACTACAAACTTGAACTTCGACACACACACACACACACACACACACACAAAATAAAAAAATTAAAAATGACTGGGGTCTCATGACTCACATCTGTAATCCTAGCTACTCAGGAGGCTAAGATCTGAGGATCATGGTTCAAAGCCAGCCCAGGCAGAAAAGTCCATGAGACTCTTCAATAAACTACCCAAAAAGGCTGTAAGTGGCACTGTGACTCAAGTGGTAGAGCACTGTCCTTGAACAAAAACAGAAGCTTGGGGACAGTGCGCAGGCCCTGAGTTAATGCTCCAGGACTGGCAAAAAGGAGGAGAAGGAGAAGAAAGGAGAGGAGGAGGAGGAGGAGGAGGAGGAGGACAGGAGGAGGAGGAGGACAGGAGGAGGAGGAGGAGGACAGGAGGAGGAGGAGGAGGAGGAGGAACAGGAGGAGGAGGAGGAGGAGGAGGAGGAGGAGGAGGAGGACAGGAGGAGGAGGAGGAGGACAGGAGGAGGAGGAGGAGGAGGAGGAGGACAGGAGGAGGAGGAGGAGGAGAGATGATGAATGTGACAATCTTACCCAGCTTAAAGGAATTTTCTACCCATTTAAACTAGATCTTGGGGTGCACAGAAGAAATGAACGAAGTGATGGAGTGATATTGCTAGAATTTTCGACAAGAGCAAAACTATCTTCACTTGAGATTTCTAAAATCAAGATGTCATGCTTGTCCACTATGCGCTGAGAGGGTTCAAAGCAGTATAAGATCCACCCTCTGCCTTCCGGAAGCCATAAGGCAGCCAAGCACAGTGTTTCCACAGGCAATTTTTAGAAAAGAGAGATAATCAGGCTCTAGTGGCTCATGCATATAATTCTAACTACTCAGAAAGCTGAGATCTGAGGATTGTGATTCAAAGTCAGGCTAGGCAGATAAATCTAAGAGATTCTTATCTCCTATTAACCATCAAAATGCCAAATGTGGAGGTGTGGCTCAAATGGTATAGTGTCAGTCTTGAGCAAATAAGCCAAGGAAGAGCTGGAAGAAGCTTTGAGTTCAAGCCACCTAAAAGCAGGAAAAGGCACAAGAAGGCAGAAGAAGAAGACAGGAGAAGGAGGAGGAAGAGGAGGTGGAAGAGGAAAAGGAAGAGGTGGAAGAAGAAGAAGAAGAAGAGGAGGAGGAGGAGGAGGAGGAGGAGGAGGAGGAGGAGGAGGAGGAGGAGGAGGAGGAGGAGGAAGAGGAAGAAGAAGAAGAAGAAGAAGAAGAAGAAGAAGAAGAAGAAGAAGAAGAAGAAAAAAGAAGAAGAAGAAGAAATATTTAATAATAAAACCTATAAGGTTCCAATTTGATTTAGTGTATATAGTAGTTTCTTTCAACTGGATGGAAGAGTTGCTTATAAAGCCTTATTGTGGAACTCTTAAATAAATTTCCAGCTTTCCTAAACCCCAAATCACTAATCTCTCCCTGCAACAAATTACTGGGGGGAGGAGAGAATTAGAAGAAAGAAAGTAGTGAAGGATGGCAGAGATGGAATGTGACAGTAGCTTGGAAAGTAGCTACCCACCCTGGCTCTCCCTTGAGTGTAAGTCTCTGCAGCTGACATCAGCAAGGAGGGGCGAGTGTCCTACCCAAGCAGCAGCAAAGGCACATCTGCCTGCAGAATATTCGAAGCCAAATTCAAGATCCGGGATGCTACTGCTTGCCTCCTGCTAGAAGAGGAGGAAAAAAACAACGAAGAAACAAAGTACCCTTTGAAGCCCTGGTGGGACAGATATGGTGGGAGCACGCCCTCCCTCCAAGCCAACGCTCCCTGAAACTGCCGACCATGAACTAGGAGGCTTGTACAATGCCTGACTGTATTATTCTTTTCCTTAAGAATGGCCCTTTGTTCTCACACTGCACAGCACCCCTTGAATATCTCAGTGCTAGTCACTATGCTCACGAGAAAGGCACAAAATACTGTAATTGTTCAAAAGCAAGAAGGATCAATTATTAAATCATCTTTTCTAAGAACTCATCTGTCTATAAGAAGATGTTTGGAAGACAACGTTTTTTTCTGTATCTTCAGATTCTACTTTCCTTGACAGTCATTTACTGAAAAGGTAACATTTCAAATAAGTCTTTTCTCCAATAGTGAAGTCACTAACTCATTTGCACAAAAGCTACTCTGCTAAACTCGTTTCTAGAGGAATGGAATCTACTGGGTGAACACATGCATAACTAGAAATATCTTGTGGCATTGTCTTATGAGTGCTTTGGTTTGTGTGACACCTGTCACATCAGCTGTACTTGTGCCCCATCACCAGAACAAAGGCCTACGTAACATACAATATGCTAATCATCACAAAGGAGGGTGACACAGCAAAACCTGGAGCTGAGTGTCCCAGTGTATCATTCCCCCAAACACAAAAGGTCTAATGGTTTTATCTGTTTTTCTGAGAAGTTTAGAATTAAGACATCAGCTCTTCTAAAAAAAAAAAAAAAACACTCATAATGAAAAAGAAGGATTCTTTCTTTACAAAAGTGACACCCTTACAAATAAGCTTGGCTTATTTCCCTGGCTTCCCTCTACTTGCAGTTCATGGGCCATCATGGCTGCCTCTTTACTCCTAGAAGCTGACAGCTCCCTCCCACCTCAAAGCACCTGCACAGACCATTCCAGAACATCCTAGAAATACCTACTTCCTTACCAAGTGAAAGCTATTCACCTTCAGGTGTTGATTCACCAGCCATGTGTCCAGGACAGCCTTCCCTGACATGCCTCCTCCCCTGTTCCATGCATTCAGGCATCTTCCTTTGTCTGTGTCCATTTGTCTATTTCTACACCAGACTGGTAGCCCTGTCAGATCAGAGACTGGGCCTGTTTTGCTCACACAATGCCTAGTGTGTACTTTACACTTGATATATGTGCTCACTTATCATACACATCATATCCTGACATGCAACTATAATGAATGCTTGAGCCAAATAAAGACATAGTGAGGAAGAATTTAAAAATCTGTTCTGGAAGCTATCTGGTCCACTAGCTTCACCACAGCATCAGCACTGGTAAGTTGGTTCTTCTCAGTGAGTTTAATTTTCATCTCTACTATGATGATCCTGACAAAGAATCAATTTAGTTCTCAGCACAACAGAGTACAATAAAAGGATCCAGTTCATCAGTGCATTATAGAAAACCTAATAGCATCTTAAACAGGATAATACACATATTGCCTCCTCATTTTAAACAAGGGCTATGGGAAGTTACCCAGGAAGTTCTTCAGTTAGAATTAAGGTTTCATGCATCACATGGCTCCAGTCTCTTCAATTTACTCATGATCCTCAAGAGCTGCTATCCATAAGGGTCCAGCTATCTCAACCAATGCCAGGAATCAAGAAAAACCAAGAGGATAATGAAGATGCCAGGTGCTAGTAGTTGATGCCTATTATCCGAAGTATGCAAGAGGCTGAAATATGAAGATAGAGGTTCAAAACCAATCTGAACGGAAAGGTGTATGAGACTCTTATCTCCACTAGAAAGTCAGGAGTAGAAATGTGATTCAAGTGGTAGAACAGCAGCATTGAGTGACAAAGCCCAGTGAAAGTGTGAGACCATGAGTTCAAGCCCCAATACCAGCAATAAAAGGAAAAAGAGCAGAGGAGAAGGAGGAGTGGGGGGAGGAGGAAGAGGGGGAGGAAGGGGAAGAGGAAAGGGAGGAGAAGGAGGAGGAGGAGGAGGAAGGGGAGGAAGAAGAGGAGGAGGAGGAGGAGGAAGAGAAGGACAAAGAGGAGGAGGAGGAGGAGGAGGAGGACAAGAAGGAGAGGAGAAAGAGGACTGTTCTTGCCTTTCTGAAAATCACACATATGAATCCTTTGGCCGGAATATTGTCACACAGCTACAACAGTGGCAAGGAGAACTATAAAAAGTCTTCTCTAATTTAGAGGAATGCTAAATTACTTCTAAAGAAAGGAAGACCAGATATGGGGGCTGGAAGCCGTCTGGCTCCAAGTGCTCAAGGCAAATAACAGCCTTTCTTCCCCGATGAGTCCAACACCTGGGATGGTAGTTGCACTTTTATTTTCTGGCTTGATAACCATTTTGGCAGCATTCACACCAACTCAGAAGGTTCCACACTGTCTGGACCTGTCCTTTCCCTTGCATACAACCCTTGCTCTCGTCACCAGTGCCTGGGAGCTTCATGCTCTCCATGGATTACAGACTAAAGAAGAGATGAAAATGTGACTCACCATAAAGACTTAAACAACCACACTGGTTCTTCTCAAATAGCTTCACTGTAGATGTTCAGTCTGCAAATCACCCAGGTCCTCTCCTTATAATATATGTATCTGAGGCTATGTAATTTCTACATTCCCTAAAATAGCAATGGCTGAAACTTTACATATAGAAAAGAACTCACATTGAAATATATTCAATATATTCTTTGAAAGATAAAGGAAAGTTGTTCTGATTTCTACCACTCATAGCCTATTGTCCAGTGTCTTGGAGATGAAGAGGAAGGGCCCTGGCCCTCTAGCAGTGATGATCCATTCCTACAGCTGATCTGAAGATGGCAAGCTGGTGCCTGGGTTAGACAGGTTACCCAGGTGAACCCTGGCTAGTGACAGGGCTAAAAGCTCTCAGGAGCCTCTGTAGAGCTTCGGAGGGGAATCTTTCATAACTCTTGCCCTGAGGGCCACTTGTATTCTGTCCATCCAATGAGTGTATCCACAGGACATGGGAATAAATTTTTTGTTGTTGTTGCTTAACTACAACAGCATGTGGTAATATTTTACCTGGAATAAATTCATCTCAGCAAGCAAGATCCCAGCATATGCTATGCTAATAAGCAAGTCCCTCAATTCTGTAGCTAATTCTTCCTACCCCCATCATCTCTGAAAAATAATAGACTGCTCTTTGTAGCCAGGAGATGGTATAAGGAGCCAGTCTGGGATCAAAGGCCTCTCCTCCAGCTTTCTCCACAGCTGGCAAAGACTCCGAGAATTTTACTGGCCAGGAATAAATTTGATTTTTGGATTGGAGGTATACAGAAATCTTATTATGCACACTGCAGTGATCATGCATGGGAGGTTTATTCTAACTTTCCAGAGCAAACTTTCTCTGTTTCTGAATCCTGATCCTCTTTCTAAGGGCTACTAAGAGATTGGGCTTGAAAAATTAAAAGCAAGTTTTCTACAACCAGAGCAAACTCCAGGAAAAAGCAATGTCTTCAAAAGAAGAAAAGAATGCTGGGCTCTGGTGGCTCACGCCTGTAATCCAAAGGCTGAAATCTGAGGACTGAGGTTCGAAGCCAGCAGGGGCAGTCAAGTCCATGAGACTCTCATCTCCAATTAACCACCCACAACTGGAAGTGAAGCTGTGGCTCAAAGTAGTAAAGCACTAGCCTTGAGCTAAAACACTCAGGGACAACACCCAGGCCCTAATTCAAGCTCCAAGACAAAAAGAAGAAAGAAGGAAGCTCAAGCTCCAGGATGGAAAGAAGGAAGAGGAAAATGGAGAAGACAGAGGAGGAGAAGGAGGTAGAGGAGGAAGGAAGTAGCATAATTAAATTTGTGAAAGTCTGTCACAATTGACATGGCAATCAAACAAGCTCAGAAAACACTACTGAATGAAAAAGTATCTTTCTTGCGGGCCTTCTCGAGTCTTTAACACTGCCTTTAAATCTCCAAAAGGCACACAGTAAGCAGACCTTCTTGACCTCATGCTCACCATGGTAGCTTCCACAACATGAAAAACTGCTGGACTAGAAATAAATACCTCAAAATTAAATAGCAGCTACGTTTGGGCACTACGGCTTATGGGTGATTTTAACTTCCATTTCTAAATCCTTTTTAATGAAACTGTACTGTTTTTATTCTCTGCATGGTAAAAGACCAGGAAAATAACGTATGTGACTTGTGGGCAGGGATGGCTAGGAGACACTGGGGCAAAGAGAAGGAAAGGGTAACATTGTTCCCCCCAAAAAAACAATGTACTCATTACCTGACTTAGGAAATGGAGCCCCTCTGTACAACACTTATTTAACAATAAAATTATTTAAAAGAAGAATGATGAAAAAATCACGCTTGAGTCTATATTTACATTTTATTTTTATTTTTATTTTTTGCCAGTCCTGGGCCTTGGACTCAGGGTTTGAGCACTGTCCCTGGCTTCTCTTTGCTCAAGGCTAGCAACTATGCCACTTGAGCCACAGCGCCACTTCTGGCCATTTTCTGTATATGTGGTGCTGGGGAATCGAACCCAGGGCTTCAAGTATAAGAGGCAAGTGCTCTTGCCACTAGGCCATATACCCAGCTTTACATTTTTAGAAGTCAGAAGTATCTTTCTTCTAAGTATAGGTGATTATTATTATTCAAAATTTATTGCATTCCTTCATCATGCCCAGTTCTGACATTAATGTAAGTAATTAAAATAAAGAATGTGTTTAGGTGATTTATGATATAGCGCTAATAGCCTGAAAGAGGAGAAGGAACTTTTCTTTGTTATTTAACAAAGCAGTTGAGGAAAAGGAAGTCTTCAATTTTTCTTCCCATTGCTGATAAACAAACTAAAAGACCACAACATAATTTTTTAAATGCTGTACAACATTAAAAATATATTCATTTACACTGAGTGCTGGTGGCTCACACCTATAATCCCAGCTACTCAGGAGGCTGAGATCTGAGGATGATGGTTCAAAGCTAGTCCAGGCAGGAATGTCTGTGAGACTTTTATCTCCAATTCAAAACCAGAAGTGGGGCTATGGCTCAAAGTGGTAGCCAGATAGGTTTGAGCAAAAAAAATGTTCAGGAACAGTTGCTAGACCCTGAATTCAAGCCCCCGACCAACCAAAAAACACTGTCAGTGCGTGCGTGCGCGCACACACACACACACACAATTACTCTCTTGTGCTTTTCTTCCCTAGTCATTTAAAAAATGCTCTTTACATGTGACTTCTTAGTTTATCTTTCTTTAGGACTCTAAGGACTCTTGCTGGGGTACACTGTAGATAAAACTTTGATTGATAAGCCCTGATTTCAACTCTAGTATTTATTCTTGAATTAATTCATTGAATACCTGCCATGTTCCAGGAAATGTGCTGGTTAGTATTGAAGAACTACTTGAGAAAGAACTGATCTTTCTTAATGCAAGCCCTTTCAGTAGAAAATTATGTAAGTAAATTTAATACTGTTTATGAAATGATAAATAAAATACTTAGAACAGAAAAGATAGGCACAAGTGGCTTACAAGCAGTAATCCTAGGTATTCAAGAGGCTAAGATCCATAGGATCACAGTTCGAAGCCATCCTACGCAGAAAAGTCCCAAGAAATTCCTTCTCCAACTAACCAGCAAAATGCTAGACTGGAGATGTGGCTCAAGTGGGAGAGCATCAGCTATAAGCAGAAAGCCAAAATAAATGAGAGCCCAAAGCCCTGAAGTCAAGCCTCAAATCTGGCACAAGAAAAGAAAGGAAGAGAGGAAAGGTGGAAGAAGGAAGAGGGGAAAGAAAGAAAAGGTAAATGAAGTCCAACAGGTCTATGTAGCAAATAGTAATGTAATAGTATTACTTGTCTCACTTAAGCAATCTTCTAACTTGGATCATCTAGAAAAGTAAAATCAAATACTGCTCAGAGGCAAAGGAAAATTCTCTCCTGAATACTCCATCCTCGGGCTTCCTACATTTCCAGTTTTACCAGGTTCCTCAAAAGATTCAGGAGGGGCCAGACATCAAAGTCCAACTAGGCAAACCACTTCTTGCTCAGGCATTTCTATCCCCAGTTACAACCATGGGGATTAAACCAGCAAGCCCAGGTCTTCAGGTTGTCCTGAACAAAAGCACTGCTCTTTTAACCACCATGCAGTCCTCCCAGAGAAACTGTCAGTGCTGAGAGAGGCTGGCCTTTCTGCTGAAAGGAGGGCAGGTCAAGGTCAGGAATACTCAGAAGATCTTCTGGTCTAGACAGAAGTCTGGCTGGCTTGTCCAGAAAGGGGCCAAATACTGGTGACTCAACACTTGTAATCCTTGCCACTCAGGGGACTGAGATCTGAGAATCAAAGTTTGAAGCCGCCTGTGAACTGCCTGTGAAGCTGCCTTTGTAAACCTATTATTTCCAATTAACCAGGCAAAAAGCCAAAAGTAGATGTGTGGCTCAAGTGGTAGAGTGCCAGCCTTGAGAGAAAAAGCAGAGTGAGAGATATACTGAGTTCAAGCCCCAATACTGGCAGAAAGACAGGAAGGAAGGGAGGAAGGGAGGGAAGGAGGGAGGGAGGGAGGGAGGGAGGGAGGGAGGGAGGGAGGGAGGGAGGGAGGGAGGGAGGGAGGGAGGGAGGGAAAAAGGAAAGAAGGAAAGGGTAAGAGAAGTTTCAACTTTTATAGCTCACATCAGCAGCAACATACACACACACACACACACACACACACACACACACACACACACACACAGAAATCTTCAAGTGCTTGAAAAACACTCTTGAAAACAACTCCCTGTGCTTAGTGGGAAAATTGAACTACGTGTGTGCATCATGGAGTACCATAAGAAGAAACCCACTTCCTGTCCTCTTAGGACTTTGTAATGAGAATGAAGTGCCATCAGCGTACAGAGCAGTCCTCAGGCAGTGGCTGGTGTTACTTCCCGGTCTTCAGATGGTCACCCATTTATAAGCCTTTCTACTCATGCTAAGAAGCATTTCTATTCATCATCGCCAGCACATGGGACAGAGTTACCACAGATAGCATCTATCACAGGTCAGAATTCTGAGGTCCGTTAAAATGGTTGCTAGAGAGATAGGGGAAGCAGAAGCTGGGGAAATTGCAACACTTACAGAGGCAATTGACAATCCACCTAGGCCAACAAATTTAGCTAATGCCAAGCTTTGGTTTGACTTTTCTTGGGGGGGTGGTGAGGGTGGTGGTATTGGGATTTGAATTCAGGGCCTCAGTTTACAAGGAAAGTATTCTACCACTTAAGTCATGCCTCCAGCCCTTTTTTTCTTTAGTTGCTTTAGTAAGGTCTGGCTTTTTACCTGGGGTCAGGCTCAAAGTACGATCCTCCATCCTACCTATGTCTCCTTCATAGCTGGGATTACTGGCATGCCCCACCATGCCCAAATTATTATGATGTTGAGATTATGAGTTGTAAATCTCACTAACTTTTTACCTTGGTTAGCAATCCCTTTCCTATCACCTTCTGCATAGATAGCTAAGCTTACAGGGTGTACCACTACACCTGCCTTATGTGTTGAGCTGAGCTCTTGCTAACTTTTTTGCCCAGCTGGCCTCAAACTGTGGTCCTTCCTATCTCTGCCTCCTGAGTAGCTGGAATAACAGATGTCCACCAACCTATCTGACCTGTTTGATAACTTTTTAAGAAAAGCCAACTGTACATCCCAAGCTGTGAATACTATCTCTTCAGCTACTCTACCTCCCAGTTCTATCTGATAACTGGTAGATGATGATAACACCCCATTCATAATAACAGCACACACAGTGGGCTGTATGGCTACTGTAAGTAACCACTTGAAGGTATACATGTGTGGCCAATTTTCAGAAAAATACGCAAAAACATCTATTTACAAAGCTTACACTTGCTATTTAAATCTCAGGCATCCATTTCACTTGTAAAATAAGCTAAAGTTGCGGCTCAGTGGTAAGAGTACCTACTTAACAAATGTGAGGCCATGATTTCAAACCTAAGTACGACAGGAGGGAGAAAAATAATTAAACTTAAATCTGGGTGCCTGTGGCTCATACCTGCAATCCTACCTACTCAGAAGGCTGAGATCTAAGGATCACGGTTCAAGGCCAGCTGGGTCAGAAAAAGCCAACAGACTCCATCTCCAACTAGCCAGTAAGAATAGTTGGACTACAGGTATGGCCCCAAGTAACAGAGTGCCAGCCATGAGCAAGAAAGCCAGTACAAGGTCCTGAATTCAAGCCCTAGTACTAGCACAAAAGAAAAGAAGAAAAAGGGGCTGGGAACATGGCCTAGTGGCAAGAGAGCTTGCCTCCTATACGTGAAGCACTGGGTTCGATTCCTCAGCACCACATATATAGAAAAGGCCACAGGTGGCGCTGGGGCTCAAGTGGCAGAGTGCCAGCCTTGAGCAAAAAGAAGCCAGGGACAGTGCTCAGGCCCTGAGTGCAAGCCCCAGGACTGGCCAAAAAATTTAAAAATAAATGAATAAATATTGTTTTAAAAAAAGAAAGAAAAGAAAATCAGAAGAGAAAAGAAACAAAGTTAATTTTTATGACTTTGCAAGAGAGGAGGAATTGAAAACTGAGGGGCAGAGCTCTGTGAGGGGTCTTTTTCCTAACAGTGGTGAAACGTAAGGATTGCTTCGAGGCCACACTTTTTTTGCTCTTGGTCAGCCTGGGGCCCTCTGTACTCAGGACCCTCACTCATCAGGACACTAATCTATCTTTACATCCAGAGAACATTACAAAGGATAGGAAAATGAATGGAGGCCAAGTAAATGGAAGTTGTACCTAACTTTTTTCATAAACATCCTAAAGACCAAGATGCCAAGAGAAATAAAATATGCTCCTTAATAAAGCTCTTGGACACTGGATTGAAATGATGGTAGAAAGTAGATACAAAAGAGGGGAAAAACCAATCACTGATGGCTCACACCTGTAATCCTAGCTACTCTGGAAGCTGAGATCTGAGGGTCGTGGTTTGAAGCCTGGCAGGGCAGGAAAGTATGTGATACTCTTATCTCTAATAAACCACTCAGAAAAACCCAGAAGTAGCACTGTGCCTCAAGTAATAGAGCACTAGCCTTGATTACAAAGAGGCTCAGGGGCAGCACCAAGGCCCTGAGTTCAAGCACTGGGACCAGCAAAATAAAGAAAAGTGGGGAAAGGAAAGGTGAGAAAGCATTTTGGAACCTCCCCCCTGCAAAGTTCCCTTCTTTTTTTTTTTTTTTTTTTTTTTTGCCAGTCGTGGGCCTTGGACTCAGGGCCTGGGCACTGTTCCTGGCTTCCTTTTGCTCAAGGCTAGCACTCTGCCACTTGAGCCACAGCGCCGCTTCTGGCCGTTTTCTGTATATGTGGTGCTGGGGAATCGAACCTAGGGCCTCGTGTATCCGAGGCAGGCACTCTTGCCACTAGGCTATATCCCCAGCCCAAAGTTCCCTTCTTAATATCCCATCTGCTCCCAAGCCAGAAAGGATTACCAGGGATATAAGCAGAGTTCTGTCACGTGAGCCCTGAAGAAGACCAGCCTTTGAAGAAGGAAGCAGAAGGAAGAGATGAGTGAAAAGGGAAAGTCTAGCTCTAATCTCACAAAATAACTGCTCACCATACACAATCCTCAAATTCTGAAATCCTCTGTTCAGCCCTATCTTCGTTGAGGCTTAAATTCACAAGTCCTTGGTATTGACCATTGAACAGATAAGGAAGTATGAGGTGGCTTAGTACCTTACCACAGGAGCAGAGCCAGAAATGGAACCCAGGGGGTCCTACTCTAAGCCCCAAACTCATAACCCAGTATTCTAACAGCAGTAGAATAACAGCCAGACACCTCATCCTAGCCACCAAGTATCTCTATGGCCTTGCCATCATGATTCTCTCTTTTGCCTCTCTTGCTACCTGCTTCATCACTCCTCACAATGCAATCCTTGCCACAAATAGGAGATGATTAGATGAATGTCCAAGCTAATGAATGAACAGTCAATTCCCATTCCATTCAAGCATGATCCTTATTTTCCATGCCATAGGGAAAAAAATGCTTCTTTCCAGGAACTCTAAATCTTAGAATATGATGCCAAGCAGAAAAGGAATCACAGAAGAACATGTAAGGCTAATTGCGCATCTCCTCCCTCTGAGCAAAGGCTGCCACGTCAGGCCATGCTGACAGTTTGCAGCTGGGACATGTGATAAATTACATTGGTGAAATATGGTTTCCCCCAAACAGGAAACCAATTCCTTATAATACACACTTTTGTTCCTTGAAAGAAAAGCCGGTAAATCTATCACAGAAATCCATTCACAGTTCTAAGAATATGGAGCTAAATCAATTGCTTTATATACATTAGGCTTTGTTTAAAAAAAAACAACTAAACTTAATTCATATCCTGCACTGGGGGATACAGACCACTAAACCATAATCTCTTTGGGTTTTTTGTTTGTCTTTTGTTTTGTTTTGGGTCGGGTAATAGGGCTTGAACTCAGGGTCTCAGGCTCTTGCTTGGCTCTTTTTGTTCAGGCTGATGCTCTACCACTTGAACCACACCTCTATTTTTAGCTTTTTGCTGATTCATTGGTGATAAGCATCTCCTGGACTGTCTGCCCTGGCTGGTTTTAAACTACGATCCTCAGATCTCAGTCTCCTGAGTAGCTGGGAGGACAGGCTTGGTGCCTTCACTGCCATAACCTCTTACATAATCCCCACAACAACCTACTTGGGCCTTCTCCCCATTTGGCTGATGAGGATACTAGGGTGCAAAGATGATGTGGAACAGACCACACCATACAAGAGAGCTGAGACAAGAACCAGCTCCTTTCTCCAAGTCAAACCCAGGAGTCTCAGCCTGGAGGAGTGGTATTAACTCTTTGCCACACATTCAGTCTCTCGTGGTAGAAAAAGTTTTGCCTGGGCTGGGAATATGGTCTAGTGGTAGAATGCTTGCCTCATATACATGAAGCCCTGGGTTCCATTCCTCAGCACCACATATATAGAAAAGGCCAAAAGTGGAACTGTGGCTCAAGTTCTAGAGTACTAGCCTTGAGGGGAAAAAAAGAAGGAGGAGGAGGAGGAAGAAGAAGGAAAAGAAGGAGGAGGAGCAGAGAAGGAGAAAGAGAAGAGGAGCCTCAGGACTGGCAAAAAAAAAAAAAAGAGGTTCTGCCTATCTCAGACCAAGGGTCCAAGCTCAGCTGGTTGATGAGAAATGGAACAGCTCAGAAATACTGAGAAATGTAACAGGACAGCATCCTTAGCCAAAGCATCTGTACCTGGGTAATGGCCCTGGGTAATGGCTCTCACCAGCAATTCTCCCGCACTGCCCTCCCCGTCCCCTGATAAATAAGCAACCCAAAGGGGAGAAGAAAGTCACCACAGGTACATGTGTCCCTCCACACACCCTGCCCCGTGATGCTGCATACCCAGAAATCAGAGCCTGTCTATCTTTAACCAATGCCGGGAATACACAGTGTCATTGAAGAAAGCTTTTGGAGATTATACTTAAGTGGATAAACTCTGGGCAAAGCAGATTGTCCTCCACAATGAGAGTGAGGCTCATGGATCAGTTAAAGGTCTCCCGAATAGAACAAGAAGGTTGGCATGCTCGGGCAAGAGGGCGCCCCAGCAGACTGACCTTATAGGTTCTTTGGAGAACTCTACCTAACACGGGGATGGCATGCATGGGAGGACGACGTGGGAGCAAACCCTTGTTGATGATGAGGAGGGATCTTGGGGAGGTGACACAGAGGGACAGAGCAGTGGTGACATGTATTGTTCATGTGTGTGCTTCGAGAGGAGGGTGCTGAGGTGCTGGAGTGTTGGAGAAGACTGCTTTCGGGAGAATTGACATATTTCATGTGCATGGAGACTTCACTATTCTGGAAAATTCTATAATAGAACAGAAGTATGTGGTACACTGCTCCCTCTGGTTGTGGCAAGTTCACTGGCAAATGCAGTGGATAAGTCATTTTCATTGTCATTCAGCCTTTTTTTGTGAAAATAAATCAATAGGGCATTGGCCCTTAGAATAAGGCAGGATTCACATGGAAGAGGGAGAACTCGATAGCTCTGTGCTGTGTGCAGAGAATCCAAGGCCACCAGTGTACATTTGCACAGTACACTGGCAACCCAAAGCTTTTATGACGAGAAACACAACTTCCTATTTACTTAAGCTATGTAATTTCATCAGATACATGCATTAAAATACAATCCCTGCATCAGCTGCACTGAAGTTTATTTTTAAACAAATATTCAAAACATCGAAGCCATAATTCTGCCACAGCTGCGATGGTTTGTCACTTACAGAGTTACAGGTTGACATCCATTCTCACCAAAGTGCACATACAGTAGTTCTTTGGAAATTATTTTTCATGTCAATAATTAGTAAGGCAAACACGCCTGTCTACATTTCACTTTTATTACCAAAGCAGTTTTCAAATAAGTGTCTAGATTTGAAATGTATCAGATAAGTGCTCATTAAGGTTAACCTTTAGAACTATTATTTCTATCATTAGGCTCTTGCATTAAAGGTAAGAATCTCTCTCTCTCCTATTAAATCTAATTAGCAGTGCACTGATGTGATCCAGAAATCTGAATCCATTCATGAAAATTTAGTGGGAGTATAAATTTTAAAAGTACTAATTGAAACCTGTTGAAATTGTTTTAGAAGAGAAGGAGGTAAGAAACAGTGATGTTGGGAGAGAGGTTGTTTGAGATACATTGTGTACATGTGTGGAAACATTACAGTGTTATCCCCTCTTGTACAACTAGTGTACACTAATTTAAAAAAAAAAAGCAAAGGCTTATTTGTAGGTCAGTGGCAGGGCCCCAAAAGGAAAAGAAACAAATATAAAGTTAAAAAGCAGAATAATGTAAACATATATATTTTACATATGACATAATATTTTAGATATTTATTTTACAATAAAGATACATGGGTGTGATTCTTTTCAATAAAAGGTACTACATTCAACAGTAAAAAGCATGAAGAGTGTTTTCAGCACAATAATGGAAGAGCCAACTCAATTGCTCAAACCACTGGGACATTTACTCATTTCCCTTAACAAAATCTTTGAGGCCAGGTTCCCAGGCTCAGCAGCTCAATGTCAGGGTGGACCCGTGGTCAGGGATGGCATCATGGATGCAGGCTCTGACCATCTTTTGGCCCTGTGTGCCATGGAGTGGGGGCAACCATCCTCTAACAACTGGAAGATGGTTATACATCGTATAAGAATATCCACAGAAGTTGGGGCTGGGGAGAGGCAAGAGGTACAAATTTGCCTACACCCCTCTCTTGGTTAGCAGAGATAAATCTTTCCCACTGGAGTTTCCATTAAATCTTATAGACCAGAATAGAATCACATGTCGCTTCAAACCAATGTGTGGCAGATGAGAACTGAATTGTCAGGATTAGTGGCACAGCCTCCATTCTTCCCTTTGGGACCAAATGCCTGAGGAGAGGAAAAGTACAGTGAGCTATTAAAAGGCCTCCCCAAATCTAAGAATAATTGGGCTAGTGCTGATCATCCTAGCTACTCAGGAGGCTTAGAGCTGAGGATTCTGGCTCAAATTCAGCCCAGACAGACAAATCTGAGTGGAAAGTAGAGGCATGTCTTAAGTGGTAGAGTGCCAGCCTTGAGTAAAAAAGCTAGCAAAAGCCTATGGTCCTGAGTTCAAGCCCCAGTACTGCCATACACAGAAAAAAGAAAAAACAAGTAAAGGGAGGGAGGGAGGAAGAGAGGGAAGGAAAGAAAAACAAAAAATTCATTGCTGACATTGCTAAGCACTTATGGACATTCTTAATTTAATTCTTACTGGCTATGGGGCCATTATTATGTTCTTCATTTCCCAGATGAAGAAACAGGCTCAGAGTAGTCACAGAGCTTCTCTGTGTCTATACCTGATAACCAGTAGGAACAGGACTTAAAGTTACAGTCTGACCCAGAAGCCAGAAAAGATTTGACTTAGACAGCTACAAATGTTTTAAAACAGAAAAGACAACTGAAGTAATTATAATTTTGTGTGGAAAAGTAAACTAATAAAAGGAGGAATATAAAGTCCTTCAAATTGCAAATGAAACACTCATTTCACTCATCCACACTGCATCATGCTAAGTAGGAAGAAAAATTATTCCAGAGAACATTGACTTTGTGATGAACCTTTTAAAGTGTCTTGTATTCACTGCTAAAATTATTTTTATCCATTTGTATTGCTAAAATCATAATAAAGATGTTTACTTCTTCATGGTGGTGGTGTTTGTATGTGTACACACATACACAGACACACACGTGTGTTATATGGGTTGGAGGAGGATGATGAAGATTACACCCAAGGCCTCCACACATGCTAAACACATGCTCTACCACTGAGCTATACCCCTCAAACTATATTTTATTGTAAGATATATAAACAATTCCATGCTTTCTGTGAAACCTTTTTTGTTTCCATAATATTCCTGTATATCATTTTGAATAGCTGGAAACTATTCCATATTTTATTCCTCTACTATTGGTCCTCTGAGTTTCATATTTTTCATCACAGAAAATAACAGAATTATCATTGTTCCTATAGCATTTGTGTGAGTGTGTGTGTACATGCGTGTGTGCATTCATGTGCCAGTACTATTGGAGCTTGAACACAGGGTCTGGAAGCTGTCCCTGAGTTCTTGTGCTCAAGGCTAGTGCACTACCACTTGAATCACAGCTCCATTTCTGGTTTGGGGCAGTGAATTGGTCATAAGAGCCTCCTGACCATTCCTGCCTAGGCTAGATTCAAACCATAATCCTCAGATCTCAGCCTCCTGAATGGCCAGGATTACAGGCATAGGTACCAGCACCCAGCTTCCCATAATCTTTTGTATGCCTTAAAGAAATTTCTCACTAGAATTAATTCCAAGAACTGAGATTACTAGGTCAGAAGATGTCAAGATGTCTAAGTCTTTATGCATCCTCAGACAATGTGCTTTCCAAAAGAACTGACTTAATTAACCCTCCTTCCAGAAATGTAAAAATATATTCACTTTCTGAAGTCACAACAGCATATGTGTGTGTGTATGTCTTAATTTAACAGTCATAAATTGGTTTGATTTTTACTTTAACTCATTTGATTTGCAGTACAGCATTTTTCCATAGACATATGTGCAAACATTCCTTCCTATGAAAATCTACCCATTCATCTTTCTGAACCTTAGTGCTGTTGGGATGCACATATTTCAAACAAAGTTCTACAAATTGTAACCAGCCTGAATGACTAGCTCATCCAGAGTTACCCTTGGGCAGACTCAGATCTCCAGCTGCTTTTCCCAACCCCTAAGTTTCAACAACTAGGGTATAAAGGTCAAATTCAGTTATAAAAAAAATTAAATATATATGCTTAATTTTCCCCTGAAGACTTATTGGGATTGCTATACACAAAAAGCACTAAGAGAAATAATTACACTGACATATCAGTTCTTGTTTTCCTGATCAACCACAGTCCCCAAATAAAAGATTATTCTTTCACTATGGAAATCTGCCTAGCTGGGCACCAGTTGCTCACACCTGTAATCCTAGCTACACAGGAGATGATCTGCGGGTTGCAGTTCAAAGCCAGCCCAAGCAGGAAAGTCCATGGCACTCGAATCACCAACTAACCACCAAAAAGGCAGAAGTGGAGCTGTGGTAAAATGTTAGAGCATTAATCTTGAATATAAAAGCTCAGGGACAGTACCTAGGTCCTGAGTTCAAGCCCCAGCACAAATATATTTCCTACCCCACTGTTCTAGATCTAACAACTCCATATCCCAGAAGTTACAGTTAATCTATAATTTGCTGCAAAAGTCTCATTGTAAACAAATAAATCTTAACAAAAACCCTAAGATTGGGCGGGGGGGCAGGGAGTACATATGCCTGGGGCTTCAACTCAGGGCTTCATTCATTCGGCTTTTTCACTCATAGTAGGTGCTCTACCATTTGAGCCACAGCTCTATTTCTGGATATTTTGCTGCATAACTGAAGAGTCTTGTGGATTTAGCTGCCTGGCTGGCTTCAAATCACAATTCTCAGATCTCAGCTTCCTTAGTAGCTAAGATTACGGATGTGAGCCACTGGCACCAGGTTCAATAATGTCTTTAATAATGTTCATTTCTGCATTGTTCTGTTAATAAAAATATATGTTATATAATGTATACATACTTATGTATCAATCATACATTAATAAATGTATATAATCATGTATTAATTGTACATTAATATATTATGTATTGTCTATAATTGTGTGACATAAAATAATGTGTTATTAGTTATTACAATTATAATGTAATAATGCTATTATTGATATATTTTCAACATATTATATAGCATAATATATAAAATTACATATATATTTAATTCACATGCACAAAGACTATATATATGTGTGTAATATATATAGAGAGAGAAATATTTGAAAACTTAATGAGCGTTAATGGAGAAGATTTTATAAGTCTATTACTCACTAACTCTCCATGATAATTGCATGTAGGTGTTTAAACACGGAAAAGCATTTCTGAAGGCCTCATCTGGTAGGGAGAAGGCTTGATGATGAGAATTGTATCTTCTGTCTGTAGCTCAGAAGGAGAAAGTCAGCCTACATGAAGTGGTCTGGACAGATACAAACAGCTTGGCAGAGTCTCCCAAGTCAACAAGTCAAAGAGTTAATTGTTTATAAATACACTGTTGCACCACAATTGGTTACTCTGTGCCATTCTACAAATGACATTTAAAATCTGTCCAGGGTTCTTGAGTGATTACATTTCTTAGCTAAGAATACTCCCGCTGGGAGAACCAATTCTGCAATGCAAAGGCAGCAAATCTGGCCTCATTGAACTATTTAGCAGAAATGTTCAAAAGCTTAGCCCGTGGTTTCATGTGAAACTTCCAACTGTAACCTGTAACAGGCCAGAATCTCAGCACTTCCTGAGCTTTCCTACCAGTGTCTTAGCCGCAGAGGGACATATCCCAAGGGCAAAATAATTATCTCCCTGCATGATTATCATAAAATTCTTACAGATGTTTAGTCTGAGTCCTTTTGTGTGGTTAGAAGACAAACAGTATGTATATGTATTTGCTATTTAGTATCAAAATTATATTTCTGCAAAACTATAAAACACCAGTGCCCCAGGGGGTCTTAGGCAGCAGCACATAAGAACCCAGTCCACTCCTGGTCAAAATGCCCCATGTCTCATCTTTGAAACACATCCCCAAAGCAATTTCTGAGAGGTATTTGTCCAGTATGCTAGCCCAAGGCCCTGGGCCATTGTTTATTAGCCATTATCAAGCACCTAGCTGAGGGAAGCCATGGAGGTTCCCTGTTCTGAGACTGTGAGGAGAGGAACAGGGAAGGACAGTCAACTCCTGACTGAGTCTATAGCCCTATGGCCCACAGTAGCCAAGTCTATAGCCCTGTGCTCCACCACTGTGGCTCAAGAAGTTAGGAAAGGCAGTCTTCATGAGGGAGGAAATGAAGACAGTGCCCAGACAGAAGCAGAAGCAAGAGGTAGAGGAAAATGCAGCCAGCCCCCTACAGATGTCCAGACTGACATCTGCCTGACTAATTTATACATTTTTAATGGGGCTGTCTGTTGTACATATAGTTTATTATATATATCTGTATATATATATATATATAATGTGTAGATGAGTTATGTTTTGAACCCATTTACAAAACAAGATATAGTGCCAAAGAATTCATAGCATTTTCCTTTTATGTTATAAAATGACAAAAAATGTTATTTCCTTTAATGTTATTAAATGACAGAAAACTGGGATCAACAGGAAAAAAAAAACATTAGGTGTCAGATAATAATGAGTTTCTGGCAACGGATTTCTAAATCTCTAGTAATCTTAACTGAACAACAGATAGGACTAGAACCCCTCCCCCCCCCCCCCCCCGCCGAGTGTTCTGGCACATAATGAGAAAAGATTTTCTGTATTATTTTTAGTATTATTGTTAGTCTTTGATTATGCATCTTCAGAAGACTTTTCAAATTTAAGGCTCCAAAATTAAGACATTGTCCATAGAAAGTACATGTTAACACAGCAGTGCCAAATTCTATAAAATATCTATCACAATAAATGCACTGTGATCATTACAGCAATAATGAAATCAATCCAATAAGGGAAAAAATATGTTGTGAGCCTGAAGTAAACATTGACTCTCTGATTCATTTTTTAAAGCATGCTTTCAAGATTCATTTTCATGAAGAAAGTGTCATGCATATGCAAATACATCTAATCCCCTATAGAATAGATTGAAAACAAAGGCCAGCTGTTTCAGAAGATGGCACAGGAAAAGAACAGGATGTAAGATACAAATATAAACAGAAATCAAGAGGCTCATTTTCTGTGCCAATCACTTCTTGCTACCTTGAGCCAGCCACATGACCCAAGATTCCCAATAAACAGCACACTGCCCTATCAGGGGCATCATAGAACAAAGATTTAGGACAAAGTACAGAAGAAAGGAAAGAGAGTCTTAGGTATCTCAGAACAAAAGAAATAAGTCTGAAGATATTTCCAGATCTCTGGAAATATCACTTGAGCCAAAGCTTTACTTCTAACTTTTGGGGGGTTGATTGGACATGAATCTCTTGGACTTCCTTGACTAGGCTAGCTTTGCCCTGCAGCCCTCAGATCTCAGCCTCCTGAGTAGCTAGGATTATAGACATGAGCCACCAGTGCCCAGGTCAGGTTACCCATGTTTTGGGTATCAGTTCAATGGTGATATGTACACAGACAGTGTGATGATACCTCAAAACTTGTTCACCATCTCTGCGCAAACCTCCTTACCTACTAAACAATAACTGCCCAAAGCCTTCTCCGCCTAGACCCTGCTAACATAGTAGCAGGGTCTTCTTTATAAACTTGACTGCTCTAGTTACCTTCTGTCTAACTGCAGTCATTCAATAGTTGTCCTATCATCTAGCTTATTGTGTTATTGAGCATATTACACTGTATCTGAATTTTATTCTTTTTTTTTCAAGGTCTCACTATATAACCCAGCTGGCCTTTCACCAAAATCCCCCTGCCTCTGCCTTCCAAGGGTACATGAACCACCATAGCTTGCTAATGTTTCGTTTTTTTCTTCTTCTTCTTTTCATTCTTTTAGATATATACCTAGAAGTGCAATTGCTGGATACATTGCTAATCCCACATTTAGTACAGGAGGAAGGACTGCACTGTTTTCCATAACCCTCCCATGCCATGCTCCTACAGAGCATACAGAAGGATAGCGATTTCTCCACATTCTCACTATACTTCGTTTCTCTTTTGTTTGTTCTTTGTAAGAGCCATCCTAGTGGGTGTGAGGTTGCATCTAATTTTGAGGTCAGAACCCAGGACCAAAGCTTGGAAGTCTGCACATAAAGATATTCCCAAAAGCTTCCTTCCAGCTCCTTAAAGATGAAGTGAGGCAACCTTAATTATGATCCTACTGCAAAGCCAATCATGTCAGGTTTGGGCTTGGAAGAGATTGTTGTCTGCAGCACTGGAGTTTGCACTCAATGTCTCTCATTCAGTAGACAAGAACTCTTCTACTGCAACAAACATCTCTCACTTCTTTTTGTATGGATTCTTTTTTAGACAAGCTTTGACCTCCTGCCCTGGTACGCACCTGGACCATGATCCTACTATTTGTTTGTTTGTTTTAACTTCCTACCGTAGCTAATGTTACAGTGTACCTAGCTTCTTCCATTAAGATAGAGTCTTGTGGACTTTTCAGCCCAGGCCAGCCTGGGACCACAATCCTCCCAATTTCAGACTCCTAAGTATCTTGGGAAGAGAGCATGCCTCATCAATGTCCAGCTATCATGTTAGTTTTTGTTAGTCAAGATGAATGAGCTGGATGAATGAGTCTCAGGATGGTCCTTAGGACTCTGGGGACCTAGAATCCTTCACAGAGGCTCCTACTAGAAGGTTGGATGGGCAGCTCCTGCTCAATCAAACACTCACATGTGCATGCTTCTGCATTCTCTCACAGCTGCAGCAGCAGAGGTAGCCTGCTCCTTGTGAAACTAAACCTTCAAAGCAAAATCACAAACACTTCAAAAATTGGAGAATTAAGAACCCAGTTTTGAAATAGCTTGTTATCAATTCCCTGGATTTAGCTTCCGCTTGTCTAGCCTACCACAATTTTCCAAACTTTTGCAAAGAATCTCCTCTCCCTTCTTCCATCTAAGCATATCCAACTCTCCTGAGACAGCCAGAGAAAATTTTACTTCACATCTGGTTTTCTTGTTAACCCACCTTCCAATCTGTACTCATCAATTCAACAGGCAACAAACCTACACTGCAGACTCTATGGTGCAGGTGCTGTGGGTGACACCGGAGATGTCATGATGAAAAAGCAGCATCCCAAAAAGAAGAACCTGCCATCCACCACCCAGGGAGGTTGCCTTCTCTGGGTTCTTCCCACACCCAAAGATCCCAAAGTATCTACTAGGGCAGATAGCCACCTTTGCTCATCTATAAACAAAGCAGTCCCTTATTCTAAGTCACTGGAAATAATGTGGCCTCATCGCACCTTGAGCAAAGTCAGTCATTTCAGGGACTTGGGAAAGGATGATAATACCTTTCCTAGAAACAGAGTCCAGAACTAAGCAAGCTCTCAGAGGGAAAGCCAACAAAATCTTTCTCCCCAGCCCCACTCAAAAAAGAAAGAAAAATAAAAAGATAAACAATTTCTTCTAAAAAACTTTTACCCTAAGTCTCTGTACCAGAGAGGAAGCTCTGGTGATACTGACATCTGGTCCCTTCTGTAGTAGCTGTGGTTACTGCCAAGTCTTCTGTTTAAGATACAGTGGCAAAGGACCTTAAAGAATCTGAGACATTTTGTTACTAAAAAATAAAATAAAAAGGCACAATATATACTATGAAGCCAATAAAAAAATTTTAATTTATCACATAGTAAGTAGGAGTCAGGACCTGCTAACTTATTCAGAAATGGCAGATGAGAATCTATGAGTCTAGCTCACCCCTAGGAGGACACAAGAACCTGATAAATCACAAGACCCCCAAAAAAAGTTTTCTGATGTAATAAGAGAAAAATGGAAGGCAAAATGTAAGTATTCAAAATGCAAACAGAACTACTACTTCCCACTAGAACGCGTATGGATGGTGTGTTGGCATGTGCTGGTCTTTATGAGATGAATCTAAGTGTTTGGGACTGATAACTTTCTATCAAGCAGAACAAATATTGACCCAATTTATACAAACAAATCTTCCCTCTGGTAGAGTATTCTGAACAGAAAGCAATAAACAAAATATAGACCGGAAGCATCCAGGAAAAAAGAAATGACAGAACTTTGTGGCACAATGTCCTTATAGAAAACAAAAAACATTACTGTATTTAATAAAATTATTTTAGAACCCAAATCCTAAAATTACTTATTTCTATGGTTATTTGCAAGGGGGGACAGAGGGAGTTAGAAGTGAGTTTGTCATGTTTTGGCTCCATTGCTGGAACCAGCATCATAAAGTCAACCATAATTACCAACCACAGACAATTCCAGGATCAAATTCCCATCTGGAATGAAATATTTTTGACCTACTCTTTGGAGGTTGCTCTTTGGGAAGGCTTTTCTCATTTTGAAATTCTTTGTGAAAACTTCAACTTGCTTTAAAAAAATGTTTAAAAGAAACAGGATCACTTTTAATGTAAAACCCACAGTACATTCAACTTTTACTCTCCTAACAGAGGTATATGAGCAATAAATACATTAAGAAGATACGAATACTACATGATATGTTCTGGTATTGTATGTGAGTAATAATTCTTTTCTTTTTAAAAGGTATGATGGCAAGTTAGATTTTGCCTAGAGGCCACCACAATACAACAACACTAAAAACCTCAACATGGCAGAGGTTGCTAGCTGTCTCTCCAAAATCCATTCTCCCTTTCCTTTATACTATGTGATGTCATAGCGTCTGCATAAAGAACAATATTTCCCAGCCTCCCTTGCAAATAGGTAGTCATGTGACTTGTTCTGGCCAATGGAATATACACCATCTGAGGTTTGCAACTTCTAGGTCATGCTGTTAGAAACATACCCTTTCCCCTCCTACTCCTTTCTCTGATGATGATAGAAACTAAACAAAAATCTTCATTCAAAGATGGAAAGAAGCTGTGTGATGAGGAGGCATAGCAGTAGGAAAGAAGGAACTTTTATCCCCATTATCATGGAATCACCTTCTCAGTGGTGATCTGTTGGTGCTCATTACAGATGTCTATACTATTGAGTGTTCCAAATCTGTACCCTAACTAATACAGCAATTGAAATACTTTGAATTCAACCATTCTCTTCTGTGTTGAAAGCCATTTTGTACATAGAAAGCACTGGAGACTTCTTCAAGAGAATTTCTCTTCATGGTTTTACCATCCATTGTTAGGATCTGAGATGGTTTGCTTTTAGCATCAACCTTCTCGAGGTGTTAGTATCAAGTTTCCTGATCCCCACAATTAGATCTTCTATAAATAATCTATATCAAAGGGGAAGCTTTCTGACCTTCACTCAGGGCAGCCTCCCACAAGGAGACAGTCCTTTGCTTCTCCCCACCTTCTCCTACTTTGCACCCTCATCTTGTCCTCCATATGCCTGTCAGCAACCAAAGATGAAAGAATATACCTGGTCATGGGGGTCATGAACATCACTTATAAGGTGTAAACCTGATCTCAACCTCTCCCAAGCCCCTGCGGATAATAAGAAAGTATCTTCCCACTTCAAAGAATTCAACACCCAGGACTCCAGATGACTGGACAATATACCCGGGTCAAAGTTACGGAGTCAGATTGCAGAGGTTCTTTAAAAGTTTCACAATTTGCTTTGAAAGACACTGACCCTTCTTGGTTTGCTAACAGTCAGTACCACTTACCAAACTAAAAATGACAGGCAACTCCATGAGAGAATCAGCAGCCAAAACACTCAGCACACCGAGAAAGCCCAGTGAGTCGCCCTCACAATTCAGTGCTCTGAAACACTCCATCCAACATCACCCCCCAGCGTACTCCAGCCACAAATCCAAACAAGGACCGACCCATCATTAACCCATTCCACCAACAAGGTAGTTGCTGTCTTATTTTAGTCACAGAAATGCTGACACACTTCCTTAAGTGAAAGCTTTTGAAACATGAAAGTCAGACCAGGCTCTTTTTGTTTTTATTGCCTCTGCCTTGTCTAATAAAAATGACTGAATGTTTGTTTTGTGATTCTTGAACTCCTTAAGTGTAGGATTTCTCATATGCAGAGGGTTATTATAACTGAGACCATTTATGAACAGCGCCTATTAAATGCTGCCATGAAAGCACTGCAGGCCAATGGATGCTACTTTCCTTTAATACTTGAAAGAGCACAGTGCTCCATAATATTAAAAGAGGCAAGAAAACGAAGGTTTTTGATAATATTTCAACACTTCTGCTTTATTAGCAGTGTAAGAGTTCTGTTTTCACAAATTGAAATATAGTCATAAACTTATTTTATTACATCCTCCAAGGACTAAAATCTAAAGCACAGGACATACCCCTACATAAAAACGAGCTTCAGCACGAAAAAATAAATAAGCAAATCAAATGCTTTCTCTCCAAGCAAACCTCACTGAGTGAACACCAGGTAGGGAAAAGCTGTTCATGAAGACTTGAACAGATTTGAGTGATCCCACTGCTTGAAATTCAAGCAAGCCACCTGCCAGGTGGAACTCACAATCCCCCACAATCCCCCACAATCCTCAGAGGACAACCAGAGGAGGGGACTAAAGAATCTCTTCCACCCACCATCATTTTCAGATTAAGAATCAAAACAAAAGCTACAGCAGCTATTTCTGTATTGTTCTTTTTTTCCTTTATTTGTGTGTGTGTGTGTGTGTGTGTGTGTGTGTGTGCGTGCGCACGTGCACACATGAGTGCCAGTCCTGGGGCTTGAACTTGGGGCCTGGGCACTTTTTCACTAAGAGCTGGTGCTCTACCATTTGAGCAACAGTGCTACTTTAAGCTTTTAGGTGGTTAATTGGAGCTGAGAGTTTCATGAACTTTCCTACCTGGGCTGGCATCCAGTGAAAATCCTCAGCCTCCTGAGTAGCTAGGATTACAGGCTTGAGCCACCAGGGCCTGGTGAGCTATTTCATTTAGATAAGTAAGCCTCAAGAAACAGCTGAAATCATTCTACAAGCATGCCAGAGGGAAAGGAAGAAAAAATGGAAAATTGCAGTTGAAATTACATCCTTAAGAGAACCAGTGAAGCCACTAATATACAAGCAGGGCTCAAGTGTGCTATCTGACTCAGAAAGCAGTGGATGAAGAATTCATCCTAGGACAAGTTAAGCATGCTGCTATTGCAATTGAACATTTATACTTAAACTTGGAGCATTTTTTCCTCCCTTTTCTTTACTCAAACTGAGTAACAGTCATAAACCAAGGGGCTTGAACCTAGCAAGGAAAAATCTAGTATGAGCACTCAGCTTGAGGCTGGGGACATAGCTCAGTGGGAGACAAAGTGTGTGCAAGGCCCTGGGTTTGAACTCTTACATCAGAAAGAAAAGAAAAAAAGGCTTATCGCTAACCCCTATATAGCCAAGGGCTAGACATCAACCTTTCCATTCAGCCATTTCCCCACATGAAAAAAACAAACCACACTTCCTACTTCCTGTTGTGAAGAAATACAAAATAGCCAGGGCAAGTCAGACTCCTGAGACTTCCAACATAAGACATAAAAGTCTCACAGACTTTGCTGCCCAGGCTAGCTTCAAGTATTGATCCTCAGACCTTAGCCTCCTGAGTAGCTAGGATTAGAGGCATGGAGCCACTGTGCCCAGCTGTTTCTTACCATTTTTAAGTTAATATTATTGTCAAGGTGATGTACAGAGGGGTTACAGTTACATATGTAATGTAGTGAGTACATTTCTTGGCAAAGTTGTTACCTTCTCCCTCATTTTTCTCCCACTTTCCCTCCTCCCCAATTCCCCCCACCAAATTGTACAGTTGGTTTACAACATATTGCCTTGTAAGTAGTGCTGTTGCATTGGTTCACTTTTTATCATTTGTCTCACCATTTTCCCTTCCCTTTCCCTTCTCTTTCCCTTCCCTAATTCAGATAAACATATACACAATACCCAGGGTACCAAAACCAAATACAGTAACAATGGGAGCTAAACCATAGGGAAGAAAAACACAAGAAAAAAGAAATCATTTCACATAGTACATTAAAAATAACAACAACAATGAAAAATCACTTGTTTCCATATCTTGGAGTTCATTTCACTTAGCATCATCTTGTATGATCATATGTACATAATCATTGAGCTATTGTGATCCTCTGCTAGGAATATCCTAGACATATACTAATTACTATACATAAGTGAAACCATAGAGTCTATGTTTCTTTGGGTCTTGTTCACTTCACTTAGTATGATTTTTTTTCCAAGTTTTTAAGTGGAAATCTCAAAATAGATAGTATCACTTCCAACTTTATTGAGATTAGAAGGACAATACTCACACATTTTGCAGATGACTAAGAGTCACCATTAGAATGTCCTACCTTGAAAGATGCTCTCAGGGGCCTTTAAAATACTAAATTTATCCAGAATTTATGTAGTTTTCAGCTCCTTTGTGCTTCAGTCATTTTTCCCACCTT
The DNA here is from genome assembly GCF_023159225.1 of Perognathus longimembris pacificus. Lineage (NCBI taxonomy): Eukaryota > Metazoa > Chordata > Mammalia > Rodentia > Heteromyidae > Perognathus > Perognathus longimembris. The sequence goes on along the minus strand of NC_063164.1, from coordinate 32,387,822 downwards.
CTCTATCTGATAAGTTGTCAATTCTTTCTATTATACCTATGCTGCCTATAGAGTTGGCTGTTTCTAATTTATTTTACTTAAAAGCCAGTTAGCTTTTAACCAATTGGAGGTTATTTCATAAGCAGCTGGTGCTGGGAGAGAGAAAAAGTGACCTAAACAAAATACTGGGAGTATGGAGAAGTTTCTCTCTACCAAATGAAAACGCCATTCTCAGCAAAGGTCCAAGGGAGAAATTGATTTCAGAGGAGCTAGAGCAAAGGAATAGCACCAAAGCAGCAACTTAGAACCATCAGAATTAGGAGAGAATAGAAATCACAAGCTGAGGACAAAGCCAAAGGTCATAGACTACAAAGGCAAAGCAGCCAGGCACCAGTGGCTCATGTCCTTAATCCTAGCTACTCAAGAGGCTGAGATCTGAAGACAGCAGGTGAAAGCCAGCCCCAGCAGGAAAAGTGTTACTGTGGCTCAAAGTGGTAGAGCACTAGTCTTGAACATAAAAAGCTCAGGAACAGTGCTCAAGCCAAGAGTTTAAGCTCCACAATGGACAAAAAGTAAAAATAAAAATAAAAAAAAGGCAAAGCAAACTTGACCTAACAGAGTCCCAGAGTCAGCACTGAATGCCTAAGTCCTCTGAGCTAGGATGGGATCCTTAGAGAAGGATCAACTATCTCAGATCATGAGAAAGCCGAGTAACCTGGCATCAAAGTGGCAGAAAGTGGGCTAACTACCTCCTTCATTGTGACCCAGAAGCATCACCAAATGGGCCTCTGTGTTTGAAATGTCAGAATGGGTGACCAAGGAGGGGTGCTGCACTAGGTGAGGGTGGAAACAGGAAAATGCCAGGTGCACCAACATGACAACTGGAGGAAGCAATGTGCAGGGGGTCAGCTAAAGCTCAGAAGCACCCAAGGAAGTTCAGTGCCAGGCATTAGTGTTCGTAGCATATAAATCCACTGATCTCGAGGATAAGCAAAAACAACTCCAAGAGAAGGACACGGGAGGATTCTACTGTTGACGTTATCTTTAAAGTTCTAGGTGAATTTCCTGTGGCATACCCTACGTGGTCACTGTATATGATTTTGGTACACTGGATATAGTATATATGCCTAGCTGATCTAGGGAAGGGAAAGAAAAATTAGGGTGTAAGATATGTATTCTCTGCCTTACTATGTAACTGTACCCCCTTTGCACAACATCTTGTCAACAAAATTTAATTTAAAAAAAAATCCACTGATCTTCCCGAGAAGAAAATTTTCAGGGTAGACAAAGTGGCCCAGGAAGACAAACCCAGAAGAACAAGCATTTAAGATGAATTGGAATCGAGGAGGAAAGGGAACCAATGAAATCACACAGCTACCATGACAAGAGCTACCCCGGAATGCTGCCATGAAGAGGTTGACAACTTTCAATGAGGGATGCAAAAAGAGAGAGAGCACTACCATTTGTTGTGACTTCTTGTGAAGCATGCTAGAACTTTCCATATTCTCGTTTATTCCTCACATGGATTTTGTAAAAGGGCATATTATGCCTACTTTATAGAGGACGAAACTGAGACCCAAAGAGGTGAAAGGGCTTATATCCAGTCACCTAGGGTGGGTGAGAGATGACATTCACTCCATGTAATCTGCTTCCCAAATCTTCATTTGTACCAAGTGAGATGCAGTGACTTTTTTTTAATGTGGGCATGGGACTGGGGGGAGGGGGGTGGCAGCGCAAGAAGTCTGACTGCGCATTCATTTTTCTCACACGGGCTTGAGAATCTGCATGGGTTGAGGGCTTCCTAACATCCCCTGCTTCCAAACAATGGGAAGTCCATGAGGCTGGGGATTTAATGCACAAGAGCCGCCCTAATGCTGGCAAATTAGGGCTTTTAAATGGTATGTTAACCAATAATTACCTAAAGGTAGCCATCTAATCTATGTTTTCATTGACACATGATGTTAAATCAAGACCTATCACAGAGAGTCTTAGATTAAGGCTGGTTTAGGAAAGAATGTGACTCTTGGATAAAATAAGAAATGGAGAAGCTAGCCAGTGGCTCATGCCTGTAATCCTCAGGAGACTGAGATCTAAGGATCTTGGTTCAAAGCCACCCCAGGCAGGAAAGCCTGTTAGACTCTTAGCTCCAGTTAACCACCAAAAATTCCCTAAGTGGAGCTATGGCTCAAGTTGTAGAGGACTAGCCTTGAGCAAACAAAGCTAGGACAGTACTCAGGCCCTAAGCTCAAGCCCCAGTACCAACACACACACACACACACACACACACACACACACACACACACACACACACACACACGGGTAAGAAAGGAAAGAACAAAGAGAAAAGGAAAAGAAAAGAAATGGAGATGGGGAAGAAAGAAGAAAGAAAGGAAGGAAGGAAGGAAGGAAGGAAGGAAGGAAGGAAGGAAGGAAGGAAGGAAGGAAAGAAGAAAAAAGTGTAGCTTAAGAAAAACCAGTGGATGATGATAATATGCTATTCTTGGTCTGAGTGCTACTTACATGATGGGTGTGTTCTTGGGCATATGTACTTACTATATGTACTCTCCTCTACATGTTTAATAGGCTCAACAAAGTTCTTAAACTACTAGATCAGAAATATTTTATCCCTGTCCAGTTCCAATGTAAACTAGCCTTTTATAAGCAATAAAGCAGGGAAAGTTTTGTTGGGTTTTTTTTGTTTGTTTGTTTGTTTTTTGGCCAGTCCTGGGGCTTGGACTCAGGGCCTGAGCACTGTCCCTGGCTTCTTCTTGCTCAAGGCTAGCACTCTGCCACTTGAGCCACAGCGCCACTTCTGGCCATTTTCTGTATATGTGGTGCTGGGGAATCGAACCCAGGGCCTCATGTATACAAGGCAAGCACTCTTGTCACTAGACCATATCCCCAGCCCCAGGGAAAGTTTTAACATAAAATGTAAACCAGGAGGCTTCTCTAAGAGAAGTGTGCTACTCAACCAGAAGGTTGTTGCCTTGGAAACAGGAGCTATAACTACTACAGTCATACCTCATAGCAAAAATGGCTAAGATCTATTTCAATTCTTGAATGCCTCACATTAGACTGAAGCAATGGAAGAGAGCCAACCTGTAGTAATGAAGAAGTATGTGCCAGAATTAGAGGTGAGGAGGGAAAGAGGAAAGAGAAGGAGAGGAAGGGAGTAGGGAGGAAACAATCTGAAGATAAGTAATGCCTAATCAAAGAACCACATGGTTCTTGTGCAGGGATACTCAAAGTGTTCATTGGAGGCACAAGTGCCCTGGGAACAAAGTGGGGGAACTAACTCACCTTAGATCAAAGAGGACACAAGAGGCCTCAGAGACAAGGCAAGACTTTTATTCTGGAACTCCCAAGAATAAAGAGGAGTGGTTGAGGCAGAGAAGGTCAAGAAGAGGCATCTCAGGCAAAGGAACTGACAAGTACACAAAGGACAAAGGCCTGACATGGCTTGATTCTGTTTCTCAGAAGGGCAGCTCCCTGCAATTCTGGGCGGGGCACTTCCTTTATCTAGAAGGCGTGGTGATGCTGGATATTTGTTTGCCACTTCTGACCCTGCCCTTTAATTGCTAACAATAACTGCCAATCATTAGGATAACTAGAAGAATGCTTTCCTCATTTCTAAGCATCTCAGGAGAGCAAGGTGGTGGAAGCCCAGGAATGAAGGGAACAAGTATGTGGATGGAGGAAAAGAATGAGGGAAAGGCTGGGCACCAGTGGCTCACATCTGTAATCCTAGGTACTCAAGAGGTTGAGATTTGAGGATCATAGTTTGAAGCCAGCCTGGGCAGGTAAAGTCTACAAGACTCTTACCTCCAAATAATCACACACACACAAAAAAAGAAGAGGTGTAAATGGAGTATGGTTCAAGTGGCAGAATGCTAGCCTTGAGCAAAAAAACACTCAGGAATAGCTCAGGTTTTGAGTTCAAGTTACATAGCCAGCAAAAAGAAAGGAAGGGAGGGAAGGAGAGAGAGAGGGAGGGAAGGAAGGAGAAAGAAGGAGGGAGGGATGGAGGATACAAGAGTAGAGCTGGGCACCAGGGGCTCATTGCTATAATTCTAGCTGTTCAGAAAGCTGAGATCTAAGGTTCAAAGCTAGCCCAGCCAGGGGCTGGGGATATAGCCTAGCGGCAAGAGTGCCTGCCTCGGATACACGAGGCCCTAGGTTCGATTCCCCAGCACCACATATACAGAAAACGGACAGAAGCGGCGCTGTGGCTCAAGTGGCAGAGTGCTAGCCTTGAGCGGGAAGAAGCCAGGGACAGTGCTCAGGCCCTGAGTCCAAGGCCCAGGACTGGCAAAAAAAAAAAAAAAAAAGCTAGCCCAGCCAGGAAAGTCCATAAAACTCTTTATTTCCAATTAGCCACCAACAAGCCAGAAGTGGAACTATGGCTCCTGGCCCCTCCCCTCCCCTCCACAAGTGGTAGAGCTCCAGCCTTAAGCTTTTGAAAAAGCTAAGGGATACTACCCAGGCCCAGTTCAAGCCCTAGTACTGGCACTAAAAACAAAAACAAAACAAACAAACAAACAAACAAAAAATAATACAGGCAAGGACTGGAGAAAAGGTCTTTGATGCAAACCCCATCAAGGTTTAAACTCTACACTTGGAGAAGAAAGAACAGACTCTATGTGGGAGGCCAAACTGAGAAGAGTTGGCACGTAAGGATCTGAGGAGGTGGAGAAGAAGGAAGAATGGAAGAATAAAGAATAACCCCCACAATGTTAAGCTTGGACAACTGAGTAAACATTAGTAGCACTGACCAGAGTAAGGAATGGCACAAACCAGAGATGGTTTCCAGGGGGAAATGGAGATGAGGTAGAGAAGGCTGAAGCTCATTCAGGGACTTCCAGGAAAAACTACAAAGAAGTAGTAAATAGCAGGCTAAATGCTTAGCAGGGACATCTGGATTGGAGGAGATAATAAACTTTATTAACATGCAGACACTAACTCAGCCAAGCTATTCTTCTGGGGCCCCCCAAAATAGGTGTTCCCAACTTGCTAAACACACCAGGTTGAGAGGAACCTAGGGGATGAGGAATCTGGTAACCACAGCCCTGCATAATCTACCAAGAACCAACATGGCGAACACTGGTACAGGTAGGCAGGAAGGAAAGAGATGGGGCTGGCTGGCAAGGTGCAAGAGAGCAGACCAAGAAGTCTCCAGAACTGTGGGGAATCAATTCCTGCTATAAGGTGTGACACATGTAACTGTAATCCCTCTGAGAATCACCTTTATAACAACAATTTAAAAAAATGTTTTTAAAAAGTGACACAGCAGGACGCCAGTAGCCTGTAATCCGAGCTACTCAGTGGGACTGAGATATGAGGATCACAGTTCAAAGCCAACCTAGGTAGGAGAGTCTGTGAGATTCTTACCTCCACTGAAAACTACCAAAAAAGCCAGGAGTAGCACTGTGGTTCAAGTGATAGAGTGCTACCCTTGAGCAAAAGAAGCTCAGAAACAGCACCCAGGCCCTGAGGTTTTATTTTTGTGCCAGGACTGGCACAAAAAAAAAAAATGACACAGTCTATGATAGTGTGCTATCACCACTCAGAAGGGGCTTGAGAGCTTGGCACTGGTGGCACACACCTATAATCCTAGCTACTCAGGAGGCTGAGATCTGAGGATCACAGTCTGAAGCCAGCCCAGGCAAGAAAGTCCATGGGAATCTTATCTCCAATTAACCACTCAGGAAAAGCCAGCTGTGAAGCTGTAACTTAGATGGTAGAGCATTAGACTTGAACAAAATAAGCCCAGGGATAGCACCTTGCCCTTGAGTTCAACCCTCAAGAGTGACAAAAAAAAAAGGAAATAAAATAAGAAACAGAAGAAGAAGAGAAGAAGAAGAAGAAGAAGAAGAAGAAGAAGAAGAACAGGAAGAGGAGGAGGAGGAGGAGGAGGAGGAGGAGGAGGAGGAGGAGGAGGAGGAGAGGAGGAGAGGAGGAGGAGGAGGAGGAGGAGGAGGAGGAGGAGGAGGAGGAGGAGGAGGAGGAGGAGGAGGAGGAAGAGGAAGAGGAAGAGGAGAAGAAGAAGAGAAGAAGAAGAAGAAGAAGAAGAAGAAGAAGAAGAAGAAGAAGAAGAGAAGAAGAAGAAGAAATTTTCACATACAAGACTATCAAATTTTCTTTATTTTCTAAAAGTCTGGCAAATTTTGTAAAGACTGATACCACAAGCTGCCAAAGGTGGAAGAAATAAAGCGAGAACCTAAAATCCCACACCAGAAATACTATTTTAAAAGAATTCTGACCTCAAAAATACTAACCAGGCACTTATGGCTCATGCCTATAATCCTACTCAGGAGGCTGACATTTAATTATTGTGATTCAAAGCCACCCCAAGCAAGACAAGTCCATGAGATGCTTATCTCCAATTAGCCAACAAAAAGCGGGAAGTGAAGGTATGGTTCAAGTGGTAGAATACCACCCTCAAGAGAAAAATCTCAAGGACAGTACCAAGGCCCTGAGTTCAAGGCCCAGTATCAGCTTGTGCACATACATGTGGGCACACACACTTATACACACACACACACACACACACACACAACTATTTAACTAAGAACTATGCTTATTCTGTGTCATTTCATCTGTCAGAGTTGATAAGACCCACAATGCCAAGAGCTCCACTGGACATGCCTATGGCAATCTCAGAGCCTAACAGTCATTTCCCACTAGGTTTGTGGAAAAGCCAAACATTTTCCAACACAAAGTAGCAGGAATGCCTTGGCTTCAACCAAAAACAGTAGTTCCCTCTGCGGCACCTGGAAATTGTTTGAAAATCTTTTTAATGAGCCATTGAGTGCCCAAACTGAAGCTACTCTCTACAGAGGCCCAGGGCCTTCTGGCCTATGCACCAGGCAGCCCATGGCCCTGGGATGCATGTCAGGTTCCTGAGGCAGACCCCAGTGGCTCACTAGCTGGCTGGCACCTGGGAAGTGATAAACCACCCAGAAACACTTTCCACCTGACTGTGTGTGTAGTCAACCAACACATGGCCTCTAGCTGCCAGCTCACCTCCGGGGCTGCCTCTACTGCACCCATTTCAACTGAGATTACCCCCTTCCTGACATGTGGATGACAAACTCCTACACCTGGTGACAGACCTGCAGAGACATAAAGGCCAAGCAATCCTAGCCCAAAACTCCCCCTGGGAGTATTTCCCACCATGGATCTGGGCCTTTTCCACTTCTTCCTCTGCCCAATCCTGCTACCCTCCCATCCTAGGGGCGAGGCCCTAATGAGCCTCTTGCAGCCCAACCATCTGACGCTAAAGAATCAACCCGCAACATAACCTCTCCTCAGTTCCCAGTACCCATGTTTCTATGGAGTGACAAATAACAGAGATGGAGAAAAAAAAATCATGCAGAATTTTTTAGGGAAAACAAGGGGATACTCATGCCATCTATTTCAAGCATTCAAGTCTGGCAGTCTGTTCATTCATGAGCCAGGAGCAAGCACTGCAGGGACAAGTATGAGTTCTGATTATACTTCAGGCAAGATTTGCCATGAGCAGCACTGACTAGAGGCTTCAGATGGTAGGGGGCTTGGGGGCGGGGGGGGGGGGGGCAGGGAGCGTTAGGTTGTTATAGGATGAGAGCTCTCTAGTAGCATTTGGGGAGTATGAGGGGAAATACTAGAGGCTATGAGGTCCTCCATGCCCCTGTGGCTTTCATAAAAAGATAGATGATGGATGGAAAGATGGATGAACGGATGGATGGATGGATGGAATCTGATTCTCTTATAAATTGAGAGGATGATGTACTTCATTTTACTCTGAACTTTATGATGATTCTTAATCCACCTCTAGAAATCATGACTCTGACATAAAAGTTGCTCATATTTAGTATTGATCTACATTTAGAGTTGTCATGGGGGGAGGGAGTATTACACAAGAAAAGGCTTATTTAGGCCCTCTGACTTTAACTAGAACTTATCATACGCATACTAAAGATGTACTTTACCACTAAGTTACTATTTCAGTCCCTGGCCCTTATTTCTAAAGTTGAGAGTATTGATGTTATTGAGATGAATATTTTTAATTTTTCTTTAAGTAGTTGTACAAAGCAGTTTATGAATACAATGCATCTTGATCAGTGCCACCTCTTTCAACATTCTCACCCCCCTTCAATCTATGCCTTCTCTTACTTTTCTTAATTTTGTGGTTTATACAATGAATTCTTGACTTCATTCTCCCCCTTCTTTCCCCCTTCATTCATCTACCCGTTTCCCCTTGACCATACCCCTTTCTTACATGTACCCATTTCCTGGTGTTGATTTTGTTGGGCCTTGACTTCATTTTTCTAAAAGATTATATTATTTGAATTCTCTATAGAGTCCATTATACTTCCATTAATTCATTTATAATCATTTGCATATGTTTTGCTTCACTAAGAATAAACTTTCTTAGCCTCTACCAAGGCAAAGGCTACTTTCCTCTTCCATGGAGGAACATGACCAGTCACAAAACAAAACAAAGCTCACACTCATCAGGGTAGTCCTTCAATCAGATCACCATACGTGAAAAAAAAAAAAAAAACTCCTCTTCTAGTGCTGCAGAACATTCCAGAATTTATAAAACCCTCCTTAGACACCTGGCACTGGTGGCTCACACATGTAATCCTAATGAGGATCACAGTTCAAAGCCAGCCTACATAGGAAAGTCCATGAGACTCTTATCTCCAATTAACCACCAGAAAACTAGAAGTAAAGCTGCAGCTCAAAGCCATAGAGCTTTGAACAAAAGAGCTCAGGGACAGTGCCCAGAACCTGAGTTCAAGCCCCATAACCAAAACCCTCCTTGGAAATGAAGGAACAATTTGGGGATGATTTGTATGATAATTCTGAGAACAAACAAGATTCAGGTATGCCAACTAGTTACACCCTTGAGTTGAATATTTGCTAATTCCAAACTAACTTATTATAACAGCAAAAATACAACTACCTCTTGCCTTCAACTAACTATACATATTGAAAAGTATACCAGTTTATAAATTATTTTCATATGATGTCTCCTTTATTTAACATTAGAATCTTGAGGGGTTTTTTTCTACTATCATATGTGATTTTTATGGCCTATGAATTTCACTTCAGTAAGTAAAGAGAATACTTCAAAATGTATAACTGTGGCCAGGCACCAGTGGCTCCCACCTGTATCATAGCTATCAAGGCTGAGATTTGAGGATTGTAGTTCAAGCCAGCCCTTACAGGAAAGTCCATGAGACTGTTATCTCCAATTAACTACCCAAAAAAAAAAAAAAAAAGCCAGAAGTGGAGCTGTGTTGTAGTGGCAGAGTGCCAAGTGCAAGCCTTGAGTCTGAAAGCTAAGGGACAGTGCCCAGGCTTGATTTCACGCCCCAGTACTGCATGTGTGCACATGCGCACAAAAACCCACCGTGTGTGTGTGTGTCTATATATGTGTGTTTGTGTGTGAGAGATGAGCTTGAGAGGGTTAGAAAAAGGGAGTGACTGTGTGTGTACATATGTGTGTATGCATGTGTGTGTGCGTGTGTGTGAGATGAGCTTGAGAGGGTTAGAATCCACTACAAAATTCCAAAACTAAGGTCTGAGGCCCATCTACAGCAGAACAGGGCATCCATGGAAAACCAAGATTCCTAGTTTCCAAACCAGACCCACAAGGCTGTGCTCTGAGACTAGAACCTGGAAGTAAATATAGATTTTTTTTTCACAGCTCTGCAGGAAATCCCAGTGTTCATCTAGCCTGGTGTCCACAGGAGAGATACAGATGGGGAACACCAAACCATCTTCAGTCCAGAGTTGCCCAGGCACAAAGGGGATGATGGTCAGCAGGACACCTGTGGCTCACATCCCTAATCCCAACTACTTGGAAGGAGATCTGGAAAACCAGGAGAGGTGGCTGGAAATGTGGCTTAGTAGTGGAGTGCTTGCCTAGCATGCATGAAGCCATGGGTTCGATTCCTCAGCACCTTATAAACAGAAAAGGCTGGAAGTGGCGTTGTGGCTCAAGTGGTGGAGTACTAGCCTTGAGCAAAAAGAAGCCAGGGACAGTGTTCAGGCCCAGAGTCTAAGCCCCAGGACTGGCAAAAAACAAACAAACAAAAAACAGGAGAGGAAGAGCCTTGTCCCAGGGGCACATTCCTTCAGAAGACCTTATCAAAGCCATGACTACCCTCCATTCCTGTCCTGGGCTTTCAGAAAAAGTCCCAGCCCCAGAGGAGAAGACTTAACCATCCAGCTAATACTCACAACATGAACAAGAAGGAAAAGAGTACGGGGAGATCGAGGTGGTCCCAGGGACTTTGTTTCAAGAAGAATAATTTCCATCCAAAAGGCTTGACTTCCATCTTATTCCTAGTCTTGTCACCCCATTTAGGGGGGCAACCACAAATCACCAATAAGAAGGGATTCTGAGCATAAAGCATTCACATCTGACTGAAACACTTGAGGGAGAGAACAGACATTGAGGGCTCCTGATGCTAATGAGCCAGCCATCACAGAAAAGTAACTTAATTGAGACAGCAGCAAAATAGGAAGAGATTGGAAACTGGAGCCCTGCCTTGCTTCCACTGATCTTGTAACAACATAAAGCAGCCTCCACTTAATCAATTCCTACCTAATCACAGAACCATCTCCACAAAGGGGGGAGGGGGCAAATTAGCCTAATAGTGAGTGCAGCTATCAGAACAGGATTGGTGAGGAGGGTGGGGGCCACAGAAGGTTGGAGGAAAAGTGGGTTGGGGAGTGGGAAGGGGTTAAGTGGTGTTCAACTAGCTGTTAAATTGCTAAGCTTCTGTGGTCTAACCCAGAACTAGTCCACGATGAATAGACATGAAAGATGGAAAAGCAGCAAACTCTGGTTTCTATTCTGCAATTTGACTATTCACCCAGGTAGATACAAAACTTGTTTTCACCTCTAAAGGGGACTAAAGTTCTTCAGATCCAGGCCACTGGCCATGTGGGCCTAGCTTTCAGTAGCTAAAAAGACCTCTCCACTCATCTTCTCTTCCCTCAGTTCAAGGCAGTCACCAGCAAGCAAGTGCCACAAATCTCTCAGGCAGTGACCTTTGGCCTTAGAAACATTTGGAGCACAAACAGGTGGTGTGGTCTGGAATAAACATGAAGAGAAGAAAATGCCACACTCTCTGAGGGAAAATCCCTCTGCCTGGAGTTCTCATTTGCACTTTGTGCAGTCAGCAGTTCTCAGGTTTTTCCACATCCCTTCAAAGGTTTGCTTCTCCTACCCAGTGTTAGGAATCCGGGGATGGGAGTGTACTTATGGTTTCAGGCTGGATAATATTTCATAGCCACATGATTGCAGGCCTGGGCTTAGAAGAGCTATACTGAAGAGTGGATTCCATAGTTCTCATTCCACTCACATTTCAAATACTGACAACTGGACGTGGAAGTGTGGTTCAAGTGGTAGAGTGCCAGCCTTGAGCCAAAGAACTAAGCAAGGACCTGAGGCGCTTGTGTTCAAGCTCTCAAAATCTGATAAAATATTATTCCTGGGGATGTTGGAGAATCTGGTGATAACATGCATGCATGTGCACACACACACACACACACACACACACACACACACACACACCTCCTGAAAAACAAACCCAAATGCACAGCAAAAAGGCATTTATAATGAGAAAAGGGCCTGAGAGAGAGTATCACACAGTCCACAGAGCAAGTAAGCTGTTCATTTTCTACATCATGGTTAGATTATTCATCCTAAAACACTGTCCAGCAACACAAAGTACTCATGACTTCCATGCTCACAAGATGAGCTCCAATATAAATTCCTTAGTGGTTTCAGGGGCCTTCATTAAATGGCCTCCTAGCAGGAGACTGTTAGGTCGGGAAAAATATCACCTTGGGTCCATTCTCAGTCTATAGACAGGAAACAGGCAGAGAAAGAGAGACAGAGACAGAGGTTCGCATAGGGAAGAAGGGGCTGTGGCTCTTCCTCTCCTGGCAGAAATGATCCCTCCAGAAAGCGTTTGGGTAGAACAAAGGTAAATACTGCTGAGAGGGAAACTGCACATGGAACAAAAGCACAAAGGGTTTGCAAAAGGCAGTTTCACTCCCCACCCCCCAATTTATAGAAAGCTCAGCAAGAAAACCAGCAGTTTTCGCTCAGCACATCTGGTTTCAGTTACCTGTGCCTGAACCACAAGCTTACAGAGAACCATAGAGATCTTAGGCTGACTGCATGGTTTAAGATCTGTCAGCACAAATTACATGGAGATGGAGGGGCAGATTGTGGAAGCCTTGGGTGATGCTGTACAGTATTCAGGGTCTTGATAAGCCTCACTGAGGACACTGACTAATGACACTTCTGAACTTGATTGCCACTAAAGTAAAAGCCATCAAGGGGCCAGGTACCAGTGGCTCACACTTGCAATCCTAGCTACTCAGAGAGCTGAGATCTGAGGATCAAAGCCAGACAGCCAAGAAAATCTGTGAGACTCTTTCTCTTCAATTAACCTACAAAAAGCTGGAAGTAGAGTTGTGGCTCAACTGGTAGAGTGCTAGCCTTGAGTGAAAAAGCCAAAAGAGAGCCTGACTGCTTGAGGTCAAGCTCCATTACTGGCACAAAACTCTGTGTGTGTGTGTGTGTGTGTGTGTGTGTGTGTGTGTGTGTGTAATATTTTTCTGACACTGCAGTAGATGTGCTGTAGAAAGAAAAGAGAGTAATTGGCAGTGCTCTTTCATAGCTCGTATACTTAAATAACAGCCCTTCCATAGTTGATGTCTACTTCAGTAACAGAATATTGGTATCATCGAATTACTCTTTGCATTGATTATTTTGAGATAAGGCCTTACTTTTTGCACATGCATGCATCCTTCTATATTATATTTCAGGACATAGCAGGAATGACAGGCACACACCACCATATCCAACTTCTTCCATTGAGATAGTCTCGTGAACCTCTCTGCCCAAGCTGGCCTGGAGCAGCAATCTTCCTGATTTCAGCTGGGATAACAGGCAAGGGTCCAGACTCAGAATGAGTCTCAAGAGAATTTGTCTGAGCTGGTCTCAAACTTTGAACCTCCCAATCTCAGCCTCCCAAGTAACTAAGATTACAGACATGAGCCATGGTGCCCACCTTAAACCTTTATAAGACCTTGGGGGAAAGCCTAAAAGGAAGAAGGAGGAGGAGGAGGGGGAGGAAAGAAATGTACTCATTTCTTATTAAATGGTAACCTCTCTGTACAATACCTCAACAATAACAATAAAATTATTCTTTTAATTTTTAAATGTTACACACAGGAGTCTCAAATTTGATTAATAAAAGCTACCAATAGGAAGGAAAAAGCGATTAAGACATTCACTATTACAATAAAAAAATTGGGGGGGTGGGGCTGGGAATATGGCCTAGTGGTACAGTGCTTGCCTCACATACACAAAGCCCTGGGTTCAATTCCTCAGCACACATATATAGAAAAAGCCAGAAGTGGTGCTGTGGCTCAAGAGGTAGATTGCTAGCCTTGAGCAAAAAGAAGCCAGGAACAGTGCTCAGGCCCTGAGTCTAAGCCCCAGGGCTGGGGGAAAAAAAATTATTTTGGCTAGTTAAGCAGGGCCTTTCTGTCATTTTACATATGACAGAAATAGTAATAATACAACCTTGTGGCCTTGTGAACAATACACACTTTGAAAGCTACCAAGAACTTTACCCTCTGAGCAAGCTTGACGACTTTCATTCACTAGTGTCTGGTCCAACCCAGCGGCCCATCACATCACATTCTACAGGAAGTGATCAAACATCAAGGAATTTAGATTACACAAGGTTTATGGCCCCCTCATAAGCCACATTATAGAATGAGGAGCAGCAGTATCTTACATTCCTGTTGTTCAGTAAACTGAGGCAGAAAGATCAGTTGAGCTCGAGAATTTGGGTTCAGCTTGAGCAACAAAAGAAGAATTTCCCTCAAAACAAACTCTGCAGGAATGGTGCTGAGGCCAAGGCAGCCCAGAGTTAGTCAACTGAATGTACCTGATGTCATAAATGCTGCCTGCGGGGCGCTCCCACCTGCTTCTCTTCTGAGCTCTGATTCACACAGTGCAGCCCAACTGTGATGGAGGAACTGGAGGAAGCAGATTCAACGTGGGGAAGCCAGAGATTAGAGCAACTTAACAAACTATGGGAGAGATATACACAAGCTAGATGCTGAAGTTTTTCTTGCTTGACTTGTTTTCTCCTAAACATACTAAGTAGATTTTTAATTTTTCAAGAAATGAAATCCTTCAGGGCCTTGATGACCAAGAGCTCCTTAAAGCTAGCAATAGCCAAGTGTCACAGCCCTCAAGTCAAATGCTGTTTTGTTTATCTCAAGCACAGTCCTGGTTATCAGCTCTTATGAAATAAACTTTAGTTGGATAGACTACAGAAAAACCAGAAGCAAAGAAAACACAAAACCTCCTTGTGGCTGATACAGAACCTATAGAGAGCCTATCGGGATGGATAGAATGATATACAGTGTTCATTTCTAAAGAACCGGTGTCAATTGATCACCTCTGAGAAGCTTCACACAAAATCTAGCCTTCAGTTTTCTTATTGTTGGGAGATGTTGTTCAGCCTTCTGTCGCCTACACCAAAAGCCTGAGCCCAGAGCTAACTCTGGGTGATTCTGATTCTGCGTGAGTCTGATGGTGCTCCCAACCTTATTTGTAAGGGAAAGGGACAGCTTAGCACAAGCAAGAGAGCACTTCAACCTCACCATGGCTGCTGGTTGGCCATTTGCCATTTTCTGCTCTCCAAAGCTTCTCCATGACACTAGTAAAGCATGCCATCCATTCCGAACATTCTGTCCCTTGTGGGTTCCAGTCCCATCTTACACAAATAAAAATAAAAAGGTCAGGGAATGTGGTTTAGTGGTTGAGTGCTTGCCTAGCATGCATGAAGCCCTGGGTTCGATTCCTCAGTACCACATAAACATAAAATTAATCAAATAAAAGGGAAAAAAACATTTAAAAAAATCACAACAGCTGGGCACCGGTGGCTCACACCTGTAATCCTAGCTACTCAGGAAGTTGAGATCTGAAGATCTCGGTTCAAAGCCAGCTGGGACAGGAAACTCCATGAGACTTTTATCTCCAATAAACTACTCAGAAAAGCCAGAAGTGGCTCAGTGGCTCAAGTGGTAGAGGGCTAGCCTTGAGCACAGAGAGGCTCAGAGACAGAGCCCAGGCCCTGAGTTCAAGCCCCAGGTCCAGCAAAAAAAAAAAGTGTGTGTGTGTGTGTGTGTGTGTGTGTGTGTGAAAAGAGAGAGAGAAGGCCTATTTCTAGTTAATATTAGTGGTGACTATTTTAAAATAATCTTGGGTTATTTACTCTAAAGATCTTCCTAAATGCCATCAAAAATAGCAACCATTTTGTTGGTGTTGTTTAGTTGTTGGTGGTAGTGGTGGTAATTATGTTTGTTTTTACTTTGGTTTTTTATTCTTTGAGGCGGGGGTAGTAAGGAGGACACAGACAGGGAAGGAGGAAGACTGGACAAATGCAATCATGCTATTCATTATACACTGTATGGAAAAATGACATATGTAACTTGTGGGCAGGGATGGGAGGGGGAATTGGAGGAAAGTAAAAGAAGGGGTGACATTGTCCAAAAAAGAAGTGGGCTCATTACCTGACTTAGGAAATGGTAGGCCCTCTGCACAACACATTAACTGTAACAACAATCTTTGTTTTGTTTTGTTTTTCCAATCCTGTGGCTTCGAGCTCCGGGCCTGAGCACTGTCCCTGAGCTTCTTTTGCTCAAGGCTAGCACTCTACCATAGCGCCACTTCGGGCTTTATCTGTTTATGTGGTGGTGAGGAATTGAACCCAGGGCTTCATGCATGCTAGGCAAGCACTCTACCTCTGAGCCACATTCCCAGCCCCAACAAAATAATTTTTAAAAAGAAAAAGATAGCAATCAGTGGGACACCTGTGACTCATGCCTGCTATTGTAGCTACTCAAGAGGCCAAGATATAAAAATCACAGTTTGAAGCCAACCCAAATTTAAAAATCTGTGAAACTTTTATCTCCAAGTAACTTCCAAAAAGGCAGATGTAGAGTTGTACCTCAAGTGGTAGAGTGCTAGTCTTGAACAAAAAAGCTCAGGGACAGTGCCTAGGCCCTAAGTTCAAGCCCCAGGACTAGCATTCAAGCGCACGCACGCACGCACACACACAGAGGCAATCAAAATTGGCTTAAATTATCTTTAAGGAATTTCTAAGAATGGAAAGCATTTCTTTCTACTTCTTTTACCTTGATTTTTTTAATGCTTCTCTTTTCTTCTTCCAGAAATATCTAACTTGATTTTAAACAAGGAAAATACTTTTGTGGCATATGAAACTGAGTAAATTGGTTTCTATTCCAACTGTTGGAAATATGTAACTTTGCTAAGTATGAAAAAGTCACAGAATGGAAAACCTTTAAGATCTAGAGAGAAAAAAACAGAATCCTATTTTATTCCCTTTAAACAGAAAGCATTCAACTATGTGATACTTTGAAAACCACTAAATCATGCAGACAGTAAAAGGTTGGGGTTATCAGGGTTTGGGGGATAATGAACAGAAGGAGAAGGATGAGCAATCAGAGCATAGAGGATATGGGGAACTGTTATGCTACTCGTTTAACTACAATGGTGAGAACATGTCCATATATATACACACACACACATAAATAGATATATATGGCAAAAACAAACCAGCATACACACTACCAAGAGTGAGCCTTTATGTAGACTGTGGACTTAGGGCGATAACACTGTGTCAGTGTTGGGTCATTAATTGTAATAAATGTACTGCTCTGGTAAAGGATGGTGCTAATAGGGAAGGCTGTGGGTGGGACAGAGATGGTATGGAAATTCTCTGTACCTTCTGCTCAAGTACACTGGGGACCTAATTGCTTTCCAAAGAAGTTCTGTATTTTTTTTCTGTGTGCCTGTAGAAGGTTCTGAACTCAGATCCACAGCTTTACTTTGCTCTCACACTTTCCTGCCCAGGCTGTCTTTGAACCACTATTCAGATCCTAGCCTCCTGGATAACTAGGATTACAGGCAAGAGCCACCAGCACCTAGCCTAGAAGCTTTATTTAAAAAAGAAAGAAAAGGGCTGGGGATATAGCCTAGTAGCAAGAGTGCCTGCCTCGGATACACGAGGCCCTAGGTTCGATTCCCCAGCACCACATATACAGAAAACGGCCAGAAGCGGCGCTGTGGCTCAAGTGGCGGAGTGCTAGCCTTGAGTGGGAAGAAGCCAGGGACAGTGCTCAGGCCCTGAGTCCAAGGCCCAGGACTGGCCAAAAAAAAAAAAAAAGAAAGAAAGAAAAAAGAATACCTGCCAGGCACTAGTGGTTCATACCTGTCATCCTACCTACTCAGGAGGCTGAGATCTGAGAATCAAGGTTCAAAACCTGACTGGTTAGGAAAGGCCATGAGACTTCCTATTAAACACCTAAAAACCAGAAGTAGAGCACTAGCCTTGAACAGGGACAGTGCCTACACTCTGAGTTCAACCAACAAAAATTAAATTAAAAAAAAAGGAAAGACAATTAATGCTTTCTTTTAACATAACATCTTCTGTTCTAAGTAACAGTATATACCCTCCAACTGAAAAAAACAACAGATGGCTAGCCAATTGCTAGTGGGTCACACCCATAATCCTAGCTATGCAGAAGGCTGAAATTAAGGTTCAAAAGCAGCTCAGGAAGTCAAGTTCTGTAGAGTCCTTTCTCCAAATAATCAGCCCAAAAAAGGGAACTGGTGGCCAATCAGAGCGGGAGGCCCTGAATTCAAGCCCCAGGAGATACACATACACACACACACACACACACACACACACACACACACACACACACGCTGACTTCAAACCACAATCCTCAGATCTCAGTCTCCTGAGTAGCTAGGATTACAGGAGGGAGCCACCAGGGCCAGATTCCAACAACCATTTTCAATGCTGTTGAATACTGCACAGAAAAGTCAGATGAATCCATTCAACATTCACATGTAATCATGTATCATTTTTAATTTTATATCTATATACTTGTCCCATTTGCTGATTACTTTTCTGGCTGGGAGGTGGTGGCATACATCAGTTATAAAGGTAGGATCTGAGTATTTAAATTGGAAATTAGCTTTCAGATACCTCAAGCTCTATAGGGTATTTAAAATCTAAGGCAGAACACCATTACTTGCATGCTGCTATAATCCAATCACTTGACAGGGTGGAACCTAAGAGTTCTCAGAGAGACCTCACTCAGTGTGTATGACAGGAAATCTTCACAGAGAACCAAATA
Organism: Perognathus longimembris pacificus; assembly: GCF_023159225.1. Taxonomy (NCBI): domain Eukaryota; kingdom Metazoa; phylum Chordata; class Mammalia; order Rodentia; family Heteromyidae; genus Perognathus; species Perognathus longimembris. Next base: position 32,369,579 of record NC_063164.1, on the reverse strand, counting down.
AACTTCCACATATCCAAACTCATACACACAAAACCAACTTTCCCTCAAGTATCTGATCACTGGAAGTGTCCTACAGAAACACAAAGATTGTGAAGGAAACAGTATTTGCGTTAATTAGCTTGAAGTATTTTTCACTGAAATGAGTTGAGAGCTATTATAGTTTCTCTCTACCTGGCCTTCCACAGGTAAAACTTTTACCATCAAGTAGCCTGGCTTTTCACACTGCTTAGACTGTCAAAGGTGAACAGTTCTGTCCACTGTGTCTGTCATTCACATAGGGTGACCTGTGACAGTACACAGCCAGCTGATGGGAATCCAGGGGACGTGGGAATCCAGGCCACTCCCCAAGATGATGTGACACTTCAATGGTTCCGTTCCTGGGCTGGGGCCTGTGGCCCTGCAGAAAAGAAGGCTGTGCAGGGCATTGGCAGGCTCCTCAGCATCGATATGGACCCTGTCCTAAAACACAGCTGCCTGTGCAGGCTCACTAAAACTTCGTCCCACTTTCCCCCTTCACTGCTTCCTTTCTACTGCACCTGAAGCTGAGGGATCTGTTATCCTTTCTGATCTGGACCAAGCGAACTGCCCCCAAGCTCTCATGCCAAGGAAGGGACCCATTCCAAATCAGAGTGCTCAACTCAGGAGAACATCCTCTCAACAAACAACCTTCCACTACCTTGAGTGGTCAAGTGATAGCTTTGAGTAAAACAAAGCTCAGGGACAGGGCTCAGGCTCTGAGGTCAATCCCCAGGACTGCCACAAAAAGAGGGGGAAGAAAGGAAGAAAGGAAAGCAGGAAGGGAGGGAGGGAGGGAGAGATGAAATACTCTTTCCTCATCACAGCAATAAATATGAATCCTGTAATACATGAAACTAGTACTTCAATGCCCTATTGAGAGATCAAAAAATTTATTTCAGCTGGGTGTGGTGGTACATGCCTATAATCTCAGCATTTGGGAGGTAGAGGCAGGAGGATTCTGAGTTCAAGGCCAGCCTGTGCTGTAGAGTAAATGCAAGGACAGCCTGGATGCACAGCAAGGAAGGAAAAACAGAGGTAGGGAATAAAGGAGGGAGGGATACACATTTCAAATAAGAATGTTTTTTCATATTTTATATATAATTTATCAAAATCTGTAATTATTCATGCTTTCATAAACTGTTAATTGTAAAGATAAACTCAATCTAGAAAGTTACTTAAATCATCATTCTAGGATTATATTTTTGTTGCAAAATGTCATAAAATAACCAAGTCTATGAATTTATGCCCGTTATAATAAGCATAAGTTCAAGGAGAAAAGGCAGCAGTATAAAGTTTCAACTACCAAAGAAGTGCTTGCTCCTGTGCTTTTTAGGCAATGATGCATTAAATCACAATGGTGTTTAAATTCCATTCAATAGATTTTAAACAGCGATATAAGGTTTTCATTTTAAAAATCAGTGTTTACATTGTACCAGGAATTGCATCTTTTGTATCTTTGTAACTTCAGATGTCACCTAAAAGATGTACAAGGGGCTATGCACGCTATTTTACAACACTCTTGTAGGTAGGGGTTAGGGTTAAAATGTTGCTGAAAACCACACTCTAGCTCCTTTGTCTAATAAAACTACAAGCTCGAAACTAAGAGGTCACATCAACTGTGACTTCCTGTGCGAGGCCTGAGACCATCAAAGCCTGTCTAAAATCTTCAGAATGCAAACATGGATGAGGAAAAATGTCCTCCTGCTCTATTTCCTTGATTCCAGAGTGCTGAGAGGATAGCTGTTTGCCATCTACCCAGGACCTGAGGCACTCAGTGACCAGCCAGGAGCTCTTAGCTATACAAAGTTAACAAGGCACCACAATAAAATGCAACCCCAGAATGCAACTATTTTCTTCCACCTCCAATCCTTTCATTAGGGCTATTCACATAACCAATTAATCACTCCCTGTCCTTCTTCCTTTTATTAGTAAGATCCCAGGAAGAAGGACAAAAGGTAAATTTAAAAAGTGAAGCCCAGCATCAGTGGCTCACACTTATCCTAGCTACTCAGGAGGCTGAGACCTGGAGAATCTAGGCTGGAAGACAGCCTGAGTAGAAAAGTCAAGACTCCATGCCTTGTTAACTGGCAAAAAGCCAGGCTGGAGACATGGCTCATGACAGAGCACCAGCCATGAGTAAGAATGCCAAGCAAAAGTACAAGTCTCTGAGTTCAACCCCAGAACAGGCAGGGAAAATAAAATAGTGGCAGAGATGGTAGAGAGGAAAACACAATAGTAGAGACTGGCAATGGTCATTTATTCAATAATCTACTACTCGGTTAATGGAACCCAGAATATTAAAAAAAAAAAATAGGAAGGGACATTTTCTCCAAGAAGTGAATGTTCACATACTAATCAAGGAACTAAAACATCATGAGACTGAGCAAAGAAACCTGCCTCTGCCCCTTCATGGAAAAGGAAGATGAAAGTGTATGTAGGTGCAGCTGAGCAATCTCTGACAAGCCAGCTTCATATACATCTCATTTAATTCCAAAGCAGAAACCAAAGCTCCTTGTGGAAGTATTTGGGGAAGATGTGAGGAGCCTTCGTTCTGTGGGACTATTACCAATTACTAATGTTTTCAAACAGGAATGAAGTTCCACCCTTTTTTAGGCTCAGAAAGATCTTCCCCCAAGAGGGGAACAATGAAGCCATCTTCAGCCCCACACACATGCACTAGCTCTTCCAGACTCACTCAAAAGAGTGATACGTTCTAATCTTGGTAATGCAGGCGATATGATATGATACTAGAACCATGTAATAATTACCCAGGCGTCTACCTTGAGTATTTTATCACAGGGTGGTTAGAGTGTTTTAGGCCATATCCTAAATATAACTGTAGAAGTGACGTGTGGTTTTATAAGTGCAGTTTAAGAACAGAACAGGCAAATGGAAATGTACTTCAGACCAAACCCAGGGAGGGGGAAACAACACACGAGTTCTACCTCTGCTAAGAATCTGCGAGCTAAGTCACAACCAATGGCCTCAGTTCTCCCTCTGAAAAATGGAGATGCAAGTGTACACCTGTGGTCTCCTTCAGATAATGTATGGTATTATTTCAAAAAGAGTCTTAATTTCTAAGTCATTGTTAATATTCTCTACAGTTAAACACTGCATAAATTTCTTTATAAATAAGCATCTTTGGCCTTATTTTTTTCTAATGTAGGTAACATTTTTTTGACAGTACTACAGTTTCAACATGAGACTTTGTGACACTCGCAGCCCCTTTGTGTTTTAATTCTTTTCAGATAGGATCTTGTGCCTCTTGCTAGAGGCTGGCTTGCCAGAGGACTGCCATCCTCTTACCTGTGCTTTTTGAGTAGCTGGGATTCTGTAGGCATGCTTCACAACAGCTGGCTTGTTGGTTTGAGATAGTATCTTGTCCATATTTCTTTTTTTGCTCAGGCTGTCCTGGAACCATGATCCTCTATCTCTGACCCCCAAGTAACTAGGTTTATAGCATGTACCACCATGTCTGGCTAAAGGTAACTTTTAGATGAATGATAACCAATATCAATTGATCTCTCTTCTGCTCCTAACTAACTCTTCACAATGTCCATCTTAGCCAGGCCCAAGTGACCCACACCTATAGTCCTAGATACTCCATCTTCTAAGATGGAAGACAACTCCAGGCACAAAGGACAAGGAGTACAGGAGTCACAGACAGAAACCACTACTTTGATGAAATGCACAGTAAAAACCACACGTGTGTATATTCACACACACACACACACAGAGAGAGACTACACCCATGTACACACACAGATTTTACAGAAACCACCACACTTCTCTCCTGAAAGAACAACATTCTAGAATAAGGAGATGCTGCACAAGTAGACAGAATATTTTCTTTTTAATCTCACAATTTCTACTTATAATAGTTAATGCCATCTTCAAAAGATGTTTGTTTAAAGTTAGCCTTCCCTAAAATTAAAGCCACTTCCCACTCCATACCAATTTAGAGTATCTAAAAATGAAGAATATTATTTTTAGCACACAATAGGAAGTAGAAAATATTAAGACTTCTGTTTCACTCTCAGATCTAAGAGCCCTCTCCCCCTGCATCTGGGCTCTTTGAGCACACAAGCTTTTTTTTTTTTTTTTAACTGTTCCTGAGTCCACATCTGGAGTCTACAACTCCAGTTTAAATGGTGAGTGATTTAAAATATCAACATATGGTTCCTTCTCCACAGTGATTCCTAGAGGGAGAAAAAGTCTGGGTACAAACAAACTATTGTTTAAGGAGGAGGAATTTTTTTTAATTAAAAGCATACCAAGGAAACTAACTCAGCCGCTACTTTCTTCTGAAATAAATGGCAACAAGGGCTCCCATCTTAATCTAATTGAGTCTAGATCAAAGCACAGCCCAGGTAGTCACAGAGGGCAAGCCCAGAGCACCGCATGGCACTTCTGAAATATGTGCTCCCCTGCCCGCCCGCCCTCGTGTGGAACAGGGCTTGGTAGACTTGCTCTGTTTGACCTGATAGGACATATGTTCAGCTTTGCTCCAACCACTCTACTCCTTCCACTTTGTCGCCTGTGGCACAAATGACACATCAACAAACATGGGAGGGTGCCTTCCAGCACACCTTCCCTATGGTCCCTGAAACGGGAATTTCACTAAATTCTTTGTTCTCTATTATTCTTACAATCTTCAGCCACTTAATAATGTAAGCAGTATTCTTAGCTCACAGGCTACTTAAAATTAGGTGATAGGCTACATCTGGTCTGTGGATAATAGCCTGGCCAACTCTGGTTAGAGCTATGGAAGACTGGAGCAAGATCACCCCAAGCCAACATCCTCCATTCTCAGGGGAAATAAGACCTGTGAGGCGGAATGACCTGCAAGAATCTTGCAGCTTAATCATGGCAAGAATGGAGGTAAGAAAAGTACTATTCAGGGCTGGGAATGTGGCTTAACAGTAGAGTGCTTGCCTAACATGCTTCAAAGCCCTGGGTTCGATTCCTTAGTACCACATAAACAGAAAAGGCCAGAGGTGGTGCTATGACTTAAAGTGGTAGAGTGTTCGCCTTCAGCAAAAGAAGCTTAGGGACAGTGCTCAAACCGTGAGTTCAAGCCCCAGGACTGACCAAAAATAAAAGGTACTATTGGGGCTCTACATGGGTGACTGAAAAAGTAAAGTAGTAATAAAACTAATGTCTCTTGAGTTCAACCTCTGACAATGGATGGTGGTACATAAATCCAGAGCTGTCATAGAAACCTACATCCTAGGCATAGACACTCCCTCCTATCCTCCATGCAAAGCAATTTTGCTTCTGAAGGTCACTAGCAGACCTATCTGCAGGTGCTATGTCAACCTTCAGGGCCTCTCCTGGGCCTGCAGCCAGATTCTTTTCAGCCTTCTGAGCCTCTCAGCTCTGCTCATTTTCTTCTGCAGCTTAAGTAAAAACTTCCACTTGCCACTCCTAGAACTCCAGGAATGAAGAGTTGACGTGGCTAGAGAGCAGACATCCATGTTTATTACTTCCAAGAAAAGCTCAAGAGCATCTGTACCCCTCAGAAATAAACACAGGCCTCCTGCTACCAGTCCCTCACTCCTTCCCCCCAACTCCACCCTCCTTTTTATTGGTGATATTGAAGTTTGAACTAACAGCCTTGATGCTACACTGGTGCTCTACTACTTGAGCCACCCCCCCCCCAGCCCTGGTTTTTGCTTATATTTCCAAGATAGATCCCCTGAACTTTTTTTGCTTTGTGAACCTCAATCCTTTCCATCTTCAACTTCCCAATTAGTGAGGATTACAGGCATAAGCCACTAGTGCCAGACCACCCCTTTTATTAAAAGGATTTTTTCTTCTCTGTTTCTTTCTTTACATTTTTATTTTCTTTTTTGCACCAACCCTCATTTTCATTTTCCTATGACCTTTTTTTATTTTGCTCTATATCTCTACTAAACTAAAACAGATGTTTTTAGAATTAAAATATGTATGTAAGCCAGTGATGTTTAACATATATTTTCTTTAAATAGTGTCCTAGAGCTCTAAATGAGGGTAAAAAGGCTCCAATTTAAAATACCTTTTTATCTAGATGCTAGTAGCACATGCCTCTAACCCCAACTACTCAGGAGGCTGAGATCTGAGGATCGCAGTTCAAAGCCAGCCTGGACAGGAAAGTCCATGAGACTCTTAACTCCAATTAACTGCCCCCCCAAAAAACCAAAAAAACACAAAATAAAAAACCTAGAAGTACAGCTTTGGCTCAAGTGGTAGAGCATTAGCCTTATGCAAAAAGAAGCTTAGGGACAGCACCCAAACCCCAGAACTAGTACCAAAAACAAAAACAGAAAACCTTTTTCACAGGGGACCAGTAGAATATTAATGCATGTATAAAAGTATCATGACAAAGCCCCTGCTGTGTACCATTCAACATAGGCCAATAAAATATAAGTAAAATAAAAATCCCTTGTACAATGTAAGGTTTGTTTGTATCTTTAGGTAGTTGAAAAAAGGGGTTTCAATTCAACATGTCACTTGATAAGTAAGATGCACCTTGATTGATATCCATCATTCTGCCCCTACCCCTCCCAACCTCATATATCCCCTCAAGTTACCAACATCTATCTTCACATTGAATACTGTCACCCACCATTCTTTTCTCCATTTGTTCACCCTGCACATTCTAAGTTTTTGATGACTTTTTTGTTTTGAGGGAAGCTGATAATTTTCTACCTCATTTACATATTCATGCTCAAGACTTAACATTTTACACCAGGTTTTCAGAACTTCTGTCCTGGCAACTTCTTTCGCTCTATCAAATTATTTTGTTTTTACACACTTCCTCAAAAAGTCAGTTCTGTACTTGTGTGGAGAGGAAGTGGCAGTCATCATTTTCAGAGTTTTTTTGAACAATGTAAATCAAGAATGAGTGGGGAAAAAACTTCAGGATCTTTTCAAAATCCACATGTCTTTTCAAATCTATTAAAACAGGTTTTTCAGCCAAATGAATGAATTTGATAGGATAAAACCAAAAGGAAAGACAAGCACTGGGGCTCAAAAAGCCACAACTCAGCTAGGTGTGCTGGTAGCTAGCTATTCAGGAAGCTGAGATCTGAATATCAGAGTTCAAAGCCAGCCCAGGCAGGAAACTCTTATAACTAACCATCAAAAAATCTGGAAGTGGAGCTGTAGCTCAAGTGGGAGAGTATGCTAGCTTTGAGGGGAAAAAAAAACTACAATTCAAACCTAGGAAGAGAGATTTCATACAAAAATGAAACAGTCTTTGTGCCAATGTTGTTTAAGTGAAAGAGAAAAAATGACAGATTGGATTGAAGTGTGTGTGTGTGTGTGTGTGTGTGTGTGTGTGTGTGCATACAAATATATCACATATATATAACTAAAGTCATATTCTCAAAGATGTAAAATCAATAAAATACTGTCTCACTGGGCACTGGTGGCTCACACCAGTAATGCCAGCTACTCAGGAGGCTGAAATCTAAGGATTGTGATTCAAAGCTAGCCCTGGAAGGAAAGTCCGTGAGACTTTTGTCTCCAGCTAACCACCAGAAAACCAGAAGTGGATCTGTGGCTTAAAGTGGAAGAGTATTAGTGTTGAGTAAAAGAGCTCAAGGACAGCACCCAGGCCCAGAGTTCAAGCCCTATGACTGACAAATATATGTCTCCTTAACTTGGACAAAGGATTCGTTGACTTATTTATCAGTTGTCAACAAATGACCACTGGTTGTACAAAAACATTTCCTACTTGATTGATTGTCACAACTTCCCCCAGAAATTACACCCATTTTACAGTCAAGGCAAGTTCTACCACAGGAAACAGCTCATTAAGAGCAGAGCCTATAACCCAGATTTCCAAATGTCTACTTCCATATTCTCTTACCTACATCATTCCCACATTATCATTTCAAAAACTGTTCAAATGAAGATGCCCTAATACTTTTTAAACATCCTATGTAACAAAGTACAGTCTCCTGGATACAAGATAGTTTGCAAACAAGCAGAGCTCCTTAGAAAAAGATTGTTTCTTCTTGGCTGCTAAGAAAGGGAACCTTAGCAACTAAACATTACCCTCACCTCGGGGCCCAAGATGTGTAAGTACACTGAGATGCCACAGGGTCTAAAACCTTAGCCACTTGGCTTCTAACTTACTAGGGGCAGTAATATACTCAAGTCATAGGGGCTACTTCTTAAGATTATGCTAAAATGCTAAAGAAGAACTTAGATTAAGAATGCTACAGAAGAACTTACATACATGCAGAAATACAGATACATGAGCATAAAGTGACACTGAAACCACTGAAAACAACAACAGCCACTTCCTGTGCAACCAAGAAGAGTGACATTACTCTGACTCCTTGTAACTTCTTGTCACCTTTTACAATTCCACAGTTTAAATAGAAGCATAAACCAGGAGCCAGTGGCTTATGTCTGTAATCCTAGCTACTCAAGAGGCTGAGATCTGAGGATCATAGTTAGAAGTCAGCCCAGGCAGGAAAGTCAATGAGACTCTTATCTCCAACTAACTACCAAAATACTTACTGGAAGTAGTACTGTGGCCAAAAGTGGTAGAGTACCAGCCTTGAGCAAAAAAGCTCAGGGACAGCCCATAGCCCCCTTGAGTTCAACCCCCACAACTGACAAAAGAGGTAAACAAACAAATAAATAAATAATTTTAAAGCTACCATAGAACTAGGTGCTGGTGGCTCTTGCCTGTAATCCTACTTACTCAGGAGGCAAAGATATGGGGATTGCAGTTTGAAGCAAGCTCAGGCAGGAAGGTCTGGGAGACTCTTATCTCCAACTAACCACCAAAAATCCAGAGGCAGAGCTATGGCTCAATTGGTAGAGTGCTAGCCTAGAGCAAAAAAGCTCAAGGGCAGTGCCTTTCATGAACTTTCCTGACAGGGATGGCTTCAAACCCTGATCCTTGGACCTCAGCCTCCTGAATAGCTATTACAGGTGTGAGACACCAGCACCTGGCTATGTGCTTTTTTTGATGACAAAAATTTCACCAAAGCCAGGAACTAGCAGTTCACACTTTATATTTCAATATTTTTCCACAAAGTAGGAACAAAGTAATTTGTGTTAAAAAAAATTATGTTTGTGTAATAAGTGGAAACAAAGAGCTTTGCATAAGCACAAATTCATTAATTCAAGTTTCCAGGTGAAAACTGACCCATAAAAACTATTAGAACTCAGGAGAAACATTTATTATTATACTATACAGACATTTCTCCTGTCCAGCTTGGATACTGGCTATTTCTTCTTTTTTTCTTTTTCTTTTGTTGTTGTTGTTATTGGTCATGGGACTTGAACCCAGGATCTGGGTGCTGTCCCTGAGCTTTTTCACTCCAGGTTCACATTCCCCCACGTGAGCCACGGTACAACTTCTGGTTTTCTGATTGTTACTGGAGATAACAGACTCATGGACTTTACTGCCTGGACTAGCTTTGAACTTTGATCCTCTGATCTCAGCCTCCTGAGTAGCTAGGATTACATACCCAAGTCACCAGTGCCCAGCTTACATGCTCTTTCTTACTTGTTCAGTTGTTGTTGTTGTTGTTGTTGTCAGTCCTGGGGCTTGAACTCGGTGCATGGGCAATATCGAGCTTCTTTTGCTCAAGGCTAGGACACTACCACTTGAGCCATAGCCCCACCTCTGACTTTTTCTGTTTCTGTGATACTAAGGAATCAAACCCAGGGCTTCATGCATGCTAGGCAGCACTCTACTACCAAGCCACATTCCCAACCCCTTGCTATTTCTTTTCTTATCTCATTTTCCTTCCTCACAGAACCCATGTGTAACCCAAGTTACCTGACAAGTGCCTGGCATCTGCTACCTAAATACTTCCTTTCTCAGTTAGACTCCCTCCAGCTCTCTAAATTTATCCTTTTCTTTTCTTTTTTTTTATAGGTCCAAGACTGAGGCTCAAATTTGGTACTTGTTGCTTTTGCTCACTGGCTAGCATTCTACCAACAGAGTCATGCCTCCAATCACATCTGAACCTGCTCTTAAGGCCTCTGTGCAGGTCCCCACTCCTGTAGTCGCTACTTAGTACACACAAATACAGTCCTAAGCTTGTACTGCACCAGGCTTGACAACTGTTTTACATGGCACATGGATCCTATAAACATTTGGTGAGAATCTTCCCTGTAGAAAGCAATCCCTTCCATTGCTCCAGCTATACCATGGGCTCCATGAAGCCAATTGCCTCTGGTGATACTGCCTCAACTTCAGATCAGAAGCATAAGGACCAAGAATCATCACCTTGCAAGCAAGCTGGTGGCTCACTCCTGTAATCTCAGCTATTCAGAAACCTGAGGTCTGAGATTCACTGTTCAAAGAGTCAGGTCACGAAGTCCATGAGACTCTAATCTTCAATTAACCAGTAAAAACTCAGAAGTAAGCCAGGCACCAGTGGCTCATGCCTGTCTTCCTAGTGACTCAGGGGTCTGAGATCTGAAGATCATGGGTCAAAGCCAGCCAGGGAAGGAAAGTCTATGAGACTCTTGTCTCCAATTAACTACCAGAAAACCAGAAGTGGCTCTGTAGCTCAAGAAAAGCTCAGGGACAGCACCCAGGCCTGAGTTGAAGCCCCACGACCAACAACAATAACAACAACAATAAAGCTTGAAGTAGAGCAGTAGTTCAAGTAATTGACCACCAGCTTTGAGCAAAAAAAGCCAAGGGAAAGTGCCCAGGCTTGGAGTTTAAGCCCAAATACCAGTGTGTGTGTGCACGCGCGCACACACACACACACATACACACATACACACGGAAAGAAATATGAATAGCAATATTTGTCTTTCCCAAATTGAAGCTCAATAAACCATATTACTCATCCCTGAGGTACAGACAGTAGCCAATTTTGGCCATTATGCCCCAGCTATTGCTTGGATCACTAGCCTACTTGGCTCCCTCACAAGCTATTGCTTGGCTTCCTTGACTGGCTTGTCTCAGATGATCTGAAGTCATCTGCCTAACTTTGTCTTTATATGTGTCCTAGGCTAGTTTCAGAAATAAAAAAGAGACTAACACTAAGATATGTTGGAAATTTTCTTACAATTCTAGAGCCTAAAAGATTTTAAAGGCTTCTCCACCCTCCACCCTCACTGATATAGTATTAAAAGAACCCAAGGCCAGGCCTTGCTGTTGAAAGCCCTACAACTCTTAGAGCCATTAGCAGAATCCAACTCTGGCAAGTCTTAAACTGCTGCTATTTTTTTCAATAAACCAAAGAAAAACAAGAGTTCAATAGTAAAGCTTTTTGAGACAGCTTAATTGTCATTAAATTTCCATGCCAAGGACACACAGATGTTTCTACAAATCTTTAATTTCACTAAGAGCTCTGGTAGCTTCCTTGGGGAAGAAAGATTTTTTTGGAATTAAAGATAGCATAGAAAGTTAAACTGGAATAGTGAAGGCTCTGGCAAAAATCAAGAAATGAAAATATTGGTTTAATAAAACTAGACACACCCCAAAGGTGGCCATCTAGTTTTTGTTGTTCTGGGGACTAAGCCCAAGTGCTCTACCATTTGAGCCATGTCCCCCAGCCCTTTGGTTAGTATTTTGTTTTTGAGATAAGGTTATTTGCCCAGGTTGTCCTTGAACTCTTTGTCCTCCTGCCTCTGCCTCCATAATAGCTGGGATTATAAATATACAACATTACACCAGCCGTAGACCATATACTTCTTATTGGATCAGATCAATTAATAGAGTTCTAGAAAAACTTTCCATTTTTCTAAAGGAAAAGCAAGTCAAAATATCCTTGAAAAATATGAAAATGAACTGAGCACTAATGATTCATGCCTATAATCCTAGCCACTGGGAAGCTAAGATTGGGAGAAACATGGTTCAAAGCCAGCCTGGGCAGAAATAAAAAAGAAATGTATACTCAGCTCTCAATGAGAGCTGGATATAGTGATATACACCTCTCATCCTAGCTATAATGGAGGACAGGAAGTGGCACCCTGCCCCCAAAATAACCAGAAAAAAAAGGCCTAGAGGTGTGACTAAATGGTAAAATTCCTGTCTTATAAGCAAAAAAGAAACAAATTTGAAGCTAAAATCATGTATTTCAACCTCTGAAAGTATCCAGAGACTAATGTGATATTGACAAAGGAATAATAAAGGAATAAGGAAAGACTAATCTATAAGATAGACAATCTTGCATTCTCTTTAGATTTCGTAGATCAAAGAATGAGAATCCACTTGCAAGCCATGACATGGGATCTTCTTCAGGAACAGGAAGTTGACTGACCTTGTTACCTGGCGAGCCAAACTAAAGCTTAAGTGCAAATACATGCTTCAAAGTTATGCATAAGAAAGATACACAAACTATTATAGGGGCTGAGTCACAGAAGGGACAGGGCAGCCAGCAGGTACTGGCAATCCATCCAATGCACTGGAGCCCACAGAGCTGACTTTGACTTGCTAAATAAGCATGGACTTGCCCATCCTGAACTAAAAAGCAGAGTCTCACTAAATTGCTCCTGCAACTGGCCACCTCCTGATCAGAGCTGATGTGGGAGCTGGAGGCCATGTTCTAACCCTGGACTTGCACAAGTCCAGAAAAGAGCCTTCACAATACCTGCTCCAGAGGAGACCTGACTCAAAAGATAGGGACTAGTCTGTTGGTCAAACTAGTTTGCTGCTGCCACTGTCAAGCTTGAGCTGAATGCAAACGAATGACTCTACAAGTGACTATCTGTTCAGGTTTCACTGCTCAGTCCCCATTCACATTTGTTTCCCAATAATATTTATTGATTCAGGGTTGGGGGAAGGAATAACTGAGATTTGAACTCAAGGCCTTGCCCCTACTAGGCAGGTACACAAAATTTTTTATATTGAGGAATTTTTTTTTGTCTTCATTGTGACATTTTCTTAGAGAAACAAAGTACCATAGTTACCACACAAAAATGAAAGGCACAAGATGATAAGCTATTTGTAGCTCTTGTCTATTTAAAATTATTTCATGTTATAACTTAGCCTGTAACAATTCAGAAATTGTTGTATACATATATGGAAATTCCAGTTAATCCTGAAAATTTATACAGTGAGTTAATAACAATCATTTGAAAATAATTTACAATATGTTATTGAAACAAATCTTTTTCAGGAGTGTTTCAGTCCAACCTATGGTACAAGAATTGTGCCTTTTCGATTATTCTGTTTAAAGGAATAAAAGAAGGAGAAGTTGAATATTCTTTTCTAAAAGTGAGTTCAATCAATCTAGGGTTACACCTTGGGTACTAGTGTTAGACTTTCACTAGAGCAACCAATTAGGTCTCTAAGAGAAGCATAAGTTATTTAGAAAAATCATCAGTCTAGCCAGATGTGGTGGCTCCTAACTACTTGGGAGGCAGAGATGGGAGGGATTGCAATTGGAGGCTAGCTTGAGAAAAAAATGTTAATGAGATGCCATCTCAACCAATGGCAGGGTGTAGAGGCAGATACCTGTTATCCCAGCCATGTTATCACAGTTCAGACAGGCCTGAACATAAAGTGAAACTTTCTCTTGAAAATAACCAATGCAAAAAGGGCTGGTGGAATGAGTAAAATGGCAGATTGGCTGCTTAGCAAGTGTAAGGTTCTAAGTTCAAGCCCCAGTACCACCAAAAAAAAAAAAAAAAGTCATGAGTCTTCAGAACCCAGATTATTAATTATGTATACAAATGAGAATAGCTGATAGTACTACTTCGAAAGTTTGGCAGTTGTGTTGGAAGTGAAACCAGTAAGAATTACAGCAAAACATCAAGAGTCGTTATCTCTGAGAATGGATGCTCTGACTTTTTTCTTTCTTTTTTGCCCAATTGATTTCCTACAGTGGTTATATTTTATGTGATTTTTTTTAACCACCAAGCAAGGTGCTCATGTTGTAATCTTTAAAGACTCAGGAGGCTAAGATCAAGAGGACTGAAGTTTGAGGTCATCCTGGAAAAAAGTTAGCAAAGCCCCATGTTAACCAATTAATAGCTGGATATATGGTACACACCTGTTATCCTGGCTACTCAGAAAAGAATAAATAATAAGATTGAAGTACAGACTAGTCTCTGTAAGAAGCAAGAATATATTCAGAAGTTAGTAATAAAAGTAAGGGGTGTGGTTCAAGTGACGGGGTGCAGGACCCGAGGCCTCAGAGCAGCTCCTTCCTTCCTAGGACAGAGTGGGGAGGAGAGTGGGTGATGCTGTTTGCCCAGTGGCTCCTCCATAAACAAGAGCAGGCAGCTAATTAGTCTTGAATTTGTGCTGGCCTTTCAACTATGAAAAGTACAGCCTTGTGGTGAGAACCCCACCTGTGCAATCACCCCATCAGGGTAGGACACTGCTCAATCACTCACGGGGTGTGTGACCTTGAACAAGTCAATTAGCCGCCCTCTGCCTGCTTTCTATCTATGAAATAGGAACCACACCACCTCCTACCTCCTGTGTGACCATGGGGATTATGAGGTGATTCACAGCAGGGCTCAGCATACAATCAGAGCACCATAAAAGTAAGCCCTTATTGGGCATAGGCCATGAAATACCAGCCCTCAAGTGTATTTCCAAAACTGTGTCACCAGGTCCCCCCCAAAAAAAACAGGAAAGGGTTCAAAAAATAAAATTATTCTTTTCCCTTCTCTCCTGATGGCATGACTACTTCCAGACCAATGCTCCAAGAGCAGCCCAGTAAAATATACACCACATCCCAAGGCCCCACACGAGGGGCTAGAAATTCTGCTTTCAAAGTCTCTGGCCACTGCCATAACCGCCAGCCACTGTCTTTGGCAAGAAGGTGGGTGAGTCAAGTGTGAGCTAGGACTTGGCAAGAGGACACTGGACCAGAAGGCCTCTAGGCAGGAAGCTCCAAAGGGGCCACCTGCTGAAGCAGTTTGTCTGCCACCACCAGCCTTTGCCTCCACAGAGGTGCATGGTATTCTGCCATCACTAGCAAATTCACAAAACAGTGGATGGTTACACAGCTCACCATCCTGGCTTTGTAACTGTGGAAACAGTTGTGGGGGAAGGAGCCAGGCTGGAGACAAGACCACACACTTAATGCAGGGCCTTAACTATATGGCCTATGGACTGCACAAAAAGGTTGATATCAAGTAATATTGCAACTGGGCACCAGTGGCTCACTGTTATAATACTAGCTACTCAAGAGGCTAAGATCTGAGGATTGAAATTCAAAGCCAGCCCAGGCAGGAAATTTCAGGAGTGTCATCTCCAATTAACCACCAAAAAGCTAGAAGTAAAGTTGTGGCTCAAATGTTAGAGTGCTAGCATTAAGTGAAAAGGCTCAGGGACTCAGCACCCAGACTCTGAGTTCAAGATCCATTATGTGTGTGTGTGTGTGTGTGTGTGTGTCTGTGTCTGTGTCTGTGTCTGTGTGTCTGTGTAGTATTACATTGTGCTGTAAAAGATTTCATGGCTAACTTAAGCCAAATCTATTATATTTGAATGTAATCAAGTCTTTTCCCCATGTACAATTATGGCAGTTTCCAAAGATACAAAGATACAAAAAAAAAAAAACCTCTTCATAACCAGGCACCAATGGCTCATGCCTATAATCCTAGCTTCTCAGGAGGCTGAGACCTGAGGATCACAGTTCAAAGCCAGGCTGGGCAGGAAAACCTGTGAGACTCATCTCCAATTAACCACCGTAAAACCAGAAGTAGTGCTGTGGCTCAAAATGGTACAGCCCTAGTCTTGAGGGAAAAAGCTCAAGGATAGTGCTCAGGCCCTGGGTTCAAGTACCAGGGCAACAAAGAAAGAAAGAAAGAAAGAAAGAAAGAAAGAAAGAAAGAAAGAAAGAAAGAAAGAAAACTCTTTACATCTATCTATGAGGAAATGATCATTTATATTAATTACATAGTCGAGTAACTATGTTGCATTACGCCTAGAAGCTTGCAACTTTCCCAGTTTTAAAACCACATGCCAGGGGAAACCCATCAGTCCTGGACAATTCAGATGGCTGCCCCTAAACACTGACACTAATAAAAATAATGTGTAGCCTGTAACACAGAAAACAGAAGAGACACAGTTACAAATGCAGAAGTGATAAATACCAAGTTTGTTTGTAGCAAGAGCTCCCAGTTCCTTTTAATAGTAGAAAAAGGTTCAAAACCACAGTGGCCTCTCCCTTCCCCCCTACTTTTTACTTTCCCAAACAGTTAGAAAAAGGCATGTTCTTCTTTCTCTTTCATGACT
Source organism: Perognathus longimembris pacificus (assembly GCF_023159225.1). NCBI lineage: Eukaryota > Metazoa > Chordata > Mammalia > Rodentia > Heteromyidae > Perognathus > Perognathus longimembris. The sequence goes on along the minus strand of NC_063164.1, from coordinate 32,353,393 downwards.
TAGAGGTCACTGCTGGATTGACTGCTGAAGCGGCCAGACACCACCCAGCAGGACAGAAATGTCATGGTCTGTTGTCACCTTTTCCTTCAACCAAGACAACATGTGGTCCCCATTATCAACAGCAAGAATACGTCCTCAAATTGATCATCCAAAAGCTACTGCAAAAAAAAAAAAAAAATACGCTTACAAATAGGGCAGTTACCAGGTGAGAGGAAAACCAAGTGACTGAGCAAGGGCTTCCCCTACAAACTACAGCAGGAAGTTTCCAAGAGCTGAAGAAAAATGCTTCTAAGAACTGAGTTTCAAATGAAAAGTAAGACTATATAAGGCAAGAAAGACACATTTCCTGATCAGAAACCATCCTTGCTCACCACCTCCCCAAACCACCTCCCCACCCAGCCTTCTGCAGCGTTAGCCCCAAACAGACTGGTAGTTTTTAGGTGTTCTTGAATCTTAGAACTCAGGATGGTTTTATGTATCAGGAGATTGGAGCAAATAAAGTTATACATCACCTTCTTACCCTCCACAGCTGTACTAGTTTGCCAGGGGAAGGAAGGGGTTGTATTTAGAAACATTTTAAGACAAACGTCTTTGAAAGCCCTTCTCTGATAAGCCCTGATAAATAACTTCCTTTCTTTCTAAGACCAATGATGCCCTTTTCATTACCATAGATATCAGTTGATCTTGATTTACAAAGGGGTGCTTCTTTGACCCTTTCAACATATTCTGTGACTAGATGGCAGTACCTTACAACCTCTAACAGAAATCACTGGAACCTGGAAGGCTAAAGACAGGAGTTAGTCTCAGCCCAATAGGACAGCAGTTATGATTCTTTTGTTTTGTTTTATTTGGGTTTTGTTGTTGTTGTTTTTCCAAGACCAGGACTCTAAACTCAATATTGACACTTTCACTCACTGCACCTGAACCATGCCTCCAACTCTAATAGCTGTGATTTTTCAGGACTTGCTTCACTTCTCCCCATCTGCTTCATTTAGGAGACAAGTGATTCTACCTAGATCATCACCTTTTTTTAACTAGGATTTTTTTAGCTAGAGCCTTGCTCATGCTAGGCAGGCACTCTAACATTGAACTAAACCTCTAGCCCTGTTTTGTGCTGTTAATTTTGACAAAAGGTTCCTCTTTATGCCCCCAATGTTCTACCTAGTATAGGCCTTCTATGGTAGCTAGGATGACAGGTGCACACCACTGCCCTCAGTTATGAAGTAGGAAGAGGTCTCATGGGGCTTACTACCCAGGCTGGCCTGGAACTGTGATCCTCTCATACTTGATCCTAGAGTAACTGGAACTACATACTGATGTGAGCCATCAGCACCCTGCTCAGGCTAGATCACCTTTAGCATCCTTGCAACTCTGAAGTTCTATGTGAAATTCCTATCTGTGACAATACTGCCTTTTAGAGCCATTTTTTGCATTTGAAAATTTGGGAATTTGTAGACAAAGAGGGTGAGGTGTACCAGCAAACATGACAGGATGAAGATACATTAAAACTGTAAAATACAGGGCTGGGGATGTAGCTTAGCAGTAGAGTGTTTGCCTAGCATTCATGAAGCTCTGGGTTTGATTCCTCAGCACCAGGTAAACAGAAGAATCCAGAAGTGGTGCTGTAGCTCAAGAGGTAGAGTGCTAATCTTGAGCAAAAAGAAGCCAGGGACAGTGCTCAGGCCCTGAGTTCAAGCCCCAGGACTAGCAACAACAACAACAACAACAACAACAACAACTGTAAGATATCAAACAAACAAATGTCTAACAGTTGTTGGAGTCTATGAAAAAAGATAGAGGAAATCCTAATGTCAATTTTACTCCAATCATAAATGCTTAGGAATCTGTACTAAACATATTCATCACAATTACCAGCTGCTCTTCCTGCAAAATTTAACAATAACATGAATTTAAACTCAATGATTTCTGCACCCTTCCAGAAAAAGACAAAAAGTATAAATACTTAGGAAATACAAACCTACGATTTATTTTAATTTCATTTTCATTGTTATTTTAAAGGTGATGTATGAAGGGGTTACAGTTTAGGCAAGTCAGGTAGAGTGCATTTCTTCTTTGGATAATGTCACCCTTTCCCTGGATCTCGCCCAGTTTTTCCCTCCCATCCCCACCAACAAGTAAACCTAAGAGTTTTCATGTAAATGGCAGACCAAATCCTTTCAAATCATTGGGGGTATTCAATTGCACTGAAATGTCAGGATGTTCCGGCTGGATACTAATTAGCAATACTTTAAATGCAACCCAGTTGAGAAATTTGAGGTGTTGAGTAACAAGCACTGGTGAGTTTGACCCTAAGTGTTAAAATCAAGACTGTCAGCTAGAGCCTAAAACAATGTTCATGAATAAATAGGGGTGGGGAGGACCAAACTTTCCCCTTCTCCCACTCCCCAAGAGCTGCCAACAGTTTTATCCTGAAACTTGGCTAGGCTCCGGTTCGTGTCCATGTCCTGCAAAGGGTTTGGACAAGGTGAGGCTCCATCCCCCCAGTCTTGTAGCAAAAACTGTCCATTCGACTCAGGTAATCATTGCACCCTCCACACTAGGACTCCAGAGCTGCTCTGTGCGGTGGCTCTGCCAGGAAAGTAACCGAGCCGATGGAGCCCGGCAGAGGGTCGCCGGCGCCCGGGAGCCCAGCCTCCGACCTGACTTCACCTCGTACTCAACCACAGCGGCGCCTCTCCACGGAACCCCAGCCCGGCGGCAGCTCGCACACTCAACCTCGAGGCAACTAAAGAGGAAGTCAGGCAGTCCTGATCCAACGGGTCCAGACTGCCAGACCGCACAGTGTGGCCGGGTCTCCGGCTGGGTTTGGGAGGGGTCCCAGCCTGTGATCCTTTCTCCGCCAAGGGTCCACCTTCCCTAAACCTCCTGATGGCGCGGGACAAGCGTTGGGGGGCAGCCACAGGCTGGCGGCGCCCGAGCTGCGCAGCTCGGTGGAAGCCGGAGGGAGCACCGCGGGGAGGACCGCTGGGAGCACGAGGGGAAGCCACCCCTCCCCCCCTCTGCCCAGCCACCACCACCCGCGTCCACCTCACAGGGCGCGCACACACCCGCATCCACACACACACACCCCCACCCCAGCCCCGCGAGCGCGCGTGCGCTGGGGCGAAGGCCCAGGGCGGAGACGGCGCAGCAGGAGCGGCGCAACCACCACCGGCCGGCCCCGGGCACCCGGCTGCAGCGCTCGCTCCTCCCCGCCGTCCAGAGTAAACAGCTCGGGGCGCGCTCCGCGCCGCGCTGCGCCGCGCCCCCATCCCCCCGCGGGGCCCGGCGCCGCCCCGCCCGCCCGCCGGCGCCGCCGCCCCCTACCTGGTCGGTGAGTTTGAGCACTGCCATTCTTCCGCTCCTTCGCGCGCGCACACATCCAAGGTCCCGGGGCCGCAGATGTCACACAGCAGAAGCCGGGCCCGCGGAAGGGATCGCCAGGGGAAGGGGGAAAGAATCTGGCACCCGAATTTGACAGCCCTCCCCTGATGCTGCTGCTCCTCCTCCCTCCACTTCCCTCCTCCTCCTCCTCCTTCTCCTCCTCCCTCCAGAGGCTGACACTGGCTAGTGGGGTGTGCAGCCCAGCCCGCCCGCCTTTATACAGGAAGTGCCGGCTGCTGCCAGCCCGGCCGCCACTGACATCACCGCGCGCTGCCTCGCTCGCCGCCGCCGCTGCCGCCTGGGCCGACGCTGCCTCCTGCCGCCCGCAGCCGCTCCTCGCAGCCCGCAGCCCCGGGCGCCCCTCCGCGCCCGCTCCCCGCGCGCCGCCCTCTTCTCCCGCACCTGCACCTGCACCGGCACCCTGCGCCCAGCCGGCCGCTGTTGACTGCGATCACCCCACCACCATCCGTCCCGATGAGGACCCCACCCACCCCTCCACCCTCGATGGCTGTCACGCACAATGACACCACGGATGGCCAAACCCGCACGGACACGCAGCCCCCTGGGAGCAAGAAAGGTGGCCCACTCAGGCCACCAAGTTGCCTGTGGGAGACTGCGTCACACCCCATTCCCTGAACCTCGCCCCTGTCCCCCTAAGTCCTGAGTGCGATGTGTCCCAGCCCCTCACAACAGCCCACCTGGCTCAGGAAAAGCAATTTTGTTCCTCTTTGTTTCGGCCCTGGACACGTTGCGGTTCTTCAGGCAGTGTTTCTCAAGCACTTCATGCGGGAAGGATCTGGAGTTCTAGTCCCTTACTTTCACCTTGTTCCCCAGCCACCTTCGCAGCTAATCCAATACCAAACGTCTGGGGTTGAGGTTAAGGTTGGGGTTGGTTGGGGGGGTGGGGGGGTGGTGACACAGAGTTCCTGAAGAAGCCAAGTGGTCCTGAATGACCACGGTGAGCCTTTTTCTCCAGTCCTGACTGACTTATGTGAAATCCAATGTTACCACGTTCCATCCCCCCCCCCCCCCCGCAGGAAAAAAGACACCTGTCAAATAGTGTGGAATGCACACGTTATAGTAACAGTCAGAATCGCAGCAAGTGCTGGCACTTCTGAATCTTAGAGCACACGCTTATGCATTCAATAACGATGCACTGAGTGCCTGCTTTGAACCATGCACTGACTAGGTGTGGAAAGAAATAGGGAGCATAGACGAGGTCCCTACCCTGCGAGGCTGCTGACAAGCCAGATAGTCAATGCTACTTAACATGTGACAAGAGATATGTGGAGAGGGTGCTTATAAAGGAACACTTGGCAAGGGGGGCAGAGGACCCTGGTGGGTGAGGGCAGGCTTCCCTAAGAATGGGAGTTGAAGTGTGGGGAGTGAGAGGCAGTGCTCCTAGCAAATGTCAGGCCTGCACCAATGACTCATGCCTATAGTCCTAGATACTCAGGAGGCTGAGATATGAGGATAGAAATTCAAAACCAGCACAGGCAGGAAAAGTCTGTAAGATGCTTACCTCCCCAGCCCACCAAAACAGCAAGAAATGAGATGTGGCTCAAGGAGTAGAACACCAAACTTGAGCCAAAAAGCCAAAGCCAGGTAAGAAAGTGAAGCCCTGAGTTCAAGCCCCAGTACTAGTACCAGAAAAAAAAAAAAAAAAGACAAATCTTCAGGCCTTCAAAGCAACACTGCCCAGCCAACTGAGACTGCAGAATTCCTAGTCAAGACCAAACCCCTCCCTCTGCAGGTCATTCACAAACCCATTGTCCTCCATTTCCCATGCCTCCCCGCAGATTTTAAGTGAAAAAGGGGGTGAAGGGAGTGACAGCATTTGCTTTGAATCCTTGCATTTATCATCCAGCCACTTCTGGAGAGGCAGACAAGTCCTAGCGATCCTCTTACCTTATTATAACTTGTGACACAAACTCTGCAGACAAAGAAAACCAAAGAAGCATGCACCTAACCTAGCTCCTGCCTCCTACCTCCTGGCTTCCATCTGCTACCACCAGTGATGAATAGTGTCTCCAAGACCCCTTTCAAATGCAACACAGATTGCTTTGTGTGATTTTTTACTTAGGTGCCCAGGCCCTCGAGGTTCTTCTTGTTTGTTTGTTTTTGTTTTTGTTTTTTTTTTTTGCCAGTTTTGGGCCTTGGACTCAGGGCCTGAGCACTGTCCCTGACTTCTTTTTGCTCAAGGCTAGCACTCTGCCACTTGAGCCACAGCGCCACTTCTGGCCGTTTTCTATATATATGGTGCTGGGGAATCGAACCCAGGGCTTCATGTATACAAGGCAAGCACTCTTGCCACTAGGCCATATTCCCAGCCCACCCTCGAGGTTCTTTTACTCAAGGCTAGCACTCTACCACTTGAGCCACAGCTCCACTTCCAGCTTTCTGGTAGTTAATTGTAGATAAGAGTCTCGTGACTTTCCTGCTGAAGCTGTCTTTGAACCAAGATCCTCAGATCTCAGTTTTCTGAGTAGCTAGGATTACAGGTCTGTGCCACCCAGCATCGTGAGTGAGACCACTGCCAGCACAGCCCAAAGTAAATGTGTAACATTAGCAGCTTGACTCTGGATGTTGTGAGAAGTGACGTGATAGTGTGGAAAGTTGAATAACTGATCAAGTTCCAAACCAAATAAAAAGCAAAGCATGGAGCTAAAATAATACAAGTGCCTTACCAGAAAATCATGTATGAATCCATGCATTGAAAGTGACTACAGTTTAATCCATTGTTAAGTGAAGGTCCTGCTGACTAGTTCTACACCAAAGCAATGTACAACACATTGGGAAGGGTAAGAGCATGAACACACTGGTAGGTAGATACGATGGTGGGAGATGCTCCCATTGACCTGGCACTCTGATTTCTGTAGTGGTGGGGTCCCAGAATGGCAAAAGATAACATTTAACTGACACAGAAAAGGTGAGTACATTTACTATAATGGGCAACAGACACGAAGTAGTGACTGCTCCAGGGATATTTGATAGTGAACGATGTGGCCTTAGGAATTTAAATATGTGTGTAGACTTCTGAAATAGTCCTTGACTGATGACTGATTGATTGATGGTTGACTGATTTTGTGCTGGTACTTGAACTCAGGGCCTGAGTACTAAGTGTTTTCCCTTAGCCTTTCCACTCAAAGCTGATGCTCTACCACTTGAACCACAGATCCACATTTGGCTTTTTGGTGGTTAATTGAAGATAAGAGTCTCACAGACTTTCCTGCCCAGGCTGTGTTCAAACTGCAATCCTCAGATCTCAGCCTCCTGAGTAGCTAGCATGACAGGCATGAGCCACCAGTGCCCAGCCCAAGCTCTGGATTTTCATTACAGGCAAAGCTCTAGGCCTGCCACTTAAAGCCCAGATTGAGCCAGCAAAATAAAATCTTCCATTGGAAATATGGCTTCAGTGGTAGAGTGACTGCTTAGCCAGTGTGAAGCCCTGAGTTCATGCTCAAGAACCTCTAAAAAGCCAAAATAGAAGTCATCCTCTCACAGTCTCCATACCTAAACCAGGACACAGACATGAATCCCTCAGTTGGAGGGGATGTTGGTGCCCTCAGGGATGGCTCTACAGCAAGACCATAAATGCAAACCACAAATCCTCAGCTGGGCCTTTCCCCCCAAGGAGCTCCAATGTCATTTCCTAAGGTGACCTAGCACTTGGAAAAAGTGAATACCAGAAATTTCAGGGACTACTAGACACTGTTTCTAAATTCATGCTAATTCTGAGGTATCAAAATACCATTGGGAAAGCCCATCAAAGTGGAGATTTATGATAGTCAGGTGATAAGTGGAACTTTCATCAAGGCATAAATCACTGGGTACACAGTACAGTACTCCATAGGCCCAAATTACAGTCGTATATTTGCTCAATTTGTGAATGTATAATAGAATAGGCTTACTCAGTAACTGGCAGAATCGCCACATTACTTCTGTGACCCAGAGTGAAGACTATTTTGGTAGAACAGACCAAAGAGAAGCCTCTGGAATTTCCTCTTGCTACAGAAATAGAAACCCAAAAGCAATCCTGCAATCCTTGACAATGTAAACATCAGTACCACCATAAAAGATGCAGAGCTGGTGACACAGTGATGCCCCCATTTAACTTACCTGTTTGGCCTTTGCAGAAGGCAAATGGATATTAGATAATAACTATGAATTCTTGTAAACTTCATCAGAGAGTAATGCCAGATGCAATGGCTATTCTATCTGTGCTATCTTTACTGCTACAAGCCACACAAAGTTTGGCACCTGGCATGTATCTATTACTGTGGAGAAAACTTGTTAAGAAGTTTATTCCAAGCTGGGTGCTAGTGGCTCATGCCTGTAATTTTAACTACTCAGGAGGCTAAGATCTAAGGATCATGGTTCAAAGCCAACCCAGGCAGAAAAGTCCATGAGATTCTTACCTCCAATTAACCACCAGACGTGGAGCTGTAGCTCAAAGTGGTGGAGAACTAGCCTTGTGCAAAAGAGCTCAGGGACAGCTCCCAAGCCCTGAATTAAGACCCATGACAGAACAAAAAAAATAGAGTCTATTCCAATTTGCATGGACAAAAGCCAAAGAGAGTTCACCCTTACAAGGCATGGTTAATCACATCTGTAATTTCAGCACTAGGGAGGTGAAGGCAGGAAGACCCTGTATCTGAGGCTAGCCAGGACTACAAAGTGAGTTCAAGGCCAGATCAAGACCCTGACTCAAAGAAAGAGTTCATCTTTACATTCTTGTTTATGGCACATAATTTCTCCCAATCTCTGCCATAATTGAATAGGCCTTGATTGCTATGCTAAAGACATTGAACTAATTGAGCCATATGAACAGGAAAATCAGTATATTAGATGCCTAAGACACTTGTAAACCAAAGGGTGGATTGTAAGCCCAAAAGGAAATTCACCTTAGTGAAGTTCAAGATCTGGAAACTGTTGAGATATCCTCTTGAAAGCAAAAGACAAATTGCTGTGTGCTGCACGACAGCTCTCCTGGATGTAATCTGAGTGTCCCCAAGGCTCTGTGTGTTAAAATTTGATCCCCATATTGAAACAGTAAAAATACAATCCACCGATGGTACATAGAAGTGGTTAGGATCAGCTAAGATCATTAGGATAGAGCCCCTGTGATTGAATTACTGATAAGTAGACGGAGAGAGACCAAGAGAAACAAGCACACCCACACATGTTCTTCATCTCATGAAGAATGAAATTCCCTATAGTCCTTCAGGACTCTGCCAGCAATCAGGCCATCACCAGACACAGCTCCTAACCCTTGCACCTCAGAACCAGGAACCAAAGTAAACCACTTTTCTCTTTAACTTTCCCAAGCTGTAGTATTGGGTTATTTGCAACAGAAAATGGACTCAAACACACCACTAACCCCTTAAAGAACCCAACACATAAGTTGGGTGCCAGTGGCTCCCCTCTAGAATTCTATTTGGAGGCTGACAGATGGGTATTTTGGTTCAAAGACAGTCCTAAGAAGACAAATCCATTAGACTCTTATCTCCAATAACCACCACAGCTCCTAAAAGTAGGTGTAGCTCAAATGGTGGAGCACTGGCCTTGAGTGAAAAAGCTAAACTAAAGCCTGAAGCTCTGGGTTCAAACCCTATTAATGGCATAAAGACAAAAAAAAAAAAAACAAGATGTTACTGGGTTTCTTTGGCTTTTGGAAGCAATATACACTACATTTGAGTGCAGTATTCCATCCTGTTTACCAAATAATCCACAAACTAGCATTTTTTTCATTAGAAGTATGAGAAAATACATCTGTAGCAAGATCTTATCACTCAGTCATGGACTATTTGAAGTATATCTGGCAAATAGGAATACTATGTTGAGCCTCTGGTAAACTTGATTAGAAAAGCTACTGTGTAGACTCCTTTAAATCTAAAGCAAATCATCTGTCTTTTGCAGGAACAGTGCCATTTGAGAAGTAAGACTGAGCTTGCTAACTGAATTTGAGTGAGAGGCCATGAGACACTATAGGATGATATGACCTAGATAAAGTGTCAGTTTGTTTGGACTGTGAGATGGCCAGAGGTAGGCCTGTACCTATTCACAGGCAGTTGCTAATAGCTTTGCAACTTGTACATGTGTGTATACTTAAATGTGATATAAGATATTTCCCATGGTAGAGCATTTTAACATGCAGTGTGATGCTTCAACTTTATTGGGACAGTGCAGTATCTGAGGGACCAATGTCAACTTTCTTGATTATTTAGGACCCCTCCCCCCCAGGCCAGTCTCATGGTTGCCCTGCTATATTGGTATGGCCTTCTAGCTGTTTTCCTTGGGCAGAACAATCCTAAAATATGAGCCTGGCCATATTACACCAGTTCAATGGCTTTCCTTTGCCTTTAGGCTACTGACAAACACCTGAGCATGCATGGTACTCAAGCTTTCTCCTTTCTCTACCCATCAACTTTCTTGCTTAGCTCATGTTTTACTCTACGTAAATAGTGATGGCCAGAGCAATGCAGGTTACAACCTGAGGAACTAACCACAGTGGTCTTGTTCCCTGCTGTGCTATATTCCTTCTCACTCTAGGCCTTTCCATATGGATGTTTCCATTTGTAATCTCACACCCCACCCCAGTCTTCTTCAGCTGGTTAATTCTACTTGTCCCTCTGGTACACGTGACCCAGATGCATTCTCTAATTCACTCCAAGTCCCGAGTTGAGCTTAAGAGCTTCCCTAATTTTTAATGTCCAATGTCTAACCTCTAATATTGCTTTTATCTCTTGATCCTATCATTGCCTATTGATTTTCCTCTTTTAGAACAGGGACTGTGTTAATTCCCTTTTGTGTCTCTAGTTCACTATGTAGAATCTAAATGGCAATTAATAGATGCAGAATAAATTTTTTTGGTGGGAGTTAGTGAATGCAATGGAGAAATCACTTTAATACCAGTCAAATGAAGCTAAGGATGCTTGTCCTCAGTAGTATACAAAATCATGTAACAGGATGCATATAAAAACACACAAGGGCAGAAAGCAATGAGAGAAGAAACAACTGATATGGTATTACTGTAATGAGAAAGTGACAGGGATGGGATGATGCTAAGGAAAGAAAGATATGAGTGACTTCTTTTTTTCTTTTTTTTTTTTTTTTTTTGCCAGTCCTGGGCTTGAACTCGGGGCCTGAGCACTGTCCCTGGCCTCTTTTTGCTCAAGGCTAGCACTCTGCCACTTGAGCCACAGCACCACTTCTGGCCATTTTCTATATATGTGGTGCTGGGGAATCGAACTCAGGGCTTCATATATACAAGGCAAGTACTCTTGCCACTAGGCCATATTTCCAGCCCATGAGTGCCTGTGATACTGAATACTTGTGCTGCCTAAGTGAGCAGGAACTCTGATTCTCATCCTGAACTAAATGTCCAGGCCAGTGCTTCAAAGGATAGGTAAAGTGGGAATTAACTTAGTAATGGAATCGCACACACACACACACACACACACACACACACAAATACATAAATATTTAATATAAATGAGAAGGGGTGAGTGTGTGTGCACACATGCACGCATGTACACATGCATACTTGTCCTGGGGCTTGAACTTAGGCTTTGGGCACTATCCCCGACGTTTTTTGTTCAAGATTAGTGCTCTATTACTTGAGCCACATCTCCACTTCCCGTTTTGGGGGTAGTTAATTGGAGATAGGATTCTTGAAACCATGCTTGCCTGGGCTGGCTTCAAACCACAATCCTCAGATCTCAACCTCCTGGAGTAGCTAGGATTAGAAGCATGAGCCACCTGTGCCCAGGATAATTATATCTTACTATTTTCTTTATGACAAAGTTGCTGATATTTTTAATTTTTTGACAGTACCAGGGCTTGAACACAAGGCCTCATTCACTCACTGAGGGTTTCTTGTTCATGGTGGTATTCTACCACCTGAGTCATGTCTCCAGATTGGCTTTTTGCTGATTATTTTGGAGACAGAGTCTCATGGATTTTTCTTCTCAAGCTAGCTTCAAACTACAGTCTTTTGGATTTCAATCTTATGTGTGGCAGGGATTAAAGAGTCACTGGCACCCAGTTTAAGATTTTTTAAAATAGTACTGGGGTTTGAACTCAAAGTCTTGCACTTGCTAAACCATGCTCTTCCAGGAGCACTTTCTGGGCTTCTTTCTGCTCAAAGCTGGCACTCTACCTCTTGAGCCACAGCGCCACTTTTGGCTTTTTTTGTTTATGTGGTGCTGAGGAATCGAACCCAGGGCTTTGTGCATGCTATGCAAGCACTCTACTGCTAAGCCACATTCCCAGCCCCCATCCTAGCTTTAAATATTTATTAATACTAGGGGGGAAAAAAGGAACAGGTTGCTGACTGTGTATATAGCATGTCATGGAACCAAACAAAGAAGTCACGGGACCAAACATCTCTTCTACCTAGGCCATCGTAAGTCACTTAAAGCCATATTTTCCTGTTTATATATAAATAAATGAATATAGCATGCCACAGACCAAAAAACCTGAGACTTCAAACATTGTGTATTTACAATCATGACTGTGCTGTCTCTCTCTGCTCCACCACCCAGCAAACTTGCATACTCTAAAGATCTCAGTATAAGTCTTTTCCCCTTATGATCTGGAAGGCTTAGGGAAAGTTTAACAGAAATTGAGTTAAGTTAGGAGTTTGGTAGGTTTTCATATTGCTGAGTGAAACAAAGACAGGAATATGGTCTGTGAACCTTGTACAAATATGGCTGGTACAATCACACCAGAGGCAAAATTTGTAGCCGAACAATGATCTGTGGGTCTGTTCTTTGCTCACTTGACAGTTTTATAAATGTTGATCCCAAAAAGGATCAAATGTGTATTAAAGCAAAAGACTCAGTTACTAGCTTATCACTCCACAAGGAAAGGACGCTAAATCCAGCCCCCATTGATATCTGACCAGTGGCATGATCTTTGTATGCAAAGCTACACACATTACATGTAAAGAAGATGTAAAAGGAACTAATATTTACGGAATGTCTTTTGTTTGCCACCTATAGTAACAAGTTCTGTGTTCTGTAAGTCTCCTTCTCTCTCCAGACACAGCTAATTCTACCCTCTTTTGGTACAAAGTATGAACCTTATATGAGCCCTAACTATAAGATATCTGACTTTAGTTAATGTTGAGTTGTTTGTTTCTCTGCCATTTCTAATCCCCCTTCTTAATCCCAAGCATACACAGTCAAATAATATACTCCCAGTTAAATTTACTAAATGAACCTCTCTCTTCTAGCACATGGGGCACTGTTAAGAAGCTAATGTCTCTGAAAGCCAGTGGCTCACACCTGTAATCCTAACTACTCAGGAGGCTGAGATCTGAGGATTACAGTTCATAGCCAGCCCAGGCAGGAAAGTCAATGAGATTCTTATCTCCAATTAACTATCAAAACACTGGAAGTGGAGCTGTGGCTCAATGGTAAAGCACTAGCATGAGCACAAGCCCTGAGTTCAAGGCCGACGACTGGCTAATAATAATAATAATGAGGAGGAGGAGGAGGAGGAGGAGGAGGAGGAGGAGGAGGAGGAGGAGGAGGAGGAGGAGGAGGCGGCAGCTGATGGCTTCTTCATATTCTAAAACATCTTTGTACTGTTACATCGTCCACTAAATAAATATACAGCATAGTACTTACAGCAGTTTTTCTGTGATATTTTCAGACTGGTATATTTTCAACTTTCCCTCTTGACTGTAAACCAGAAAAAGAAAAAGTCATAAGATCAGTCTATAACATACATCATACAACATATTCTCTTTGCAAAGCACCTTTTAAGTAGTGTATCGATATGAAATAATCTTTTTAAATTTTTATTTATTGTCAAAGTGATGTACAGAAGGGTTACAGTTTCATACATAAGTCAGTGAGTATATTTCTTATCAAACTTGTTACCTCCTCCCTCATATCACTCCCACCTTACCCCCTCTCCACTTCCCCCTACCCCGAGTTATACAGTTGGTTTACAGCATATAGTTTTGTAAGTATTGCTGTTGCATTGGTTCACCTTTTACCCTTTGTCTCTCCATTTTGATATTCCCCTTCCCTTCCCTACTTCTGATAAATGTATATACAATACCCAGGGTACCAAAATCATGGTAAAACCATGGGGAAGAAAGACAATGGCATGATTTCACATGGCACACTGAACATAATAACAACAGTGATAAACCACTTATTTCCATAACTTGGAGTTTATTTTGCTTAGCATCATCTTATGTGTTCATATGTACATAGTTATTGAGCTATTGTGATCTTCTGCTAAGACTATCCTAGATGTGTACTAATTATTACCTAAGAGGGAAACCATAGAGTCTATGTTTCTTTGGGTCTGGCTCACTTCACCTAGTATGATTTTTTCCAAGTCTTTCCATTTCCTAATGAATGGGGCAATGTTGTTCTTTCTGATAGAGGCATGAATTCCACTGTGTATATATAGCACATTTTCTTGATCCACTCATCTACTGAGGGGCATCTGGGTTGGTTCCATATTTTAGCAATGACAAATTGTGCTGTGATAAACAGTTGTGCTGGTGGCTTTGGTGTGATCTTGCTTGTAATCTTTTGGTTAGATGCCCAAAACTGGGGCTGCTGAGTCATAGGGGAATTCTGTTTAGCCTTTTGAGAAACCTCCATACTGCTTTCCAGAGTGGTTGAACAAGTTACACTCCTATCAATAGTGTAGTAGGGTTCCCTTTTGGCCACATCCCCTCCAGCATCTGTTGTTATTAGTTTTCTTGATAATGGCCATTCTTACTGGAGTGAGGTGGAATCTCAGGGTTGTTTTGATTTGCATTTCTTTTATGGCTAGTGATGTTGAGCACTTCTTCATGTATCTCTTAGACATTCTCATTTCCTCTTCAGAGAGGTCCCTTTTTAGATCTTTAGCCCATTTATTAAGGGGGCAGTTGTTTCTTTGAGGATTTGTTTGGAGGGTATTTAATTTTTTGAGTTCTATGTATATTTTAGATATGAGGCCTTTGTCTGTTGTATGGCCAGTAAAGATCTTCTCCCAATCTGTGGGATTTCTATTTATCTTGCAAGCTATATCCTTAGCCATGCAGAAGCTCTGCAGTTTGATGCAATCTTATTTGTTCTTTCTTTGATTTGTTGTGTTTCTGGGCCTTTGTATTAAGAAAGTTTTGACCTGTGCCAAGGTGAAATAATCTTTTTAATGAGCTATTAATTATGAATGTCTCCTATTCCAGTGGCTTTCACAAGTGACAAAGAACAGGACCACTACTCACAAATATTCAGCATATATTCAGCATCCTAAATTTTCAAGACTATATAGCCTCAATATGGTTTTTCTTTCCTCCCCAAATCTATTGTGATCAACATGTAGAAACAGGCCAGGCACCGGTGGCTCATAGCTGTAATTCTAGCTACTCAAGAGGTTAAGATATGAGGATTGTAGTTCAAAGCCAGCCCAGACAAATAATTCTTTTTTTTTTTTTTTGGCCAGTCCTGGGCATCTTTTCTTTCTTTCTTTCTTTCTTTCTTTCTTTCTTTCATTCATTCTTTCTCTTTCTTCTTTCTTTCTTCCTTTCTTTCTCTCTCTTTCTTTCTTTCTTTCTTTCTTTCTTTCTTTCTTTCTTTCTTTCTTTCTTTCTTTCTTTCTTTCTTTCTTTCTTTCTTTCTTTCTTTCTTTCTTTCTTTCTTTCTTTCTTTCTTTCTTTCTTTCTTTCTTTCTTTCTTTCTTTCTTTCTTTCTTTCTTTCTTTCTTTCTTTCTTTCTTTGCTAGGGCTTCATGCATGCTAGGCAAGCACTCTACCACTGAGCCATATTCCCAGCTCCAGGCAGACAATTCTGGGAGACTCTCGTCTCCAGTTAACCAACAAAAACTGGAAGTAGAGACTTGGTGGTACAGCAACAAACAGCCTTGGTGGAAAATCTAAGGGAGAACTTGAGCTCCCAGTATTACCACAAAAATAGCAAAAAAAAAAAAAAAAAGTAGAAATCTCTTCTCATCACCACCCATCTACATGAGATGTGTGTGTTGTGTATACACACTCACACAGAAAAGAAGCAAAGCAGGAGCTCATCAGCATCCTGATTTCAAACCAGATCAAATAATATGAGTTCAATAGTTTTGAACCTAGTCCAACTCCCTCTCAAGTTCAAGTTCACTTGATATTGGATCTATTGTGACATACCATTTTTGTAGAAGATTCTCAAAACTAGCTCAATAAGCTCTTTGGATGGTATCTTACTTCTATAATGCAAGACTTGGAACATTTGGTGGTAATTGAATAAAGAACATATGTAAGGCATTTCTTAAGATATGCATATTTTCTAAAGCTTGGAGAAAAGTACTTGGCCAAATCTATCTGTGGTTTCACTGAATACTTGAAAATTGGTTAATGACATTCAGAGACACAAAGATACAGTTGGGTTTTTCCATCCAGTCTGCACAACACAACATTGTCATCCGTGATAATAGAACACACTGGAAAGTATCCTCATTTTTATAGAAACAGGAAAGAATTAAGATTTACTGTCTAGCACTCTGGTAGTTGAATGAGCACTAGCAAGAGTAAAGAATAAAGGACTCGAGAGTAAAGCAAAGATTCCAAAATGAGCTTTTATGATTTCCATTTATGCTCTGTAAATTGCCAGTGCATAGCTCAGGGTGAAAAACATGCTAGCAAACATCAAATCTACCAAATTGCTCTTTGGCAAGCCTTTAGGAGCATTGTGGGAGGTCTATCATAATTCTTATTGACATTCACAATATTTTATCTAAGTATGGCCGTACTGGATTTAAGGGTATAATTCCTCAGACCCCAATAACCTGAGGTTCCATTAACTACACCTAGTTCTATTCTGGCTAAGTTCTCTCTCCCTCCGATCCACTCCCCAGATGACTCAGGGAGGTCACAGGAGTGTCTCACAAATGCTCAGAAAGACCTCAATGCATCCTGGGCTGCCCCGCGCCCCACTACATCTACAGAGCTTCTGCAGTCTCCTACCAGCCCAGACTTTTGCCAGTGGTCTGCTGAAGCACAGAGAGAAAATATCCTACCCCAAATATTTTTTTTTCTAGCTGGGCACCAGTGGCTCATCGCTATCCAAGAGGCTGCCATCTGAGGATCTCAATTCAAAGCCAGCCTGGGCAGGAAAGTCTGTAAGACTCTTAACTTCAATTAATGAGCAAAAGGAAAGATCGCAGACCCTGAGGTTAAGCCCCACTACTGTCCAAACAACGAAATACATAGTTTTCTATGCTCCCAGCCCTTAAAAACTTTCCAAGTGCCAAGTGACATTGCCAGCCCTTCAGGCCACAGTCAGTGGCAGGCTGTGCTCCATATAAAAATGTGGATGCCATACTTTTCTCCAGAGTCCATACCTACTGCAGGGAGCCTGGGAGGAGCCCTGGCCCTGAGCCTACTGGTTTCTGGCTATGAGGAACCTGCAAGCATCCATGTGGTGGACTGTGTGTTGACACAACTGAAATCATCACAGCCCAGCTGCCACACAAGCATCTGCTCCAGGATGGCCAAGATCTTCATTTTAATCTGACAGCCCTCATATGAATCAAACTGAGGTCTCCTTGTTGAAGGACGGAGGAAAACAGAAATTACAAAACAGGAAGAAAATGCACATCGATTTTACTTCTTCTAGTAATGCCCTAATACACACTGGACAAGGAATCAAAAGAAAAACATGTGATCAATAACTGTTTCCTGCCTTTCAGAAAAGCATTTGATAAATTCAGCACCCACTGACGATTGTAAAAACAACTCTGGAAAGCTAAACATTGAAGGATTGAAAAGTTACTAAATAGGATATTTTGTCTTTACCAAAAATGGAACAGTTAGAAACACTTTTCTTTATCATTAGTAACGAACCTAAAAGACCAGCTATCATTACTTTATGCAAGTTGCATAAAGTAATTGTTCAAAAAAAAAAAAACTAAGCTGGTCAGGCACCACTGCTTCATGCTTATAATCATAACTACTCAGGAAGTTATTCAGGCAATTTGAAGCCAGCCTGGGCAGGAAAGTCTGAGATTCTTATCTCTAATTAACCGCCAAAATATCAGACGTGGAGGTGTGGCTCAAGTGGTATAATGTTAACCTTGAGCAAAAAAGCTCAGAAATAGTGCTCAGGCCCTGAGTACAAGCCCCAGGACCACTTTTCTTTTTAAATAGCCTGCTATACTTGGTCAAACATTTAATTAACTTACCCCCTAGTGTGATTGCTGGAACTGCTTCTCCTTGGTGAAGCATGTAATGTTATGTGGTATTGGTGATGTTGTTATTAGCAACTCGTGTTCCAGGTTATCAATTGGTTTTTCCCATTTGTCACTCTGGAACACAGTCAATTCTGCCTTGGTTAAGTCTTGAAAAGAACTTCACCTAGCAATATGTTGTTCTGAACACAGTTTCATATTTCAATGCTTATCTCTTTGAAGTAAATTCCTCACTACTTACGTAATATTTATAGAATTCAAGCAGTGAGAAGTTGCTATGCCTAGCTTTCAGCTCATCATTGCTTTGCAGTTGAATGATTTCATGCTGTAGGTTCTCAGGCACTTCAGTTGGTTCCGCATTGAACAGTGTAGCAAAGATACCCAGTTCCATTTGTTTACTGTGAACATCCTTGAGTCATTCATTAAATATCTCAGTTAGTTTCACACATTCACCAGCATACTCAACTATTGCTGAAGGCTTTTGTCCTTCCACTGTGGTGAAATGCACATGTTAATCCTTTCACTTTCTACTTTCCACAGCCTTAATTTAGCTTCATTCAAGTGGTTTCCACATTTGAAAGCAGGGAACTAAGAAACAGCTGGGGCCCTGAAGCTTGATGTTCAGCTCTGAGAGGTATTTGGTGATGTCTACCATGAATGCTAGATGGCATGGCCACCTAAGTTCCCTGACAGGATTTTCCTTTCATCTCTATGAACTACTTGACTTCATCTTGAAGTTGGTAAAAAAAACACAGGAGCAGGAGCAAGACTCTACTACTGCACCTCACAGTGATAAACAATATCGACATACTCAGGGTTAAGATCGTTCAGTAACTCATTTTATTTTTATTGCTGTTTTGGTTTTGGTGCCAGTGCTGAGACTTGAACTCCAGGCCTGGAGCTCTTGCTTGGCCTTTTTGCTCACAAGTGGCATGCTACTAACTTGAATCATAGCTCCACTTTCAGCTTTTTGTTGATTAATTGGAGATAAGAGTCTCCTCAGATTTGGTAACAAACAGTACAAGAAAAGTAACTAAGGCCTAACGTATGAAACTGTAACCTCTCTGTACATCACTTTGACAATAAATAAGAGAAAAAAAGAGTCTCCTCAGATTTGTCTGCATGGGCTAACTTGGAACTGCCATTCTCCGATCTCAGCCTCCTGAGTAGCTAGCATTATAAGTGCCTGCTTCATTCTTAACTCTTTAAACTGGCAGCTATTAAACCCCCTGCTTTGAACAAAATTTATTCATGACATTACAGTTGACACCACATTGTTGAGCCATAATAACTGTGCAGTGAGACTTTTTTGATGTATGATGCAGTGGCATGAAATTAAATCAGTCGGATCAAGACAGAGACAATTCAATTCTTTCTTGACAAATGTAACCCCTTTTGCAAGCTAACTATGAGGAACCCCATCCATAGTAAGACCACTTACACTTTCAAATATTAGCTCAAGATTTTTCATTGATAAAACAAGTTTTTCAAATAAATCCCCACTTCTTTACAATATAATTTTATTGTTATTATTAAGGTGTTGCACAAAGGGTTTACCATTTCATAAGTCAGGTAATGAGTACATTTCTTATCAAACATTGTTATCCTCTCCCTCATTTTCTCCCACCTTCCCTCCCCCTTTTTAGAAAATTATAATGCTATTGTTATTATTAAGGTGATACACAGAGGGGTTACCATTCAGAAGTCAGGTAGTTAGTATATTTCTTTTTGGACAATGTCACCCCCTTCCCTTGCACTCCCCCAGTGTTGCCCCCCCCCACCATCCCTGCCCACAAGTTGTACAGTTCATTTTCCACAGTGTCTACTGAGTTCCATGCGTGCATCTGTTCATCCTTCCTCCCTCCATCTCTATGATTCCCTTTCCCCCTCCAAAAGACAAAAAAGAGAATAAAAAACAACAGGGGGGGAATGTGGCTTAGTGGTAGAGTCCTTGCCAAGCATGCATGAAAACCTGGGTTCGATTCCTCAGCACCACATAAACAGAAAAAGCCGGAAGTGGCTCTGTGGCTCAAGTGGTAGAGTGCTAGCCTTGAGCAAAAGAAGCCAGGGACAGTACCCAGGCCCTGAGTTCCAAGCCCCAGAACTGGCAAAAACAAACAATGATTTGAACCTATGTTCCAATGCCTACTTTCTATAGTACCAAACTCAGCTCCCAGTGACTGTTCCTCTCCCATGTCAAACTCTAAAGATACCCCATGAGCAAAAACAGCCATTTGGGCAGTACTTTCTATGGCCACTGTCTCATCAAAAGACTGGAAATCTGTAGAATCATTCAATGTTTTTTCAATATCTTGTGTCAAATCAATTTATCCTTTCTGAGCTGATTCTGTGCTACTGCACTTGATAGCCTTGTGTGGCTGGCAATCCCTAATGAAGCCTAGTCACCACAGCTCCAATATCTATAGATGGGATATTTGGTTATATAGAGAAGAAATAAGTGGGGCTAAGGCTACTAGAGGAAGTTAATGAAAAAATAGAGTACACTAGTAAAAACATATTGTGTTGGAATGGGGAGAGGGGAGGCAAAACGAAAAGTATTGAATAAACACATACAAAACAAAATGACAATTTAAAAGGCAACCAAATCAAAACTAAAAACAACTAAGATGAAACAAAAACCGTAAAGAAAAACTAATGATTTAAGATTAGGATTCAGATGGGAAACTGGGATAGAAGGAAATGTGACAAAAGAGCAGCTCTACTTATAGACAGAAGGCAAAGGAAAAGGAAAGTATGAATGAGGAAGAACTATAGAAAGGGGGAAAATATAATTTAAAATTGATTATTCAGGGGGCTGAGAATGTGGCATAGTGGTGGAGTGCTTGCCCAGTATGCATGAAGCCCTGGGTTCAATTCCTCAGTATCACATAAACCAAAAAGTTTGGAAGTGGTGCTGTGGCTCATGTGATAGAGTGCTAGCCTTGAGCAAAAGAAGCTCAGGCCCTGAGTTCAAGCCTCATGACTGGCAAAAAAATTTTTTGAATACTCAAAGGCAGGTGTTATGATTCAGATGTGATAGCTTTGGGGAAGAGAAATGGAGGAAGAAGGAGAGGCTATGAACATGATGGTGAGCTGAGGGAGAGAGCTCTGTCTTCCTCAGTCAGCCTAGAGAGCCAGGAGCGAGGTCAGAGACAGTGAGTCATACACAGAACACAGGCACAAAGGTTTGTGGCCATCCTGACCTCAGTGAAGTGATTCTCTCCTAGCCAGGGAGGGTGGAGCCAGAGTCCCAACTGCCTCCAATGCTGCCTTTGTTATGTGATCCTGTAGGCAGATGCTGCTGCCTTTCGCAACTCTGCAACCTCTATTGGCCACCTCTGGTAGCAGGTTGACTCGAAGTCCCTAAACCTTGGCTGTTCAACCTCCAAACATCCTGGTTGTGGCCTAGTCCCAAAGTCTATCTGGCCACAAGCTGTTTGCAATCTGTGAATGGAAGCTGATCATTCTGTAATTTGGGCAATCTGCCAACTGAGGTGAACACTTTTGCTTTCTGAAATGACTGCAGGCATGAAGTCACTGGGTGAGATTGCAGAGATCTGATTTGTGGCCAGAAATCAATATAAATTGATCTCTCATTTATCAGAGCCCTCTACCCACAGAGGTTAGGGTCTTTTGTAACTCTGGACTAAATAATGGGCCTAGGACTATGAAGTAGCTCTTACTAAAGAGAGATTGACTCTCTGCCCCCTCTTCACCCTGCTCCTATATCCTCCTGTGATGGCTGTCACCTGGACATTGACTGTGCCACAGATCTTGCCAATCATCAATTATTTCTTTGTTTGCAAGCCTCCAGTTGTGTCTCTGAATCTAGCTGACCACAGGTGGCTTACAGAAACCTCTTACCCTGTATAGCTCTATCTCAAGCAGGAGGCCTTCCGCCACATGACTCCTTCCTGCTGCTCTGATAGAGTAGACACTCTCCTGTGTGGTGCAGGCCTGTCATGCCAAGGAAGTCACTGACTCAGCAAATACTTTCACAGGGGTTTGATGCTTTCATTAGGTATGGCTTTGTCCCACCTCTAGGTCGGCTGTTTTGTCACAAAGGTCATCCGATCTACCTTGTGGTAGAAACTTTGGCCTCTCCTCCTTCTCCCAAAGGGGTCAGAGATGGAGTTGCAAACTATGGGCAGAATTTCTTTCAGTTTCACCATCCTTTCCGCTGTCTTCTTTCTTGTGGTGCTTGGTACTCTTTCTCAATTTTGCTTTTCCTACTACAGCCTTTCCTGTATTTCTCAGAATATTGGCATTCATGGAGTTGACTCCACCATCTTGCCCTGCCCTCTAGAATAATCTCTACTTCAGTATGAATAACTATCCAGTGTATGTGTCACCAGAGACACAATAACTTCGTTTAATCACTGTTCTAATCCTAAATATTGCATTTAGATCATCATTGACTGATTTTTTTTTTTGCCAGTCCTGGGCCTGGGCACTGTCCCTGAGCTTCTTTTGCTCAAGGCTAGCATTCTAACACTTGAGCCAAAGTCCCACTTCCAGCCTTTTCTGTTTAAATGATACTGAGGAATCGAACCCAGGGCTTCATGCGTGCTAGGCAAGCACTCTATCACTGTCACATTCCTAGCCCATTGACTCATGTATATGTGTGTGTGACATGACTGGAGCTTGAACTCAAGGCCTTAGGCTCTTGCTTGGCTTTCTCAGTCAAGGCTGTCACTGTACTGCTTGGGCCCTACAGCCACTTCTAGCTTTTTGCTGGTTTTATTTGGAGTTAAGAGTCTCACAGACTTTTCTGCCTGGCTGGCTTTGAACTTAGCCTTCTGAATAGTTTAAATTACAAGTGTGAGCCACAGCTCCCCACTTAGATTATTGATCTTGAGATCTTCCCTGTGCACTGTAATTTCCTTAACCTTCATGTGAGATTCCATTTTTTTGAAGAATTATTTATCGTGGACATGTGGATAAAGGTTGGGTTGGAATTATCATCTGCGTTGACATCATTGTCAGTGATTGAAGGCAAGATCCTTGAGATCAAGATCATGAGGAATCATCATATCACTACATTGCAGTAGTTATGTTAAAAGTGTGTTAACACATTTGCCATGGTAACTCCCAACCTGCCTGGACTGACAGCCCTTTGAGTCACCATGATATAGGCAAGTGGGCCACAAATAGCCCATGAGAAGCATATGTGCCTGTCCCATCATATATGGTCATCCCATGCTTGTCCCTCAAATTTTACATTATCATGATGATTCACTTAATGCAACTTTATGGTACTATGAAAAAAGCTTCTAGATTTGTAAAGTTTTGAGATTCTCCTTAGTTGCCTTGCTAGGGCCAGACCAAATAATTCCCCTTCTGTAGGCCCTCTGGGAGGCTCTATCAGAAAGACAGGTTCTCTAGAAGACAGAGACAGAAGCGCCCAAAGGCAAGCAGAGCTGTGGCTGAAAGAAGAGTGTCAGGAAAGTAAGTTTCAAAGGCAAAGAAGTGACTGAAGCTTAGAAATCCCAGAAAGGCCTGGAGCTGGTGGTTCACCACTGAAATCTGAGCTACTCAGAGGTTGAGATCCGCGGATAACAATTCAAAGCTAACCAAGATGGATAAATCCAAGAGACTCTTATGTCCAATTAACCAGCAAAAAGCTAGAAGAAGTGTGGCTCAAGTGGTAGAGTACCAAACTTGAGCCAAAATAAAAAAAGCTAAGCAAAAACATGCACAAGGCCATGAGTTCGAGCCCTAGTACCAGCACAAAGGCAAAAAGAAATCCTAGAGACACCCAAGTGGGGACCTACCCATGCTCAGCAAGAAAGGCTGTCACCTCACTTTACAGCTCAACCATCAAAATGCTCTCCCTGCCTCCAAAGGGGTACGCAGTTCCCCCACAATCTGACTACAGATTTCTTTCCTGGAGAGCTTCATTGTTGACCACCTAGCAATGACATTTGAAGATATGACT
The DNA here is from genome assembly GCF_023159225.1 of Perognathus longimembris pacificus. Classification (NCBI taxonomy): domain Eukaryota; kingdom Metazoa; phylum Chordata; class Mammalia; order Rodentia; family Heteromyidae; genus Perognathus; species Perognathus longimembris. The sequence goes on along the minus strand of NC_063164.1, from coordinate 32,329,881 downwards.
ATTATTTTTTTGCTTTGGAGAAATTTGGAAATTCCTGGATTCTTCCACAAAAAAATCTCTACCAAAAGATCATGTGGGAAAACCACACAAATGTCCTGTCAGAACATACTATCCCAGCACACAGGGAACAGACAGCTCTCTCTAGAACCAGTATTGTTATGTCTGTCAATCTTCATATGGGTCTATGTACTAAAATGGCTCACACCTGTAATCCTTACTACTCATGAAGCTGAGATCTGAGGATAGCAGTTCAAAGCTGGCCTAGGTAAGAAAAGTTTATGAGAGTCTTATATCCAATTAGCCACCAAAAGAAAAACAGAAGTGGAGCTCAAGTGGTAGAGTGCCAGTCTTGACCAATTAGAGCGAAGGGACAACTCCCAAGCACTCAGTTCAAGCCCAGGGCAGGCACAAAAAAATAATGTTTTAAATCAGATGACAACTACAACTCGAGTATTGTTACTGAAAATGCTTGAGACCAGAAGTGTTTCAGATTTTGAAGTCTTTTGATTTTGAAATATTTGTATAGACTTTACTGGTTGATCATCCCTAATCAAAAAGTCCAAAACTTGCAATGTTCCAAATTCTGTTGTGGTTTTTTTTAATTGCCTTACTATATATAGATTGAACTCAATGTTTAGCTTGCTAGGCATGCAGGCACTCTAGCACTTGATCCATACCCCCAACCCTTTTTTGCTGTAGTGAGTTTTGGGTAGATCCTCAAGTTTTAACCTGGGGCTGGATTCAGATTGAAGCATTCCTATATAGGCATTCCTGTAGTTGCAATAATAAGTGTGCTCACCACATCCACCCTATTGTTTGAGATAGGGTCTTGCTAACTTTTTGCCTAGGCTAACCATGAACCAAAATCCTCTTAACCTCTACTTGCTGACTAGCTAGGATTGCAGACATAAGCCACTGAGCCCAACCTCAAATTTGAATTATTATTATTTTTTGGCCAGTCCTGGGACTTGGACTCAGGGCCTGAGCACTGTCCCTAGCTTCTTTTTGCTCAAGGCTAGCACTCTACATACCACTTCTGGCTTTTTCTGTTTATGTGGTGCTGAGGAACTGAACCCAGGGCTTCATGCATGCAATGCAAGCACTCTACGGCTAAGCCACATTCCCAGCCCCCAAATTTGAATTTTTTGACTATCATGTTGGCACTCAAAGCTTTGGATTATGGATGTTAAATTTCTAGAAAACAAAGCCAAACATCTTCCAAGATGCTTAGCTTATGTTCTCATCTAGATATTTGACTATTAACTTTAGTTTCTGTTTTGCTCTTAAGGACCATATGTCTGCTGGATGCTGGTAGTTCATGCCTATAATCCTTGCTACACAGGAGGCTGAGATCTGAGGATAGAGGTTCAAAGCCAGCCTAGGCAGCAAAGTCCACAAGACTTTTTATCTCCAATCAGTCAAAAAAGCCTAAAGTAGAGCTGTGTCTTAAGTGGTAGAGTGCTAGCCTTACACACAAAAGCTTAGGGACAGCACCCAGGCCCTGAGTTCAAGCACCAGGATTAGCACACACACACACACACACACACACACATACACACACACACACACACACACACACACGTGTTCCTGTGCCCATACATGGTCACTTATGCATGGTCCCCAGCTTGCTTTCTCTTCAGACTACTTGCACATGTTTGCTTTTGTTACATAACAAACTATTCTCCAACTGAGCGGCTTAAAACAAACATTATTATTTTCTGTGATTCCTATTAGCTGGATGGATGTGCTACCATAGCTCAGTTGGGCCTTGATAATCTGAGATGAGGCTAGATGGCCTGACTCACAAGTCTAGCAGTTGGCTCAGTATCGGTGGATATAAGAGTGATACACTGAACATGTTAGATTCATTGCTCCTCTATTTAAAGAGGAGCCAGCCCAAGTTTGTTTACATGATTTGTTTACAGGATTTTCAAAAGCAGCAAGAGAGTCAGAAAGTACTTTTCAAAGTCTTACACCTACAGGTATAGACAAAGTAGAGGTTAATGCACATACTTTTTTTTACACAATCTACCACAGGATCCTAGAACAGAGAAGTCAAAGAAATGTTTTCTATTTCCATAATAATGCCTCATATAATTTGCTCTGAGGAAAGGAGGGAAGAGAGAGAGAGAGAGAGCAAATTAGCAATCAGAACTACACACTCATATTACCACAATTGTGATTGTCACACTTCAAAACAACATGACTAGCCATGTTCTAGTATGTATCGTAAAGACCATGACCTCCTATGTCCCATCCCGCAACCCCAGGCCTTTCTCAGCACCAACTTAGGCTTTCCCTTACACTTCTTGTGTCTCACCCACACCCGGCTCTCTGCTACAGATCACTGTGTCACATAAACCCCTCAGCTTATTCCAGCTCATACACATCATGTAAATACAGGTATTGTGAGTCCCAAAAAGAATTGTGTCACACAGGACTCACAAATTGGACAACATCCTCTCAGCCTCCTGTGAAAACTTCATCCTATGCCGAACTGCCAGATACTTCTTCACAAGTTATCACATAGCAGAGATTCGGCTCCAGTGTGTGCCATATGATGAACTGGTTCTCAATGAGTTGATTGTGGACAGATTTTTTTTTACCTCAATGATTACATATTTATTTGTATTATGTATCTGGAAGAGCTATAACTAGCACTCCAAACCTGCTTTGCATACATTAGACTGATTATACTGCTTAACATCATTTAAATGCATTGGGTGCTGGTGGCTCATGCCTATAATCCTAGCTACTCAGGAGGCTGTGATCTGAACGGCAGCTCAAAGCCAGCCTTGGCAGGAAAGTCCATGAGAGTCTGACCTCCAATTAACTATCAAAAAAGCCAGAAGTGGAGCTGTGGCTCAAATGATAGAGTCCTAGTCTTTGGCAAAAACAAAAGCTCAGAAGCAGTGCCCAGGCCCTGAGTTCAAGACCCAGCACTCATACACAGACACACACACACACACACACACACACACACACACACACACACTAACAACAACAACAATAATAATGATGATAATTTAAATAGACTTAGCTAGTGATTTCCCTTTTCAGTGCTGAGGATTAGACCCAGGGCCTCATGCGTAGTAGACAAGCACTACCACTGAGCCACATTCCTAGCACTGACTTATTGATTTCTATGTTTACATTATAAATATATCTCAACTTACCTTGTCAATACATCTCAATTTACCTTTGTCAGCTCATTTGAATATGGATCTAAACTTATACAAATATGGATTTGGTAAAAATTTAGTGCTGATATTTAAGTAAAGTTTAGAAAACTGGTTTATCAAATTCATTCATTTGGATCTGGTTTTACCCAGCAGAGAAAGCAAGAACCAATTAACTGTAAGAGACTTGAGTTATGGTCACTGTTGGTTCTATTTGTGTTTCCATTGTGGTTTCAGTGACCCCATTCAACATTGATATGAAAAGTTCCCATAGAAGTGGAACCATGGAAGAGGGGAGTTTGGCATTAGAAACACAAAGCTTCCTCTTACGAGGAATGAGCATGCTTTACATACAGTCAGCAAGACAACACACCAAATACAGCCTTTCTAGAACAGAAGAAAGACACACACTGCTGACTCTGCTCTACATGAGGGTGGTGGTGCTTGCACAAGCTCCGCCTACCACAACAACGGAAAGCAGAAACTGACAAATGTGTCTGAATAGATGAGAGGAATTTCAGAGATATGAGAGGCTCATGTGACACATCACTTGTTCCATCTAGTTAGCTGACAAGTCTTTTCTGTCTTCCTAAAAAATAAAATGGTGCAGTCCATGGCTGGATGAAATTCTCCCAGATTCCAAGTGCCACCCTGAGGTCTGCAGCAACTACAGCTGAATTACTTAGGAAATAGTTTTATGTTTAGAAAGTCATTGTGGCCAAGTGCTGGTGGTTCATGTCTATAATCCCAGCTACTCAGAACTGAAAACTGGGGCTAGGAATATGGCTTAGTGGCAAGAGTGCTTGCCTTGAATACATGAAACCCTAGGTTCGATTCCTCAGAACCACATATATAGAAAAGGCCAGAAGTGGTGCTGTGGCTCAAGTGGCAGAGTGCTAGCCTTGAGCAAAAAGAAGCCAGGGACAGTGCTCAGGCCCTGAGTTCAAGCCCCATGACTGGCAAAAAAAGGTGGGGGGAGGCTGGGAATATGGCCTAGTGATAAAGTGCTTGCCTCGTATAGATGAAGCCTTGGGTTCCATTCCTCAGTACCACATACACAGAAAAAAGCCAGAAGTGGCACTGTGGCTCAAGTGGCAGAGTGCTAGCCTTGAGCAAAAAGAAGCCAGGGACAGTGCTCAGGCCTTCAGTTCAAGCCCCAGGACTGGCAAAAAAAAAAAAAACAGAACTGAGAACTATGGCTTGAAGCCAGCATGGGCAGAAAAGTCCACGAGATTTAAATCTCCAATAAGCCACCAAAAAAGCAGGAAATGGAGCTCCAGCTCAAGTGGTAGAGCACCAGCCTTGAATGAAAAAGCTAAGGGACAATGTCCCAGGCCCTGAGTTCAAGCCTCAATACACACACACACACACACACACACACACACACACACACACACACAAGTTAACACACATACACACACACACAGAGAAGTTAATTGTGGCCATATTGATGTTAGTCAAGTGATTATGAGCCCCTGTACCACAAAGAACAACTGAACAACATGAAAATTAACTCCTGGGCTATATAGTCTGACAGGGGCCTGAACCCCTCCTAGACCAACTTCTCATAGTGGAGTTTATTTTTATTATTTAATAGAAGAAAACTTGCTCTGTAGGTTTCTTCAAATTAAATGAGACAAGTGGGCAGAAGACCCCAGCCTAACTTACTAGTAGTATTGTTTGCTGTCATGCTCCAAGAAGCCAGGTAAAATTACCTAGATACTGTTTTTTTTAAGTAAATAATATTTCCTGTATGAATAGTTCTTACAATAACCATTTGTTTGTGTGTGTGTGTGTGTGTGTGTGTGTGTGTGTGTTTATGCTACTCCTAGGGTTTGAATTCATGGCTTAGGGCACTGTCTCTTAGCTTTTTCATTCAAGATTGGTACTGTACAGCTCTATTTCCTGCCTTTTGGTGGTTCATTGGAGATAAGAGTTTTACAGGCTTTCCTGCCAAGGCTGTATTCAAAACTCAATCCTCAGATCTCACCGCCTCTTTGAGTAGATAGGATTACAAGCATGAGCCACCAATGCTTGACCAAAAAGCTAGGAATTCTTCATGAATGGGTAAAATCAGAAAAATAAAAGAATATCTGGAAAAAGGAAGTCGTGAAGGTTGTCTGTGTTCTGGGGGGCCTCATCCTCCTTCCCCACCCCAAACCATTTTCTAATGGACAAAGCAGCACTAAACTAGCATACTCATCTACATCCATCCGGCTCAAAAGGTATGAAACTTTAACTCCCACTTCCTGCATGGGAAACAGGAAATATTTCTGTCTTCCATTTCTTCCCACTTCAACTCCGTTAAATTAAAATAAATCCTTACTAAAACTTTCACACACAAAAAAAGTTATTGTAAATTTCACCCATCCATAAAATGTAAGGTGCTCAGGTTGAAAATTACTTCCAGCTGTTCAGGAATATGTATAATGGAACTAACCATTGTCTTGTGCATGTCAGAACCCTGGAGGCAAACAGCTGCCGTGAGTCTTCACAATGCCTCTTTTAAGAAAGTAGAGGCTCTTGCTATTTCGAAGAAAATTCTATGGGAATGATAGCACAGGCTCTCAAGACAGAGGTAAAGAAGACAGAGAAAAGTGTGCAGTGAAAAGTTTGAATATGTTAAATATTTTGTGCTATTAACAGTAAAAATTACATTTGTGACTATATTACATTAAAATCCCATTCAATAGTACACACTATCAGTGATTACTCAAGGCCTACTACCAATTTAGTGGGCCTTGAGTTTACAAAACCTCCATTTGTGTCAGAACATCAATGTACTCAATCTCAGGTGAATCAAAATTGGTCTACTTAGTCACTCCTTCCTGGCTATATAAATTAGTTCTGATCAATAAGACAGAAACAGAAATCCACTGGGAATCATGGTCTGAGAAAGCTGCATCTTTCTTAATTTAAAAAAAAAAAAAGATGTGGACAGAGCTGGCCTCCCCTTTTTGCCTCTTTCCTGCCTTGAATTGGAGCACATGTCTACAACTACAATTCTGAGAAAAGGGCCAAAAATTTACAGGATGCTGGCTCCAACATCTTAAGCCACCAATCCAACATCATCAGATTCCTACTTCCAGACTTCTTGTTAAATAAGAACTCAAAAGCCCCATGCATTTAAGTCTGTAGAAAGTGAGGTTTGTAGTGACTATGACCAAAAGCATTCATAATTTAGATATTTTTAAGTCACCAGAAGGTTATATTACTACTACTTGTAATCTACAGTAAATACTATATACCAGTCCATGTTCAAAAGTAACTGAAAAGTTTCAACCATATTAATTAAATTACTGAAAAACTATTTGATCTTTGAGCAACTAGTTTGATCTTCCAGGCTTCCTTCAGATTCGTTTTGGCTTAATAACATGGTAGCTCGCACCTTTAATCCTAGCTACTCAGGAGACTGAGATCAGAGGATCAAGGTTTGAAGCCAGCCCAGGCAGGAAAGTCTGTGAGACTATTTCCAGTTAACCATCAAAAAGCCAAAAGTGGAGCTGTGGCTCAAGTAGTAGAGTGCTGGCCTTGAGCAAAGGAGCTCAGGGACAGCACCCTGTGACTAGCTTAGTGACTACCTTTGGCAGCAACTAGTCATATACCAGCCCCTCTCTCTGTGTGGAAGGCCTACTTTGATTTAAAGTTGTAAAGGAAGAGCCTGCAGAGTGTCAGAGTGGGGTGGGGTGGAGTGGATAGAGGTGTAGCTCAGGACCTTAGGTTCTGACCATAGCTTAGAATCAAAAAAAGGAAGAAATGAAAGAAAGGAGAAGAGAGAGAGAGGGAGAGAGGGAGGGAGGAAGGGAAGAAGGGAGGGAGGGAGAGAGGGAAGAAAGGAAGGAAGGAAGAAAATGGTGGCCCCAGGATAAAAATGTCTATTTGATTAGCTCAGGATTAGAATGATGAAGTGCAGCAATCTGAATAGAAAACGTGTTTTATGTACTGTAGAGTCTCTTGTGTCTTTCGTGTGCCAGGATGATAATACAGGAGATAATACTTGCCACTTGTTAGCACTAATTTCTTCTACCTAGTTGGTGTGAAAGGTAAGAGGATAGATCCTTGGGTGAAGACTGCCTGTCAGTTTTTCCTTCTTTCTTCCTTCGTGTGTGTGTGTGTGTGTGTGTGTGTGTGTGTGTGTGTGTGTGTGTGTAGCATCTGTAAACCATTTTGATTTCTAATTGCAGGTCACAGTGGTTTTTATGGCTCATGTTACTGTCTTCCAACTTCCAGCCTCTCCTTCCACTCCCACTCTGAAATGAGAATTTTTTTTAAAAGGGGGGGGAAGCAAATTGAATGTAGTTTCCTCTCCCTGTAACAGATGTCCTATTCAAACTTTTCAAATGAGCTACTATTAGTAGTGACATCTTTTTATCTCAGAGCAATTGACCCCAGCACACTAGGTCCCAGCCTCAACAGGAAGCCTCCCCTCACTCCCCTCCCAGGATGGAGACAGGGCTCCAGAGCTGGCTGTTGCCCCAGAGCCCCACACCCAGGAGCCTGGTCCATACTTTGCTTCTCTCTAGATCTCTGTTTACTTATCTGAGGGAGATTGGATTAAAGAGCCTTCGAACTCATTCCAGTTCCCAAGACTCAATTCAAACCACTGATGATCTTTCCAAGAAAAATCACCTTTTTTTTCCAGTCTAGTTCCTTTCCTCAGTAATTGGATCCAGGTACCATTTCATTCATTAGTGTGTGTGTGTGTGTGTGTGTGTGTGTGTGTGTGTGTGCGTGTGACAGTCCTGAGGCTTGAATTCAAGGCCTGAGCAATTTCCCTGAGCTTTTGTGTTCAAGTCTAGTGCCCTACCACTTTGAGCCAAAGCATTTTGGTAGTAGATTGGAGATAAGAGTCCCAGGGAGCCAGGTGCTGGTGGCTCACACCTACAATCCTTGCTACTCACAAGGCTGAAATTTGAGGATTGAGGTTTGCAGCCAGCCCAGGCAGGAACGCCTGTGAGAGTCTTATCTCCAATTAACCACCAGAAAACCAGAAGTGGTGCTAGGCTCAAAGAAGCAGGGCACTATCCTTGAGCAAAAAAGCTCAGGGATAATGCCTAGGCCCCAAGTTCAAGTCCCACTACCAAGAAAAAAAGTATCAGAGACTTTTCTGCCAGGGCTGGCTGGCTTTGAACCATGATTCTCAGGTCTCAGCCTCTTGAGTAGCTAGGAATATAGGTATGAGCCATCCATGCTGGCATTATTCATTAGGTTTTATAAAGATTTACTGCTAATCTCAGGCAGGGTGCTGTGTTATATAAATGTTTAAGACTGTCAATTCAGAGACATATTTTTAATCTGTTTAGAACACTTCACATCCAAATAGCAATACTCTGTCATCTGCCTCCATAGTGTGTGTGTGTGTGTGTGTGTGTGTGTGTGTGTGTGTGTGTGCGCTGATGCTAGAACTTGAACTTAGAGCCTAAACTTAGGGCACTGTCCTTAGCTTTTTACTCAAAGCTGGTGTTCTACTGCTTGAAGCACAGTTTTACTTCCAACTTTTTAGTGGTTAATTGGAGATAAGTGTCTCATGGACTTTCCTGCCCAGGCTGGCTTCAAACCTTGAATATTTATTTCAGCACTCTTGAGTGACTAGGGCTATAGGAGTGAGCCACTAGCACCTGGCTTTGCCTCCACACTTTTGATGTGTCAGGGACTTACTGTTCACCTTTTTCGCCTGGTCATACACTGATATTTATTAAAACTTTCTCTCATGGCTGGGAATGTGGCTTAGTGGTAGACTGCTTACCTAGCATCATGAAGCCCTGGTTTCAATTCCTCAGTACCACATACATAGAAAAAGCCAGAATTAGTGCTGTGACTCCAGTGGTAGAGTGCTAGCATTGAGCAAAAGGAGCTCAGGCCTGAGTTCAAGCCCCGGGATTGGCCAAAAAAAAGGAATAAATAAATAAAATTAATGTAGAGGAGCTTAAAAAAACCCTCATATATATATATATACTTCTTCTCTTTCTCTCTCTCTCTCTCTCTCTCTCACACACACACACACACACACACACACACTAAAAAACCATGATCCTTTTGGATAAATCAAGTTTCCAAACTGATGCCAAGATCTTTAACATATGTTGTTACTTACAGCCCAGACAAGGATCCCCGTGGGTGTCGCTGAACAGCTGGGTCTTGGTACAAGGGTGGGTTAGAAAGAAAGTGAGAGGTTGTAGAATAACTTCCTTCAACCTTTCTCCTGAAATACTAGTAAACAGGAGCACTTGTCCACATCCATGTCATGACTACCTCAGGAGAAGACAGTAAGAAAAAGCAAGATCCCAGCTCACACAGATTCCTCTTATTTAACTCCAGAAAGTGCCCGAGGCCCATCCACTTAAGACTTATTTAAATTTTATAGCTCGTTTTTACCAGCCATCCTGAGGCTCTTATTCCACTCAATTTTGTCATATTTCAGCAAATGAAATCTGATTTCGCTGTTAAACTGCCTAAAGAACAGAAATAGTTGTTCAGAAGAAACAAGGAGTGCAGGCATAGTTCATTTTTCTCCTTATTATCACCTAAGAACATAGAGCATAATTTTTATAAAATATTTTCCTTGTGGCAGAAGCTGGAAGCTCTGAGGTCCCAGGTGTAGCCCACGTGGTTTTTGTCTCCTGGCCTCCTCCCTGGGCCTCCCCAGACCCTGTGCACACACAAAATCTCCATCTTCTGCTTTATAGACTCAAGACACTTTTGCACTTTTTTTAAATGAAAGCAAATGAGCCAGCAAAAGTCAATACTCCACAAACATTGCATCCCGAATAATAAACGACTTCCCACTCTCCCATGCAGTCCCTCGCTTTGTAGTAACTCTAGTAGGTTCACGCTTGCGCCACTTGAAAAGCATTTTCACCTTCATTCATCTGAATCTTCACATTAAGGGCCAAACCATGGCTGTGTGAAGAGGTGAGGCGACCTACTCAAATCTCACAGATCACTGACAGACCAACAACTCTGACCCCAAGACCCAAGTTCATGCTTCTATAACCTGTTCTTTCCTGTTCAATTGGAGATGTCTGTGAGTCAGGGCCTGACTAGTAATTCTGGGCTCCAGAAAAGATGAAGAATGATACATTACTATCTCTGTCTAACTTCATTCCATAATAAGACAGAGATGCTTGGTCTCATACATTAAAAAATAAAAATAGAAAGAAAGAAAGAAGATGAATAAAATGGTGCTAAGGACAAGCTAGATGACAATGGATAAAGCTTGGCTCCACCTCCTAAAAGCTGTACGTTTCATAATTCCTGGGGACTTTGTTCTCGTGGTGCTGCATGTGCATTGCACTCCTGTGTGAACAGTATCGCTGAAGTCTTCAATGGAACCATCCAAAAAATTACTTATCTCCCTCTCACTCAGTAGTCCCATTTGAGAAATTAGTACAACAATATCAATTTCAAGGCTGTTGGAGCAAAAGTTGGATTAAAAGTTGGCTGTTGGTTAAAAGTGTACAAAGCTTGTAACCGTAACATATGCATACTGCCCTGTCACCTTTGGATTGAAGGCCATTTCTCTCATCCCCATCCCCTTGCATATGTCTCCACATTCCTTCCTGTGTAACTGTTTGCCTCTGGTGAAAGTCTTTCCCACACAGCCTCCCTACTCTAGAGCTCTCGGGGCTGGGAAAGTGCCGGATCCCCACGATGGCAGGGCACCAGGTAGCAGAAGCTGCACTGTGGCAAGCACTACAGTAAGTCCAAACATCCCTGGGCTCCTCCACCCCTCAGTTTCAGGGTCTTCCTGCCCCAGCACTAATCCACACCACAGATGAATGAGCATTTGTTGGGATCCCGCCTTTAGACTTGGTGGGGGGCTTGACGCCCTTCCCCCCAAGCCCTAGGGGAATGCAGAAGCAGGCTACTTTCTCTGGGTCCAGAACCAGAAGAACTGGCTTTGCACCCAGCCCCCAACTCTCCCGCCAGCCCAGGCGTCTTCCACTCCCGCCAGCCCAGGCGCCTACCTGTCCCGCCCTGGCTCGGCGCTATCGAGTGACGTTAGCTCAAGGGGATCATGTGACAGCTTTCAGCCTATCAGCGTCCTGGCCGATCGCCTTCTCTCGGAATCCATCTCCCTTTACCCCCGCCTTAATAAATCAGTTGGCTCCAGAAGCTTTCTCCGAGACTTGAGTACATCTGACTTTGTTTATTGGTAAGGAGGCGGGCCCGCTTTCTCGTTAGGCCAGTGTGAGGTCGGGCCTGACCCTTCCATCCCATCCTGGCTATCTGCTGGCCGGGTGCCCAGGAGAGAGGACGAGAATATGGGGTGGCGAGAAACCTAGCTGAGCCTTGTTCCCAATGCCAGGAGAGGCTACCAAGCCCGACAAGCATTATGCATTGCCTGAGAGGAGCCTGGGTAAGGGGATTCTGACCAACAAACCCAGAACAGGCCTTGTCTGAGTTCCACCTCATTCATCTGTCAGGAGAGGTGTCTTATTATCTGCCCTGTCCCTTGAAAGAATCGCTGTCTCTATAAACAAGATGAACCATGGGAAGCTGCCTCATAAGTAGACAACATTTTAAAGTGACTCTTTGTGACTATGAAAAGAAATGGTCAGGCTCTTACTAATTGCCAAAAACCTAGTTTTCAAATTTACCTCTAGGACTCACTAGACACTATGTGGAAAATGAACTATACAATACGTGGGTGGGAACAGGAGGGAAAAACTGGGCAAGAGTGACAGAAGGAGAGACATTATCCAAAAAGAAATGTACTCTTTACCCGGCTTATGCAACTGTAACCCCCTGCATACACTTTTATAATAACAATTAAAATTTCCCTTTTCACCAAGGTAGCACCCAAAGCGAAGAAGGGAGCTCCAGCCCCTCCTAAAGCCAAAGCCAAGGAAAAGGCTTTGAAGGACAAGAAGGCAGTGCTGAAAGGTATCCACAGCCACAAAAAGAAGAAGATAAGTACTTCACCCACCTTCCGGTGGCCCAATATGCTGCGGCTCCAGAGACAGCCCAAATACCCTCGGAAGAGTGCCCTGAGGACAAACAAGCTTGATCACTATGCTATCATCAAGTTCCCCCTGACCACTGAGTCAGCCATGAAGAAGATAGAAGACAACAACACACTTGTGTTCATTGTGGATGTCAAGGCCAACAAGCATCAGATCAAACAGGCTGTGAAGAAGCTCTATGACATTGATGTAACTAAGGTCAATACCCTGATCAGACCTGATGGAGACAAGAAAGTATATGTTCAACTGGCTCCTGATTATGATGCCTTAGATGTTGCCAACAAAATTGGAATCATCTAAACTGAGTCCAGCTGGCTAATATAAATAAACATTTTTTCCACAAAAAAAAAACCAATTAAAATTAAGGGTCTGGGAATGTGGCTTAAAAGTAGAGTGCTTGCCTAGAATGCACAAAGCACTGGGTTCAATTCCTCAGCACCACATAAACAGAAAAAGCTGGAAGTAGTGCTGTGGCTTAAGAGATAGAGTGCTAGCCTTGAGCAAAAAGAAGCCAGGGACAGTGCTCAGGCCCTGAGTCCAAGCTCCAGGACTGGCAAAATAAATAAATAAATATTAAAAAATGGTTCAAGGACTGGGGATATGGCCTACTGGCAAGAATGCTTGCTTCCTATACATGAAGCCCTGGGTTCAATTGCCCAGCACCACATATACAGAAAATGGCCAGAAGTGGTGCTGTGGCTCAAGTGGTAGAGTGCTAGCCTTGAGCAAAAAGAAGCCAAGGACAGTGCTCAGGTCCCGAGTCCAAGCCCCAGGATTAGCAAAAAACAAACAAACAAACAAAAAAGGTTCAAATGGTAAAAAAAAAAAAAAGAAAAAGAAAGAAAGAAAAAAATACCTCTAGGAAGTACAAGCAGAATGGGACAGAAAAGAATGAAGACTGAGATGACAGAAACCAACAACACAAGAAGATTGAAAACTTCATGTAATTACTGCAGAGGTGCTGATAAGAGGAACCCAGGAGCCCAGCTGCCTTAGGACTTCGAGACAGAGGAGAAAGGACATCAGTTTACCTTCAAAGGCCTCTGATCTTGTAAGGCGAGAGGTAGGTTCTGTGCCTGGATTCAGGCTGCCCTGTGGGATATGGACAAATTTTTGCCCACCTGGATGTCTCCTGCTCAAACAAACCACAGGCAAGCCACCTGGAGTCTTAACCCTCTTCTTTGCCCCACTCTTCCCACATAGTTTAAAATAATGAAAGAAGAACAGAGTCCATGAAGCTAGATTTGAGGTACCTGCCTGGGGAGACCCTATTTCTAAATGTACAACCCTGGTGTGAGTCATGGGAAAATGAGACATGACAGGTCTTGGGAATTCCCTTGGGTCAGGCTGGATGTAGTCTTTCCATTCTACTCACCTGAGTACCCACTGCCTAATTGCAGGCCTGGACACTGGACATAGGAAGGGACATTGGCCTAGCTCAGCCCCACAAGGGCTGGAGCTGTGATGGATAGAGCAGATGAAATTTGGGTTCTGGGTATTTGCTTTGTTACCTCAACTGCTTTCCTTTCTCTTTTCCTTTTTTGTTTTCTTCCTTATTTACTTGATGTCTTTCCTGTTCTCAGCAGGGGTGTGGGAGAGAGGAAATGGATGGCTGCCCCTAGTCATAATTTATACAATTGGTACATTTCTCTGGCATACCCTGGCTGAACCAGACAGCACCACTTTACAAGTCACTGACTGAAAAATAAGCACCTACTTTTTTCTAAAAAGATGACTAGCAAAATGACAGAGAAAATGGTGTGTGTGTGTGTGTGTGTGTGTGTGTGTGTGTGTGTGTGTGTGTCCTGGGGATTTAAACCCAGGGCCTGGCCAGGGTGCTGTCCGTGAGCTTTTGTGCTCAAGGCTAGCAGTGCTCTAGTCATAGCTCCACAGACTTTCCTGCCCAGGCTGACTTTGAACTACAATCCTCAGATCTCAACTTCCTGAGTAGCTAGGATTCCAGGTGTGAGCCAATAGCTTTGTCCTCCCTTTAAAGAACAGTTAACATGTGTGGTAGCATCAAAGAATGTTAAATGAATGAAAATTATCCTTCATCTGGAAGGCCTTATTCCATAGCAAGGTTTATGCGCTGTAAAGGGCTGCTTTCTCCTGAAAATTGTTAAGAGGCACACTCCAAAGACTGGCAAACCAGCATGGAAGTTGAGATGAACTTTTGTATTACTGTGTTCTGCTGCCCCCTCTTGGAAGATAAGAGTACTACATGGAACAGGATGTTTTAAACAAAGCTTTTCACCCAACAGTGACTTTACATGATTTCCTCAGTATTAAACAATGAAATAGGACATTCTCACCCTTGTGAATTAAAATAAAGCCAAAAATCGCTTGCTTGAAAATGCGCCTACTTGCTTTGCTACTTTGAGGTTCTTGTTTAACCCCTGGCAATGATGATCTCTCCTTAAGGAATAGAAGAGTGATGATGGGGATGTAGATGAGTGGTGGCCCCGCCACTGTCCCATGTCATGCGCAGAATGGACAGACACTTGAGCACCGGGTGAGCCCCAAGTACTGTGCTGCCATCATGGCAGTCCCTTAGCTAGTAGAGTCCAAATGAAGTCAACGGAGCTTTCTCCAAAAAAAGTCTAGCAGGAGCCAGGCATGGTGGCTCATGCCTGTAATCCTAGCTACTCAGGAGGCTGGGATCTGAGAATCACAGTTTGTAGACAGCCTGGGGAGGAAAGTCTATGAGACTCTTACCTCCAAAAAAAACCCCATAAATGGTGCTGTGGATCAACGTGGTAGAGCACTAGTCTTGAGTGGGGCGGGGGGAAGCTCAAGAACAGCTCCCAGGCTCTGAGTTCAGTCCCCACAAACAACAACAATAATCTAGCCAGAACTGGCCAGGTGAAGAGGAAACCAGAAGACTTTCCAGAAAGCAGAAACTGAGTGTGCCAAGGCAGGGAAGCCCAGTAAAGGGTGGTGGCAAGTTCAGGCAATAGCAAGAAGGGGACTCAATGATGGGATGGGTCTACTCTGAGCCCCCACCCCACCCCCAGCGGCCACTTTAGCCTGTAGTTACCTCCTCTCTGCTTAAGAACATGGCAAGGTCAGAGGTCAAGGCAAGGGAAAGCGTAAGGGATTTCTTAAAAGGATAGCTGCTGTCCTATGTTCTACACACATTTTAGTTATATCCCACAGAGTTGGCCTATTTAAATGAAGCCACCATCTCAACATCTGAAGGAGCACAGACATGCTCATAAGCAGTCACCAAGGATTTGTACATCCTGGGAGCTACTACTCCTTCACAAGCTAACACCATGGGTAGAAAGCCTCAGGGAGCATATCTATGGGATGTGAAGACCCAACCTACTGGTGACCCTGACAAAAATCCTCCTACCTATGGCCTCCTGCACAGCTAGAACCGCAGACACAAACCACAACTCCTACTTATTGATGGACATAGAATCTCACTAAACTTTTGCCCTGGCTGGTCTTGAACCATGATTCTCCCAATCTCTGTCTCCTGAATAGTTGGAATTATAAGCATGAGACACCAAGCCTGCCCACAAAAACTCATTTTTCTAGGGGCAAGTGTGGGGACTCACCCCTGTAATTCCAGTGACTCGGAGAAAGGAGGTAGAAAGATCTCTATCCAAGGCCAGTGCTGGCAAAAGCACAGGACTCTACTAGGAAAAAGAAAGAAGAAAAGACTAAAAGCCAAAGGACTGGGAATTGTAGCTCAAGGAGAAGAGTGCTTGTCTAGCAAGCATGAGCCCCTAAGTTCAAACTCCAGTACAGCAAGAAGAAAGAAATTACAAAACCAACCTTCATTTTTCTAGCATGTTCTAAAACCCCTAAAAATTAAACTTTCAGGGGAATAAAGCAAAGCAAGTAATTTGAAGATCATAACCTTCCACAAATGCCTCACATTCTCTGCAGTGATTGGGTAGCGCTGAGCCAGTGACCACCATGTCTATAGCATCACAGTTAAGGTGAGAGCAGGGGGCTGACATGGGGCCATGATTGGTCTGTCTTCTTTGAACTACTTCAGCTCTGGAAACACAGTTTTATGTAACTCTACATTACACGTCAAGAAAATGACCTGGGGGGGCTGGGAATATGGCCTAGTGTCAAGAGCGCTTGTCTCGTATCCATGAAGCCCTGGGTTCGATTCCCCAGCACCACATATATAGAAAATGGCCAGAAGTGGTGCTGTGGCTCAAGCGGCAGAGTGCTAGCCTTGAGCAAAAAGAAGCCAGGGGGCTGGGGATATAGCCTAGCGGCAAGAGTGCCTGCCTCGGATACACGAGGCCCTAGGTTTGATTCCCCAGCACCACATATACAGAAAAAAAAAACGGCCAGAAGCGGCGCTGTGGCTCAAGTGGCAGAGTGCTAGCCTTGAGCGGGAAGAAGCCAGGGACAGTGCTCAGGCCCTGAGTCCAAGGCGCAGGACTGGCAAAAAAAAAAAAAAAAAAAAAAAAAGAAGCCAGGGACAGTGCTCAGGCCCTGAATCCAAGGTCCAGGACTGGCAAAAAAAAAAAAAGAAAGAAAAGAAAAAGAAAATGACCTGGGAATATTGATCTTCCTGCAAGCACAGTTCAATCCATACCACTTCTGTACTTTAAAACCTGGAGTAAAGTGCTGGGGATATGGCCTAGTGGCAAGAGTGCTTGCCTCATGTACATGAGGCCCTGGGTTCAATTCCCCAGCACCACATATACAGAAAACGGCCAGAAGTGGCGCTGTGGCTCAAGTGGCAGAGTGCTAGCCTTAAGCAAAAAAGAAGCCAGGGACAGTGCTCAGGCCCTGAGTCCAAGCCCCAGGACTGGCAAAAAAAAAACAACCCTGAAATAAATACTTGTGGAATAAAGGAACATTGAATAGTCAGTGGCTACCCAATGCCTGTCAAATAAAATTTAAAGAGTGGCCTAAAGGTTTTCCAATACTTGAATCCAAAGTACATCTCATTCATTCGTCTAATAAATATATTGTGGGCATACAGCAAGAAAGGTGTTATACTTGGTGCTGGAGGTTCATATTTGAACACAGTTGATTATAAACCCTTGCTCACTCTCCGTTCCTTTATCAAAGTTCTTTTAAAATGCATATGTGCAACTCTAAGTTCTTTTCCCTAAAAGTTAGGCTTAAGAGTGCTCTCTTCCTTGGGCTCCCTCCTAACCACATGTTCTCTTGCTCCTCTTAGAACTTGATGGGCAGCTTCATTTTGGCATTCCCTCCCCCAGTACTGCGACTTGAGTATCTTCTGCATTACTTTTCAGACACAGCCTCAGGCAAGAGCCTTGGAGACAGATGATTCTTAGCAAATATTGATCAAATAAATGAAGTCTTACTCTTTTTTGCACCACTGAGAATATATTTCTTAAGCTCCCTTAAAAGTATTTTAATCTGGGGCCTGGGAATATGGCCTAGTGGCATGAGTGCTTGCCTATTATACATCAAGCCCTGGGTTTGATTCCCCAGCACCACATATACAGAAAATGGCCAGAGGTGGCGCTGTGGCTCAAGTGGCAGAGTGCTAGCCTTGAGCAAAAAGAAGCCAGGTACAGTGCTCAGGCCCTGAGTCCAAGCCCTAGGACTGGCAAAAATAATAATAATAATAATAAATAAAAAATATTTTAAAAGTATTTTAATCTGGACACTGGTGATTTATGCCAATAATCCTCGCCGCTCAAGAAGCTGAGATCTTTCGACTCCTGGTGTGGAAACAAACAAAAAAAAGAAGCTGAGATCTGAGAATTGCTGTTAGAAGCTGGCTTAGGCAGGAAAATCTGTGGGATCTGCAATTCACCAAGCACTCACATGTGCGCGCGCGCACACACACACACCTGAAAGTAGAGCTATGGCTCAAGTGGTGGAGTGCTAACCTTGGGCAAAAAAGCTGAGGAGCAGGATCGGAGTTCCAAACCCATAAACTCAGAAGCCCAGATCTATTATTTCATATCTAAACACAAAAATGTTCATTAGGAAGTGAAAATCTTTTGGGCTACCTCATTTGTGTTTGAGAGTCGAATCCTATCATTACCCACAAAACTAAAGGAGCATGCTTCTGAATGACATCACTTCCTTTCTGAATGATTTGAAGAGCAAATCTGTTCTCAAGTCTTCAACTGCACTCACAAATACTTTCCTCCTGCTACAGTTGCAAAAGGAAATTCAATCAAACACCTTTCCCAGTCACCTGGGTGACAGTGGAAAATGGTGTGATCCTTGGAACTGATGGGCAATCTTCAATGTTCCAGGCAATTTTGTTTTTATTCCTGAGTTGATTCCAAGAATGTGTGTTACACATGGACGATTATATATTAAGCTTTGTGCTTAGGTATTTCACTTTATCTCAGTTAACTGGTCACCCAGTTAATTTTCACTTCTTCCCACTTAGTGCTTGTAGTCATTATTAATATGCCCATTCTAGAAATTCAAGGTGAAAGAGCTAGTTCTGTTGGGGGAAGTAGAGATGACTCCATCTTGATTAGGGAAATATGGTAGCAAATGTTGGGAGTAGAGCTGACTCCATCTTGATTAGGGAAACATGATAGCAATTGTTTAAATGAAATTAAATATTAGGTCAACCTGACTGCAAAATTCTGCTTCTGTAAATGGTTTCTTGTTTGCTCTACCCCTGTGTCAACCCCCTACATCTGTGCTATGCTTTTACCTTTATCAACCCCAGCTCGAGGACTGTTAGTCACAGTTTCAGCTCCTGAGTTTGTGCTTCATCCCTGGCCAGTCAGTTGGCTTTTTGCTTCCCCAGCAAATCCATCTTTTTACTTGAGACTGTCTCTGAGTGGTGGACTCTTGGAGGGACATGGAATATCCTCCCTCAAACCCTGTAACAGTCCAAGATCACAGAAACAGTAAAGTAACACTCTAGGTTTTATAGCCAGGTCTAACTCCAGAGCCAACTGTAAAGCATATACTAGGGTAAAGGACTTCCCTTACAGTACAGGCAGAGAGAATTCCAAACGAGCTGCCTGGCTCTTCCTGGCCATCTTTTACTGGCATCAGAAGTGATTTTCCATTGGTCCAACCACCAATGTCAAGAAAACTAATGTAAACATATACCTATGTTTTCTCACATTAGCCTGACCAACTTTACTGGAAAAAAGAAATTGATTTCACCCAAAACAAAAACATCCTTTGGGGGCTGGGAATATGGCCTAGTGGTTAAGTGCCCGCCTCATATACCTGAAGCCCTGGGTTCAGTTCCTCAGCACCACATATATAGAAAAAAGCCGAAAGTGGCGCTGTGGCTCAAGAGGTAGAGTGCTAGCCTAGAGCAAAAAGAAGCCAGGGACAGTACTCAGGCCCTGAGTCCACATCCCAGGACTGGCAACAAAAAACAAAAATGTCCTTTGTGGGGTGCCATGATGCATACTTGTAATCCCAGTACTCAGGAAGCTGAGGCAGAAATTAGAAGTTTGAGGCCAACCTCAACTACATAGTAAACTCAAGGCTACATGGCCAACTAAACTACATAATAAGACCTTTTTAAAAAATATATACATACATAAACTGTCCCTTTTGAATTTACTTAGTTTTCATAGAGTACTTCATGACTACTTTGTTCTTGCTATTTAAACCCATGTGTTGGCAGTTCTGTTCTTTATTACCTGAGGGCCACAGGTACTGTTGTAGAAACAGAATAGTGCTTCTCAAACTTATAACCCAACTAGGGATGTTTTTAAAATGTACCTTCTAGGCAGAGGGTTAACATTTGCGTGAATGGTCTATAAAGCATATCATGCATAACCAGATGTTCAATGTAGTTATGATCTCAAAATATATACATCTGGGAAGAGCACATAGCACTAAGATCTCGAGAACTGTTCCTGGTTCACATGTCTAGAGCACTGCTATTTAAAGTGTGTTTACATGGGGGCTCTTGAGACATACATTCTGGCTCTGCCATAGCCATACTAAATTAAAGGTGCACTGTGTCTACATGCCTGTACTAGGGCTTGCACGTGGGTTCTGAACTCTGTCCCTAAACTTTTTTGCTCAAAGTGACTGATCTACCATTTGAGCTACAGCTCCACTTCTGGTGTTTTTGTTTTTTGATGATTAATTGGATATAGTCTCATGAACTTTTCTGCCCTGGTCAGCTTCAAACCTGATTGCCTTCAAACCTTGATCCTTAGACCTCAATCTCCTGAGTAGCTAAGATTATAGGTGTGAGCCAGCAGCCCTTATGAAATTTTAATTTCATTTTAAATATTTTAAATATCGGTCTTTCACATTTTCTCAGTATTTTAAGTTTGGGAGTTAATGTTGTAGGAACAGTAAATTACTCTACTTGCAAAGGCCTTTTTTCTAGCACAAATATATTTCAACATGTCAGAATAACCCCAGAACTCACAGCTTCTTTAGCTAGTATATTCATAATTCCTCCCTCAGTATTAAGGATACAGCTCAGAGGGAAAACATCATTGTAGTATGTTTGAATTTCTGGGTTCCATCTCCGGCACCATCAAAACAAAATACCCACCCCCTACCCAAATTTGACACCTGATTATAAGACAATGTGTATGTCGTGTCCAACATGATCTCTTTCTGTAATGACCTTAAAATTTTAGGGCTGGGGGCTGGGAATATGGCTTAGCGGTAGAGTGCTTGCCTTGCATGCATCAAGCCCTGGGTTGATTCCTCAGTACCACATAAACAGAAAAGGCCAGAAGTGGTACTGTGGCTCAAGAGATAGGTAAGAGTGCTAGCCTTGAGCAAAAAGAAGCCAGGGACAATGCCCAGGCCGAGTCCTCACCCCTGACTGGAAAAAAAAAATCAGGGCTGAGAATATGGCATAGAGGTACAGTGATTGCATTGCACGCATGAAGCCCTGGGATTCCGTTCCTCAACACCACATAAACAGAAAAGGCCAGTAGTGGTTCTGTGGCTCAAGTAATAGAGAGCCAGTCTTTAGCAAAAAGAAGCCAGGAACAGTGCTCAGGCCCTAAGTTCAAGCCCCAGGACTGAAAAAAACAAAAAACTTAAAATTTTAAACCTATTTTTCACTTGCCAACATAGCTGGAAGAGAAACATTCACTACTACATCCAATTTATTCCGAGATGAAGTCTCGGGTTTTTTCTGTCCAAGCTGTCCTAGAACTGTGATTCTCATCTTACATTCCCACATAGCCGAAATGCTTACAATACCATGCTTAGCTACTGGTTAAGAGGGTCTCTCAAACTCTTCTGCACAGGCTGGCCTCAAACTACGTACAATGCTCCCCATCTCAGCAATTTTTTCATTTTCTAATAAACTCACTTGCTTAAAAAAAAAATAGAAAAAGATCCACATTACCACAATGAAACAACCACAACAGAGCATATTGTGGAATAAGGAATCAACTGAAATTAAAAATCGGTCTAAGACTTTAAGAATAATGTTTTATTCATCTGGCAGTACTTACTTGATGCTCACAGGGCACCATACAACAAACTTTAAAAATACAGTATGGAAAAAAAAAAATCTAACAGCCAAGGAGATTAATCTCAACAGAGGAAAATGGTGGAAAGGAGGGAGGGAAGAAAGTGCACATGAAAAAACCCTTTGTCCCCTCAAGAACAGTAATTTCTTCCTGATTAAGTTTGACTAGAAAGGTCAAAACAAAGTGTGAAAGGTGTTTAAAAGATAGCTAAAACTTCACATATCTTTTACATATCACAAAATGCTTTTTTATTCAACACACACAAGAAACAATCACGATCTTCAGTATTTTCTTGTATACCTCCAAATTATTGACAACACAGTCACTTATGGGCTAAGTCTCCTTTTGTTCCATACTTGCACTTCAAATTTTTTCATAAATATCAAGAAGCCCAACAAGCTGAAGCTATGCAAGTACTTCATTCAGTTGAAAATATACTTATATTCCTCAAGAATGGACTAAAATCAAACTTTGATTTTGAAATCTAATGTAATTAATAATTGAGTCACTTGAAACTAGCCATCTGAAACAAGATATGCATGAAGAAACTGCTACAAAAATTCTCCCAAAGGTGGTTTTAGAATTTGTTCTATTTTACAGCACAATGACATATATTTTCATAAAGTTATACCACAAAGAACCAATTCTACTTGGGAACTGTTAAGGTTCAGGATCAATTCTGTAAAAGCCAATTACAAGCTGTTTCTCACCAAAGCTTCCAGGCACAGAACACTGTATGTTAATAATTGGAAGCAAAAGCCTAGTCCCCCATATGTTTTATTTTGAGTAGCAGTCGTCGTATGCTAGTAATAAGTGCTTATAGAATTTCTTTTCTCTTGAGAATTCACTGAAGTACTAACAGATTAAAAAACATTCTAAAACAGCAATGGGAAGTCCAAGTCAGAAACCAAGAAATTTAGGGGCATAAAAGCTAAAGATATATCTAAAATATTTGTCAAAAAACATTACATTATTAACATAGCTAACAAGCTAAAAAGAGCCTCTGAATTGAGAGATCTTACCAACTATACATCTGACAAGGTCCTAATATCCAGAATATACCACTAACCCTTCCCAAATCTATAATCTAATTAATAAATGGGCAAAGGAGCCAAATACTTCTCAATAAACATATGAGGTAATGCTCAACCTTCTTAGCCATAAAGGAAATGCAAGTTAAAACAACACTGAGATGCTTCTCACCACAACATGGCGATTTGGCCAGCATCAAGAATACAATTACAAATGCTGACAGAGATAAGGGAGAAAAAGAACCCCACCACACTATTTGTGGAACTATAAACTAGTGTAACCACTCTGAAAAGGTAGTTTGGAGATTTCTCAAATAACTAAACATGGAACAAGCAATACACTCTTGGGCACCTACCCAGAGTATTACAAGTCAGGATATGGTAAAGACAGGTGCACATCTATGTTCGATGCTGCACTATTCACAACAACCAAGTTATGGAAACAGCCCAGATACCCTACAACAGATATGTGGATTAAGAAAATGTGGCAAATATACAATAGAATTTTACTCATCAGAAAAAATACATCATTTGCAAGAAAATGGATGGACCTAGAAAAAAAAATGTCAGGTTCAGAGACAAACTATGTTCCTCTCAGATGTAGAAGGTACATCTAAATTAAAAACACACATTGAGATATACTTGGTTTTATGCATAATGCAGACTAAAGGATGGTATACTTAGGGGAGAGAGAGGAGTCTAAGAACTACCGAACTGTTTTAACAAAATACCAGAAAATGGGCACAAGTTTTTGGCGGGAGGGCAATAAAGGAAGAAAATGTGGTCATTATATTCAATGTACAGTATATAAAAACTTAACTATGTTCATTAGAGGATAGGGATGGGAAGGGATGGAGAATGATAAAAGAGGTGACATGGATCAAGGTGCATTGTACTCAACCTGACTTTGGGAATTTTAAATTCTTTGTACAACTACTTTATAAAAGTTAAAAAAAGAAAAAACGGGTGGCTCATGTGTGTAATCCTAGCTACTTCAGGAGGCTGAGATCTAAGGATCACAGTTCAAAGTCAGACTGGGCAGGAAAGTCCATGAAACCCTATTTCCAATTAACTACCAAAAAAAAAAAAAAAAAAAAAAAAGCCAGAAATGGAGCTGTGGTTCAAGTAGCACAGTCCTAGACTTGCGCAAAAAAAAAAAAAAAAAAAAAAAAACTCAGGGACAGCACCTAAGCCCTAAATTCAAGCCCCAGGACAGGCACCAAAAAAAGCACAAATCTCATATGCTAATACTGCTTGCAGAATTTCTTTTCCCTTTGGAATTCACTGAAGTGCTAACAAATATAAAAACAAAACGACAATGAGTGGTATAGTCAAAACCAAGAAGTTTAGGGGCATAAAAGCTGGGGATACATTTTAAACATGTCAGAAATATCAAGTGATGCCTTATTGCTTAGTTCCTGTGGAATTAAATGACATTTAGAATTTAATTCATGCTGTACTTAGATCTAATTATCTGCTAACTATATGTAAAACTAAGCAAACCCAGACATTTCAGCTGCTGTTACGGCAGTGTCACAGTACTTATGGAATCTATACTATGTCTCTCCTCTTCGTTACACTAGTCTAAGGGCAAAAGGCATGTCATAGGTACCTTTGAATACCCTGCCTCTAATCTAAGGACTATGTCTGTCATACAATAGACACTCGATAAGGAATTACTGCATATATTCTGTAGTAGTGGCTAAAAACACAGGAAAAACCCAAAGATTGTCTTATTCTAATACCACTGTTTAGGAAGCCTAACCTCAAAAAGGCAGAACAGAGGTTTTGTTGTTGTTTTGTTTTTGCCAGTCCTGGGGCTTGGACTCAGGGCCTGAGCACTGTCCCTTGCTTCTTTTTGCTCAAGGCTAGCACTCTGCCACTTGAGCCACAGCGCCACTTCTGGCCATTTTCTGTATATGTGGTGCTGGGGAATTGAAGCCAGGGCTTCATGTATACAAGGCAAGCACTCTGCCACTAGGCCATAACCCCAGCCCCAGAACAGTTTTGAAGACAGCTTTCCCACTTGCTAAACACAGCCCTGCAGGAGTTGGTTATGATTTACATCACTACCTTCGTAGATGTTCATAAAGCATTTCGAGAAAAAAGGTAAAAGGTGGTATATAAGTATAAAATAATATACTCAAAACAGTTTAGCCAAGGTGCTATTTTTTATGGTAATGGAATGGCTGTGCGAGATTAAGGGGAGCATCCCCAAAGCTATTCTTACTGTCATCATCACGAGAACAGAATTTTTACAAAGAGGCCATCACTTTATATAGTTTATATTCTGCTACTTTCTATAGTAAACCAGGTGACAGAAAATTAAATTAAGCCACTTATTCTACACAAACCAGTACTTTTTAAAATCAGAGTTCTACATTTTACAAGTCATGTTCAATAAACACACACAAATTAGCATTTTGTACACAAATGTTTATTTCTCAATTAAACATTCCCTTTAAACACAAGGAATGAATTCTAAATCTTCATAAAGATGAATTAAAAATGAAATCCCTCCAGTATAGCGTGTGTAATCACTGCGTTCTTGGTCACTACTGGTATTTACTGTTTAACATCAAAAACAAAGACAAGTTATTTAAAAATCATGCTACTGGATTTCTAGTTCTTCCTCTATGACCAGCTCTATACTGATCTGCAATGTTTAAAAGTTTACATCACCAAATTGAAGCAAGTTTAAGGTGTGAAACAGCTGTGTATTAGACACAAAATAAACATAAAGTTACAAGATATAGTCAAGTTCATAACGAATATAGGTGTTCTTATCATCATTGTAGATTCTTGGATAGTGTGCTATGAGAGCATCTTGTGAACCAATATAGATGGAGTTGTAAATTTTCCAATACACATCTCTGACTTTCCGAGCTGGATGAAACAGACCCTAGAATAATTGAAAGTTTGTATTATTTGAGGTTTACAGAGCATGTATAATATAATTAATGTTATAAATCTTACTCCCAAGCCCCCACCAATAACCATTCTCTCATGAATATAGTTACAGTGATTTGCTTCAACACATTACATTTCCAACTTTTCTTTTAAAATATCCTTAACCTACCTGTAGACAATACTGCAACATTCTACATGGTCCAATAGCAACTCTCAGACCCTCCAGGGCTCCCATAACTGCCTGGATTACATGGGGAGATGTCTCAAACACATTGGGCCATACATAGTTCAGCAAGTGATTCAGAGAATCTTCACAACCAAACCCATAAACCCCAAGTGACATGTGTTGTACCACTGCACTTGCTGTCTGTCTGTGTACAAGGTCCCTATAATAAAGAAAAAAAAAGTTAAGATACAAGATTACATTTACAGGAAATATTCATCTGCCCATTTGGGACCTAAGTTACTAATTCAACATACTGAACAGACAAAATAATAATCTTAACAACCTTATGTACTTGATACATCCTTTTACTAACTAATGATTCCACCTGAGACATTTTGCCTTAATGGCTTAAATCGCAGTGAGGCTCCAAAGTAAGACATAATTTCTAATTAACCTTTAAAATAAATATGAATGAGAAAGTATGGTGCAGACTTACTATGCAACTAAGGAAGACATCTGTGAATCTTGCATATAATTAGCAGTAACATTTTGTTTTAAATTTTATAAACTTAAAAATGCTTGATGGCAATTCAGATATTAGCATACATGAGATACTCTATCTCTAACCACTAGAATACTGGAAGTAGAGCTCAAGTGGTAGAGCACTAACATTTAACAAAAAGCAAAGAAACAGCACCTAGGCCCCTCAAGCCCCAAGACCAGCAAAATCAATTAGTAAATAACTTTAAGTTCCTCAAGCCTCAAGACCAGTAAAATCAATCAGTCGATAACATTAAGTTTCATTCAAAAAGCTCAAATCTGGAGGGCTAGGGATGATGTAATACAGCACAGTGGTAAATCACTTGCCTAGCATGCTCCAGACGCTGGCTTTAACCACCAAAACTGCCCCAAAACAAATGTATAGGCAAACCACTCTCCCCCTTCAAAACAACTCAATTAGGGAAATAGAAATAATGTATTTTTTAAAGCTATGTTGTCAGAAATTAGGTTATGACAAATCAATGAATTATTTACTCCACTTTTGAGCATGAACATGGAATAATATAAACTGGAGTTTGTGGGAATAAAAGTAAATTCACAAACTTTGTCTCAAAGATCGTAAGAACATCTCAAAGGTCTAAGAATTTGAACTTAAATTTCTTTTGCCTAATTTATTCACCATTAGTGAAGCAATATTTCTTTTGAATAAAATTTCTAACTTAAGCCAGGTGCTAGTGGCTCACACATGCAACCCCAGTTACTCAGGAGGATGAGATATGAGGATCGCAGTTCAAAGCCAGCCCAGGCAAGAAAGTCAGAGAGACTTTTATCTCCAATTAGCTAACAGAAAACCGGAAGTGGCACTGTGGCTCAAGGTGGTAAAGCACTAGCCTTGAGAAAGAGCTCAGGAACACTGCCTAGGTGATGTCCAAACCCCTGAGTTCAAACACCATGACTGGACGTAAGTAAGTAAATAAAACGACATATGCCTTACATACATATTTTTCTGGTAACAAGGCTGAATATAATTGGTTGGCCTTTACCAACACCATGAATGACTGCCAGTCCAGGCAGGAAAGTTTGTGAGACTCTATGTCCAATTAACTACCAAAAAGCTGGAAGTAGTGCTATGGCTCAAGTGGCAGGACACTAGCCTTGAGCAAAAAAAGGCACCAGCACCAAACAAGAAAATGTTTGCTTTATCTTCGATAAAAGCTAAAAATAATGAGGTTTCTGTCACACCAATTAATTCAAGCTCAATATTTACACTAATGATGTTTGACCATTTTATTTTAGTCTACTGCTGATCCTATGCTTTCTCGGAACTCAGGAAGGAATGGGACACTGTCCCTGAGTGTAATTTTACACTCAAGGCCAGCAATCTACCACTGTGAGTTATAGTTACACTTCTGGTTTTCTGGTGGTTAACTGGAGGTTAGTCTTACAGATTTTTCTGCCTGGGATGATCCTTATATCTCAGCCTCCTAAATAGCTAGGATTACAGGTGTGAGCCTTTTTCCTTTTCTTTTTTTGAGCTTCAACAAAGCCAATTTTTACTTTCATAGGAAGTATCAAAGCACATAGCACATAATCACCATTTAAGGCAAAAGCAAAATAATGAATTGTCTGAAAAAAATCAATCTATACAAAACTAGCCTGTAGGATGCACGGAGTCAGACCTTACTGGGTGACAGTCTCAATTTTCTACTTTAACCCAGATATTTTCAGCACAGCTAAAATGACAAAACTAGTTACATTCAATATGGCAAATATTATATTTTGTTTTCTTCACAAATATTCTAAAATGTGTAGTGTGGTCCTGCTTATTACAATTTGAAGAGTGGGCTAAGAGAAGACACATATACTTGGTTAAAAGTCCTATGGGACCTATGGACACAGCATTGTATATATGCAAAGATAGTTCTTAGGTTTTTGTTTTGGTTTTTTGGCCAGTCCTGGGGGCTTGGGACTCAGGGCCTGAGCACTGCTCCTGGCTTCTTTTTGCTCAAGGCTAGCACTCTACCTCTTGAGCCAC
Source organism: Perognathus longimembris pacificus (assembly GCF_023159225.1). Lineage (NCBI taxonomy): Eukaryota > Metazoa > Chordata > Mammalia > Rodentia > Heteromyidae > Perognathus > Perognathus longimembris. The sequence goes on along the minus strand of NC_063164.1, from coordinate 32,301,689 downwards.
AGCTCCACTTCTGGCCTTTTCTGTTTATGTGGTGCTGAGGAATCGAACCCAGGGCTTCCTGCATGTTAGGCAAGCACTCTACTGCTAAGCCACATTCTCAGCCCAGTTTTTACGTTTTAAAAAAGTAATAACACAAAGGTAATTTTAGGAGAAATGAAACAAGATTTAAGGAAAAAGAAAGGAATAGACAAAGAAGTAGTAACTGACATTAAAAGCAGATTGAAACCCTGGCAGGCCTGATTCATTATAGGTTCTAGTTTTAAAATTCCAAATTTCTCTACGCATATAATTTAAAAGTATCTTAACATATACTTCTTTGAAAAGTAGTTCAACCTGGTATAGCTTGATGATTTTTTTTCTTTAATGAAGCTTTAAAATTTATTTTAAGCATTCAGATTATTTGATTGTTCTAAACTGTGCAGGAAAGTGTCTTTTTAATATTATCTAATCCCTTATTAGATGTTTTAGTTAATTTAGAAATCCTTACGGATCTTACCTATATTACCAGATGGCTTTTAGCCATATTGTTTCTTTAGCAAGCTGATTACTGTCGTGCTTTGAGTGCATTTATTTTATGACAACAAAAATTCTAGTTGGAGGGCTGGGAATGTGGCCTAGTTGGTAGAGTTTAGCATGCATGAAGCACTGGGTTCAATTCCTCAGTACCAGATATATAGAAAAGGCCAGAAGTGACGCTGTGGCTCAAGTGGTAGAGTGCTAGCCTTAAGCAAAAGACACACACACACACACACACACACACACACACACACACGAAACATTTTTCTTAGAAGCTCTTTGCACCTGTGTTTGTGCTCTTAGTAGCAACCTTCCTAATAAATTTAATCACCATACATTACATCACATTAATAATTGCACAAATAATAAATCATGCTGATCCTGAGCTTTTGAACTCAGGGCTGAGGCAATCGCTCAGCTTTTTTCACTCAAGAACAGTGCTCTCCCACTATAGTCACAGCTCCACTTTTTGGTGCTTCACTGGAGATAAGAGTCTCACAGACTTAACTATCAGAGCTGTCTTTGAGTCATGATCCTCAGATCTACACCTCCTGCGTAGCTAGAATTACATGTGTGAGCCACCAGCACCCAACCTGACCAAATTTCAAAAATTAAAGTTCATTATTTTTCAAAATGTATTTAGCCTAAGGAGTTAAGAATAGAAAAGTCATATCTACTATGGATTATAGTAATATTTCTTTAGCACCACCACAACAAATGTCATCTAATAGTTACTCTAGTAAGTCCTAAAAACAAAGAACTATAATTATTTTTTGGCACTGAATTCAAGTCACTTACCTATCCATTAAAGCATCTTCCAGTAATGGTGTTACAGCATAAATGTAATCTTTTCCCATTTCACCAATATACTCAAACAAGAATGAGAGTGATTTTAATACTCCATTTTGAACATTCAGTTCAGGAACTCTGTATTCATTCATTAAGGCAGGAAGTACCGTGAAGGGTGAACACGTTTCAGCAACAATAGCTATTGCTACAGTGGTACAAACTCTGTTTTGCCTTTCCTGAACTTTAAGGTTGTTTAAAAGCGTAGCCAATACATCATGAGGGCTGGGAAAGAAAAAAAAAAAAAACATTTATATTACACTAAGTCATTATTTTCTCAGAAGGAAAATAAACAATGCAATACTTTTAAATCACTAGTGATTTAGGTTTTTTTTTCTACATTATATAAATTAAACTTCTGGTTTTAAAGACAGTTAACTATTTAAATTCTTTCAATTAAAGGAAATTTTAAGGGGTCAAGAGTATTCAAAACCCTAGTCCCCCACCAAAAATTGTATTTTTCACTTTTCTACCTCCCCTCCCCCTGCAATTTACTTTTACTACATCTGTTCTTCTCCCCACCCACCCCCCTTTTTGTTTTTTTTGCCAGTCCTGGGGCTTGGACTCAGCACCTGACCGCTTTACCTGGCTTGTTTTTGCTCAGGCTACCACTCTACCACTTGAGCCACAGCACCACTTCCAGCTTTTTCTGTTTATGTGGTGCTGAGGAATCGAACCTAGGGCCTCATGCATGCTAGGCAAGCACTCTACTGCTAAGCCACATTCCCAGCCCTCTCCCCCCTTTTAAGGCACTTCTTTTGCATTACTCAGAGGGAAATTGGGGCTAAAAAGTTTTGAACAGCTATTCATGCAGATTTCTTAAGAGTACATCTCTACTGAAACCAAAATGTTACTATGGCCAAGAAACAAAAAGTGTTTGTGTAGGGAACCACTTCACCTATTTTTTGGGGGGGAGAGGGGTTACACTGGCTTGAATTTAGGGCTTCTGGCCCTCTCAGCTTTTTCCTCTCAAGGACTGTGCTCTACCACAGGTCCCACACCTCTACTTCCAGCTTTTTACAGGAAAACTGGAGAAAGAGTATCATGGACTATTCTACATAGACTGGCTTCAAACCCTGATCACTGAGATCTCAGCCACCTAAGTAGCTAGGGTTACAAGCATGAGCTACCAGTGCCCAGGCTCAATCTAAATTTATATATTTCTTGGAAATATTTTCTTAATTACCAAGTACATAATCAAATAAATGCCTCATTTGCTACAATTACTGCTTTCTCCTAGCTTGATTCTGAAGAAGAAATAACCACAGGTTAATTCATAAAGCAACTACAGTCCTGTTCATCTGTGGATTAATCTTAGAAGTAACGTTTTTTAAAATATGTATTATACTAAGATACGAATTACATTTCTATAATTAAGACTTCCTTTAATATCTTAAGTCATATCCCAAAAAGAACCAACAATTTTCAATTTTTCTAAAAATGGGATTGTTGACTCCCTAAAAATACCTACAATCAGTTAAAGAATTTAAAGCCTCCATCTATTTTAATTCAATTAAAAATTTAAGAAACTATTTTAAAATTTGGAAGGTCAGAGGTCAACTACACTGATTATACTATGATTATAGTATACACTGATTATACTATTATGCTATGACCCCAAAAGCGTTTTCTAACATCATAATGGATTTATTGCAATAAAATGGAAATTGGAAATAATACTTACCCAATGGCCTTTGCAATATAACCAAATGTGTTGACTGTGGCTCTACGAATAGCTTTTTTGTGAGCTTTTAAGAGCTCTAAAAGCTCAAAGCAAATCCTCATCCACTCTCTTGCAGACACATATTCAGCTCCCCTAATTAAAGAAAAAGTAATTATTATTATAGTATTAAAGCTTTGGGGGTTGTTTTTGAAGTGCTAAGGGAATCAAACTCAGGGCCTTATGCATGTCAAGTAAGCATAAATCTGAACCCCACCAAGGAAAAGTTTTTAAAAATAAATTTGTTCTGAAGGCATCATGGCTCAGTAGTAGAGTGCCTGCCTCATATATACAATGCTTTGAGTTAATACCTCACTAAGAAAACAAAACTATATTTGCAAATTCAGTTCTGAAATCATGATTAACTATCTCATTTTAAGCACTAAATAGAAATCCTATTAGTCTTTTAAAAGGCTACCAATCTCCACTATTAGCCAAACTGAAAGTTGATTGAAAATATTACTATTTCACATCCTGATCACATACATTTATTTTTTTGTTTTTGGGGTTTTTTTTGTTGGTCATATGGCTTGAACTCTTCAGCTCAAGGCTAGCATTTTTACCACATGAGCCACATTGCCACTTGGCCACTTCCTGTTTTTCTGGTGGCTATGTGGAGAAGGGTCTCATGGACTTTCCTGCCCAGGCTGGCTTTGAACCTCGATCCTCAAACCTCAGACTCCTAAGAAGCTAGGATTTTAGGTATGAGCCACCAGTGTCTGGCACATATACTTGATATTAAGCAAATGTGCTAACTGAAAAAAACTGGCTAAGTGTAAAAACCAGTACGTTAATAAAAATGCTTAGATCAAATGAATGGATCAAGGAAATGTGGTACACATATACAAATGGAATTTTTACTCATCTATCAGAAAGAATGATTTTATGTAATTTGCAGGGAAATGGATAGACCTAGAAAAAATAATGTTAAGTGAAGTCAGAGACAAATGGCACATGTTGTTCTCCTATGTGGAAGTTAGATCTAATATACAAACATGCATGGTGACACATGGTTGCATGCATACACACAAAAACAAATGAACTTAAAGGATGATATACTTAGGAGAGAATAATGAAGAGGTGACATTTATCAAGATGAACTGTAATCATAACCTGACTTCTGGAATTGAAACTACTTTGTACAACTACTTACTTTAAAAAAATGTTTAGGTAATCTGCTTACCTATCAGCAATACGTCCAACAAGATCAATACAATTTTCTTGTACTTTTTCATGTCTGTTCTTTAAGATAGGGGTGAGTCTAGGCAGCAGATCTTTAATTGGTGGAGTCATCTTATGCATACCTATTTAATAGAAGCCAATATAGTATGAGTTGTTTGAACTGTGTAACTTTTATTCTTCCTTTTTAATTTCCAATGTACTACACATGACTATGCATAAATATAAACTTATAGCTGCCTATGGAAAGAGAAAGCCCCAGATTCTGATCAGACTCAGAACTGCTTTTAACTTTTCATTAAGAATTTTCGATTATGCGTGGAAATGAAAGAAATCAGCGAAGTGATTTAAATGATGGATACTCAGTAACAAAAAAAAAAGTTTTATTTGTTTCTGAAATGTACTTGTACACTGACATTTAAATATGGGGACAGCTTATGTTCCGGCCATACACAGCAATATAAGCCAGAGGTAGACATGTAAATTAAAGCAAAACTTTCCAGAAAGGGCCCCCTTACCCTTTAACTGCAAAACAAACAGATCTCCAGTCTCCCTGCAATGCAGGGTATACTTGGATGGTATTTACACCTATGAAGAGAGAAAAAAGGAGGCAGCTGGCAGGGGCTCTTGCTCTAACTGCTTGCTCTGATTCTCTTTCCAGTGTTTTGCCCACAATATAACTCCCTGCAAACCAGAGCCCCACAAGTGGCCAAGGAAATATGACTGTTGGCAAGTCATCATCTTTCAAGTACAGAGAAAGGACTGGGTTGAACTGGAAATTATATGCAAATGCAATCACTCAAATATCTATACTGCATAAATATTTCTTATTAAAATAAAAAAACAGCTATTTTCTATTTCTTTAAGGCCTATTTTTGGCAGTAAGTAATAGCAATGAAGGAATAGAAGAAACCATTTGTTTGCTTTATTATATATCCCTAAAAGAATACAAAGGTTCTCTATATCCAACATTATTTTCATATACTTGTGTTTTGACTTTGGGTTAAAAGACTGAATTGATAGCTTTAAAGCTTGGGTATAAAGAGACAAGTTAATAATAATAATCAGTTCACTTTTCTAGCCAGTTAAGTTCCTTGAACTTAGGACAAGCAAGCAAGCAAATAAAACAATAACTTGTCATAGTAACTAATACAAGGTTGAATAAATATTGAAGAATTCACTCTAAAGCTTAACTGAAACATCAAGGTTGCCGTCTTCCCCTTACAGGACATGACAGTATCTTCCAGCTGAAACCAAGTTATGTACACCATGATCTCTAAGCTATGTCAGTTCTAAGTACTTCTAAAATAGTAAGGGTACTTTAAATAAGACTTACAAAGGTAAAACTTTTGTGATTTCCCAACTTATGTACAATCTCGAAGTAACCAAATTCACCCAACTCCTAAGTATGACTATATAATTTTAATTTCCAAAACACAAAGAAAGTTCAAACAACAATGAAAATTCTCACATAACCAGCAAATTCCATACCTATGACATTTACAATAGCCTTCAGTGCTCCAAGAATGCTGCCCAATACTTCAGGGTACTCTTCACCCAAATATTCATACAACACCACACCCAAGTGCCCCATCAGTTTTTCCTATAAAAGAAATAATGGCAAAATGGTTTTTTTTTTGTTTTCTTATATTAAAACTGCTTGTTGAAGAAGAATTTGGAACAAAGAGTTACCTCTTGACAAGTCTTCATGACAACAGCAGTTCGAGAAATCAAGTCAGCCGCCTGTTGCCTAACTTTCGCTGATTTGTTATTCAAACGCCACAATACAGTACCACATATCTGAGGCAAGTATGGTTTTACTCGCTTGCCAAGAGCATTGACCACTGTGCCAAAGCCATTCAGCATTACTGAGTCCTTTAAAAAAAAGTCATGAAGAATCATAATTTAGTTCTTTCTGACAACTGATATTTAGTAATGTTCAGTCTTTCCCAACTTACCCAAACACAACTTGTTTGTTTTTTTAAACCCTAATGCTAAGTTAAAAGAACATTGGCAAGCAAATGAAAAAACTACTTCAACCTGGGAGTGAGGGGAGGGGTGACTGTGCAAAAAGAAATGTACTCTTTGCCTGACTTATATAACTGTAACCCCTTTGGACATCATCTTTGTAATAACAATAAAAAATTAAATTAAAAAATTACTTCAAGGAATGTGTTTCAAGTGACAAGAGTGTCTGTCTACCAAGACACTAGCTCTGAGTTCAAATCTCAGTACCACCCCACCCTCCACGAAAAAAAAACTATAAATATACATTACTTTAAATGTAATGTACTTCTGAGGAAGATTTGTTTTAAAATAACATACTGAGGGACACTGGTGCCTCAGGACTAGAATCGCATCTGAGCTTAGGAGGCTGAGATCTGAAGATCAAGACTCAAAACCAGCCTAGGCAGACAAATCTGACTCTTACCTCCAATTAACAAGCAAAAAGCCAGAAATGGGAGTTGTGGCTCAAGTAGTAGAGCATCAGCTATGAGTAGAAAGAAAAAAGCCAAGCAAGAGCTCTAGGCCCTGAGTTCAAGCTCCAGTATGCACCCATGTGAGCATACACACACACACACACACACACACTTGTGAGAAATAGCCTGACGTGGTAGATTCTTGCTAATAACAAGGCTATTTAACTTTTTTCCATTTGGTTCCACACACCCTGAACTGATAGTCTTCAAAAGATCAAAAAGTTTCCTATCAGGTGTATTAGCCCAGGGATTCTTAGAACTTTTACCTTGGATTTCCCAGTAAGTCTCTTGTAAAGTAGCATGCTTTTCTACAGAAATGAGTGTAATAACTTGCCACAATAATTAGTTGTCATTACCTCTGTAGTCTGTTCTTGGAAAGCATAAAGAATACCATCAATCAGCTGTTCTTCAAGTTTATGATCAATATCTGCTGCTCCTAAGTTGCCCATAATTTTCTCAATTGTTTCCATCACCATTTTCCGGTACTGTTCAGCTTCATCTTTCAGATCATCTACAATCCTAGATATAATTTCTGCTGCACCTACTTTATTTGCCAACTCCACAGTAGTATCAACCAACTAAAAAGACAAAAAAAAAAAAAAAACTTTTCTATATACTGGTCTTTCAAAGAAACAAAGCAACATAAACCCCAAATAATCTATGTACAGTGCTTACTTAGCTAATGACAATGATGAAAAATCTAGCTAGAAAAGTAACTAGAAAATTTAAGTCTGAAGTCAGTTTGATTCAAAGTAAAATGGTTACCCATGTTTTAGGTGGCCAGAAAAAAAACCCACTGAATTTACTAAAGAAAGATACCAATTTTTAGTTTAGTGCTTATACTAGATTACAAATCATAGAATTGGTTAATGAATGTCTATCTCCTTTCACAAACAAGCACATATAAACTGTGGGATAATCACAGTAAAATATACCAGAAAAGCATTCAGGGTGAGTGAACAATTAGTCAAAAGGATTTTACAATAAAATCCTACCTGTCGGTAATTTCTTCTATCCAAAGCCATTCTGTGCTGCCAGAAATGTTTAAAGAAAGGAGGAAGAATCTCTGTTTTTATGTAATTTGCTTCTACACCGTCTGTCCCACAACACTGTTTTACCACCTAAAAGATTTTTAAAAGTAATTATTAAATTGAAATATAATAGTGATGCAATGAAATGTAGGCTAAAAAATGTTTATAGAGGGGCGGGGAGTGGGGCGTGGAAAGTTTATAAACATTCTCTTTAAGCCACATGCACAATCCCAGGAGGCTAGAGTATGGAACAGTTACCTTCAGTACAATTTTCTTCATTTCTTCATCAGGAGATTGGAATTCTCGAATAAGAATTAACATCACTTCTCTAGTATAGTAGTTGGCATATTCTGCATCCATGAGAGGAATAAGATATCCAATAGCCTTTAAGAAAGCAGCTAAACCCTATTTTTTTTTAAATATTCGTAAGAAAAAAAATATTCGTAAGTTAGACTTATGGTGGCTTAAGTTTGTTGAGGAGAAATAAAAAACAGAATCTAATAGATGGATTTACCTTTCCTCTGTGTTGACGAATACCCTTCCATAGAGGTTTGAGCACAGAATCAAAAGATTCAATACCATAAGGTGTTGCTGCTTCAGCCAAGGCAGCAATAGCCAAAGCACTGATGGTCCTAACTTTCTGTTGCTCATCCACAAGACCTATAAAATCAAAAACATGTTTGAACTATGAAGCAACACTACTTGGTTGGCACAGTATGATCCGGATTAAAGCAATATATCTAACCATTTAGCCAAAGTAGACAAACCTGTTCACATTAGATAAAATTAGTAAAAAATATATCTCCAAATTAGTAACCCAAATTTCAGTTGTTTTATAAAAGCCAATTTATATTACAACTCACCATGTTCAATGATTTCAACTAAACTTCTGAGATGTGGCAAGATAGCACAGCCCATAAGAATAGCTATCTGCTGTACAATCTTAATGCCAGTGTGTCTCGCTTGCCAAGATTTCTTGCTTTTGCACACAGCTTTTAAGAAGGGCAATAAAGAAGGAATGCCCAGGGCAGAGGCTACAACAGCAAAAGCTCTAGCTGTTGTGTTACGGACATACTCATCCATGTTATCTATATCAGGTCTCATGGTAGAAATCATAGTAGCCAGACCAGCTGCCTAAAAGGAAAGATACAAGAACAGAATTAATCCTCAACTATTTTTTTATTATCAAAGAATCCAATCAACAGGTGCAAGCTTTCTTCTCTGAAAAAATGTGAATACCTTTGCCAAGTTAGAAATAATCTCTCGGCCTTCCACTCTAGCATAGTAGTCTTCATCAATCAACAGTGGTTCAATGACCACAAGAATCTGAAAAAGAAAAACAAAATAGTTACACTTAGGGCTGGGAATGTGGCTTAGCAGTAGAGTGCTTGCCTAGCATGCATGAAGCCCTGAGTTCGATTCCTCAGTACCACATACACAGAAAGGCCAGAACTGGGCACTGTGTAGAGTGCTAGCCTTGAGCAAAAAAGAAGCCAGGGACCACAGTGCTCAGGCCCTGAATCCAAGCCCTAGGACTGGCAAAAAAAAAAAAAAAAAAAAAAAAGTTACACTTAAATACCAACTACCTATTTCATATTCATGTAAAACAAAAGAAATTTATATTCATCAGACTTTGTTAAACAAGGGGAAAGTTCTCTAAAAACTTTAGGTACATAATTTCAAATTCCAGATATAGATGAATATTTGAGAACTAAATGATGTAAATAAATAATATTAAAAATAGTAACTTCGGGGCTGGGGATATGGCCTAGTGGCAAGAGCGCTTGCCTCTTATACTTGAAGCCCTGGGTTCGATTCCCCAGCACCACATATACATAAATGGCCAGAAGTGGCGCTGTGACTCAAGTGGCAGAGTGCTAGCCTTGAGCAAAGAGAAACCAGGGACAGTGCTCAGGCCCTGAGTCCAAGGCCCAGGACTGGCAAAAAAAAAAAAAAAAAATAGTAACTTCGGGGGGGGATCAATTGGGGGGGTGTAAAGGGAGGGAGTACAATCAAAGCACATGACATACGAAGCATGACTAGCATGAATCCATATACAAAAAAAGCCAGGCTCTAGTGGTAAGAGTGCTTGCCTCGTATACATGAAGACCTGGGTTCAATTCCCCAGCACCACATATATAGAAAACGGCCAGAAGTGGCGCTGTGGCTCAAGTGGCAGAGTGCTAGCCTTGAGCAAAAGGAAGCCAGGGACAGTGCTCAGGCCCTGGGTCCAAGCAGGACTGAGGAAAAAAAAAAAAAAAAAGTCAGGCTCACATCTATGAACCTAGCGACTCAGGAGGCTGACAGCTGAGGATCAAATTTCAAAGCTAGCCCAGGAAAAAGTCTATTGAGACTCAACCTCCTATTAACCAGCAAAAATCTAGAAATAGAGGTGTTGCTCAAGTGGCAGCACACTAGCCTTGAGTAAAACACTACAAGAGTGGAAGGCTCTGGGTTCAAGCCGCTGTACGTGTCCAAATAAATAAATCAATAATTTGCTTTAAATTGTAATAATTTAGCAAGGGAAAGGTTGACATTGTCCAAAAAGAAATGTACTCACATTACCTGACTTATGCATTGTAACTACTCTGTAAATCATCATTATAATTTAAAAAAAAAAGAGGGGCTGGGAATGTGGCTCAGAGGTAGACAGTTTGCCTAGCATGAATGAAGCCCTGGATTCAATTCCTCAGCACCACATAAACCGAAAAAGCTGGAAGTGGCACTGTGGCTCAAGTGGTAGAGTGCTAGCCCTGAGCAAAAAGAAGCCAGGGACAGTGCTCAGGCCCTGAGTCCAAGCCCCAGGACTGGCAAAAAACAAAAAAAGAATACCTATCCACATCCTCATCTACTGTTAATAAAGGCAAATGAAAAATTGAGTAGCATCAATCAATTATAGTACAGATAGCACAAAATGACATCGATATATATTTGTATTTGTGTATATAATGTATTCTGCAAAAAAAAAAAATCTGGAAGACTGACCTAAAATATTAATTTAACAAACATACTGTTAAACCAATATTTAACATGGGTTAGCTCTAAGCATGTTTTTCCTTTACACTGTGAATATACAGAATCGGCTAAAGTTTTGTAGTTTTAAAATTTCAATATATGAACAAGATGAAAAACAAAGAAAAAATCAATGAATTGCTCTTATAGTAAAAGTATCTGGGCAGGGCGTTGGTGGTTCATGCCTGTAATTACTTCAAGAGGCTGAGATCTGAAGATCACAGTTGTAAGCCATCCCAGAAAGGAAAAGTATGACTTGTATCTCCACTAAAATACCAAAAAAGCCTTAAGTGGAGCTGTGGCTCAAGTGGCAGAGCACTAGTCTTGAGCAAAAAGCTCAGACAGCGCTTAAGCCCTAAATTCAAGCTCCAGGACCATCACAAAAGAAAAAGAAAAGAAAAAAAAACTACTACATTTTATATAGAGAGAGGCCCAGGCCCTGAGTTCAAGCACCAAGACTGGCACTCCCCTCACCCCCCCCCCCCCAAAAAAAAGGAAGTAATGGTGTGGCTTAAACGGTAGTGTCAGACTTGTGCCAAGCAAGAGCATAAGGTTGTGTGAATTTAATACCATTAATGGCATGCATGCAACATGCACACACACACACAAAAATCAACCATGAGAAATACTACTTGAAAACAAACCTTGTGCACATATGGTCGTACTAAGTCATCAAGTTTGTATAATATTCTATCAATAACTTTCACAAGTAAATGACGCTCTTGATCCTCAAGCGTAGGAGACATCAGTAGAGGAAGAATCTGATTAAACAAAGGCCCAGCTCCAAATTCACGAGCTTTATCAGTAATCTGACGCAATGCAGCCTGGGAAAAAAGGTAAATTTTCTTTATAATCAAATATTTTGAAAGAGGAAATTCCAGGAATATTTCCTATAGTTTAATATTTTAGTGATACACTTGCAAAAATTTTATGTAGAGGAACATAAGATCATTTTTGTCAAAATAACTGAAGCCTGAACTCATTTGACAAAAAGACAACATTTTCAGCTAAGAACATAAAATGTTTTAATTCCCATAAAAGACCTCCCATCTTAGAGCTATAAATGGTTTTATAATAGTTCTTTACAAAATCTTACTAATTAAGACCTCAAAGAAGCTGGGTGCTCACATCTGTAATCCTAGCTACTTGGGTGGCTGAGATCTGAGAATTACACACCAAGCAGTAAAGTCCATGAGACTCATCTTCAATTAACCACCAGAAAACTGAAGTAGAGGTATGGCTACACTTTGAAGTGGTAGAGCACTAGCCTTGAGCGAAAGAGCTCAAAGACAGCATCCAGGACCTGAGTTCAAGCCCCATAACTGACAAAAATAAAATACAGATCTCCAAGACAAAAAAAAAGGCACTTTTTTCCATACAATTATTTGAACAAAGTTCTGATTAGAGATTTAAATATTTCATTTTATCTTTCCTTTGTGCTACACCCTTGGTGAAGATGATGAGAACACTTAAAATTTTCTAAACGTAAGTGTTAACAAACTGTTATTTACCTTTCTCATTGGAGGTGTTCCATTCTTAATTTTTAACAGCAACTTCATTATCTTTCTTTCTTTTTGCTCTTCTGGACTAAGTGTTGATTCATCCACATCAACCTAGAGTAGGAATTAGAGGTAGGTGAAGACACTGATAATTTCAAAACAAAAAGTAATTCATTTCCATTATTATCACTTACCAGTAGTTTGTCAAAGTACTGAATGTCGTCAGGTTTTAAAAATGGAAGATTTCCAGATGGCTGGTCATTAACACTTTTCATGGTTCTATCTTCAGTTTGCATATGGAAACCAGTCATACCACCTAAAGGTGTTGGAGTTGCAGTCAGCTTCCGAGCTGGAGTTCGTATAGGAACATAACCAGCTGGAGGGGGAAGTACCTAACAGAGTTACAAGACAATTTAGGATTTTCTTGCTGTTAGACACTGAAAAACTACATAGCACAAAACATTTGCACTAAAATATTTAACAATGTTAGCTAGAAACTTTTAATTTGGAGAAAAATCGGATACTTATCTTACAATTCTAACAGAATTTTGAAGTACTTATCATAAATATTCATATTTCTCATTTAGTAACTAATATTTAGGAATATCATGAATGTGAGAAATAGGAAATATATGAGAAAAGATTTTAACACTAATCACTAGCCTGGCACCAGTGGCTCACACCTGTAAACCTAGCTACTCAGGAGGCTGAGATCTGAGGATTGTGGTTCAAAACCAGCCCAGGCAAGAAAGTCTGTGAGACTCTCATCTCAAATTAACCACCAGAAAACCGGAAGTGGCACTGTGGCTCAAGTGGTAGAGCCTTGAGCTCAGGGACAGAGCCCAGGCCCAGAGTTCAAGCCTAACAACTGACAAAAAATAAGAATAAAAAATGAACTGATAACTTTCAAACAGTAATTTATATAACCATAAAAGCAAATGTCAAATAAATAATTTGGAATTCATTAAGCTTCAGTCAGGGCTGGGAATATGGCCTAGTGGTAGAGTTCTTGCCTCGCATACATGAAGCCCTGGGTTCCATTCCTCAGCAAAGAAGCCACAAATAGCACTGTGGCTCAAGTGGCAGAGTGCTAGCCTTGAGCAAAAAGAAGCCAGGGACAGTGTTCAGACCCTGAGTTCAAGGCCCAGGACTGGCAAAAAAAAGGGGGGAAGGGGAGAACCAACCTTGAGTCAATAATTTCCAAAAAGCTTCACCTGAACTAATAACGTAAGTATTCATTTTGGTAAAAAAAAAAAAAAAAAACTTGCAATGGCTTATACAATATATAAGTTTATGTTCTAGTAATAAAATTAAACATCATTCACATAAAGATCTTAAGTATAAAAACAAATCTGTTAAGTCTAAAACTATTCGAAACAAGTCAAAGCCTAAACCAAAATACTTCCCAATGCCCTATAAAACACACCACTTAAAGCTCTCTGTAAAACCAGTAAAATTTCTTTTAAAAACTAGACAGGGGGACTGGTGGCTAATGCTTGTAATCCTACTCAGGAGGCTAAGATCTGATGACTGTAGTTTAAAGCTAGCTTGAACAGCAAAGTAAATAGACTCTTAACTGTAATTAAGCACCAAAAAGAAAGTGCGGCTATGAATCAAGTAGTAGAAAAGCTCTGGGACTACCACCCAGGCCTTCAATACATGCCCTAGTACTGGCACACACAAAATGACCCCTAATACACAGGACACAGGTTTTGTGTTTTTTGTTTTTTTTTTTAAATAAGTGTAAATTCCTGGGCAGAGTACATGCATACAACAGATCTTCTCTAATGAGTCTGAACTACTGCATACAACTGTCAATTAGATTAAAAATTAAATTTCTGTAACTATGTGGATGACAACTGTGTTATTACCCAATAATACTTTGTTAATGTATGTAGGCTCCAAGAGGGGAGCATGAATTAAAAGTTACAGCTGGGCCAGTGGCTCACACCTACAATCCTGCTAACCTGGGATTGGGAAGAAAGAGAGGTTTAAAACCAGCCAGGCAGAAAATTTCAAAAAATCTCTTCTCAACAGAGCACTTGATGCTGTGGTGAATGCTATGATCCAAGCTACACCAGGAAAAATGATATAGGTAGACTGCGCCCCAGCACATGGCTGGGCAGGAAGCAAGACACTATCTCAAAAGTAACCAGGAAATGGGCTGGGGATATGGCCTAGTGGCAAGAGTGCTTGCCTTGTATACATGAAGCCCTGGGTTCAAGTCCCCAGCACCACATATACTGAAAACGTCCAGAAGTGGTGCTGTGACTCAAGTGGCAGAGTGCTAGCCTTGAGCAAAAGGAAGCCAGGGACAGTGCTCAGGCCCTGAGTCCAAGTCCCAGGACTGGCAAAAAAAAAAAAAAGGAAAAAAGTAGGGCAGAAAAAAAAATGCCCCTGCACTGGTGTTTCACACCTGTAATCCTAACACCTCAGGAAACTGAGACCTAAAGGATCACTCCTTAAAGCCAATCACAGCTAAAACGTCCAAGAGACTCTATCTCTAATTAACCAGCAAAATGCTGTGCTAGAGGTGTGGCACAGCAGTAGTGTACCAGCTATGCATAAGACAGCCAACGAAGAGCCAAAGTTCAAATCCTGATGCTGACACACACCCACACCCACACAAAAAAAAAGACTGTAGTTGTGGCTTGGAGGAAGACCCTGAGTTCAAACTCTAGTACCTCCAGAAATAAGAGCTTCCTATTCATTTATTTTCCATCTAAATTATTTTTCAGTTTAAACTGAAATGGACAAAGTAGAAACAGCAAAAAGAACAGAACGGTATTAGTAAATCTAAGCAAAGCCAGTACAAACTTACCTTTTTTCCAACAATTAACAAGAAAATTTGCATCCTAAATATCACCACATTCATACTGACAGTTATTACCTTATATCCTTCTGGAAACATGGCATCCAACTCTTCATCAGAGAGAGGGCGATTTCGCTCATCAATTTCTCTCTCCCATCTCCAGGCTTGAAGCTGTTCAGGAGTCATGCTCATTATGTGACCTGCAAAAATTGGTACAAAGTTTGTTTTTGTTTTGTCAGTCATGGGGCTTCAATTCTGGGCATGGGCACTGTCCCTGAGCTCTTCAGCTCAAGGCTAGCACTCTACCACTTGAGCCACAGCATCACTTCTTGGCAAAGGTTTTAACAATCAACAGTACAAGACTTTAATCATTACATAGCCTCTTTTCCTAAAAGGACCTGAGATAATAAAGATCAACCTTAATATTTAATTGCTTTTATGTAAACTCAGACTAATTTTTGTACTACTGTTACTAAAAAGCTGACATTAACAGCACACACACAAAAATCACACACATACACACAAAAATCACACTCACACACACACAGAGAAAAATTCAAGAATGAATTCAATCATTTTATTCTTCCAATAAAAGAGTTTCTACCTGGAGTAGGAGTAGCCATGTTCATGGCTGGTGTGCCAATTGGTGTTTTTCCAGGTGTCAGAACAGGAGTGCTTCCACCCATCTGACTAGCTGGTGTTTCATCCCAACGTGATTTTCTTTTGCTGGCTCCAGGAGTCGGTGTTTCACCAATTGAATCTCCACCTCGATCCGTTCGAGGAGTCTCGGCCCATCCACTTCCATGTCCGGGAGTATCTTCAGAGAAAAGAAAAAAGCAATAATATTAACTATTGTTAAAACAACAGTTTAAACTCAAAAAGCTGAAATAATAAGGTGGTGATGAAGTTTAAAAGCAGAAGGTTCCTAAAACAGACACAACATTTAAAGTTTTAAAGTCCAATTCTTTTATGAATTCCCTTATCACATACATAATAATATGACTAAATGGAAAAAGCAAACTTTTTTCCAAATATGATACCAGTGTACACACCTATCCACTGTTTTATACCACATTTCTCCACACAAAAAACTAAACATAGCAAATATAATTGATCTTAATTTGCCAGAACTATTTTCAGTTTAAGTGAAGTACACCTTCTGATCATCGCAACAAGAAAAGGCAAATTCAGAGACAAACTATAGGACAAAGGTTCCCAGGGGAGAGGAATTACTGTTAACGGGTAAAGTTTATGGTTGGAATAATGAAAAAACTCCAAGAAATGAATAGTAGGACTGTACATACTATAAATATACTTAATAAATTATAAACTTAAAACAGTTAAAATAAATTTTATGTCTGCTACATTTAGCCACAATGAAAAACAAAAGGTGCCAAATATGTTAGGGAGGACATTCCTATAATCCCAGCACTCAGTAGGCAAAAGCAGAAGGCTAGCCTGAAATACATGACCAAGACCCTGACTCCTAAACAAGAACTAATAAAGATAGTAACAAAGACACCCACAAAAGGTTACAGTCAGCCAGGTACCATAGGCATGAGCCTATAATTCTAGCTACTTAGGAGGCTGAGATCTGAAAATCAAGGTTCAAAGTCAGCCCAGGCAGAAAGCCCATAAGAGTCTTATCTTTAACTAACCAACAAAAAGCTCGAAATGCAGGTGTTGCTTAAGTTGTAGAATTCCAATGCTAACTGAAAAAGCTAAGTTCTCTTATAAGGCTCAGCTCAAAGTGGCCCTGCTCACATGGCCCTGAATTCAAGCTCAGTACTGTACCCCAATCCAAAACATGACTAGTCTAGAAATTCTCCTTTGTCTTAAGATGCTTCCTAAAGTAACTCTTAAGCCTCTTCAAAAAGGAAAAATAATTAGGTAAATGATCTGTTCAGTTCTTTAAATCCACAGGAGCTGATCATTTATCCTTTAAGAACTAAAAGGAACAGATCTGTCAAAATACACCACTTAAGTCAACATTTTACCTAATCACATTCACACTCCACTCAAAGTACCTCTCTCTGTTTTGGGAGTCTCATCCCATCTGTTTTTACGAGCACTGGAAGTTGCGCCTCCATGTCCTGGTGTTGCATGGCCTGGTGTATCGCCTCGTCCAGGAGTAGCAGCTCCTGCAGGTGTATGACTAGGAGTAGGATCCCAAATTTTTGAGCCTGGGGTTGCTCCAGGAGTCTCACTTCCTTTTGCACGACCTGGTGTCTCATCCCATCTTAAGGAAGGGGTATGCCCAGGTGTCTGAACAAAGCAAAAAGTACTTTATTTCACAAACACACTAGAAATTCTGTCAAACAAGAAATATTTAGTTTGGTATTCTATAATTAATTAAATGTTGACTACCCTGCTTTAAAAAAGAAGCCCATAAGCCAGGTGCCAATGGCTAACATCTGTAATCCTAGCTACTCAGGAAGCTAAGATCTGATGATCGCAGTTTGAAGCCAGCTCAGGCCAAAAAGTCCCCATGAGACTCTTATCTCCGATAAACTACTCAAAAAAGCTGGAAGTGGTACTGTGGCTCAAGTGGTACAGCACTATCCTTGAGCACAAAGATGTCCAGGTACAGCACCTAAGCACTTAGTTCAAGTCCCAGGATGGGGGAAAAAAAAAAACCAAAACCCACAATTAGTAATGGTACAGCACTAGCTTTGAGCACAAAAGCTCAGGGACAGCCACCATGCCCAGAGTTCAAGCCCTAAGGATGAAAAAAAAAGTAAATACATAAATAATTAAAATATACTGTATGTATGCCAACCAATACCCAGCAACTCTGGGGAGGGGGAGGGGAATCACAAAGGATTTTCTAAGCACTCTACAACTTAAGCCACAGCTCAACTTCTGGCTTTTGTGGTTAACTGGACATAAGAGTTTCAGACCTTCCTGCCTGGGATAACAGGCCAGATCTCAGCCTCCTCAGTAGCTAGGATTATAGGCATGAGCCACTAGCACCTGGTATGTGTATATGTACGTGTGTGTACCTCAGTCCTGGGGCATGTGTGTCCACGCATACACACACCTCAGTCCTGGAGCTTTAGCCTGTCCTATTAGAAGGGGGAAAAGAAATCTAGTCTACCGTGCATATAATTTCCACAGTTATGATTAGGCTAAAGTTATTTAAATGAAATGAACAAATAAAAGCATGGTCTGAGACTGTAGCTTTTAAAGAAAGATATAAACTTCTATCATAATCATATAGTTTAACTTTCAAAAAATTAGCACTGAGGGCTGGAGCTATGGCCTAGTGGCAAGAGTACTTGCCTCGGGCTGGGGATATGGCCTAGTGGCAATAGTGCTTGCCTCATATACATGAGGCCCTGGGTTCAATTCCCCAGCACCACATATACAGAAAATGGCCAGAAGTGGCACTGTGGCTCAAGTGGCAGAGTGCTAGCCTTGAGCAAAAAGAAGCCAGGGACAGTGCTCAGGCCTTGAGTCCAAGCCCAGGACTGGCCAAAAAAAAAAAAAAGAGTGCTTGCCTCTTATACATGAAACCCTGGGTTCAATTCCCTAGCACCACATATACAGAAAACAGCCAGAAGTGGTGCTGTGGATCAGGTGGCAGAGTGCTAGCCTTGAGCCAAAAAAAAGAAGCCAGAGACAGTGCTCAGGCCCTGAGTCCAAGCCCCAGAACTGCCCCCCCCAAAAAAAAATTAGCACTGAGAGGGGAAAAATGAGGACAGAACAATGGAAGAGGTGACACTAATCAAAATGAATTGTACTCATGACTATAATCTCTACACAACTTGATTAAAAAAAAAAAAAAACTAGCACTGAGGACTAGAGGCATATAGCTCAAGTGGTAGCCAGGGGAGCATTCATTAAGATTTTAGTATTGGGCTGGGGATATAGCCTAGTGGCAAGAGTGCCTGCCTCGGATACACGAGGCCCTAGGTTCGATTCCCCAGCACCACATATACAGAAAACGGCCAGAAGCGGCGCTGTGGCTCAAGTGGCAGAGTGCTAGCCTTGAGCGGGAAGAAGCCAGGGACAGTGCTCAGGCCCGGAGTCCAAGGCCCAGGACTGGCCAAAAAAAAAAAAAAAAAAAAGATTTTAGTATTAAAATATCAGCAGTAAATACCACCACAAAATTAAAGTTACCAATTAATTATGCTCAGCAGAACCAAATTCTCATTCCTATCATAAGGGACAAATGGCGAAATTCTTTGAAAACTGTAATTTAGATGTTAATGCAGCTCAATTCTTTTTTTTTTGGGGAGGGGGTAGCTGTTCTGGGCCTTGAACTACGGCCTGTGCACTGGAAATGAGACTCTTTTGCTCAAGGCTAGTGCTCTACTACTTGAGCCACAGCTCTCCTTTCAGTTCTTGTGGTATTTTACTGGCAATAAAAGTCTCAAACTTTCCTGCCCAAGATTAGCTTCAAACTGCAATCCACAGGTCTCAGAATACAAGGTTAAGACAGTAAAACAGGGGCAAGGAGTATGACAGAAGGAGTGAAATTAATTAGAATACAGTGCAATCATGTATGAATAAACTTCTGCCTGTGTAATGAATATAAGCAAATAAAATGGTTTATCAATTAACTGAAGAAAGAATATACAGCAGGGAACCAGTGGCTCACGCTTGTAATCCTAGTTACTCAGGAATTGGTTTGAAGCTAGCCTGGGCAGAAAAGTCTAAGACTCTTACCTCCAATAAACTACTCAGAAAAAAATCAGAAGCAGTGCTGTGCACAGCTCAAGTGGTATATATGGCTGACTCCTAAATGACTAGTTTGTCAAATACATGATCAATTGGGAGAGCAAAATGAAAGACAAAAAAAAATGCCTACAAAAGACTGGTAATTTCTTCTTTAGAATAACTGATTTTGAGATGGAGACATGGCTTCAGTAGTGAAGTGTAAGGTACTGAGTTCAAACCCCAGTACTGCTAAAAAAAAAAAAAAAAATTGGCTTGAAATGTCTATTAACCATCCAAGTGTGGCAGATTGAAAAAAATGCACAAGTCTGAGGAACAAGAGGAACAGATTTTAAAACTTGGGCATTTGTATATAGATGTATCATGTTTGTAAGATAATATTAAGAGAGAAATCAGATCCTAGTGAGAACAAAAAACAATTCAAAAGACTGAGCAGCAGAACACTCCAATATCCGTAAGTAATGAAAAAGAATACCACAACCAAGACTGAGGGCTAGCAGCCTATGAGAGGTCTAAGCCCAAAGATTAGGAGAGAAAAGGGTCTCAAGGAATATCAGATGCTACTGATATGCTAAGAAATACAACTTACAGAAGACTTGGATTTAGCAAAATGAAGTCAAGAGCCCTTTACAAGATATATAGTCACACAGGCAAAGGATCAGAACTAAACAGGCAGAGACAGGAAGTAAACTTATTCCAAGTATTTTGAGGGGGAAAAAAGCAATTAATTTTTTTCAAGTATCTTGAAGCTGGAAGCAAATGGTTCACATCTGTAATCTTAACTACTCAGGAGACTGAGTTCTGAGGCTTACAATTCAAAGCCAGCCCATGCAAGGAAGTCCTTGAGACTTAATCACCAGGAAACCGGACTGGCACTGTGGTTCAACGTGGTAATGAACTAGCTATGAGTGAAAAGGCTCAGGGACAGCGCCCAAGCCCTGAATTTAATACCCACAGCCAACAATAACAACAGCAAAAATAGCATTTTGAGGGGCTGTAATGTGGCTTAGCAGTAGAGTGCTTGCCTAGCATGCATGAAGCCCTTGGTATAATTCCTCAGCACCACATAAACAGAAAAGGTTGGAAGTGGCACCGTAGCTCAAGTGATAAGAGTGTTAGCTTTGAGCAAAAGGAAGCCAGGAACTGTGCTCAGGCCCCTAAATTCAAGCCCTAGGTCTGGCAAAAACACGTATTTTGAGTTGGGTGCTAGAAGCTCACACCTGTAATCCTAACTACTCAAAAGGCAGACTTCTAAGTCTCTAAGATTCATTTCAAACTACAAAAAGGCCAGAAGTGGAGCTGTAGCTCAAGTTGTAAAGCATCAACTTAACAAGCACGAGCTAAGTTCAAACCCCAATACCACCAAAATAAATAAATAAATAAATAAATAAATAAATAAATAAATAAATAAATAAATAAATCAGAGTCTCAAGCTGGGTGTGACTGTGCACACTTCTAAGCCCAGGACTCAGGAGACTAATACAAGTGGATTGCAGCAAGTTTGAGGCCAGTCTGGGCTATACAGAAAAGACCCTATCTCAAAAAGAAGAAAAATAAATAAATAAAAGAAAGCCAGTCAAACAAGATTACAGTTTCTGTTTGGGGTGGTACATATAGCGGTAACTGATGACTGCATAATGTTTACAATGTAACTGGATCATGAACTGTGTTCCTAGAGAGTAACCTAGCCAAAAAGGAAAGAATGAGCATGCCAAATATGATCAAAGGCTTGTACATTTATCGATCTAGAAAATTTTTTTAAAGTAAATTGTATTCAACCTCCACAATGTAACACCTACAGTTTATAATTAATACTCAAAAAGAAATGTTATTTTATCCCTAGGTATGAACTGAACTGTGTGACAAAATCCCTATTTAGTCCTAGATATGACTGTATTTGGAGACTGGCAGTAAAATTAAAGGAATCTGGGGCTGGGAATATGGCCTAGTGGCAAGAGTGCTTGCCTCATATACATGAAGCACTGGGTTCGATTCCCAGGCACCACATATATAGAAAACGGCCAGAAGTGGTGCTGTGGCTCAAGTGGCAGAGTGCTAGCCTTGAACAAAAAGAAGCCAGGGACAGTGCTCAGGCCGAGTCCAAGCCCCAGGACTGGCCAAAAAAAAAATTTAAAGGAATCCTAAGTCCATAAATTTGTGGTAATTTGTTACAGCAGCCATAGGGAGTAATTGATATTTTCATATTATTGAAATTTCCAGTCTATAGCTATGGTGTGGATCTCCTTTATCTGGATGCTTTTTAAATTTCTCTCAGCTGTGTCTTAGAATTTTTTATCTAGCAGGCACTCGTATCTTTGTTAGATTTACCCCTAGGTGTTGTACAACTTGATGAGTAACAGAGAGTTGCTTATTTGAAGTAGAAGCTCCTCAAGCTATAAACTAGAAGAAACTATTTCCATAGATTTTTTTCTTTTTTTTGATAAACTGCTGGAGGCTGACAGTGGATAGGCATGAGACTCCTGGGAAGCAGTCTTAAGAGGACTCTTCGCCTTCATAGACTATTAGAAATAAGAACTCCACCAGGTTCTCACAAGAAGAGCCAGAAAAACAAAACAAAACAAAACAAAAAACTGGTGGTTCTGAGAGGGGAGGGGAAATTCAATCACCATGAATCATACCCAAAGCATTCTCTATAACAATGGTAAATTATCTATGGAGACTTTTCCAGAAGCTATCCTAGTTAGAAGAGAAACTTTCTTTCTACTTGGTTACCATCTCTACCTTTTATTAGGTAAGGGGGAAATCAGAGTCACTGGGTCAAAGCTGTGAGGATTTAAATTGGGAATGTTGCAATCCGGGAAAGAAATAGGGACAAGAAGAGGGAATAGAGCTATATAAGCATCTTTATAAGACACATCAAGAGAAAAGATTATGTGAGGACACACAGTAAGAAAGTGACCTTGTGAAGGCCAAAGAGAGATCCCTCACCAGACACTAGTCATGCTGCACTTTAACCTTTGACTTCTAGCCTCTATAACTGAGAAAATAAATTTCTGGGGCTGGGACTGTGCCTGTGACTTAGTGGCAGAGTGCTTGCCTTGTATGCATGAAGCTCTGGGTTTGATTCCTCAGTACCACATAAAAAGAAAGAAAGAACAAAAAGCTGAAACTGGCGCTGTGGCTCAAGTAGTAGAGTGCTAGCCTTGAGCAAAAGAAGCTCAGAGACAGTGCTCAGGCCCTGAGTTCAAGCCTCAGGACTGGCAAAAAAAATAAAATAAATTCATTTCTGTGGTTTAAGCCAGACAGTCTACAATGAAAACCCAAGAACAATGATATACTCTAAAGAGAAAAACTTAAATACAGTATTACTAAATAAAATACCTCTGCCTGATCCCAACTTGATAGCTTTTTAGGAGTGGCACCAGGAGTCTGATCGGCTGTTTGATCCCAACGCCGTTTTCGTTTTGAGGGAGGCTGGGATGCTGCTGCTCCATTGACGACTTTTAATTCTCCAGCTTTAGCTTTTTCTGCTAGCTGCTGCCTAATTTCTCTCTGAAAAACAGAAAAAGCAGAAAATACTTACTTTTAAATGCTAGAGTAATGGTTGCTCATGCCTAATGTGCATGAAGCCCTGGTTCGATCCCCAGTACCACAAACACAGAAAAACATATTTAATACATTCCTATGTCGTTAATATAGATTTTTTTTGGGGGGGGGGGAGGAGTTACTCCTGGGGCTTGAATTCAGAGCCTGGGTGCTCTCCCTGAGCTCTTTTGCTCAAGGCTAGGTCTCTACCACTTTGAGCAACAGTGCCACTTCCAGTTTCTGGTAGTTAACTGGAGATAAGTCTCAAGGACTTTACTGCTTGGGCTGGCTTTGAACCACAATCCTCAAATCTCAGCCTCGTGAGTAGCCAGGATCACAGGCAAAAGCCACCAGCATCTGGTGTCATTTACTTTACTTTATAAACCATTAGTGATCTCACTTTCACTTTTCTGTATATCCAGTCTTACAGTCTTTCTTCCTAAACAATATATAAACAACTACAAAATTTGATACAGAATATCCTAGTTTACATATAGTGAAGTAAAATCTTTTCTATGTGTGAAGCAAAATCTTCTAACAATGAAAAACCAAAATATTTACACTGAAAAGATAGCTTTCTTTAAAATTCAAGACAGAGGGCTGGAAATATGGCCTAGTGGCAAGAGTGCTCGCCTTGTATACATGAAGCCCTGGGTTCGATTCCCCAGCACCACATATATAGAAAACAGCCAGAAGTGGCACTGTGGTTCAAGTGGCAGAGTGCTAGCCTTGAGCTTAGGAGCCAGGGACAGTGCTCAGGCCCTGAGTTCACGGCCCAGGACTGGCAAAAAAAAAAAAAAAATTCAAGACAGAAAGATGGTTTAAAAAAGGGAAAACAGAATTTTTCTTCATTTATAACAAATACATTTACTCTTTTATTTGTAAAATGAGGTACTAATACCCTACTTAATTCAAAAATAAATACATTTATTATAAAGTATGAAGGCTAGTTAAAATGGAAAGGAGTTCCTCCTAGCACTGCATGTGTGCCCACAGAGAATAATCTCTGCAGGTCCAAAAGAACTATTCAGAATTCTCCACCCACAGTTAAACTGAATCTTACAAAACTGGACATTCTCCAAAAAACAATGTGACCACTTGAGTCTTTCCTAACACAATGGCTTCTGAAGCACACCTTAATATTCTCCCTTTAGATACATTTAAGGTAGGTATGTACTCAGACAAAGGGACTTGGACCAAAAAAAGACATACAAATATAAAGTTTGATTTGAAAGGTGATAAAATTTTGTAGGACAGTTGTTGTTTCCCATAAATCTGTATTAATACTAGTGAAATATTATTTCTGATGTATACAGAAAAACAGAAAAACCTATCATCAATCTCCTTTACATTCTTTCAATAAAGAAGGAAGTAGGGGACTGGGGATATAGCCTAGTGGCAAGAGTGCCTGCCTCGGATACACGAGGCCCTAGGTTCGATTCCCCAGCACCACATATACAGAAAACGGCCAGAAGCGGCGCTGTGGCTCAAGTGGCAGAGTGCTAGCCTTGAGCGGGAAGAAGCCAGGGACAGTGCTCAGGCCCTGAGTCCAAGGCCCAGGACTGGCCAAAAAAAAAAAAAAAAAAAAAAGAAGGAAGTAGGCTGAACTCAAATAGGTGCCTGTAATCATAGCTACTCAGGAGGCTAATATCTGAGGTTTAAAGTCAGCCCAAGCAGGAAAGTCTGTGAGACTCAGGGGCACAGAGTTCAAGCCCCACAACTGGCAAAAAAAAAATTTTTTTTAAAGGGGGAAGTAAAACTATGGCACAAGTGGTAGAGAGCTAGCCTTGAGCACAAGAAGCAGCACAGGAACAGCCAAGCCCTCACTCAGTTCAAGCCCCAAGACTAGGGCACACATTCGCATGTACACACACAAAAGGAAGCCGCTTAGAATAAACAGCAGGTCCACATACCTCTTCTTTAGTTAAATGTTGTTCTCGCATTACATCCATGTAAGTTCTAGCATTCATTTTAGGATCTGGGGTCTTCCCTCCTGCAGAAAAGAACAGCAACAGGACAAGAGTACAATAAATAAAGGATAATTAGGTTCAACTGATTTATCTGCCCTGCACTAATATTATGTTATTCCATAATCATTTAATTTATTTTTTGATGGAAAGCTTTAATAATTATACATCTTACTTTTTATTGAGTTTGCTGATCAATTTAACCTGTTTGAACACAAACATATCTACAGCAGTTTAAAACAAATATTTTAATGCATATAAAAAGGAAATGACAGCACAGTTTAGTCTTCAGAAGTGATGGGTTCCTGGGTTGCTAATCCGGAATACGTACACTTTCGTGCCTTTGTCTCCATCAGCAGTTCTGACTTCAAGCAGCAGAATAGAAGCCTAGAAAATTATCTCTTTACCATTAGTAACACTTTGGAAAGATATTTATATTCAAAACATTACCTGTTGCAAGCTGTTAAAATCCTGACTACAAATAACTGACTACATGTGATCTTTATACAGTGTTCTAAAATAGTTGTAGCACAGAAAATCAGATTTTAAAAAAATATTCCTATAATATTATTCTGATGTCAAATTACTAAAAGGGCTTCATTCTTTAAAGTTTTTTGACCCAGAAACATATTTTTATTTCTTAGAAAGTATAAATTACAACTGGAAACATATTACTTAAAATATATTACTTCTACCATTTATTAAGATGCACACAGAAGGAAAGTGGTGTACAAAGAGATGCATTTAGTCTCTTGGTTAAAGTTTCAGTATTTGCTTTTCAAACTTTCAAATATCTTAAAGAAGCCCAAGCATTATACAACAAGGTTCACAAAGGCACATTATACTTTAGGAATGTGATAATTAGCTATACAAGTAGTATAGCATATAATTTAGAAAAAAATAAATAAAATTCTAAGACATCTCCTATACTGACGATCATGCCCAATTGGTAGTGTCATTCTTTCTGACACTAACTCTGATATGACTTCCTTTGGAATACTTTTTCACCATAATCTAGAGAGGATGTGTTGAACTGCACCCTTAAGAATGCAGACAGGACTGGCATATAGCAGTACTGCTGTAGGAAAGAAATTAAGGACAGTTAGTATGGGCCTGTGAATTCTGACATACATGTTTAAATCAATTACAATTATGCAAGTAAAGAAAAGAATATCCCTATTAATTCATGCAGGCTGAAAGTCTAATTTGTAAACCTGCAGCAGCATCTAATTTTAAAAACAGGCACCTAATTTTGACTGTGAAACTCACTCACCTGAGGAAAGCTTCCATCAGGCTCACTAAGCCCCTTGTGCTGACTTGCACACTAAAATTAGCAAAACAGACTCCAACTATTAAAAATATCCAATTCCTTGTATACATACTTCTGTTTAACTTTATGCTTAGAGCAAAGTAGGTGCATTTACTAAGCCATATTTAGAATAATATGGGGAGCTCTAGTGTGAGAAACAGTTTCTCAAAAGTAACAATCCTCAAACTAAAATTTGGAATAGACACTTTCAATAATTTGAAAGTATTCTGGTAGCAAAGCATATTTGTTCTAAGTATAGTAAGAGTACCCAAAACAAAAGTAAAAGAAAAACCTTTAACCCTTTGCGTTTCTATGGCAATGGTTCATTATTTTCTTGTCCTTCTACCTGGAAAGAAAACTTGCATTATAAAGATGAAGAATATGGCATCTGTGACTTCAACCAAATCTACACAAATCTATTTAAGGGGTTTTTAAAAAAGAAAAGCAAATTCATAAGCATGCCAAAAAAAACCAAAGGGCTAAAGACAACATAAACAAATTTGTGAATACTTATAGGAAAGCGGGAATTACCATCTGCAAAAGGATCAAGACGCTCTGGGGAAATTATCATGGTCCGTCTGTGCTTTTTATATTCATCTTCGCGGTCGGCAATCTTTGGGGGTCGGTGCTCAGCAAACGGATCATACTGAAAAGAAGTATACTTATTTAGCATCCACTTTACTAATCAAGCACAACATCATAAACAAAATTCAAGACTATTACAAAACACAAAGATTTAGTAACTATATAATAATATATTCTGCATAATTTTAGACAAATTCTGAGAAACTAAGGCATAAAGCTGTGTGGTAGTGTACATCTATAATCCTAGCACTGGAGAGTCAGAAGAATCACTAATTTGAGACCAGCCTACCAAAAACAGTGAGACAGTCTAAAAAATAGGTCTAAATAAATAAATGAGGAAGATGTAGCTGTGGCAGATCATTTGTCTAGACATAAAAATGAGACAATATATTTTGCCCACATTTCCACAGCTCAATGCTTCATAAATTGTTACTTTTACAAAGTTTTATTTCTAATTCTAACGAGCTCCTCTCAACATTCTCAATTGAATCTGAAAAATTTTGCGTTTATATGGGAACTCAGACATGCATCTCTCTTAAGCGGAATAAATTTAAAAGTCATCTGAGGGGGGAATTCAAGGAGAGGGAGCATATGAATAAAGCAAGGGCGGGTGAATATAGTCATAATATTCAATGTACATATGTGAAAATGAAACCAGGCAACTTGAGGAAGTGGTTCAGGTTGGGCTAAATGAGAATGATAAGAGTGATATTGATCAAAACTCACTGTACTTATGAGCTGATATGCTGAACTGAAAACTGATTGAACAACTTAAAGATTTTTTTAAATAAAATAATAAAGTTACCTGTTCTGTTGACTGTGGTATATCATTAAGCAATGCCACAGGGGCATGATATCCAGGCTTCTTCTGACCAAGCAAACTTGTAGATGATGAATAGTCATCGTCATCCTACAACGAACCCCCCCAAAAAGATAATAAACCAAAGTCAGAATTTAAATTTTTTTTTTTTTTTTTTTTTTTTGGCCAGTCCCGGGCCTTGGACTCAGGGCCTGAGCACTGTCCCTGGCTTCTTCCCGCTCAAGGCTAGCACTCTGCCACCTGAGCCACAGCGCCGCTTCTGGCCGTTTTCTGCATATGTGGTGCTGGGGAATCGAACCTAGGGCCTCGTGTATCCGAGGCAGGCACTCTTGCCACTAGGCTATATCCCCAGCCCTAAAATTTTTAACACACTGAGAAAATTTGTTTTTTAAATTTGGCAACTACAAACAGATTATTTAGAATTTTCCAGTTTCCTTGTTTTATAACATGATTTAATATCACAGAAATATGTATATGTACGTGTGTCGACAGAATGTTATTTATTACCACTTTTTTACTATATAAAAGTCAACACTGAAGATCACATATTTATTTAAAAGTAAGATGAAGGTGGAGGAGGGAAAGTGGGGGAAAAAATGAGGGAAGGGGTAACAAGTTTGAGAAGAAATGTACTCACTACCATAGGTATGTAACTGTAATCCCACTATACATCACCTTGACAATAAAATTGAACTAAAAGAAAAAAAGTGAAATGACAATTTCCAGCTTATGGAACATATAGCTATCATTTAGTCTTTCACCCCTAGGGTATGAACCCCGATCAGCCTCTAGAAATTTTACCTTTGGGACTTCTAAATTTCACTCAAGAAAAAGAAGGAAAAAGAAAAAGGATAGCAACTACAGGGTATGAGGTGAATTTCATGAAGACAAGTCTTTACGTGGAACAAAGCTTGGTAGTAAGCCATACAAAAATGGTTAGAGGAAAAAAATGGTTAGGTGTGATAGGGCATGATTATAATCCTAGCTACACAAAAAAAATGAGTATCAGACTGATTGTGGTTCAAGGCCAGCCCACAAAAAAATTAGCAAGAGCCCATCTCATTCAGTAAGTCAGGCATGGTGGTATCTCAGCTATAAAAAAGGTATAAGTAAGCAGGATTTGTCTTGGGCCAGCCACAGACAAAAGCAAGACACCTGATCAAAAAAGGACTGGGATCATGGAGCACCAGCCTAGCAATCACGTATGTATAGCAAGACTATGTCCAAACCTCAGCATCACACACACAAACACACAAAAATTAGATTTTAGACATTCACCAAACAGGTATTCATCAAATTTAGATGTCTGAGGTGATTCATCAGATGAAATGTGAGTTATATAGAATACATATAAAAAGCTTTTAAGAAGTATCAATGGCTAGGAATATGGCTAAGTTGTAGAGTGCTAGCCTTGGTATGCATGAAGCCCTGGGTTTGATTCCTCAGTACCACATAAACAAAGCCAGAAGTAGTGCTGTGGCTCAAGTGGTAGAGTGCTAGCCTTGAGCAAAAGAAGCTTAAAGATGGTGCCCAGGCCCTGAGTTCAAGTGCTAGGACTGATTTTAAAAAAGAAAAAAATAGAAATGTCAAAATGATCGGGTGCTGGTAGCCTATAATCCTTGATACTCAGACTGTGATCTGAGGACAGTGGTTCAAAACCAGCTGGGACAGGAAAGTCAGTGAGACTTAACCATCAGAAAACCAGAAGTGGAGCTGGCTCAAAGTGGCAGGGCACCAGCCTTGAACAAAAAGTACAGGGACAGAGCCAAGACTGTGAGTTCAAGCCCCATGATTGAAGGGGGGGAAAAAATGTCAAAATGAGAGGCAGTTCCAGGAAACAGATGCAAAAAAGTTCATGAATATCAGTAGCAAGAAACATTTCAGTCAAATCAGTCACATCAAGAAATATTTCAGTCACATCAGATACATGGCTGTGATCTTGAGGGAGAGCAGAAGAATTATGAGTCCCAGAGGCCAGTCTCAAAAAGAAATTGTAGGGGGCTGGGGATATGGCCTAGTGGCAAGAGTGCTTGCCTCGCATACATGAAGCCCTGGGTTCGATTCCCCAGCACCACATATATAGAAAACGGCCAGAAGTGGCACTGTGGCTCAAGTGGCAGAGTGCTAGCCTTGAGCAAAAAGAAGCCAGGGACAGTGCTCAGGCCCAGGACTGGCAAAAAAAAAGAGGAAATTGTAGCAAGACTCTGCCTCACAATGCAGAGAAAGAAGAGACAGAGACAGCAACAGAGACAGAGAGACAGATGTGGTAGAGAGAAACAAAGAAAAACAAAAACCAAAAAGGCTGCAGTGTAGTTCAAATAATAAAGTGCTTGCCTAGCAAGATCTGGTTTAATCCTTTATAGCACATAGCACATACATAAACACACACATCCCAAAACAAATCAAAATCCACAAATGATCTGGGCACCAGTGGTTCACAGCTGTGATCCTAGCAACACAGGAGACTGAGATATGAGGATGGAGGTTCAAAGTCAGCCTGGAAAGGAAAGACCTTGAGATTCTTCCTGCTAGTTAACCACCAAAAATCCTGGAAGTAGAGCTCTAGCTCAAGTGATAGAGCACTAGCATGGAGTTAAAAAAGCTCAGGGAGAGTGTCTAGGCCCTGAACGACTGGCATTAAAAAAAAAAATCCATTCATATTAAGATACCAAGGGGAGAAAAATAAACAGTATCAACTACACATGAAAGGGCAGAGGGCAGAGCTTAGGAGAGCTCTGCCCCACCTCCAGGCCTGAGTCACAGAAGCTCATGCTGGGAGAGGAGCAGACATGGCGCCTAGCACTGCCATGGCCCTCTGAAGGGACCAAGGTCCTCCATGTCCCCAGTCACCTTGAGCTCCATATTAACTGAACCTGTGAAGTGGATGCCAGGAATGAGGGAATGGCAAAGGACCTGACCAAAGCCTCAGTCTGACATTCCAGATGGGATGCGGGGGGAGCTGTGAGAATTGAGGCTGCCCAGGACCCCCTTCGTAGGATGCCCCTAGCTTCAGTTGCCCACTTTAATTTTCTATAGGTACCCCTCTCCCTACCTCACCTTACTATTTATTGCTGTAATTTATTGACCTCAAAAATGCTGCATAACAGACCTCAAATGGGACAGGGAGGGTCCCCAGGGCCCCCCTCCACTTGGCAGGATCCTGTGAGGCCAGGTGCTGAGGAGAGCCTCTCTACCCTACTCATCACTTGCTTCCCCCTCACTCCCCAGGGGCCCTAGATTGGGCTCTGGCCCATTCGAAAATACCTCGAGGGGGAGGGGAAGGGATTGGGTTATAGCTGTTTTGTTTAATGGGAATTGGAAGAGAGATCATGTCCTACTTTACACCCTTCCCAAAGAGGGGGAGGGACACTGGGATCGCACTCCTGTACTGGCCACTCATCACATTGAGTTCACATCTCTCAAGAGTTAGGATGAAATTTAGGTCAGAGCTGCAGGTATGCAGCTCTCCAGTATCATACAAAAGTGATTGACCGATGACTGATCTCCATTCAGAAGTGTGCAGTCTTAATGTACAGTGGTGAGAAACTGTTATTTTATGATCTTTTCATTAAAAGCTTGATGGAAAACTTAAGAAAAAGGGGGGAGGGAGCTGGGAATATGGCCTAGTGGTAAAGTATTCGCCTTATATATATGAAGCCCTGGGTTCGATTCCTCAGCACCACATATATAGAAAAAAGCTAGAAGTGGCGCTGCAGCTCAAGTTGTAGAGTGCTAGCCTTGAGCAAAAAGAAGCCAGGGACAGTGCTCAGGCCCTAAATTCAAGCCCCAGGACTAGCAAAAAAGAAAAAGAAAACAAGTACACATTAGAAATAAAACTACAGAAGTCAATACATGGTAGTATGTAACTATAATTCTAGCATTCAAGAGGCAGAAGTAGAGGATCTTGAGACTGAAGCTGGTCAGGGCTATAAATTATTGGGTTTAAGACCAGCAACTGGTCCTCTCAAAAAACTCATGCAGCAACTGCTCAAGCCAGTACTAGTAGTACTGACATGTACTAGTAATACTAGCTACTCAGGAGGCTATCGAAAGATCACAGTTCAAAGCCAGTCCTGGGAGGAAAGTCCATAAAACTCCCATTTCCATTTAACCACTAAACCACTAAAATGCCAGAAGAGGAGCTATGGTTCAAGTGGTAGAGTGCCAACACTGCTTAAGGGGAAAAGTTAAAATGATAGCGGATAGCTCCCAGGCCGTGAGTTTAAGCCCCAGTATGGGCGTGTGCACACATGCGCATGCACATACACTCACACAAAAAAACAAAAATCTTTGAATACGAAGTAGTTACACTGCCCAAAAAGTGCTCATCACCTGACTTACAAAACAGTAACCTCTCTGTACATCACCTTTATAATAAAAATTTTTAAATATATATATTTTTTTGTTGTTGTTGTTTTTGCCAGTCCTGGGCCTTGGACTCAGGGCCTGAGCACTATCCCTGGCTTCTTTTTGCTCAAGGCTAGCACTCTGCCACTTGAGCCACAGCACCACTTCTGGCCGTTTTCTATATATGTGGTGCTGGGGAATCGAACCCAGGGCTTCATGTATACAAGGCAAGCTCTCTTGCCACTAGGCCATATTCCCAGTCCACAAATATATAATATATATATATATATTTTTTTTTTGCCAGTCCTGGGCCTTGGACTCAGGGCCTGAGCACTGTCCCTGACTTCTTTTTGCTCAAGGCTAGCACTCTGCCACTTGAGCCACAGCGCCACTTCTGGCCATTTTCTATATATGTGGTGCTGGGGAATTGAACCCAGGGCTTCATGTATAAGAGGCAAGTGCTCTTGCCACTAGGCCATATTCCCAGCCCCAAATATATAATTCTTTTAAATGGAAGGAAAGGAAGAACATTTTCAAGTTTTATTCTCTAGAAGATCTACTAACCCCAATATCATCTTTTCAGATTAAACCAGGTAATTCAAAATCCTTTGTATTTCTTGCTTTCTCTCAAAATAAAGAAAATCTTGCTGTTTGTAACTTACATCTTCAAGTTCAGTTGCAGCAATTGATGTCACATATCCAGCAAATCGGCTGTCACTTCCACCATAAATCTCCTGGTCATAATAACCTGTAGAATCAAGGCCCACTCCTTGCGCTTCATCAAGAGCTGCCTTTTTGCCTTGAATTTCTCGAATCTGAGCTTCAATATCTGTAAGAAAGATGACACAAAGTCTTATTTTATTTTCCAAAGAGCTCTCAGCACAATGCATTTCCTTAGTAGATATTATCAAAACATTCCCCTAAATACAGAAAAGTTTAACTGTACCACATAAAGGGCTAATGGAGCTATACAAATTCATACATTTACTACATCTTCTCACCTCAACAGACAATACTAGCCTGGCACTGGTGGCTCACACTTATAATCCAAGCTACACAGGAGGCTGAGATCTGAGGATGGCAGTTCAAAGCCAGCCCAGACAGAAAAGTCCCGTAAGACTCTTTATCTCCAATTAATCACTCAAAAACCAGAAGTGGAGTGTACCTCAAAGTGGCAAAGTGCTAGCCTTGAGAAAAAGAATTCAGAGACAGTATCCAGGCCCTGAGTTCAAGCCTCACCACAGACCAGAAAAAACAAAAACAACCTGAGAAAGAAGATTATCTCACCAACTACTATCTACTCTCACCATTACCAAAATTCATTTTATAAATTACTGTTGAATTCTAAACCTTTGCCCAACAGAAAATTTAATAAGTCTGATGTTCTTATTACTTCAGTGGTAGAGAGCTTGTCTACCATGTATGAGAAACACAAACAAAATCAAACAAACACAAAAAAATACCAGGGGGTTAAGGTGTGGCTGAAATGGTTAAAAGCACTTGCCTAGCAAGTGTGAGGGTCTGAATTACCCTAACACTACTACCAGAAATGTAAAAGCAACAGTACTGAGCAGGACATAGTGCCAAGCACCCATATTCCCAGATACTTAGGAGGCAGAAACAGGAGGATTATTTGGCCCAAGGAGTTTGTGTTCCAAAATAGCAAGACTTTTAAAACAAAAGTATTATTGTGGAGAATAATTCTCAAACCAATCTTCAACAAAGTAAAGATTCTGTGAAAATGTGATAAAGGCTTCCTATCAAGTCCCCAGGTTATGTCCTATCTGGGATCATACTCTGAACAAAAAGGGGAGGAGGAGAGCCTAAAGTCTCCAGCATGAAACTCAAAACTGCTAAATAAAACTTTTTTTCTAGCTGGGTGCTAATGGTTCATGCCTGTATCCTAACTACTCAGGAGGCTGACATCTGAGGATCACACTATGAAGTCCAAGTAGCAAAATCCAAGAGACTCCAATTAACTACAAGAGAAAAAAAAAAAAAAAAAAAGAGGAGTTGGGAATGTGGCTTAGTGGTAGGGTGCTTGCCTAGCATGCATGAAGCCCTAGGATTCCTCAGTACAACATAAACAGAAAAAGCCAGAAGTGGCACTGTGTCTCAAGTAGTTAGAGTGCTTTGAGCCAAAGAAGCTCAGGGACAGTGCCCAGTCCTTGAGTTCAAGTCCCAGGACAGAGGGGGTAGAAAAAGAACTGATGAGAGATCAAATTCATTGTATGCTGCTGTGTACTTGGCTGTATGTTAAAGTATTTCATAATAAAAAGCTAACTTTAGTTCATCAAATATTTCCCTCCCTCATCCATTAATGCAATTGTAACATTCCAAAACTTCAAACTTGATCCACAACTTCAAATTTTATGTTCGTTTTACATCATTGTGGGAAAAAAAGTTATCTTAACTCCCTATTTTCCTTTCCTTCCTTTCTCTCCTTTCATTTTCAGTTCTGGGGATCAAACCCAAACCCAAACACATGCTAGGCAAACACTCTAGCCCAAATTCAATTTTCAACACTAACACTAAATTATAGCTACTGTTCTTCATATCTAAGAAGCTACACAAATAATTTTAAACACAATCTATGAAAAAAATATCAGAGAGGGCTGGGGATATGGCCTAGTGGCAAGAGAGCTTGCCTTGTATACATGAGGCCCTGGGTTCGATTCCCCAGCACCACATATACAGAAAATGGCCAGAAGTGGCGCTGTGGCTCAAGTGGCAGAGTGCTAGCCTTGAGCAAAAAGAAGCCAGGGACAGTGCTCAGGCCCTGAGTCCAAGGCCCAGGACTGGCCAAAAAAAAAAAGAAAAAATATCAGAGAATACACAGTCAAAAGAGTAACCAGAGACCAAAAAACCTTGGGGGCAAAGAAAGAAGAAAAATGTACACCAATCTCTCCTTTTTCAATTATGACAAATAAATCATATGTTCTGACCTAACCTTGCTCCTCCCTGTAGTACAAGACATTCAGATATTAAGACAAATAAAAATGGACACTGTTACTAGGCAAGAGACTGGTACCTCCTAGTGGCTATATACATAATGGCCAAACATATCCATCTCCTTGTTACTATGTATAGCAATAGTCTGTGCCTTTTTAATAGGGTAATATTGCATTGTCCAACAGTGTGCTTATTTTCTAGTTGAGGTGCATGAGCTGTTTGTAGTCTATACCTATCACAAATAAGGCAGCTATGAATATTCATATATAGGTTTTCATGTATCACTTGGGTAAATAAAATACCTAGAGATGGGATTGCTAGGTTTATAGTAAGTAAATGTTTAATCTTATACAAAGTAAACCTCTGGGGCCAGGAGTTTGGCCTAGTGGTAGAGCACTTGCCTAGCATTGCACAAAGCCCTGGGTTGGATTCCTCCGTACCACATACACAGAAAAAGCTGGAAGTGGTGCTGTGGCTCAAGTGGTAGAGTGCTAGCCTTGAGCAACAAGAGCTCAAGGGCAGTGCTCAGGCCCTGAGTTCAAGCCCCAGGACTGGCAAAAAAAAAGAAAAAAAGAACTAAAAGAAAGTAAGCCCCTGGACTTGGGGTGTGGCTTAAACCCTAAGTCCAAACCCTATCACCAAAAACAGTGGGATATGGGGACTGGTTTTCCTTATGCCAGTTTAAGAGCAAAGGAACCAATTATGTATAACTGAGAAAAAAAGAGGGCTTACTAAAAAAGAAATGTACTCATCGGACTTATGAAATGGTAACCTATGAGAGCCCAACAATCTGAACTGTGAGACAGGAAAGGGCTGGGAGTGTTGAAGGCCTTCTCCCAACAGACTCTCAGAACACTGAGATTCCTGGAAAGGCCAATCAGTCCAAGCTTAATAGGAATTCATATCTACCCTGGGTGTGGGCTAATTCTACCCAAAACTGCCTAGAAATCAGGGGGTAGACTAAGTCTTATGCAAATTGTAAGCTGTTTTACTGTTTAGCTCTCATTCCCAAGACAAGATCAACTACCCCTTGGATACAAAATACTGTCACATGTTGATTTTGTACCTTCCTTTCTGCACATACTTCCCTATATGAAACTAATAATAATAATAATAAACTTGGTTAATTGCCAAGGCATCTGAAGCTGACAGAGGATTACATACATACAGGTCTCCTGGTACTCCAAAACTCAAGTCCACCCACCAGTCTCATTTACTGCCTTGCTCTGAGGTCATGGCAGCAGTTAAGGGGTAGGCAGTGGGTTCCAACAGTAACCCCTCTATACAGCACCCTAACAACAACACAAAAAATAATAGTAAAGCAGCAGCAGCGCCTGTGGCTCATGCCTGAATCTTAGCTACTCAGAAAATTTGAGGATCACTGTTCAAAGCCAGCCCAGACAAGAAAATGTCCATAAGACTCTCATCTCCAATAAACTCAGAAAAAGCCAGAAGTGGCGCTGTGGCTCAAGTGGTAGAGTGCTAGCCTTGAGGCTCAGGGACAGCTTCCAGGTCCTGAGTTCAAGCTCCACAGCAACCCCCCCCCCCAAAAAAAAGATTAAGCAGAAGCTAGGATAAGTATTAAAAGTTCATAGAAATAGAATTACAAAGAAAAAACTTCCTAGTCTAGCCCAACTCTCCTCCTAAGTCATCTCCAGTAAAATTAAAATGTACTAAATGGAGACAGTGTTGAGATGCTTGGTAGGACTCTTTTTAACGGCTGATTCTGAAATCTTAAAGAGGGAGCAGGTATTCTCTATCCTGGTGGAATGAATTTTGAGTTCTCCTACTCCAGGTTGTGGTTTAAAAAAAAAAAAAAAAGTCTGGGCTTGACTGGGGGTACCTACCTCATTGATCCAAATACCTAGGTTCAATTCCAAGCAACACACACACAAAAACACACAGTCTAAAGGCTAGGCATCAACCATCTCAGCTACATTTTATGGAAATACCTCTAACTTTACATTTTCATTCCATCTACAGATCTCTATCTTTATAAAATATTGGAGTTTAAGGAAAAGTAGAAGTAGCTTGTGAATAGCTCAACTAAGCTTGCAAATCCCATGTACAAAAGCAAAAAACAGTTATTTGTGTCTGTTTATATTGCTTCCTTTTTGTATGTAGACTTTGTACCTATACAGGGTGACAGTAAGGGCCAAGCAGGAGAGGCGTAATCCTTGTATAAAATAGGAGCCAGCGACACTCTTGTATTTATCTGTTCTCTTTTTAGTCAGTTACTTAAAAAAAAAAAAACCAACAAAAACAAAAAAAAAGCTGTACATTTTAACATAAAACAAATTATGATGAGCCATTTAAAAACATAATAATCTCAGCTACTAGGCTAGAGTGGGATTTCCAAAGCATGCAACAAAGTTAGCAAACCCTTATCTGCAATGCAAAATATAAAAAGGTTGGGGACAGAGCTTAAATGTTAGACTTGTCTAGCATAATAAAAGCACTGGATTCAATCCCCAAAACCAGTTCTAAAAGCTGGGTGCTGGTGGTTCATACCTGTAATCCTAGCTACTCAGGAAGCTGAGATCTGAGGATCATGGTTCAAAGCCAGTCTGGGGAAAGAAAGTCCATGAGACTCTAACTGCCAAAAAAGCTGGAAGTGGAGCTGTGGTTCAGGTGGTAAGCACTAACCTTGAGTAAAAAAAGTTCAGGGACAGTGCCCAGGATTGGCACCAAAAAAAAAAAAAAAAACTTAAACTCAGGCCTAGGCACCATCCCTGATTTTTTTTTCAGCTTGTTCCATTCCTTGGTGCTGCTCCTTTACTCCTTATATACAGTTCGAAGTATTTTCAGTGTTTTAATTTCTGTTTTGTTGTTGTTGTTGTCTTAAACTAAGGGCCTGAGCACTGTCCCTGGCTTCTTTTTGCATTCTACCACTTGAGCCACAGTGCCACTTCTGGCTTTTTTCTATATATGTGGTGCTGAAGAACTGAACCCAGGGCTTCATGTATGCAAGGCAAGCACTTTACCACCAGGCCATATTCCCAGCCCCTTAATTACTGTTTATTATTACATGTTACAAAGACATACTTTTCTGATGTTAATTTCACTTACCCTTTTGGGCTGGTCCATAAAAATACACTACTCTAGTCAAGAGCAATTGGTGAAAAAGTAACATTTGAGAAATATTACATTTCTAAAAGACATCCCAGAAAAGCAAGAAGTACATTCTGCCATTCAAGCTCAGTCTTTTCATGAAACAAAATCCCAATAGGACAAACTACACTGTAAAGTTTTTATTTTTTTGTTTTTCTTGTTTGATTTTTTTATTGAACACTGTAGACAACACTAACAATTTCTAAATAATTGCACAGAACAAACTCTTCTAGGCTTGACACCCAGTATCTCACACTTGTAATCCTAGCTACTCAGATGACTGATACCTGAGGATCATGATTTGAAACCAACCCACGCAGGAAAGTCTGGGAGACTCTTTATCTCCAATTAACCACCACCACCACCACCCCCAAAAAAAGGTGGGAAGTGAAGCTGTAGCTTGGGTGACCAGAAGTTCAAACACCACAAAAAAAAAACCTTCAAAATCTTTTATAAAATCTTAATATTCTAGCCAATCCTCCAGGAGGGAAAAAATTGGGAGGTTGTTCCACCTCCCTCCCTTTCATCTTTCACGTTGCAACCAATGACTTTCTGAAAACACAAAAGTAACTTTTTTTTACACAGGGAAAAGAGGAAACCTCTTAACAGTCATTATAAAGAAAAAAAAAATCAAAGCTTCAACAGTGTTCATTCAAAGCCTTCCAAGGTTTCCAATACATGAATCTAACCTAATTCCCACCTATGCCAGCCAATAGATTATTAATGCTACCAAATATGAAAGTTTTTGTTCAGTGCTGGTGGCTCATACCTATTATACTAAACTACTCAGGAGGCTGAGATCTGAGGATCACAGTTCCAAGCCAGGTAGGAGACTAACCTCTTATTAATTACTTAATAATTAATCTCTTATTAGTAAAAAGCAAAAGTTATACAATCTGAAGAGAAACCAGAGTACTTAATCTCTTATTAGTTAACCACCAAAAAGCCAGAAGTACAGCACCACCCTTGAGTGAAAAAGCTAAGGAACAGCACCAGGACCTCTTTCAAGCCTGGAGACCAGCACAAAAAAAAGGGGGGGGAGAGGGAAGAGGGTCTCTTCAATCTGAAGGACTGGAGGGTCTCTTCAATCTGAAGGACTGATTTGACAAGTGAAAAGTCTACCTTTGAGCTAGCTATGTTTAAAATTAAGGGTATTAACTTCAGCTCTGAACAATTCATTTGTGTTTTTTTGTTTTGTTTTGTTTTGTTTTTGCCAGTCCTGGGGCTTAAGACTCAAGGCCTGAGCACTGTCCCTTACCTCTTTTTGCACAAGGCTAGCACTCTATCTCTTGAGCCACAGCACCACTTCGGGCTTTTTCTGTTTATGTGGTACTGAGGAATCAAACCCAGGGCTTCGCGCATGCTAGGCAAGCACTATACCACTAAGCCACATTCCCAACCCTTGTGTTTCTTTCATAGGTACTGTTCGCCAGGTGGTATCTGTACATAGTGGTCCCTCTACTTCAACAGTCATTCAGTTAGAGTAATAATTCAAACCACTGTAAGAACATACAGCACATTACTGGTATCCAGTGTTTAAAACTAGGGAATGCTGGGCTGGGAATATGGCCTAGTGGCAAGAGTGCTTGCCTTGTATACATGAAGCCCTGGGTTTGATTCCTCAGCACCACATATATAGAAAAGGCCAGAAGCGGAGCTGTGGCTCAAGTGGCAGAGGGCCATCCTTGAGCAAAAAGAAGCCAGGGACACTGATCAGGCCCTGAGTCCGAGCCCCAGGACTGGCAAAAAACAACTGGGGAATGCTCCACAAACTTGTATGTCATCCTTGCACAGGGGCTATGCTAATTTCGGTGTCATTCCAATTTTGGCATAATGTGCTGTTAAGGTAAAATTTAGCTAGTTGAGTGATGAACACTGCATTTGTGTAGCATCCAAGGGACTCTGGGAGTGATTCACCACAGGGAAGATCTCTTTTTTGTGAATCTTGTAAGATACATTCGGTTAATACCAATCTATCAATAAAGGTTGATTAAATATTTGAGCACCCATTATGCTCCATATACTGGGGATAGTAAAGAATCAGAGCAAGTACTTCAGTTACCATCTTGAGACAGCAGAATGTCAAAAAACCCAATGTTCCAATGGTTATGGTACCATTTAACTCACACTGAGGAATCATCACAAATAAAATGGCAATTTTTGCCAATGAACTACAATTAGCTAGATTTCTACAATGCATGTCAGACCTTTAAATTATTCCCTAGGGGTTATGTTATAGTGAAAATAACAATACGTAATCAAAGTGACAAAACTCCCTGCATTAATAATCAACTCCTGCAACAAGAACAGCAACATCTTTAAATGTTCTAATTATTCCAGTGTTCTTCTGTATGGCCCAACTGACAAAAGCTTTCTAGTCCAAAGCAATCTTTTCCTATTCATTTACTGATTCCCTCTTTGCACTCTTTTCTCCCACAGTAGACAACTCAAATACACCTTTTGCCTTATGAGATGTTCTTTCAGGCTCCAATACACTCCCCTAATTTAAAACTGAGTGATGCTTTTAGAACAGGGACACGTCATCTCCTCTCCGAAATAGCTAAGCATATATTAATCACCCCGTTATCCTCAAAGCAGAATACTTCTATTCAAGCATTCATTTGACCTTGTAAGAAAATTAAGAAATATACACAGCTATTTCCCCGTTAAGACTGTATAACTTTGATAACCTTAGTCTCTTAGCTCCTTCAGACTCATTAATACCGACCCACACAAGGATGAATGAAGAAGGTGACACTTTTGGAAGTCTTGAGCTCTGTGTAACTTTTGTTTTCTAAGACAGAAATCACGAAATGTCCTCACATCCTATGCCCCCGTTTCCTGTCTTCTCTGGATACTCTTCATAGAAGCCAGTCTATTCCCCACATTCTCCTAAAATCTTGTATACTCTGTATACCACAAAACGATCGAACTACCTTGAAAACTACAGTGATTGATTAAAAATAATAATGTGACTTTCCTCCTACGGCCTGCACTTCAATAATCAGCCTCCAAAGGGAAACAAGAATATACTAAAAGTGGCAAGGGACGTCCGCCTCATTTCCCACAACAACAATCACGTAACCAGGGCATACAGGTTACCCGGGTTAAACGTAACGGGCCTGGAGGTGATCCAGCTCGATTTTAGTATAACGCGAAAAGCGGCCGCCAGGCTTCGGTGCTTTTTCTGGCTCTCCCAAACACAGATTTAACCCATCACCGAGCTAGGGGGCGAGAGAGACTTCCCTCCTACGCCCGTTTCCTCCCCACCCCCCACCGCGGGCCCCGGGGGCCGCCGCAAGCCGAGGGACGAGCCAGGCTCTCGGGCCAAGAAAACACGGAAGCCACCCCCAAGAGCAGCGCCCAGACACGGAACAAAGCGCCTGTCAGGGAGGTACGAGTAGGACGCCATTACGCGGGGCCGTGGCCTGCGCCGCCGAGGCCGACCCGAGGACCCGGGCCTCGGAGCGCGGGCTAGGCCTCGACTAAACACCCCACGGGAAGAAGCAGAAACCCAGGCAGGCAGAGGCTCAGCGCTGAACGGCAGGAAAAAAAAAACACGCAGGGAGAGAAACTGAACGCTTACCTTCGTGAGTCTTGGCGATCTTCGCCATTTTGTCCACTCCAACACACAGGCGGAACTGGCGCTCCCCAGAACTTCCGCTCGCCGCCGCCGCCGCCGCCCGCCACGGAGAAAAATAGCAGGGGCTGCTCTCTGCGCATGCGTCAGGCGGGAGCGCGCACCGTCGGAAGCCACGTGACAGAGCTGCCACCTAGATAGATCCGTGCCCTCGCGGGAGGGCTGTGGGAGGAGCCGGGCGTCGGCGGCTTCCCAGAGAAGGGTGGGTAAGGTGAGCACGAAAGGCCTGGTGGGAAGTGGATTATCCGGGACAGTTTTCAAGAGGCTCACGCCTGCAATCCCCGCTACTCTGGAGGCTGAGATCTGAGGATCATGGTTCAAAGTCAGCCTGTTTGGGGTCCAAGAGACCTTTTTTGTTTGTTTGCTAGTCCTGGGCCTTGGACTCAGGGCCTGAGCACTGTCTCTGGCTTCTTTTTGCTCAAGGCTAGCACTCTGCCACTTGAGCCACAGCGCCACTTCTGGCCATTTTCTATATATGCGGTGCTGAGGAATTGAACCCAGTGCTTCATGTATACGAGGCAAGCACTCTTGCCACTAGGCCATAGTCCCAGCAGACAGGTGTGGCTCAAGAAATAAACTGTCTGCTCTGAGAAAGAAAGCCCAAGTGGTGCTCTGGCTCAAGTGGTAGAGTGCTAGTCTTGAGCAAAAGAAGCCCAGGGCTAGTGCCCAGGCCCTGAGTTCAAGCCCTGGGATTGGCCAAAAAAAAAGGCAAGCCAGAGTGCAAGGCCTTCATACCAGCATTCGTGCATGTGCCTGCATTAATGTACACACACATACACATACACACATGCCTGGCTCCTTTCTATTCATATTATGATGCAGCAATAGGCCCTTAGGAGACATTGGTCACATGCTGTTTACACTGCCCAGGATCAGGAGGCAAATAAACCTCTTTGTAAAGTACCTAGTGTGAGAACCCAGTTTTCTATTTCTTCTTGACACACACACTCCCCTTCTAGTCCTGAATCTCTAGCCTCCAGCTGTGTCAGCAGAATGTTGTCTGCCTGGTTCTAACCATCTTTAATGTATTGTAACTCAGAACATTGAATCTGATTCTGTAAATCAGAACATTGTGAAATCTACACCTGCATGTGGTGCTGGCTTTTATTAATCCTGCCCCAGCTGAAGTCCATGCTGCTCTTAGTGCTGACCGTAGCTCAGGACAAGGCAGTGTGGGCCAGCTAGTAAACCTTTAACCGATGCCTCTGTGGATTTCTTTCTTTCTTTCTTTCTTTTGCCAGTCCTGGGGCTTGGACTCAGGGCCTGAACACTGTCCCTGGCTTCTTTTTGCTCAGGGCTAGCACTCTGCCACTTGAGCCACAGTGCTACTTCTGGCCGTTTTCTATATATGTGGTGCTTAGGAATCGAACCCAGGGCTTCATGTATACAAGGCAAGCAATCTTGCCACTAGGCCATATTCCCAGCCCATCCTCCATGGATTTCTTGCCTCCCAGGTCATTACACTAGTATCCTGTATCTTGTTATTTTGGGAGCAGTCACATTACTGGGAATCAAATTCTTGTAAGTCTTTGTGGGAACCAAGTGAAAACTGTAAAGAAGTCCCCTTTTTGAGTCCCTAAAAACGGTAGGCCTATTCAGAGTAGTGAGCCTGGGGAAGGGCAAACTTAGGCTGGGTAGCACAGACATGTTCCGGTAAATGTCACCCAAGCCCTTACTGAAAACTGAACAGTGGAAGAATGTGGAATGTGGTTTTTCTACTAACCTGCTAACTCTGTTTCTGTACTAAATTAAGACTCCTCGCCCAATTGAGTGCTGTGACTTTATTGTTTTGGGTTCGAGTCCCACCTGGGTGGCTAGGATATTGTAGTCTTGTGCTTAGGAGTTAACAGGTCTACCTCTAAGTTAAACTACCAGTTCAGGTATGATGACAATAAGACAAAATAAAAAAGACAGTAAAGAAACACAGTAGTATTCTTATAAGGAGGAGTTAACTAGGTAAAAGAGGAAGGTGT
Source organism: Perognathus longimembris pacificus (assembly GCF_023159225.1). NCBI lineage: Eukaryota > Metazoa > Chordata > Mammalia > Rodentia > Heteromyidae > Perognathus > Perognathus longimembris. The sequence continues at coordinate 32,257,664 of NC_063164.1, read as the reverse complement.
TTATAGAGTTACAGTGTTTATGGTTTTAACTAGGTAAAACATAATGGTGTTTATGAAGGATTAGAAGCAAGTCTGTGTGACATGAAACAGCTGAAGAATTCTTAAGACTGGACCAGGCACTGGTGGCTCAGGCCCATGATCCTAGCTACTTAGGAGGCTGAGATCTGAGAGTGGTGGTTCAAAGCCAAGCAGAGAAAAGTCTGTGAGACTCTTATCTTCAGTTAACCACCAGAAAACTGGGTGTGAAATGGGGAAGGGGAGGCAGGGGAAAAATGGGGGAGGAGGTAACAAGTTGAATAAGAAATGTACTTGCCTTACATATGAAACTATAACCCCTCTGTCCTTTACTCTGACAATTTAAAAAAAACAACAGGATGTGGAGCTGTGGCTCATAGTGGTAGAGCTCTAGCCTTGCACAAAAAGAGCTCAGGGACAGCACCCAGGCCCAGAGTTCAAGTCCCACGACCGACAAAAAAAAAATTCTAGGATTGGATAAGAGTACTATTGGATAGTTCTATAGTACTATGGCTATTTAGGTACCACAGTAAAACTTCCTCACATCTCTAACCTAATTTCCTACCACTTTTTTTTTTTTTTTTTTTTTTGGCCAGTCCTGGGGCTTGGACTCAGGGCCTGAGCACTGTCCCTGGCTTCTTTTTGCTCAAGGCTAGCACTCTGCCACTTGAGCTACAGCGCCACTTCTGGCCATTTTCTGTATATATGGTGCTGGGGAATTGAACCCAGGGCCTCATGTATGTGAGGCAAACACTCTTGCCACTAGGCCATATCCCCAGCCCTCCTACCACTTTCTTCCTTTCAATTTGTTTTAAACCTTTACCCCTTCTGAATACACAGATTGCCCCTGCCTAGGGCCTTTGCATTTGTTGTTCCATCAAGTACACATAGTTTATGTCCTCACTTCATTTGTAGGCTTTTATTCAGTACCATATCAGAAGCCTAGGTAAGCTACTTACATAAAATCCCCAGCTAAACACCCTCGGAACTTGGGAGTGTGAGGCAGGCAAATCCCTTGAGCCCAGGAATTCTAAGCCAGTCCAGGCAACAAAATAAGACCCTGTAACAAAATAGCAGCCACCTTAAACCTTTATCACCTTACCCTGATTTATTTACATATTTAGAGAAAGGGTCCCACTGTGTAGCATGCTCAGTGGTCTCAACTCAATCCTCCTGCTTCAGACTCAGCAGTGCTGGAATTACAGGTATGCACCACCTTACTGATCTCATGCTTTTTTGTTGTTGTTGTTGCTGTTGCCAGTCCTGGGCCTTGGACTCAGGGCCTGCGTACTGTCCCTGGCTTCTTTTTGCTCAAGGCTAGCACTCTACCACTTGAGCCACAGCGCCACTATATATGTGGTGCTGAGGAATCGAACCCAGGGCTTCATGAGCACTTTACCACTAGGTCATATTCCCAGTCCTCATGCTTTATTTTTTTTCATTCTCCAGTACATATGATTATCTGACATTTTATACTAACACAATTATCTGTAATAAGTTGTATATAATTGTGTAATATTTACATGTGAATAGTATATACTTTGCCCTAATTAGAGTATCAGTTCAATGACTCGACTCCCCCCAAGTATCTGGATCTAATTTTACTAATTCCTCATAATTATACTAAACATCTAGTGTTACTACATCACTTTTCAGTAAACTATGGCCTTTTGTAGGCTAAATAAGGATCTGGGATAAATGAGAAATGTAATGTGCGCTCATTCCTGAAATGACTGAACCAAAGCAAAGTTCGTCCTTTGTGTGGAATAAGTTAAAAAAAATCAACCTGCCATGTAGGGGAACTGCTTGATAACAGCCTTCTTTATAGCAAGACCTCATGTCGCCCTAGCAACAACCCTGGGGTAAGCACAGCAGTTATTTTAACAAACAATCATTAACGGCGAGCAGGACCTGGCCAGGCTTGGCAGTCAGAATCGATAATAAATGTCCAGGTGGTCACTCACGAGGCTACACAGTTACATAATTAATCAGATGCAAGGTTTCCCCGGGGGTAGGGGCGTGCCAAAGATTCTCAATCCACCGCAGCAGGCTGGAAAAATCAAAGCTATCGGCCAATCCGGAAAAGAGTTCTTACGCAGGAGGAGGGACGAACAGTCAACGTGTTACGTAAGTACAGGAACTAATGGCCGGAGCCGGGGGTGTGTCCTGGAGACTGTGCGCCCCTCTGATTGGTCGTCAGGAACACGAGAGGCGTTTTCAGTGGGCTCTACGGCGGTAGGAGCGTGCGTCGGCTTGACGCAATCAGAGAGGGATCAAGGGGCGTGTCTGGAAGCTGACCAGGCGCGCCTATTGGCTGGGAGAGGCCGAAGCCGGCTACCCGGGCCAGGCCTGAGGGCGGCGCCGGGGGGCCTGGTCCCGGAGGTACAACCGGCTTCGGAAAGATGAACATGGCAGCTCGAACCGGTCCGAGGGCCCTGACAAAGGTAGTCTCCAGATGCCCTCCGAAGTCGTCGACAGCTGCCGGCGCCCGGCCGCAGGGATCTGCGCGGAACGGCAGGTAATAAACACCCCGGGCACCCGACGGGAGTCGTTTCCCACTCGGCCCCGCTGGGTGGCGGGACGGGGAGGACTTGTGGTGAGGGGAAGCCGAGCCCGAACATTTACGCACCCATAGGAAAGGGTCTCGGGTTTGGCTTTTGGGGATCCAGAGGCGGCGCCTGGCCGGAGTCCAGCAGAGCCGTCTGTGCCGTCGGTCTGTGTTCGCGCCTCGCTGTCCTCTGTCCTCGCGAGAGCTGGAGAATCATCACCGGCCGCGTAGCTGCTTTGGTAACAGCTGATCAGGAAAAAAGAAAAAAAAAAAAAAGCTGGGCGTCGGTGGCTCCCGGCTGCAATCCTAGCTACTCTGGAGCTGAGATCCCAGGATCGCGGTTCAAAGCCAGCCGGGGCAGGAAAGGCTGTGAGGCTCTTGTATTCAGTTAACTACCAGTAAAACCAGAAGTGGTAGAGCAAAAGAGCTTGAGCAAAAGAAGCTCAGGGACAGCGCCCTGGCCCTAAAACCTAAGACCAAGCCCCACCCCACTAGTCCCCAATAAAAAAACCAAAAACAACCACAACAACTCTGCCTCGGGTGTCGGGCTCCTCTTCTCTCCTCCCTGGAGCCTGCCGCTGCCCCGGGAAACAGTGCAGGGTGCCACCATCGAGGCTTTCCCGGCTGTCTCCTCTGGGACCTGCGCTGGCATCCAGCCACCTGTTGTTCCTGAGTGCAAGGAGAGGGAGGGTGGTGTTCAGACGGACCTTCGCAGTTTTTGGTACAATTCTTTGGCCTGGACATTGGGTGTTTGCAAAACGTGGCCAATCAATTGGACCTGTATTTGTTTTTCACTCCACTGTAATTTAGACGACCTGTAACCTTGAGTCTGGCTTTGCCTTCGATTTTTTCCTGCTTGCTTCCTTTTGGGGAGAAAGGGTGGAGATGAAGGCGAGGACATGAGTACTTTTCATAGTTTCCTGTTGTGAAAAGAATTACAGCTGGGCACTGGTGACTCATGCCTGTCATCTTAAACTACTCTGGAGGCTGGAATGGAGCCGTAGTTTGAAGGCAAACAGGGCGGGAAAGTCCCAGAAACTTAACTTCAGTTAAGCAGGGGAAAACCAGAGGCGGGGGATGTGGGTCAAGTGGTAGAGCACCAGCCCTGAGCAAAAAAGGTGAGGCACAGAGCCTAGGCCCTGAGTTTAAGCCCAGATTTCAGGGGTCCCCAAAGACCAAGGAGCCGATTCTGATGCAAGTACACGAGAGTCTTTATTGCAGGCTCGAGCCTGGACTCACAACCTTCACCGACGCAGAGGACCTGGATTGAGAGCCCGGCCCTTCTATCTAGCAGGGTTTTTATAGGGTTGTCAGGGGAATTTCATGCATCATAGTATCATACAGCAAGTTACATTGTGCCGCGGGAAAATAATAAAATAATTTTAAAAAGCCGGTTGGTGCAACTGGTGGGGGGTACAGGTCTGGAAAAGATGGTTGGCTGGCTCATGGGGGGGGGTCGGTCACTTAAGCTCGATGGTCTAGGCCCTCATGACATACATGCCATCCTGCAGGGCTGTCTAGCCGTTATCTTGCCTGAAGAAGCAGCTAGACCTTGAGGCCTTCCCCGACACCTGTTGATTGGCTGAAGCTGGGGAGTTAAAAAAAAAGGGGGTTTGAGATATGTTTCCTAGAGTCTAAGTACTTGGCATTTTCTTAGAATAGCTGCTAGGAAATAACGTTGTTAATAGTTAGCTGTGGCTGAAAGGAACTGATTTTAACTCCTTAGGTGTGGGGAAATAAAACAGTTTTATTCAAGCTCAACTATTTAGGCAGGGCCATAGGTACGTTTTTTTTTTTTTTTTTTGGCCAGTCCTGGGCCTTGGACTCAGGGCCTGAGCACTGTCCCTGGCTTCTTCCCGCTCAAGGCTAGCACTCTGCCACTTGAGCCACAGCGCCGCTTCTGGCCGTTTTCTGTATATGTGGTGCTGGGGAATCGAACCTAGGGCCTCGTGTATCCGAGGCAGGCACTCTTGCCACTAGGCTATATCCCCAGCCCCGATAGGTACGTTTTGAATAATGACTCAAAGTATCCTAGCTCCACTGACTTCTGGCTACCTAAATTATTTAGACTGTATTGATATTTTGTCTAGGCCTTACAAGTTCAAGCCCTAATACCAAGCATTTGTGTGTGTGTGTGTGTGTGTTGTTGTTGTTGTTGTTGTTGTTTGCTGGTACTGGAGTTTGAATCAGAAGCTCACACTTGCTAGGTAAGTATTCAGTTAAAGCCATACCTCCAGTCCGAAGATAGGATAGGGTGGGTTTTTTTAATTTGTTGTTTAATTTATTTTTCCTAGCTAGGATAGTTTCTATAATCTCTATAGTTTGAATGTCTCGTTAGTCTTTACTGTTATTCTAAACCCAGTCATTTTTGTCTTTTAGATATTTAGCTTCCTGTGGTATACTGATGAACAGAACTCTTCCAGTACATGCTTCCATTTTGCCCAAACAAATATGTGCAAGAACTTTCTTCAAAATCACTGCCCCATTAGTAAACAAAAGAAAAGAATACTCAGAAAGAAGAATTATAGGGTTTGTATATACTAATAGTTGTAAAAGATTATTCACAATTTTCTTTAGAGTATTGTGCCTTTCTCTTCAATTGTGTCACAGATTAAACTTCACTTTTTCTTGATTGGCCTTTCCTTACTGTTTCATAAATACTTAATGAATGCAATTATATACATATATGTGTGCATATATATATATGGTAACTATAGGTTTTTTAACCTTGACATATATGCATACTTATGACTTACATTTTTGTTCATTGTTCTTTTTGTGATTGTAAATCAATTACTTAAAGCATACATCGTCATGTATGCCCCACTGGTGGCTCACACCTGTAATTCTAGCTATTTAAGGAGGCTTATATATGAGAATTGTGGTTCATAGCTAGTCCTAGCAAGAAACCCCATAAGACACTATCTCCAGTTAGCCACCAGAAAACTGGAAGTGGAGCTGTGGCTTAAACTGGTAGAGTGCAGGCCTTGAGCAAAAAAGCTCTGGGATGGCACTCAGGCCATGAGTTCAACCCTCGTGGCTGATAAAAAATCCCCAGGGTGTGTGTGTATGTATGTGCACGCATGCATGTGTTAAGGTTCAAATAGTCATGTTATTCCAAAAATGCCCATTTGGAATTTAGATTATGATGATTGAAATTACTATATAATTATATGATGAGTCATAGTCTAAGAGTATTGAGTCTTTGTAACCAAAAATAATACCTCTCATTATTTAAAGTGTCTTTTATGTATGACCATGGAATCTTAGTGTGTTTTTTGTTCACTTAAACTCTAAATTGTTGTTGAATTTATTTCTAGATACTTTGCCTTTCTGTGCTATCATTTTCTAGCTAGTTCTTTTTTTTTTTTTTTTTTTTTTTTTTTGGCCAGTCCTGAGGCTTGGACTCAAGGTCTGAGCACTGTCCCTGGCTTCTTTTTGCTCAAGGCTAGCACTCTGCCACTTGAGCTACAGCGCCACTTCTGGCCATTTTCTGTGTATGTGGTGCTGAGGAATTGAACCCAGGGCCTCATGTATACGAGGCAAGCACTCTTGCCACTAGGCCATATCCCCAGCCCCTCTAGCTAGTTCTTGTTAGCATAAGAGAGGTGTTGATTTTTACTTATTTCATGGTAGGCCACTTTACTGAATTACTGATTCATATCACCCTGTATTACCTACACTCAGTAAATCTGGCCCATTCTCTCAGCATGTGTGCTTTGATCATAAATAACTATTTTTTTTTTCTCTTTGGTGGTAGTGAGGTTTGAGCTTTCAGGGCTTTGTACCCACTAGGGGCTGGCAAGCTACCACTTGAGCCACACCTCCAGCCCTGCTCTCTGTTGGAGTGTTGGAGATGGAGTTTAGCTAACTTTTTTTTTTGTGTGTGTGAGTCCTGGGGCTCAAACTCTGGGCCTGGGCTCTGTCCCTGAGCTCTTCAGCTGAAGGCTAGCGCTCTACCACTTTGAGCCACAGTGCCACTTCCGGTTTTTTGGTGGTTAATTGGAGATCAGTCTCAGAGACTTTCCTGCCAGGGCTACCTTTGAACCAAGATCTTCAGATCTCAGCCTCCTGAGTAGCTAGGATTACGGGTGTGAGCCACTGGTGCCCGGCTTAGCTAACTCTTAATACCCAGGCTGACCTCAAATTCTGAGCCTTTGTATCTTAGCCACTTGAGTATCTAGAATTACACACGTGATTCATGAAACTGCCCTATTTCCAGTAGTCTTGCTTTTGTCTGGGGTCAACCTTGTACTGTAATATTCCTACCTATGCCTCGCATACCTGAGATGATAGACCTGTACTACTATTCTCATGTTTGTTGATATTAAATTTTGGATGGCCTCCAACCTTAAATCCTCCCCAGTAAATAGGATTATGGGCTTGAGCCATTCCTGATATATTAATAATTTATTTATGTCTATTCACTGATAGCCATTTCCATTGTTTTCCTACTCTAACCATCAATATTGAAGTGAATATCTTCTGTACTCTATGGCAGTATTTTTGAGTAATAAATCACCAAAAGTACAATTTTGCTTCAAGTAAGGGATTTTTGTTTGTTTTTTGCTAGTCCTGGGGCTTGAACTCAGGTCCTGGGCACTGTCCTTGAGCTTCTTTTGCTCAAGGCTAGCACTCTACCACTAAGCCACATTTCCAGCCCAAGTAGGGATTTTTTTAAATCAGTCTAACCCTTTTTAAAAATGTTATTATAAAGGTTAGTATACAGAGGCTAAGCTAGTTTTTGTAAGGCTGTTTTTGCTGGTACTTGGGGGTGGGGAGGGGGGGCTTGAACATAGGTCCTCATGTTCTTGCACAGCTTTTCTTGGGCACAACTGACGTTCTACCACTTGAGCCATCCCTCCATCCTAGCCTTTTGTGATTAATGGAGCTCGACTCAGACTTTCCTGCCTGGGCTGGCTTTGACCTCAGTCTAACAGGTCTCAGCCTCTTGAGTGGGTAGTAATATAGGCATGAGCCACCAGCATTTTATTTTGTTTTGTGGTAAGTCTTGTTATGTTAGCTGTGATGTAGGTTAAAATGTTCCTCTTCAGCCTCTGAGCAAATGGATAGGAAGCATGTGCCACCACACAGAATCCTTTTCCATTTGCTGTTTTTCACATTAACTCTCAAAAATAATTTTGTTTTTTGAGATAGGATCTTGTATAACCCAGCCCATATAGGAATATCTCTGTTTTCTTTGTTTTGTTTTGTTTTGTTTTTTGCCAGTCCTGAGGCTTGAACTCAGGGCCTGAGCACTGTCCCTGGCTTCTTTTTGCTCAAGGCTAGCATTCTACCACTTGAGCCACAGCACCACTTCCTTTGGCATTCTTTCTATATATGTGGTGCTGAAGAATCGAACCCAGGGCTTCATGGATACTAGGCAAGCACTTTACCACTAGGCCATATTCCCAGCCCCAATACCTCTGTTTTCTTGCCTTAACCTCCCCAGTGCTGGGGATGATAAGTGTGTCCTTTCACACTAAGGTAAACTCTCCATTTTTAAATGCCAATGAGTAACTTAAAAAACTTAAAACCACATCTGCAGCTTAGGGCCAACCCATGAGTTCCCAAATTCTGAGCTCTATATATGTTTCTAATTTAGAGTTCTTTACTTTCTTGCTTTGAAGTGTATTGAGATGTGATTCAGTATGTCTGTCAAATGATTTATGAATATTTCACTCATTCAATTAAAGTACTTATCTCAGAACTAACTGTTAAAATCACTTATCACTCTTTTTAAAGGTACTCAATGCAGGAAATGTACGATGTAGTATCAGGAATGGAAGATTATAAGCATTTCGTTCCTTGGTGCAAAAAATCAGATATCATATCAAAGAGATCTGGATATTGTAAAACACAATTAGAAATTGGGTTTCCTCCTGTGTTGGAGCGATATACATCCATAGTGACCTTGGTGAAACCACATTTAGTAAAGGTAAGAGTTTTTGTTCTTAAGTATTCCCCAAACTGTAATTAAATAACATGTAGGGGCTGGGAATAAGGCCTAGTGGTAAAGTGCTTGCCTCATATACATGAAGCCCTGGGTTGGATTCCTCAGCACCACATATATGAAAAGGCCAGAAATGGCAGAAATGTGATAGAGTGCTAGCCTTGAGCAAAAAGAAGCCAGGGCCCTGAGTTCAAGCTCTAGGACTGGCATAAAGCAAAACAAAACAAAAATAACATGTCAAAAAACATGTAATTAGGGCTGGGGATATAGCCTAGTGGCAAGAGTGCCTGCCTCGGATACACGAGGCCCTAGGTTCGATTCCCCAGCACCACATATACAGAAAACGGCCAGAAGCGGCGCTGTGGCTCAAGTGGCAGAGTGCTAGCCTTGAGCGGGAAGAAGCCAGGGACAGTGCTCAGGCCCTGAGTCCAAGGCCCAGGACTGGCCAAAAAAAAAAAAAAAAAAAAAAACCATGTAATTAAATAACATGTTAAAACTTAAAAATATGTCTCTGAACTAATAGGAGGCTGGGCACTGGTAACTAAAACCTGAAATCCTAGTCAGGATCTGACTGAGATCTGAGGATTGAGATTTAAAGACAGCCTGGGCATAGAAGGCTTTGGGACTTATTTCCAATTAACCAGCAAAAAACAGAAGTGGAGGCCTGGCTAAAGTAGTAGAGTGCCAGACTTGAGCAAAATAAGCCAAGCAAGATCACAGGGCTCTTGAGTTCAAGCCCCACATTTATAGAAAAAAGCCAGGAGTGGTGCTGTGGCTCAAGTGGTAGAGTGCTAGCCTTGAGCAAAAAGAAGCCAGGAACAGTGCTCAGGCCCTGAGTTCAAGCTCCAAGACTGGCAAAAAAAAAAAAAAAATCACCAAAATGATTACCTGTAAGCACACTTGATCAGTGCCCAGGCTGATCAGACTTTAAAAGCAAACTTATGTTTTATGCCCACAGGATTTAATGGTGGTGGTGGTATTTCATAATTGGCCAGAGCTGAGGCAAAAGTTGGGAACTGAAGGTGGTTCAACATTTACCTGCATCTTGGTGGTGTATGGCCTTGCCTCACATGTGAATAGTCCTGGGTTTGATTACCAGCACTGCAAAATAAAATTAGATGCACATTATTAGAAATACAATATACATTGTATTTATATATATATATATATATATGCTAGATATTTTGAAGAAAAGCTTTCCTTTCCCAGTGGCTTAGCATACTATGACTACATTTAGCTGTTAATGTTTCTTATTATGAATCTATAAAGAGCATTCTGATATAAATGTCTTTTAGTTTAGTTGTTGATGACCTTTGTAATAATGGTTAGACTATGTTATTGACTGATAATGGATTAAAGAGGGCTTAAATGAAGAGACAACTTTAAGAAACAAAACTACAAGTAGATTTTCTGTTCTTTAGTTCTCAGTTTGAGTTATCTGGAGGGATACAGAATTTTATCAGAGAATCAGACCCTGTGTTCAGTATTTAGCAAAAAATGACTCCTTTAATTGAAGGAAACTATACAAAGACTTGTTTGGGGAATACACATCTATAATGTCAGTAGCCTTACAGGAAGGACATTGTAACTCTCAAGGAGAAAAAGAGGATAAAGAGGCTTGTTTGTTGGCCTCAGCATATGCCTTAAAGAACTAAAAATGCAAGGTTTAACTGAACTGGAAGTTGTAGGTATTTTAATGTTCTGCTGCTGAGGAGAAAGGTAAGGTTGGTTGTGTTGTAGTATGATAATGCCTATGTAACACCCAAGAGTCCTAGGTAATGAAGCTGAATTTCAGTCAAGGTTATAACCCACTTGTAATAATGTACTAGCTAGCAGATGGTCACCATTTTTCACATTGCACATGAGAGTACTTTCATGAGTCTCAGTTTCTTTTTTAATGATATGCAGTGGGAACTACCAAGAGTCACATAATCACTGTTTCAGGTTATACATACACATATAAAATAATCATGCACTGAAGCAATCAGCAAAAAATCAGTTAGCGCCAAGGATCAGGACCAGAATGAAGAAAACTGGGTAGAGGAATTGGGAGTGAAAAGTGAAGGTAAGACTGTTGGTGGTTAGCAAGTTAGAAATTTGGATAGGAGAGAATTACAAATTGCCCTAGGTGTCTATAACAGAAAACTTATAAGCATTTAAGCTATCATTTCATAGTGATAATACAAAGAAGATATTTTATAGCTTAAGGAAATATAGTACAGGAGTTTAACTTGTTTAGGATCATTTGTAAGTAGCAGACTAGAAATAAAATTCCATAAAAATCACTCCCCGTTGTGCTGCTAGAAGAGAGAAATCTAAATAACCAGTGACCAGCCTGCAAATGAGAATAACTGGCTGTTTTGAGGATTCCAGGAGAAAGAAAATGATTCATTTTAGTAAGAGGTTGCTTCTTAGTACCAAGCTATTAAATATCTTCATCTCTGTCCGTCGTGGTAGATTCGTGTTAATAACAAAGATAATTTTAACTGTAGCTTTTTAATTTTGTTCTAGGCATCCTGTACTGATGGGAAACTTTTCAATCATTTAGAGACTATTTGGCGTTTTAGACCAGGGATTCCTGGCTACCCAAGAACTTGTACCCTGGATTTTTCAGTAAGTCCTTCATGAAGTCCTTGATTTGTTTCACATCTAAAGTAAAATTGTTAAGAAATAATAAGTAAACCTTTTGTGGGCAGTACTGAGGTATGAACCCATGGCCTCACACCTGGTAGGCAGGTACGCAACCACATGAGCTACAACCATAGCGTTGTTTTACTTCTTTGAGATAGGGTCTTGCTATGAAGTAATGTTTGTTAGTGTTAACCTGTTAGCAAAGCTGAACTTAACTCGCTAATATTACAAGTGTGCACCACCATGCCTAATAATCTATCTTTTTAGAACCCAGATGCTATGATTTTCTGATAGGCATAGAAATTGCTGAAACATGATTTTTTTTTTACATTTTTTTATTTTTTGTCAGTCATGGGGCACTGTTGGTCTGGACACTGTCCGTGAGCTCTTTTGCTCAAGGCTGGTGTTCTACCACTCTGAGCCACAGCACCACTTCAGGTTTTCTCATGGTTAATTGGAGATAACAGTCTCACAGATTTTCCTGCCTGGTCTGGCTTTGAACCACAATTCTCACATCTCAGCCCTCCTGAGTAGCTGGGATTACAGGAGTGAGCCACCACCAGAGATACTTCTCTAGCATGCATGAGACCCTGGGCTGGGCCTCAGCAACACCAAAAATAAAATATATACCATAATTTTTCTTTTCTTTTTTCTTTTTTTGTGCCAGTCCTAGGGCTTGAACTCAAGGCTTGGGCACTGTCCCTGAGCTTTTGCTCAAGGCTAGCACTCTAACTTGAGCCACAGCATCAATTCCAGCTTTTCTGTGAACTGGGGAATTGAACCCAGGGCTTAATGCCTGCTAGGCAAACACTACTGCTAAGCCACATTCCCAGCCCTACCATAATTTTTCTACCAGCTTAATATTACGTACAAACATTTAAGGCTGAGGTTGTGTCAAGACATAAAGAGCCTGCTTAATTTGTGTGAGGCCCTGTGTTCAAGAGGTTCGAAAACAACTCTGACAAAGCCAAGAGACTTTTTTTTTTTTTCATTTTTATTTTTTGTTGGTTGTGGAGCTTAAACTCTAGGCCTCGATGCTGTCCTTGAGCTCTTCACCTCAAGGCTAGTGCTCTACCACTTTGAGCCACTGTACCACTGCCAGTTTTCTGGTCATTAATTGGAGGCAAGAGTCTTATGGACTTTTCTGCCCGGACTAAAGCCCAGAGAGTCTTATCTCCAGTTCACTATCAAAAAAATCTAAGATAGTAAGTCTGGCTTTAATGGTAGAGGGCAGGCTTTGAATAGAAAAGCCAAGTCAGAGTAAGGGCCCTTTGAGTTCAAGCCTCAGTACCTGCACCATGGTGAAGAGCCAGACTTTTGAAGTCAGGCCCCACTTTACCACGCGAACCCTACTTTACCACGCGAGCCCTGAGATAAGCAGGCCCTGTGAGCAAACCCAGGACAAGCTTATTAGGGCCCAGCCTGTCAAGAACTCTAACCACTGGGAATGCTTAACTCTAACTGCCCCCAAAATGCCTCGAGCCCTGAGCCAATCAGATTTGTACCCGTGTCCTAATCTTGCTTGCTTGAACACCTGATTGCTATAACTTTGTTTTTTGTCTTACTTGTACACCTGATGGCTGTAACTTGGTTTTTTGCCTTTATAAGCCCTGTGCAATCGCAGCTCGGGGCTTCCTCCTAACCTCGGCTGTGTCGGTGGGTAGGACGAGGCCTGAGTTGCAGCTCGCCTGAGTAAAGTCTTGCCTTGCTTTTGCATTTCGGAACGTTTGAGTCTCGGTGGCCTTCTTGGTGCTCTTTTTGCGACTTGGCATAACACATGGCATGGTGGCTCACTCCTTAAATCTCAACTTCTCAGGAGGTTGAGATTGGGGGAATCACAATTCCAGACCAGCTTAAGGAAAACCCAACCCAGTCTGAAAAGTACACTATGGGACATGGCTCATGTGGTAAAGAGAATCCCTGCCTAGCAAGCAGGAGGCCCTAAATTCAGATCCCTGTACAGGTTGGAGGAGAGTCCAGTGCCAGTAGCTCACACCTATAATCCTAGCCACTTTGAAAGCTGAAATCCTATGACCCAAACTCAAAGCCAGCCAGAGCTGACAAATCCCTGAGACTCCAAACAACTATCAAAATGTCAAAACTAGAGAGTGGTAGAATGCCAGCTATGAACAGCAGAGCATGAGTTCAAACCCCAGTACTGACACACATAATAAAGACATTAATAGAACATAGACAATTGGAGAAATTTGAATAAGGTCTGTATAGATTAGATAATAGCACTTTTACCTAGTGATAGTAATGCCTTATGTTAATTTCCTGACTGATGATTGTATTATGATTATATGATAAGGAAAATCTGGGTGATAGCTACATGAGAATTCTTCTGGTTTTACAGCCTTTTTTATTTCACAACAAAAAGTTAGGGCTAACAAGGGTGCTGGTGGCTCACACCTGTAATCCTAGCTACTTGTTAGGAGGCTGAAATCTGAGAATCACAGTTTGAAGCCAGCTTAGGCAGGGAAGTCTTATAAGACTCTTATCTCCAATTAGCCACCAGAAAATGGGAAGTGGTGCTGAGGTTCCAAGTAGTAGCATTGAGCAAAAAAAGCTCAGGGACAGTGCCCAAGCCCTGAGTTCAAGCCCTACAAACTACGACAGAAAAAGGGGGAGAGGGGCTATGAGAATTGAAGCCCAATGGAAGCCTTGAATTCAATCCTCAGTATCATTAAAAAATTTTTAAAAAGATTAAAAGTTAAAACATTTTAAACTTTAGAGGATATTTGGCCCTTAGGATAGTTTTTCTCAAATGGCCATGTATTTATACAGAATGATGAAGGGGTCAAAATTAAGTTCTAAGTCACTGACTACTGTGTATGTGCAAACTCATGTGCATATGTGTATGTGCATGCGCGCTGGTCATAGAGCTTGAATTCAGGGCCCGGGAACTGTCTTTGAGCTTTTGTCATCAAAGTTAGTTCTCTTGAACTTTACCCACAGCTCCACTACAGGCTTTTGGTAGTTTGTTGGAGATAAGAGTCTCATGAACTGTTGCTTTGTAGGATAAGACACACGTGTGCACACTCACACAGGCAACCCCATCTGCCTCAACTTAGGAACAACAGCTATGAAAATAGTCTTTTCCCTTCCTGATCTTCCTGTGTAGGGTAGGAAGGAATCTAAAAGGGAAGACACGAGTGATAAATGTAGTTTTTAGCAGGTTTATTTTTTCCTTTTTTTTTTTTTGCCAGTCCTGGGGCTTCGACTCAGGGCCTGAACACTGTCCCTGGCTTCTTTTTGCTCAAGGCTAGCACTCTGGTTCGAGTCACAGCACCACTTCTGGCTGTTTTCTATATATGTGGTGCTGAGGAATCGAACCTAGGGTTTCATGTATGGGAGGCAAGCACTTTTGCCATTAGGCCATATTCCTAGCCCTTTTAGCAGTTTTTCTAGTCTTCTCCAGACTCCATAGAGGCAGACTATGCAGTGAAATGAAGTTACCAAAGCCTGGTGTATGTGTGAGCTTTGTGCTGAGGTGAAGAATAACCCCCTTCTCCTGGGTGCTGAAATCACGGCTGTAGCCACACAGCTCTTCCTTAGGTTCCTGGTGCACAGTGTCAAGGCTGTCCTGAATTCAAATAGCAAAAGAAAAAGGTCTTTCAATTTTTTAATATTTTCTTTCAGATTTCTTTTGAATTCCGCTCACTTCTACACTCTCAGCTTGCCACGTTGTTTTTTGATGAAGTTGTCAAACAAATGGTAACTGCCTTTGAAAGAAGAGCATGTAAGCTGTATGGTCCAGAAACAAACATACCTCGGGAATTAATGTTTCATGAAGTTCATCATACATAAAGGAAAAAAGAACCAATGTCACCTACTATCCACTTTGTAGGAAGTACTTTTGTAATTTGTTTTCAGAAGTCAGAAAACACTTTTTAGAGCCATCTGTGATTATAAACCTGCTCCATTGAAAATTTGCACATACAATATGGACTCTCTTGAAAGTACAATTATCTCTTCAATCAAGTGCACTTCAAACTAATGTGTACATTCGCAGTTTCTACATTTACAATAGGATGCCATCACCATTGCTAGAACACTAACATCACTCTTCTGAGCAGAAACTGAAGCTAAATTTAAACCTTGTAGGTATTATCTGAGATAGAGATACTCATAAAGTATATATTAACCATATCATGTTTTAAGTTATTAAATTCAGAGTATTTGTAAGTTATTTTTGTGGGGCCTGTCATATAGCTTAGAATATTTTGGAAATCTCCATATATTTAAAGTTAAAACTTTGATTTAACTGTTTATGAAGGCTCCTTGGTATTTTTGTTTTCTTAGATTGTTCTTAGTAGTAGTTTTAATAGTTACTGCAGTGCTATAGTGAAGTTTCTAGATAGTGTTTTGTTGTTGTGGGTCTGTTCTTGTTTGGTTTGGTGTTTGTCTGGTAAATGGGCCAGAACTAAGTTATTTTTCCAAGAGTTCACAACATTCTTCCAGGTACTTGGGTTTCTCTTTCAATAATGCTAATCATGTGTCAAGTTTTGTTTAGCGCAGTAGCTTTCTTAGGTCTCCAATATTATGCCCACCCTATTTTCTATTTATGGTATATACTCACTGTCAGTAAGTTCCAAGCTATTTTTTTTAAACAAATCAATGTAAAAACTGAAGTACTAGCTTAATAAAGTTAATTTGTTTATTTTTTGCACAGTTACTTTGGTTATTGAAATCTTACATTGTTTCAGTGTTTTTTTAAATTGACAGAATTGTTTTTTGGTGGTGCTGATTTTTTTAATTTAAATTTTATTGACAAGGTATTGTGCAAAGGGGGTACAGTTACATAATATGGCAGTGAATACATTTCTTGTGATATCTTACACCCTCATTTTTCTTTCCCTTCCCTAGATCAGGTAGGCATAGATACAATATCCAGTGTACCAAAATCATATACCATAACCACGTAGGGTACACCTCAGGAGGTGGTACTGATTTTTTTTTTTTTTTTTTTTTTTTTTTTTTGGCCAGTCCTGGGCCTTGGACTCAGGGCCTGAGCACTGTCCCTGGCTTCTTCCCGCTCAAGGCTAGCACTCTGCCACTTGAGCCACAGCGCCGCTTCTGGCCGTTTTCTGTATATGTGGTGCTGGGGAATCGAACCTAGGGCCTCGAGTATCCGAGGCAGGCACTCTTGCCACTAGGCTATATCCCCAGCCCAGTGGTACTGATTTTTTAACTCAGGGACTCATGCTTACTAGGTCTAGCTCTCCACCACTTAAACCATACCTGACGTTTTTCTGGTTATTTTGGAGCTGGCATCTAGCCATTTCTGCCCAGGCTGGCCTCAAACATATCTTCAAGATCACAGCCATGTGAGCCACTGGCACCTGGCTGGCATTTCATTCCCTAACATTCCTTCCTTTCTTCCTTGCTTGCTTGCTTGCTTGCTTTCTTGCTTGCTTGCTTTGCCAGTCCTGGGCCTTGTACTCAGGGCCTGAGCACTGTCCCTGGCTTCTTTTTGCTCAAGGCTAGCACTCTGCCACTTGAGTCACAGCGCCACTTCCGGCTTTTTCTATATATATGTGGTGCTGAGGAATCGAACCCAGGGCTCCAGGTATATGTGGCAAGCACTTTACCACTAGGCCATATTCCCAGCCCCTAAGGAAGGTATTTTTTTTGGGGGGGGGGCAGTCCTGGGCCTTGAACTCAGGGCCTGAGCACTGTCCCTGGCTTCTTTTTACTCAAGGCTAGCACTCTACCACTTGAGCCACAGCGCCACTTCTGGCTTTTTCCACATATGTGGTGCTGAGTAATTGAACCCAGGGCTTCATGTATACAAGGCAAGCACCCTACCATTAGGCCATATTCCCAGCCCCTTGAAATTTGAATTTCTGCAGGACAGTCAGATGAGGTTGGACCTAAGCCCTTAGGAGTAGGTGATAACAGTTGAGCCCAATTATATTTTTGGTCAGGGTCTGTTAAAATTACCCAGTTTGTAGATAGTGAAAAAAATTCCCTCAGTTTGGAGAAAGAGAAAGCTTGGGCTTGTTGGGGGTAGGGAATGAGAAGTAAAGCACATTTTAAGAGTCCTTAGAGGGCTGGGGATATGGCCTAGTGGCTAGAGTGCCTGCCTCGTATTCATGAGGCCCTGGGTTCAATTCCCCAGCACCATATATACAGAAAATGGCCAGAAGTGGCGCTGTGGCTAAAGTAGGAATCCTTCATACAGATAATAGGTTCCTGATTGAGGTCACATAGCAGAGAGAATGGGTCCACTGATGAAGGCTTTGTCAAATAAGTAAACTGAGTTTTGATATAAAAATTACTAATGGAATTTGGTGCAGTATGTTGAAAATGGAAGGTGGGGTTGGCTATGGGTGTTTGGGAATAGCTGGGATACAAATCCCACAGTCTGGCCTGGGAATATGGCCTAGCGGCAAGAGTGCTTGCCTCGTATACATGAAGCCCTGGGTTCGATTCCCCAGCACCACATATATAGAAAACGGCCAGAAGTGGCGCTGTGGCTCAAGTGGCAGAGTCAGCCTTGAGCAAAAAGAAGCCAGGGACAGGCCCTGAGTCCATGCCCCAGGACTGGCAACAAAAACAAAACAAATAAACAAATCCCACAGTCTTTACATATTCGTTAGTGAGTTGAGGGCTTGAAGAGTATCTTGGGTGGTGTGAGAAGACCCACAAAAAGGAAGCATGTTACAGTGTGAGATGGATTGAGGGTTGAGAGAATTCAAATGCTAGCATGTGTAACGTATGCCAGGCAGCAATCCCAGGAGATTGAACTGCAAATGTGGTTGATGAATCCCACTGTAATAATGCCTACATAATACATAAAGCTAGCAATTAGATAAATAAGAAACATAAGGGACTATTTAAAAAGGAGGTTAGAGGAGGGAAAATTTCTGGGTGGAAGAGGAGGTCTAAATGCTAGAATGTACAGGAGATATGATGAGCATAAGTACTACATTGTAACTGCTACTTGGCCTTTTTTACATGTGTTTATTTTTAAGGCACACAAATTCAGATTTTCAATTTCACAAAAGCCTTTTCTTTAAATACTTGGTTTCACTGACTGTTTCAATGTTGACAGTCTTCCACATCTAACCCAGTTTTGAAAGTTATCAGACTAGAACTATTGTTGTTTGTAAGGGCTAGGAAGATACTCCTAGGTTATTTGCCCCCAAACTTGCTTTTCAGGGTTTTGGGTCTTCAAAAGGCCTCAGTCCAGCTGGGGCTATCTCAGTTACAATGGAAACTTCTATTTTTTCAACCTTTCTTGAAATACAATTATAAGTTTATGATGCTGTGTTCCCTTCCTCTTGATTACTCTCTTGTTTTTAAGCTGATGCAAATTTTCATGTATAAGGCTAAATAAAAGCTGTCTGGTCAATGTTTGCTTCTCCCTTCTTCTACTCTCCTTTCAGGCTCATACATTTGCTACAACATATTCTGGATTTATTTTATTTGTTATTTTTTGGCCAGTCCTGGGGCTTGAACTCAGGGTCTGGGTGCTGTCCACAAGATTCTTTTTCTCAAGACTAGCACTCTACTGCTTGAGCCACAGCACCGCTTCTGGCTTTTTCTGTTTATGTGGTGCTGAGGAATCGTGCATGCTAAGCAAGCACTCTACCACAAAGCCACATTCCCAGCCCAATATTCTGGAAATTCTTCCAAAGGCCAAACTTTGTTTAAATAAATCCATCCTTCCCAGAAAAATGAAAATTTGCCTTCATGCCAAAGCCATTCCACCATGTGGGCTTTTCTGAATGGCTAAATATGTCTTGAGTGGAATTTTTCCTCATGGACTTTTTTGATTGTCTAGCTATGTCTTGAGTGGTTTTTTTCCTAGGCTGTCTCACTAGCTTCTTTAGTCTTTTTTTTTTTTTTTTTTTTTGGCCAGTCCTAGGCTGTGAACTCAGGGCCTGAGCACTGTCCCTGGCTTCTTTTTTGCTCAAAGCTAGCACTCTGCCACTTGAGCCACACGCCACTTCTGGCCATTTTTTTTCTGTATATGTGGTGCTGAGGAATCAAACCCAGGGCCTCATATATACGAGGCAAGCACTCTTGCCACTAGGCCATATTCCCAGCCCCAGCTTCTTTAATCTTGATTCTTTAAGTAACTACCTTGATTCCTTCTTTATGTCAGTCTTGGGCTTGAACTCAGCTTGGTGCTGTCAAAGCCAGTGCTCTACAACTTGAGCCACAGCTCCCCCTTTGGCTTTTTGAGGGAATTGAAGAGTCTCATGGAATTTCCTGATTGGTATGGCTGTGATCTGTGATATCCAAATTTCATCTTCCTGAGTAACTAGGATTTGCAGGGCTGAGCTCAAGTGCCAGCTTCCATTGTTTTTGCATCTGTCCTGGGGCTTGAGCTGGGCCATCCTTGAACTTTTGTGCTCAAGGCTAGTGCTCCATTTTCGGCTTTTTTGGTAGTTTATTGGAGATAAGAAACTCATAGACCTTTCCTCCCTTCAAGCAAACCTCAATCCTCATATCTGGAACCTCACAAGTATCTAGGATTACAGGTGTGAGCCACTGGTGTCTGGCTCCATCCTAATTTTTTTTGGCCAGTCCTGGGGCTTGGACTCAGGGCCTGAGCACTGTCCCTGGCTTTTTTGCTCAAGGCTAGTACTCTGCCACTTAAGCCACAGCGCCACTTCTGGCATTTTATATATATATATATATATATATATATATATATATATATATATATATATATATATATATATATATATATATGGGGGGGGGTGCTGAGGAATTGAACCCAGGGCTTCATGTATACGAGGCAAGCACTCTTGCCACTAGGGCATATTCCCAGCCCTCAATCCTGATTCTTTTTTTTTTTTTTTTTTTTTTTTTTGGCCAGTCCTGGGCCTTGGACTCAGGGCCTGAGCACTGTCCCTGGCTTCTTCCCGCTCAAGGCTAGCACTTGGCCACTTGAGCCACAGCGCCGCTTCTGGCCGTTTTCTTTTTTTATATGTGGTGCTGGGGAATCGAACCTAGGGCCTCGTGTATCCGAGGCAGGCACTCTTGCCACTAGGCTATATCCCCAGCCCCAATCCTGATTCTTGATACCCTCTCTAGAACTTCAAAAAAATTGTCATTGGTAAAATGTACTTTTCACAGACTACTGTCTACCTGTATTGGTTATGAGAGGGGTTGGCTTTCTCTAACTTGCCATGAGTGTGACTCAGATTTGTTGGCTGAATTTATGTAATCTGAAGCCTCACACATGCCTGGTAATTACTCAGCAATTGAGTCACATCCCCACAGCTTTCAATTTTGGAAGTCAGAATACAATGGAATGTATTAGGACATGAGTTTAAACCTGCAGTTAAGTCCTAGTTCCATCACTAGTTGTGACCATAGGTGTTTTCTTTCTTCAAAAAAGCCTTTTTTTTTTTTCAAAACAGGGCTTGGGTATGGCTTCGCGGTAGAGTATTTGCCTCGTATACATGAAGCCCTGGGTTCAATTCCTCAGCACCATATATATAGAGAGAGAGAAAAAGCCATAAGTGGTGCTGTGGCTCAAGTGGCAGAGTGCTAGCCTTGAGCAAAAAGAAGCCAGGGGCAGTGCTCAGGCCCTGAGTCCAAGCCCCAGGACTGGCAAAAAAAAGACAAAAGGAAAA
The DNA here is from genome assembly GCF_023159225.1 of Perognathus longimembris pacificus. Taxonomy (NCBI): domain Eukaryota; kingdom Metazoa; phylum Chordata; class Mammalia; order Rodentia; family Heteromyidae; genus Perognathus; species Perognathus longimembris. Next base: position 32,236,918 of record NC_063164.1, on the reverse strand, counting down.
TTTCCAATTTCTTTGGCTATGACTTTTGGATTTCTTCCAACAATTGCCTAGGTCCTGCTTGCTCTTTGAATAGAACTCAATCACTTGTCTAAGACTGGTTCAAATTGTGCTTCGAAAGTACTTTATATAATTTGTAGTGCAAGTTTGATGAGCAAAGTAAGTTCTCAGTCCACTGCCTAACACATAATCACTTAGTAATATACTTCCCTAATAATCTGAAAACTTTCTATCCTATCGCCCTGAACATTCTTTTTTTTTGTTTTATGTTTGTTTTTTTTTGCCAGTCCTGGGCCTTGGACTCAGGGCCTGAGCACTGTCCCTGGCTTCCTTTTGCTCAAGGCTAGCACTCTGCCACTTGAGCCACAGCGCCACTTCTGGCCATTTTCCATATATGTGGTACTGGGGAATTGAAACCAGGGCTTCATGTATATGAGGTAGGCTGTCTTGCCACTAGGCCATATTCCCAGCCCCTGAACATTCTTAAATATACATGGCACTAAGTTTTTATCTTTTCTTCTAATAACCTATAGTTTGGCCTCCCAAGATAAAAGCCATTACTCTCACTGGGTGCTAGTGGCTCACATCTATAATCCTAGCTACTCAGGAGGCTGCTGACATCTAAGGATGGCAGTTCAAAGCCCGTATGGGCAGGAAAATGTGTGAGATTCATATCTCCAAGTAGCCACTAGAAAACTGTCAAGTAGCACTATGGTTCTAAGCAGTAAACTTGTTTATTCAAACCCCACAACTGACCAAAAAAAAAACCAAAACAACCCAAAACATTTAGACTTTTTTCTCCAGTCTTTGATTACTACTCAGTAGTTTGAATATTGTTTTCATGAAATCTATTTGGTCCCTTGTCAGTCCTGTTTATAACCCAATCAAGTTACCAAAGGAGTTTTTTTGGCCAGTCCTGGGCCTTGGACTCAGGGCCTGAGCACCGTCCCTGGCTTCTTCCTGCTCAAGGCTAGCACTCTGCCACCTGAGCCACAGTGCCCCTTCTGGCCGTTTTCCATATATATGGTGCTGGGGAATCAAACCGAGAGCTTCATGTGTAGGAGGCAAGCACTCTTGCCACTAGGCCATATTCCCAGCCCCCCGAAAGGAGTTATTTTAGGTATAGGATTTAAAGTGACTGGCCTTGGAAAAGTCCTGTGAAGTAGCTTAGTTTGGCCTTGAACTCAGGAGCATGCCACTACACTGGGCTTTTCATCTGTAGTGACAGACCTCCTCTATTCTGTCCAAACTATATATAGTTCAAGATAAGTCAGCCAATAGCATCTGCCTCCGTTGTGGCATTCCAGGGCCACCCTGCTAAGACTGCAGTCCTTTACCACAGAACAGGTCCTGATTCTACAGCTCGAAGAGAGCACAACCATGTGTAAGTGGATAAGCAAAAGCTCAGACATTATATACAATCTTACCTTCAGTTTATAATCTGGTAAAATTTAGAAAGCAACACCCTTATAGGTAAAATATGTACCTGTTTAAATTTTGTTACTGGGGCTTAAAATGCAGGGTCTCATGTTTGGCTTCAGCCATGCCTCCAATCCAGCCCTTTCTGGTTTTGGAGATTGTAATGTCACAGACTTCTGCTTGGCTTCGAACTGCAGTCTCCCAGATCTCAATCCTCTGAGCCAATAGATTACAGATGTGACCTGCTTCTGCCTGGCCCTGTTAATTTTTGTCAGGTGCTGGTGCTCATACCTGTGTATCCTAGCTACTCCAGAAGCCGAGTTAGAAGCTAGCCCTCCCTGGCAGTCTAGTTTCCCACTAAACTACCAAAAGCCACAAGTGGAAGTGTGGCTTAAGTGGAAATCAACAGACCTTACTGAAAAAGGCAAGGCAAAACACAAGGCCCTAAATTTAAACCCCAATACCAACACAGAAAGTCTACACTATAAATTACCTGATAAAATGTATTACCTAATAAGGATCAAGTCATGAGCTAGAACATCACTACTTTTAAACTATTAAAAAAACAAAGGTAAGGGGCTGGGAATATGGAAGCCCTGGTTTCAATTCCTCAGTACCACAGAGAAAGCCAGAAGTAGCACTGTGGCTTAAGTGGTAGAGTGCTAGCCTAGAGCAAAAAGAACCCAAGGACAGTGCTCAGGTCATGAGTTCAAGTACCAGGACTGGCAAAAAAGAAAAAGTAGGCTGGAGTCAAGCACTGCCTGAGTATGTACACAGTCCTTTGGTAGAATCTAATACAAGTTATGCTACTAGGCTGTGCTTATCAAGTTTATATTCCTCACTTTCCATGAAGGGTATACTTGCACTGAAACGTCCCTTTTAAAGGACCTTTCTTCATGGTGGGAACCCAGGAGCCCATATCCAATGTTATAAAGTTGAAGCTAGAACCACAGTTGCTTCAAGAATGCCAAGCAGTCCCTCTGCAACCAAGAATCAACACTCCTAACATGGTTCCCACAAAACACAGACTGCAAGAACAAGAAAATACCAGATGTGGAGTTGGAGATTTCAAATGGTAGAGGGCCTGCTCACCAAGCAAAAGGCTGGCCTTCAATACCACCAATTATCTTAAAAGGGGAGACACTGTCCAAAAAGAAACATACTCATGCTGGGTGCTAGTGGTTTGTTCACACCTGTAACCCTAGCTACTCGGGAAGCTGACATGACAGTTCAAATGAAGCTCAGGCATTAAAGTGCATCAGACTTTTATCTCTAAATAACTGGAAAACCCGAAATGGAGCAATGGCTCAAGGTGGTAAAATGCTAGATAACTTGAGCAAAAAGAGCTCAGGGACTTCCCTGGCCCCAAGTTCAAGCCCCACAACATAAGTAACATATTTGTAACACCTCTGTAGCCATAAAAAATAAAACAATGCGCCTTTCCTTCCACTTCATCCCCGCTTTTTGGTTTTTTGCCAGTCCTGAGCACTGCCCCTGAGCTGCTTTTTCTCAAAGCCAACACTGTACCACTTGAGCCACAGCACCACTTGTTTTTCTAAAATGTGGTACTGAGGAACTGAACCCAAGGCCTCATGCATGCTAGGCAAGCACTAAGCGCATTCCCAGCCCCCCCCCCCATCCTATTTAAAAGTGACAAAACAAGCTATTTGTTAAATGGAAGTGAGTTGGGCTGGGGAGATAGCCTAGTGGCAAGAGTGCCTGCCTCGGATACACGAGGCCCTAGGTTCAATTCCCCAGCACCACATATACAGAAAAACGGCCAGAAGCGGCGCTGTGGCTCAAGTGGCGGAGTGCTAGCCTTGAGCAAAAAGAAGCCAGGGACAGTGCTCAGGCCCTGAGTCCAAGGCCCAGGACTGGCAAAAAAAAAAAAAAAAGGAAGTGAGTTGAAGAATAGTGTGCCTTTTAATTGGTTTTAATTTGTCATATCCTGTAGGCCATGGAAGAAACTGACCAAGTATTAACTTTAAAACAAAATTTTATTACACAAAGTTTGTCACATAATTGGATTTCTCTCTACTTTATACACAATTATTCTTACTCTCCACAGAAAGGCTGCTTCTGAACTTCTCATCTGGTGATGGCAAGCACTAAAATCCTGGTTTTAACAGAATAGTAGTAGAAATGCCTCAGTGATTTGAGTTGAAAGCAGTACATTGGTACATGGCTCTTGTACCCAGCATCAGGAATGTACAAATGTCTTTTTATTCAAAAATACAAAATAAATTATCTGTAGGCATGGACAATGACAGCAGTAAACCATTATACATTGTCAACTGAAACCAGTAACTGATGGTTATAGTAATTTATCAGACAGCCTTTTCTCCAGTCATTTTCATCAACCGACTTCTCTGAAGTTATTGGTGAGGAACCCTGCCTTGAAGTTCCTGTCACAGTTCATCAATAATGGGAAAGCACTACTTTGGGAATTAGAACATGCCACCTCCCATACCACCTCCCATTCCACCCATTGCACCCATTCCAGGATCCTTCTCCTCTTTAGGAATTTCTGTGACTACAACTTCTGCTGTAGTTAGCAGAGAAGCCACACCAGCAGCATCCAATAAAGCAGTTCTTACAACCTAGAAAAAAAGGTTTAATGAAACATTATTTTTGCACTTAATAAAACAGGAGTAACATTTAATGAAAATTTCATCTCTTGGGGTCATATTTTACAAAGAACTATTTACCTTTGTTGGATCAATGATTCCTTTTTCCACCATATTCACAAAATCTCCAACCATAGCATCATAACCAACTTCTGAGGAACTCTGCAGAATCTTTTCAACTATCAAAGATCCTTCAACACCTGCATTCTTAGCAATGGTCATTGCAGGAATTTTGAGTGTTCTTTTAATAATTTCTATTCCTACAAAGAAAATTAATTTTAGCAGACATTTTGGTGCTATAACTCTATACGTAAGAATTACCAAATTCCTCTACATTACTTAGTGCCTCTTGAAAATCTACCAACTCACTTGAAAGGTAGTTTTCTTACCAATTTTCTGATCTTCATTAGCAGGTGTCAATTTGTCCAAGGCTGGAATGCACCGAAGCAGAGCACAGCCACCTCCTAGAACAATGCCTTCTTCAACTGCTGCTCTTGTAGCATTCAGGGCATCTGTAACTCTGTCTTTCTTTTCATTCACCTCAACATCACTTGTCCCACCAACCTAAAGATTAATGAAATTCCAGTTAGTATGGCCTCCAACACTAAATATTCTGACTGCCAAAGAACCAATTTAAAAAGCATCTAGTTTTTATAAAAGGATTGACTATTCGTTCTATCAATGAATGCATGATCTTTCAAGTGCTGTAAATGTACGTCCCACAAAATGGCTGCCTCAACTGTTATTACCATCTTTTTCCCTCCTAATAACTTAACCACAACAATTTAAGAACAGTTTAATTGGTCATGTGTTGGTTTATTGGGCTATCACATAAACAGCTTATCCATAACAATAAATTTTACCTTTAGGACAGCTACTCCATCCGAAAGTTTTGCCAGTCGTTCGTTCAGTTTTTCCTTTTCATAGTCACTAGTTGTGATATCCAACTGTTCAATGATTTCTTGAATACGCTTTTCAATTTGAGCTTTGTCACCTTTTCCTTTCAAAAGCATGGCATCATCTTTGGTTACAATAACTTCCCCAACTTTCCCTAAGTCATGAGGCTGAACATCTTCAAGATTTAGCGTCAACCCTTCTTCTCCAAATACCTACAAAAGTGGTCAGAGGTTAAGTGGCTTCCATCATACCAAGTTTTATTACTAACGTATATAATACAGGTGCAGGTGTTTTTTTTTTGTTTTTTTGGTTTTTTGGCCAGTCCTGGGCCTTGGACTCAGGGCCTGAGCACTGTCCCTGGCTTCTTCCCGCTCAAGGCTAGCACTCTGCCACTTGAGCCACAGCGCCGCTTCTGGCCGTTTTCTGTATATGTGGTGCTGGGGAATCGAACCTAGGGCCTCGTGTATCCGAGGCAGGCACTCTTGCCACTAGGCTATATCCCCAGCCCAGGTGCAGGTGTTTTGATAAGACAAATTGTGAAATACTGTATTTACCAAGAGATTTCAAGACCACTCCCAGAAAAAGATCTCAATGTGGTACCAACTAGCATTAAATACAAAAAAAAAAAAAAAAATACACAAGGGCAATGACTGGCCAACATTAGTGCTAGATCTTAAGCCTAATTAAGTCTAATTAAAGTCTTTTCTGGGTGTCAAGTTCAAGCCCAAGGACCACAGTATGTGTGCACAGATACACACGGTCATTATGTCCATCTTAGGAAAACGACGTAAAAGGGACTGTAATTCAATCCCTACCTCTAAATATCCAACAAAAATAGTACCTACCCATATATCCATATATATCCATTATGCATTTTAGATCCTAAAAACATTCAGTAAACCAACACCACAATTTTTACTTACCGCACCACCAGTCGCAATAGCCATATCTTTAAGCTGGTTCTTTCTGTTATCACCAAAACCTGGAGCTTTGACTGCTACAACCTGAAGACCAACTTTGAGCCTGTTAAAAATAGTTATTGGTAAGACTTAAATGTAGTAAAAATAACTACTTTAGTTCTCTTCAAATTGATACTACTGGGATTGCTCAGGACCACCAATTCTTTTTACTTTTGCTTCCTCATGACCACTTGCAGTCAAATTAGAACAAAAGTATAAGAGACTACTTTTTACCTCTATGTCAGTTCAAATCTAAATAAATTGCTGGCCTAAACATTAGTTAAATAACTGGAGCCAGGAGCAGAAATCACCAAGTGAAATGACATACAGAGAGCTGATGCATGAAAGTGGTAAATAACTACAGTATTAAATTGTTCTTGCAATGGTCTATAATTCATTCCTTTATAATATACAAAGCTGAGAATTTAAGCTCACTAGCAACTGTATCAGGTAAACACTTCTTTAAGCATAGAAATGCCTAAAAGATTTTATAGCATATTTATTTATTTGTTTACTTATTTATTTTTGGCCAGTCCTGGGCTCTGTCTCTGAGCCTCTGTGCTCAAGGCTAGTGTTCTACCACTTGGGCCACAATGCCACTTCTGGCTTTTTTGGTTTACATGGTACTGAGGAACTGAACCCAGTGCTAGGCAAGCACTCTACCATTAAGCCACATTCCCAACCCCTCTACCTATTTTAAAAGACTAGTATAAACCAGATTAAAATGTAGACTTAAATGAGACCTAACTCACCTTAGGTTAAAACAACTACTAAATACAACTACACTAATGGATGGCAATTGCTTACTAGCTTTGTTCCATGCAAAATTAACAATGGAAGATTGTTTTGGCACCCACATACTGTAAAAGAAAGCCACACAAAATACTACAGCCTTCAGGGTACTCCTCAGAAAGAAACAAACATGAGGAAAGTAGCATGAAGCATATATAGACCATCAACCTAATGTGGACGTACATAATTCAAACCTTTCACCTAGATCCAGGCACCCACCAGTGGGAGACAGAACTGAGAATTGCAACTACAAAAAGCCAGAAGTAGAGCTCTGCCTTACATAGTTAAAACACCAGACTTGAGCAGAGGTCCTGAATTCAAGGCCCACTACTGGCATCTTCTAAAAAAATACCTAGAAATATAAGCCACCAATACCTATTCAAAACCAGTGTACTCAGAGCTTCTCCATCAACATCTTCAGCAATTATGACCAAAGGCTTACGGTGAGCATTGGCAATTTCGAGAGCAGGTACAATGGACTGTACACTCGAAATCTTCTTTTCACTCAACAGAACATAGGCATCCTGGAATTCACATTTTTGACCTGCAAAAACAGCATTTCAAGCATATTGATAAAATGAAAGTAACTTATTTCAACAAAGTTTCGATTATAAATAAACCACTCATCTGGGTGCCAGTGGCCTGTAATCCTAGTCACTCAGGAGACTGAGATGTGAGGACCGTGGTTTGAAGCTAGCCCAAGGCAGAGTCCATAAGTCTTAAACTATGGCTCAAGTGGTAGAATGCCAGCCTTGAGCAAAAGGAGCCCAGGGACAGCACCCAGGCCCAGACTTTTAAGCCCTAGGACGTACAAAAAAAATAAAAAAATAACCCTCTGGAGCTAGGAATGTGGCTTGGTGGTAGAGTGTTGGCCTACCATGCATCAAGCCCTGGATTCAATTCCTTAGTACCACAGAAAAAGCCAGAAGTGACATCGTGGCTCATAAAAGAAGCTCAGGACAGGGCCCAGGCCCTGGCTGGCAGCCCCAGGACTGGCCAAAAAAAACAAACAAAAAAACCCTCAAATTATGTTTTGCTCTAAGAATTTTTGTAACACCACAATTTTCTCAGATGCAGTGTACTTCTCATATAGTGATTTGTCCTTACCTTTTGATGTATTAATAAAATATGGAGAAATATATCCACGATCAAACTTCATGCCTTCAATAATTTCCAATTCATCATTCAATGTTTTTCCATCCTATGGGATAAATTTCAAGTATAACATAAGCTTGGAGTAATTGACTCCATTTTTACAAACATAGGTCACAGAAGATTCTAGCATGCAAATGAACCAAAACACCCAACTCCACTTAGCAAAATTTCCAACAATTACGCATCAGAATGACTTCTACAGTTAATATGGATTCATTCCAGAAAACCAAAGGTAATTCATAGAAAACAGCCAGTATACCTTCCATCAATGCTGAGGTTGGACACAAAGGAAAGAAACTAATATAATCTTGCCTTAACATAGAGACCAAAGCTTTCTATTGGAAAATCAGTCTTAAGGATCATCTCAGTTTCGATATCAGCACATTTGTGAAACACATACCCGCACATGTGGAGACACTGCACACATATGTGGGGATGTTGCCAAAGAACGCCTCCTCGTACAACGTATGCTAATAGAAAATTTTTAATTAAAAAAAAACAATCTTGCCAGCTAGATGTGGTAGCATGCACTTGAGTACTACTAGCTACTCAGGAAGCTGAGGCTGGAAGAATCTCCTAAATCCTGTTTGGGTCTTTAAAAAAATGTACTTGCCTTTACAGTGATGACACCCTTTCTTCCTACTTTTTTCATTGCATCAGAAATGATATTCCCAATTTCTTTGTCTCCATTGGCAGAAATTGTAGCAACCTGAAATAACCAATTACTCTTCAAAATTAAACATGTAAGGTTAGTATTCAATTATTCTTCAGACTAACCTATGAGCTGATACTGTCAGAGGAAGAGAAACGTATGGTCTAATAGTTTTAAGGAAATGTGGGTTTTCTTGTGGCAGATGGATCTGAGGGCTTCATACATACTATGCAAGTGTAACACTGTATAGCCTCATCCATATAGCCTCTCAAGCCTCTTCAACTAATCATTTGTCTAAATTGCTTTGAAGAACATAAAATACACATAAAGCTATTCTTAGGCTAGTAAGAAACTAGTAAGAAAATGAACTTCCTGTTTCCCTTACCAAACAAATGGTGATGCCACAACTGATAAAATTATGTATATACAATCAGGAATTTAACATATTTATGAGGTACTTGCTTATTAGCATGTACAACACTTGAGTTTTCTAAAGTAGAGTAGAACATACATCTAACAATGACAAATCTTTGCAGATACACAATCTTATACAACTAAAATGACAAATTATGAACACTGAATTATCCTCAAACATAGTAAGGAAAAAAATGCTTCCAGAGTTGGTGACTAGTATTATGCTGAAAATCGAGTGCTGTCCTTGAGCTCTTATGCTCATGGCTAGCATTCTACCACTTTGAGCCATAGCACCACTTCCTTGAGTATTAATTTTCTAATGTATTTAAATAATATTCAAATTTTAATTTATTACATCTTTACCTGAGCAATTTCTTCAGGAGTTGTCACAGGTTTAGACTGCTGCTTAAGCTCAGCAATGACTGCATCAACAGCCAACATCACACCTAGTTCAAGAACATAAGCCATTACAATGCATACTCATGTGTTCCAGATTAAGTTGAAAATTTAAAATTCACCAATGTATTTATTATTAGGTCTACACAGCTTATGTGCCCCTGTTGATCATATCACATGAAGGCTAAGCTACATATACTGAGAATGTGAACTTAAAATATATATAATAAAAGTCCCACAATACTTTCAAAATTCAATCAAGAAAACTGCCTGGCACCAGTGACTTATGCCTATAACCCTAGCTACTCAGGAGGCTAAGATCTGAGGATCACATGGTTCGAAGCCAGCCAGGGAAGGAAAAGTCTGAGACAAATCTCCAAAAAAATTACCCAGAAATGCTTCTGACAGAGCCTCAGCCCTTTCTTCAAGTCCCAGTACCAGTATTAAAAAAAGAAAATTAAATCAAAGAAACCATGGTTGTCTATATTTCAACAATCCCACCATCTAATTTATCCTCTATAAATCATCGCTAATTTGATGTCACCTAATATCTAACCCCTAACATCTTAGCTTGGTTGACACAAAACACAGATAATAAGAATACTCTTACATTCAACATTAGCAGTTTCCTGTGGCTTTACTGACAATAAAATGATGCCTTACCTCTTCTGATTTCCACTGGATTAGCACCTTTGCTAATCTTCTCAAAGCCTTCCTTGGCAATAGAGCGGGCCAGAACAGTAGCAGTGGTGGTACCATCCCCAGCCTCTTCATTTGTGTTGTTGGCAACATCTTGAACAAGTTTTGCTCCAATATTTTTATATTTATCTTTTAAATCAATTGATTTCGCAACAGTAACACCATCTTTTGTTACTTTGGGACTTCCCCAACTCTGTTCAATAATCACTGTTCTTCCCTTTAATGGTAGAGAGATAAAACTATGACAAAAACCATACTTAAAAAAATCTTCAACAATAAAACATCCAATTGAAAGCCTCAACCTAAGTTGTATCATTTTTAATCAGTCCTGCAACATGAATCTCAAGGGCAGGTTCAACATAATTTGTCTACAGACAAAATGACCTTTGCTCCTCTGCCAAAGAGCATAACTTTGAATGAGGTACTGTGGAGGACAAAAATGCTAGGAACTAAAAGATGCCATCTTATGAACCAGCACAGAAGTATAAAATTCCAGAACTTTCTTCACACCATTTATACTATCTTTCAAAGTACTATGATTTGCCTACAATTTCCTTACTAAACACTGACCAATCAAGGCAAAAAAAAACAAGCAATGCTCTTCCAGATTCATTCAAAATGAAACTTAAAAGCATGGCAAAAATAGTACTGGCAACTTTTGGATTTGAACCAAGTTTTCTACTGCTGAGCTGTGCAACATGCATTGTGCAAAAATGTAACTTTGATACTTGTACAATTAATCTCAAATGAATCATCACTTGCATGTGTACCAGTTAGGGGCTTCTCGAAGTTTACTCATTAAATGACAGTTAAAAATAGGCTCTGGGGGTTGGGAATGTGGCTTAGCGGTAGAGCACTTGCCTAGCATGCATGAAGCCCTGGGGTCGATTCCTCAGCACCACATATACAGAAAAAGCCAGAAGTGGTTGTGGCTCAAGTGGTAGAGTGCTAGCCTTGAGCAAAAAAGAAGCCAGGGGCAGTGCTCAGGCCCTGAGTTCAAGGCCCAGGACTGGCAAAAAAAAAAGGGGGGTGGCCTTTGGACTGGAGAATGGCAAAAAAACATTAGGTACACTATATACAGGAGAGGAGAAAATGAGAAGCTAAATAGGATTAATTTTACAAAATGCAGATGAAAACTTCAAAATGCAAATTTTGCTAGCTGTGCAATATACAAGAAAAATTAGTACCTACAAGGATGTGACTAAGGTGTATCAATTTTTTTTTAACTTTATGGTGTATCAAATTTAAATTATATTCTTTCTCTATTCATGACACTACTGGGAAAGGATCCAAAACTTAACTCAAATAGGATTACCTTTATCTGAAGTTTTAAGAATCAAGCCTACCAGTGGCTCAAGGCTGTAATCCTAACTACTCCGAAGGCTGAGATCCGAGGACCCAGGTTCAAAGCCAGCCAGAGCAGGAAAAACCTGTGAGACTCTTACCTCCAATTAACCACCAGAAAACCCAAAATGGCGCTGTGGCTCAAAGGGCTAGCCTTGAGCAGAAGAGCTAAGGGACAGCGCGAAGGCCTAGAGTTCAAGTCCCATAGCCGACCAAAAAAAAAAAAAAAAAAAAAAAAAAAAAAGAGGGGCTGGGGATATGGCCTAGTGGCAAGAGTGCCTGCCTCATATACATGAGGCCCTGGGTTCGATTCCCCAGCACCACATATACAGAAAATGGCCAGAAGTGGCGCTGTGGCTCAAGTGGCAGAGTGCTAGCCTTGAGCAAAAAGAAGCCAGGGACAGTGCTCAGGCCCTGAGTCCAAGCCCCAGGACTGGCCAAAAAAAAAAAGAAAAATCAACTTTGAGCTATCAGTTACTATCCAATTACATCACATCGACAAAAAGGTTTCCTCAATCTAGCTGAGAAGTTAAGACCATTTATGCCTAAGGAAAAAATACGAGTGACGAAAGCCCTAAAACCTTGAGCTCATATAAACTGGGTTCTCACAAAAAAATTGATAGCTGCGTGACTACATCAAGAAAATGTTATACCTTTAATACATAATTAGGAAAAACAGAGTACTATACCTTTGGCCCCATTGTAACAGCTACAGCATCGGCTAAAAGGTCTACACCTTGAAGCATTAAGGCTCGGGCATCTGCACCAAATTTTACGTCCTTGGCATAAGCCCGAGTGAGATGAGGAGCCAGTGCCCTGGACACTGGTCTCATCTGGCGAAGGACTGTGGGTAAACGAAGCATTTCTGGGGGAAGGAAACAATTACACGGTCACTGCTGGCATGATCCGGGAGTCGCTGCAAACATGCCAACCTGTGCGGACACGTTCGATGGGAGCCTGGCTGACCTTCGCCGGCCAGTGCGGCTGGGCCACGCTCAGCGCCGCAGCTTCGTAACATCGCCGCTACCAAGAGAGCTAGAAGAGGGCGCCCCGGGCCTAACTCGTACGCAACGGCAGCACACACCACAGGCAACTCCCACCCGTGGCCTCCGCGGTCGGCCGCCCCCGACGAGTTAATCTTTCACCGCCAAAATGGCCTTGAGCGGAAACCCCCTCCAAATACACCCTTGAAAACGCCCAGGCCGCCGAGATCACAAGTCCGAGTGACTGGGAAAATCCAAGGGTCTGTGCAAAACCCGGGCTCAGCAAGAGCGTCCCAGCGCCTCCACATGCGACTGCTGCATCAGAGAACAAGGCCGCGCGGTGTGCGGGGCCGGGGGGGGGGCGGCCGGCCACGCAGAACCCCACGTGTCTGTTCAAGACGCCCCGAGCAAGGTCACGCGTGGAGGCGCCTCCCCGCCGCTCCCCGCCGCTGGCTTAGGGACCACCCGCCCCACTGCCCCGCATTCCGCCGTCGGTGAGTTGCACCAGACCGCCCGGTGGTCCTAACACCCCTCCCCCGACGATCCCGCAGTCCCGCCCGCTCTCCCTCCCGCGCCCAGCCAGAGCCGGAGTCCACGCCACACGAGGAAAGAGCCCCCGCACCGAGCGGCGAGGCCTGGCCCCGCGTGCCGGGCCTGCAAAGCCACGGGGCGGACTGGCCTCTCGCTTCCCGGCCGGAACGGGCTGGCACCCGCACTGCGCGGGAGGAAAGCCCACCCCGAGCTCGCCAGCCCTGGGAATGGGCGGCGCGGGGCGGCCGCGTACCTGCGGGGCGTCGGGCGGGAGAGCACGCGGCGAAGGAGGCCGTCGGCGGCGAATGAGGGACGGAGCGCCGGGTGCACACGGCAATGAGCCCGTGTCCCCTCCCTCCGCCGCTCCCCCGCCCCGCGACCCCGCGTGCGCAGCCGCCCCGCCCCCTTCCCCGAGGCCGGGCCCGGCAATCTGCATGCCCTGCGGGAGCCCCGCCCCCTCCGTACCCGCGCACCGCCCGGCCTAGGGGCTCACCCCTCTGCGGCCGGCTTAAGCTAGTTCCTGGGCCCTGCTCCGTTCCAGAACTTTCCGGAAGGCGCGGGGCTCACCACGGGTTAAGGGTCAAATTGCGTCACTTCCGGAAGAGGGACGGAGGGTTAGCGCTTTCACCTCGGCGGGCTGCCTAGAAAAGCCTAGAAAGAGCTCCCTTTTCTTCCGTCCTTCCGCGCCCGCGTAAGTGCCCTGCGCAAAGTCCACGGGACCAATCGCCGTGCGCGCTGGCGCTTCCGCCCTCTGGCGCGCGGAGGGGCGGGGCGGGGGGGGCCGCGCGAGCGCGCCTGCGCGGTGGGCGGCCTTTTCACGTGTCCCCAAGCCCGATTGCGGGTCTCTCCTTGCAGCGCAGTCGTGCGAGCAGAGTCCGAGTAGCGACCGCGAGAGTCATGGTGAGTTCCTCGTGGTCTGGAGGACTGCGGGTCCGGCTCGGCTTGGGGCATACGGGGAGCCCCAGCGGCTTTCTTAAAGGCCTGGTGAGAGGTGTGGGGTACCGGTCATTGACCGGCGTCCACCTGTGCGAGGCTTTACAGGCACTGCTACCGCTGGCTTACGGGGCAGGGGGCCGGAAATGTGGGCGCACACGCAGCGGCCTACCGGCCAATGCTGGGCCTTGCTGCGACTGTAATGCCTTGGGGAGGGAGCGGGATCCCGGGCACAGAGATTAGCTCTCAGGACTGGTATTTTACAAGAAAAGCTGAGAAAGGAAAAAGGTTGACCTTGGAATAAGCCAGGGTTGCCCTTAAAAGCGGCCTGTTGAACTAGGTCCCCTAACAGACCCTAGGAATGGCATTTCACACGTGTTTCCTAAAGGAGTGTGGTGCCCCCCTTCCGGAAACCAGATCCCGTAGGGTGAGACGTGGTGACATTTCCCTTGATGATTTGTTCTGCACGTTTTTCTCTGCAGGCTGGACAAGCATTTAGGAAGTTTCTCCCTTTGTTTGACCGAGTGTTGGTCGAAAGGAGTGCAGCTGAAACTGTAACCAAAGGAGGCATTATGCTTCCAGAAAAGTCTCAAGGAAAAGTATTGCAAGCCACAGTAGTGGCCGTGGGATCGGGCTCTAAAGGAAAGGTAAATGGGACTACAGTTGAAGTAATTATTCATGTAATGGAAAGTGGAAGGAAAACGCATAGTAGGAGATATTAAAAGGGGCCTTGTCAGTAGGCCTCGAGTGCCCTTTTCAAGATAACCTCTTAGCTCACCTCTGATCTCACTTTAAGGATGATTGCAAAATAACTAAATTTTCTTTCTTTGTATTAAGATTTCCAGAGCATTGAAGTTGCTATCAATCAGCATTAAGATAGTGCTTCAAATAAACCTTAGCAGCCTATAGAGAAGCTTGATTAGATGGAGCCGGCCTTTAACCTTAGCACCAGGGAAGCTGAGGCATGAGGATCCAGTTAGAGGACAGCCTTGAATTGTTTAACCTCTTAAAGAGGAAATGCTTCTAACCTTGTCACCAACCATTGGGGCCTCCCCAAGAAAGGCATGGGCTGAGCCAGGCACTGGGGCTCATGCCTGTAATACAAGCTACTCAAGATGCTTGGATCTGAGGCCAGCTGTGGCAGGATAAGTCAGTGAGACTATCTCCAATTAACAACAAAAATGCTGGAAGTGACACAAGTGGTAGAGCATTAGTAGCCTTGAGCCCCACAACTCAAGGGCAGCACTCAGGCCGAGTTCACCAACACACGAGAGACACAACTAAAGTGGGTGTTGTGTAACTAGTTAGGTCTCAGCCTCTAAAATTGTCAGTAAAGACACACTATCTGTTGTATATTTGGCATGAAGTGTTAAAATTGTTCCAGTTAGCCTCTAAAATGGACGGTATAATCAGTTAACCACTAATCAGGTGCCTTTTTTACCTCCTAGATTTAATGAGCATATTTCTTTTGTCATAGCCATTTGAAAATTACCTGGTGAACTAGCCATCTTTGCTAATACACAGCCTTATTTTCTTAAGGGTGGAGAGATTCAGCCAGTTAGTGTGAAAGTGGGTGATAAAGTTCTTCTTCCAGAATATGGAGGCACCAAAGTAGTTCTAGATGACAAGGTATGTAAACTTCATAATTCTAAAAAGAGGTGCAGTATTTGCTATTAAATTGACCTAACAGTTTCTCTCTTTTCAGGATTATTTCTTATTTAGAGATGGTGACATTCTTGGGAAGTATGTCGAGTGAATGCATCACTGAAATGGCATCATGTGAAGCTGCCCATTCCATGGAAGTTCTGAGATCTTTCATCATGTAAATAATTTCCGTATCACCCTTTTATAATAAACTGCTGATAACTGAAGTAATGATATCCATTCTCTAAAATTTAATTTCACTGTTCTGGTATAAACATTTCCAAATAAAACATATAAATGAATGGGTAGTCTTTATTAATAAGTGATTTAAGTTGGCTGTAGAGTTCTGTAGTTTCTTTTCATGTGAATGATTGATATGTAAGCTCGGTGCTGGTTCATGTTTAACTACTGTGAAGTCTGAAATCAGGCCTGGCAAGATAGCCAGAAAGAAAGCAAGGCTAGTGGCAAGGCTCAAGTTGCAGAAAACCTGCCTGAAATGTTAAGCCTTGGGTTTTCAGAAAGTTAAGCTGCCAAACTTAACAAATTTGTAGTGCATTATAATCCTATAGTACTAGAGTCTTTTCACTGTTTTACAAAAACTTACTCCCTAAATTGAACATGTTCTGCTTTTAAAACTACTGTATGGGGGCTGCGGATATAGCCTAGTGGCAAGAGTGCCTGCCTCGGATACACGAGGCCCTAGGTTCGATTCCCCAGCACCACATATACAGAAAACAGCCAGAAGCGGCGCTGTGGCTCAAGTGGCAGAGTGCTAGCCTTGAGCGGGAAGAAGCCAGGGACAGTGCTCAGGCCCTGAGTCCAAGGCCCAGGACTGGCCAAAAAAAAAAAAAAACCTACTGTATGCTTTGGCGGGGGGAAAAAATCCAACATAAATGATAGCTATCACTCACTTTCTAGGCACTTTGTATATTGATTGATTAACTTCAAGAACCTAGTGTGTTGTCATCTTTCAGATAGGGTAGTTGTGGCACAAGGGTTAAACAACTCCCTATCAGTTGTGAGTAAGTTCATTGTGTATTCTTTGTTATGCTTATGGTGCTGAGGAGAAACACAGGTCCTCTCATACTAGGCAGACTGAGCTAAATTGTCAACTCCATGGTTTGAAATTGGAATTTGTTGTAAGTGGCAGTGATCATGTCTCATGTCTCCCATCAGTAAAGTCCTGTGTGCTATTAATGTGTATAAGTTTATCCATACTGCCTCTGGTGTGCTTTTTTGTTGTGGGTCTTGAATGGGCACTGTCCATGAGTTGGCTAGCTCTTCCACTTTGAACCACAGCTCCGCTTCCAATTTTCTGGTAGCTAATTGAAGATAAGAGCCTCAGGGGGGCTGGGGATATAGCCTAGTGGCAAGAGTGCCTGCCTCGGATACACGAGGTATAGCCTAGTGGCAAGAGTGCCTGCCTCGGATACACGAGGCCCTAGGTTCGATTCCCCAGCACCACATATACAGAAAACGGCCAGAAGCGGCGCTGTGGCTCAAGTGGCAGAGTGCTAGCCTTGAGCGGGAAGAAACCAGGGACAGTGCTTAGGCCCTGAGTCCAAGGCCCAGGACTGGCCAAAAAAAAAAAAAAAAGAGCCTCAGGGACTCTTGCCTCGTCTGACTTTGAACCATGATCCTCAGATCTCTGCATCCTGAGTAGATAAGATTATAGGCATGAGCCACTATTTCCTTGTACATTTCCATATATTTTGTTTTATACCAGTGCTAGGGCTTGAGCTCAGGGCCTAGGCACTGTCCCTGAGCTTCTTTTGCTCAAAGCTAGCACTCTACCACTTGAGCCATGACACCACTTCTGGCTTTTTCCTTACAGACAGTCTTTTTATTTCTCTTGAACCTGAATTACTTTATTTGTTTTGTTTTTGTTGCCAGTTCTGGGGTGTGGATTCAGGGCCTGAGCACCGTCTCTGGCTTCTTTTTGCTCAAGGTTAGCACTCTTAACACTTGAGCCACAGCGCGACTTCCGGCTTTTATTCCATATATGTGGTGCTGAGGAATCGAACCCAGGGCTTCATGTATACGAGGCGAACACTTTACCACTAGGCCATATTCCCAGCTCACACTTAAGGCTTTTTCTATGTGGTACTGATGAATTGAATCCAGGGCTGCCAACGTGCTAGACAAGCACTCTACCTCTAAGCCACCTTCCCAGCCTGGTATACTTTTTAAATTGTCATTAATTCTTATTGAAATAAGAGGAAAATGAACCTTGACATAGCTAATGTGGTTGTACATCATGACCATGAATACAGACTACAGTTGGAATTTCACCTGCCTGTGTGAGAGGTTCCCAATAGGGCCTTGAACTCAGAACCTGCGTACTGTCCCTGCCCTATTCTGCCCAAGGCTAGAGCTCTAGCACTTGAGCTACAGTTAAGTCTCAAGGACCTAACTACCTGGGCTGGCTTTGAACTGAGATCCTCACATCTCAGACTCAACAGTAGGATTATGGGCTTGAGTTACCCACAGCTGGCCTGTCCTTTTCCTGTTGACAAAATGGTAAATAGAAACAGTTTCAGTCACTACTTTTTTTTTTTTGTGGACAGTCCTGGAGCTTGAACTCAGGGCCTGAGCACTGTACCTGGCTTTTTGCTCAAGGCTAGTACTCTACCACTTGAGCCACAGCGCCATTTCCAGTGCTGAGGAATCAAGCCCAGGGCTTTATGCAAGCACTCTACCACTAGGCCATATTCCCAGCCCTAGTTTCAGTCACATACTTAGACATTCCCAGTATCCTAACCAGTAGTTTTGAACTCTGGTCTTTCCACCTGGTTAGTAGCATTCTGCCACTGGAGCCATGCTTCCTGGTCTGCATTTTGGTGGTTATTTTTTTAGATAAAATCTACCTGACATTTGTTTGAGCTGGCTTTGAGCCTCAGTCCTCTAAATCTTCGTCTCCTGAGTTGTTTTACATGCTAAAATTACTTCCCAAAAGTAATTTCTTTATAATAATTCTGCTAGACAGGTATCACAGTGGACTGTTTTAAGTATGCTAGTTAATTTCAAGGACAGTAAAAGTTTAAGATTTAGTTTTCAAGACTCATTTGCTTAGAAAGCCTTGGCCTTTGGACTGGATTTCAGATTTATCAGTTCCTAGCCAAGGGGCCTTGAGCAAGTTTCCTCATCTCTTTGTTTTCTTTGTTCCTAAGGTTTTTACTCCCCCCTCTTTGGCTTCCTTTAATTTTTCATTTGCTTAGTGCCTGCTGGGCTAGTGCTTGTATTGCTGTGTCATTTAACTTTTTTTCAAACACTCAACTTTTGCCCATTCTAACCTCAAACTTTGCAGTCCTGCTTCATTAGCTGGGACTATAGGCATATGCCACCATGCCTGGTTATTGCTGTTTTAAGCAAATTTTGTTTTGTTTTGCCAGTCGTGGAGCTTGAACTCAGGGCCTGAGCACTGCCCCTAGCTTTTCTTTGCTTAAGGCTAGCCCTCATCACTTGAGCCACAGCGCCACTTCTGGCCTTTTCCATTTATGTGGTGCTGAAGAATCCAACCCAGGGCAAAGCACGCTATCACTAGACCGTATTCCCAGCCCCTGTTTTAAGCAAATTTTGGGCACATTTTTATAAGGCCAAAGATAATGAATGTAGTAGTTTATAAACTTTCTGAGGAGAAAATGTGATGAGACAAGTCCTGTTGTGCCAAGTTGCAAGACCACCCCCAAGAAGACCACCGAGATTCAGACACTCCGAAATGCAAAAGCAAGGCAAGGCTTTATTTAACGAGCTGCCAACTCGGGCCTCGTCCTACCCACCGACACAGCGGAGGTTAGGAGGAAGCCCCGAGCTGTGATTACACAGGGCTTATAAAGGCAAAGAACAAGGTTACAACAATCAGCTGTGCAAGCAAGATTAGCACACAGGTACAAATCTGATTGGCTCAGGGTTCGATTCTAAAATGGGGTTCACGTGGTGGGGCCTGACTTCAAAGTCTGGCACCTCATTTCCCCCTTTTTCTTTTTGGTACCTTGGGAGCCAATCATGGCTCCATTCTGTCCATTTCAATGGCTTGCATGTCTAGGGGATGATATAGAGGTAAGGCATGGGCCAGTAGGACCCAATGTAGTAACCAAAGGGCCTGTCACCATTTCTTACAAGAATATTCTCTGTACCTCTGTTCTGCATGTCTCTAGTTTATCCTGCCTCATCTTCCCAAAAACAACTCTGGTCCCTTGATTTTAAAGGGGGGCTGATGGGTGAAGATCATCCATCTTCTGTAATTTCTTCAGGCTGACTCAGGGGCGTTGACCTTACCTAGCCAGGAACCTATAACCTTAGTCTACTTTTCCAAGGGACTGCAGGATTGCTGCAAACTGAAAATTAACTTTCAGCTATACAGACTTACCATTAGCTCTATAGTGTTTAGTATCCAAATGTAAGCAACAAAATAATACATAAACTTCTCAACTGTGCTCTAAGGGTCGGGTGGCTATACCCGTATTCCTGAGCAAGCTCAAAACTACCTAAAATAAGGGGGTCACCTCACTTTGGAGTGAGCTGCCAAAATGACATCAACACTAGCCAGGGTAGTAAGGAAAGAAGGCAAAAAGAAAATTATAACAATATTCAGTCTAACTTTCTTTTCTTGAAGCGAAGGCGAAGCGGCTGAGTTGGGTGCTTGGAGACCTCCCATGTTCCATCACGGTAGTTGTCATCCAGGGCAAAGGGGTCAGCTGGCCTGGCGTGGGAGCAATGGACCCAAGTGGTGACGCCATCTACTTTAAGGGCCGTGGGAGTAGTCAGTAGCACCACGTAGGGTCCCTTCCATCGTGGTTCTAAGGATTTGGAGTTATGCCTCCGGACGAACACCCAATCTCCTGGCCTGAATAAATGGGGGATAGGGACAGAAGCAGAATCATATAATGCCTTGAGTTGGGGCCACATTTTCTTGTGCACGAGCTGCAAATAATCAAGTTTACACAAAAATTCAATATCATCCAAATCAGTGAGCAATTCAGTCTGAAGGCTAGGGATAATGGGCGGAGGGTACCCGTACATTATTTCAAAAGGAGTAAAGCCAAGTTGATAGGGAGAATTTCTTACCCTAAGTAGAGCAAAAGGAAGGAGTGACACCCAGTCTGCGCCAGTCTCTAAGGCCAATTTAGTTAAGGTCTCTTTTAGAGTCCGATTCATTCTCTCTACCTGTCCTGAACTCTGGGGTCTACAAGCACAATGCAATTTCCAATCTGTCCCCAGTGCAGCGGCTATTCCCTGACTTACTTTTGAAACGAAAGCCGGTCCGTTGTCCGACCCAATGGTGGATGGGAAGCCATACCTGGGTAGGATTTCTTCCAGGATCTTCTTAGCCACTATATTCGCAGTTTCATGCTTTGTTGGATAGGCTTCCACCCATCCTGAAAAGGTGTCTACAAAAACTAGCAAATATTCTGTGAAATCTACTTCCCAATACACGCCTGGCCTATTCCCACAGAGGCGAGCTCCTTTAGTAATCTGTTGATTGGGGGCATTGGCAAGCTGACAGGCCTTTAACAGATCTCAATAAGGACACAACACAATCTCAGGTCTACAAGCTTTCTTTCCTAAACAGATGTATCAGCTTAAAATTCTTACTGCCAGTCAGGGCTTTGAGTAAATGTGGGGGGTGAGATTTTAATCTATCTCATTTGACAAACTTACCCTTACTAACCACTATCACAGATGACTGGCAAATTCCTGCCCAGTAGACAGACATGTGCATTGGAAAGGCATGCTTATGAACTATTCTTCTAGGACTTCCCGGCTTTGATTAACTTTTGAAAGGCCAAATAGGAGTGACTCTAGGATCTGACACCATCTCTGCCATCCAAGCAGTGGCTTACTGCCTCTGGATGCTCCATCACTTTTGTCCCAGGAGTGACTTTCGACTTGGGACTCAGGGCCTGAGTGCTGTCCCTCAGCTCTCCAGCTCAAGACTAGCACCCTACCACTTTTGAGCTCCACACCACTCCGTTCCCAGCACTCTGCTGGCTGATTAGAGACAAGTCTCTCACAGGGACCTTTCTTTGCCCGGGCTGGCTTCGAACCGCAGATTCAGATCAATGAGTCTTATAAGGGGCCACTTTACTCCAATTATAAGCAACAAGGTGGTCCACACAGTAGTTTTTAAGCATGCTCTCTTACCTGGAACTTATTAAGGGTCAGTATTAGATCTTGACAAACTTGTAGGAATCACCTGTGCTTCTCTGTGGGCCTGCTGGAAACTGTTACAAAAAAACCTACAAAGAAGCTGGAATAGCAATTAAACATTTTGGTAGCCATAATTCTCCTTTTCTTACTTTGCAATAATTATTTAGGACAATTTTACTTCCAAATTTCTTATCTAGAAATGTATTCTTGATTCCAAAACCTTTTTCAGTCAGGCACAGTGCAAGAAAGAAACACACAAAAATGATCTATCTCCTTAACCTCCCTCCAGTGAGCTAGGATCAAGTCTAGGGGGCTAGATGGAGGTCCTCAGAACGTTATCTATAGCTCTGATCAGAAGTTCAGTCCAAAAGGCTACAAAAAAACAAAACAATAAAAAAGGAGGAAAACACACAGGCCTGAGAACAAGAAAAGCTACGAGTTGGAGATCTCCCAAGCTGGCCCACAACCTCCTACAAGGGTGCAGAAGGAATGGACCCGAGTTGGCCCACAACCTCCTGCAAGAAGGAGTGGACCCGAGTTGGCCCACAACCTCCTGCAAGGGTGCAGAAGGAGTGGACCCGAGTTATGAGTTGGAGATCTCCCAAGTTGGCCCACAACCTCCTGCCAGGGTACAGGAGGAGTGGACCCAAGTTGGCCCACAACCTCCTGCCAGATAAGCAGAAGGAGCAGACCCAAGTACAAGGTGGGCAGGTTGAGTCTCATTTAGGAGGCCCTCCTGGTCAGTTCCGGCCAAAAACCAAACTGACTCGCGCCCTACAAGTATAAGCAAAAGCAAAACAGACAAGCAGACAAATTACAGGACAAGACAAATGAACAGCGCTGTTTTCTTACCTTCGGAGTCTGGGATCTCGGGGTCTCTGGGGCTATCCCGGACGAAACCCCAAATGTTGTGCCAAGTTGCAAGACCACCCCCAAGAAGACCACCGAGATTCAGACACTCCGAAATGCAAAAGCAAGGCAAGGCTTTATTTAACGAGCTGCCAACTCGGGCCTCGTCCTACCCACCGACACAGCGGAGGTTAGGAGGAAGCCCCGAGCTGTGATTACACAGGGCTTATAAAGGCAAAGAACAAGGTTACAACAATCAGCTGTGCAAGCAAGATTAGCACACAGGTACAAATCTGATTGGCTCAGGGTTCGATTCTAAAATGGGGTTCACGTGGTGGGGCCTGACTTCAAAGTCTGGCACCTCAGTCCCAAGCTGAAGATATGGCCCTGTTGCAGGGTTAGAAATGTTACGGGGTTTGAGGGAGGGGATTCCTCGTCCCTCCAAGAGCCCACCACTCAGTATCAAGC
This sequence comes from Perognathus longimembris pacificus, assembly GCF_023159225.1. Taxonomy (NCBI): domain Eukaryota; kingdom Metazoa; phylum Chordata; class Mammalia; order Rodentia; family Heteromyidae; genus Perognathus; species Perognathus longimembris. The sequence continues at coordinate 32,214,009 of NC_063164.1, read as the reverse complement.
AAAAAGATGGATTTATTGGGGAAGCAGACTCAGGAGCTGACCTGTGACCCGGAGCAGTCCTCGAATTGGGGTTTATAAAGGTAAAAGCATAGTACAGATGTAGAGGGTTGACGCGGGGGGTGGAGTGAGCAACAAGCAAGCATGGCACAGATGTGGGAGGTTGACGGGGTAGAGCAGGCAACAAACAAGCCATTTACAGATGCAGAATTTTGGGGTCAGGTTGACCTAATTTACTGCCCTCAACATTTCCCCCCATGTTGCCCTAATCAAGATGGAGTCAGCTGTACTCCCTGCAACAGCCCAAGGGGTGGAATATGTCTGTGCTGAAGCCTAGGTACTGTCACATGCAAATCAGAAGATACAGTCGCAATGTAATAGCACTTCTTTTACATAGGATAACTAATGTAATTCTTGTGTGTGGGGTGGTTGTACTGGGCCTTGAGCTGTCAGGGTGCTGTCCCTGAGGTTTTTTTTGTTTTTTGTTTTTTTTTGTTCAAGGCTATCTTCTGTGAGGTCTGTCCCAGAGAGGGCTCCATGCAAAGGTGTGTCATTCCCGCCCCCCCTCATGCAAATCCATTGTTACCTAGGTAACTGGCACACCTGGAGGCCCACACTAATCCACCTGGACACACCTCCCCACACCCTGCCCTAGATAAGGCTTCCCTGGGGATTCATTCGAGGCCTGCCACAGGTGCCTTGGATTTAGCATCAGGCAAGTAGTTTGGCAGGATAAAGTTCTCTCTTCTGCCTGAATACCATGTGGAATGCTCCATCATCGGTTGCTTGAAAATTTCTTACAGCTTCAAACCACCATCACATCTCAGCTCCTGAGGATTAGAGGCATGATCCGTCAGGTCCTGGCTCCTATAAATTTTTTTCTGGGCCTGGGCGCTGTCCTTGAGCTCTTCAGCTCATTGGCTAGCACTCTACCACAGTGCCACAGTGCCACTTACAGTTTTCTGGTGATTAATTGGAGATAAAAGTCGCACAGATGTTCCTGCCCAGGCTGGCTTTGAACTGAGATTCTCAGATCTCAGCCTCCTGAGTAGCTAAGATCATGGTTTTATACCAGACAAGAAAGCCTGAGAGACACGTCTCCAATTAACTACCAAAGGCTGGGAGTTGTGGCTCAAGTGGTAGAGTGGTAGCTTTGAGCATTCAGGGACAGTACCAGGTCCTGAGTTCAAATTCCAGGACTAGCATACACACACACACACACACACACACACACACACACGCACCCTAACCAAGCCAGGTGATGGTGGTTCTTGCCTATAATCCTAGCTACTTGGAAGTGTGAGATCTGAGAGTGGTTTGAAGCCAACTCCAGCAGTAAAGTCTGCTAATTAACCAGCAGAAAGCCATAAGTGGAGCAGTGATTCAAGTGTCAGCATACCAGGCCTTGAGAAAAAAAAACAAGAAAAACCACGAGTCCCTGAATACAAGCTCCAATACTAGCACAAAACAAAAACCTGAAGATTTAGGAAAGAGAAAGCAATAGAACTATTGTGATTAAAGTGTAACGTATGTCATTAGATGCCATGGTGAAACCCCTTGGTACAAGTGATACACTCAAAGAATGACAAGAGCTAAAAAGGTTCTTTTTGAAAAATATTAACTGGACAAGGTGGGCAAATGGAAATAGTGAATGAAGATGTATATACTCAAGAGGAAGGGAAGTTCCAGAGAATAAGAGGCCTGAGTTTGATAGGAACTTACAGTATACATGTATGAAAATACCACAAAGAAATCCCTTGTACAACTAATGTAAGTTAATAAGAAATCGTAAGCTGGAAAAAAAAAAAAAAGGAAATCGTAAGCTGGAACACTTGGTGCCTATATTCCTAACTGCTCAGGAGGTTGAGACCTGGAAGATCATGATTTGAGGCAAGCCTTAGGCAGAATTGTCCACAAGAATCCTCCAATTAACCAGCACAATACTGGACCAGAGGCATGGCTCAAATGGTAAAGCACCAGCTATGAGCAAGAAAGTCAAGTATGAGGCACTAAATAAATTCAAGCCTTAGTGAGACCTTGCCCTAAAAACAAAACAAAACAAAAGGCATAGCTGAAATGGCAGAGTACTTACTTACCAAGTAAGCATAAAGCCTTAGGCTCAGTTCCCTTACTACAAAATAAAAAAAGGGGGCTGGGGATATGGCTTAGTGGCAAGAGCGCTTGCCTCGTATACATGAAGCCCTGGGTTCGATTCCCCAGCACCACATATACAGAAAATGGCCAGAAGTGGTGCTGCGGCTCAAGTGGCAGAGTGCTAGCCTTGAGCAAGAAGAAGCCAGGGACAGTGCTCAGGCCCTGAGTCCAAGCCCCAGGACTGGCCAAAAAAAAAAAACAAAAAAACCCAACAACAACAAAATAAAAAAAGGAAATGATCAAGTAAAACATAACAAATAAATGGTAACAATTTCCCTAAGTACAAACTAGACGAGGTGGTACACAACTGTAAACTCCACACCAGGTCAGCCTGTGCTCTATAGTGAGACACTATTTCTAAGAAAATGAAATTCTCCAAAGCAAATTTCATACAGGATAATTTGGAAGTACATTTAAAAGTTGTCTTTTTTTTGGGGGGGGTGAGTCTGGGGGGGGGGTGCCAGAACTGAGGCTTGAACTCGCAGGGCCTGGCTGTTGTTCCTTAGCTTTTTTGTTCAAGTGTAGTGTTCTACCACTTATCTGCAGTTCCACTTCTGTCTCTATTCTGGAAAACTGGAGATAAGGTTCTCAGATTTTCCTACCTAGGCTGGCTTTGAACTTTGATCCTCAGGTCTCAGCCTCCTGAGCAACTAGCCTGACAGCAGCCACCAGGCCCAGCTAAATACAATACTTCAGGTATATAAAATACTTCCTTCTGAAGCTTCAAGAGACTTTCATAAAAATATTTCAAAAATTCTATTCCACAAGCTAAGCGCTGATAGCTCACACCTGTAATCCTAGCTACTTTCATTGAGGCTGAAATCTGGGAATTATAGTTCAAAGCCACCAGGGCAAGAAAGTCTATGAGACTCCTATGTTCAATTAACCACCAGAAAACTGGAAGTGAAGCTGTGGCTCAAAATGACAAAACATTAGCTGTGAGCAAAAGAAGACAGTGCCCAGGTCCTGACCCTATGACCTACAATTAACACTCTGTGGGTAGAGGAAAAGAATTGCTGTGGTCAATCTTCAATACAAATGAAAACAATTTTGATAGTTTGTTCAAAGTTATAGTCAACAGGAAAGAGTATCTCGATTTTCTGATGCCCTTTGGACCATATAGATAGCATTTACCTGAAATATTCAAATGGCCTCCTTTACTTGAAACATTCTAGTAACCCTTTTTCTTATATAACTGTACTTACCGATTAAGTTTTTTTTACTGCTCTCCCATCATCCCACCTCCAGTTTTGGAGATTAAACACTGGACCTTTTTCTTGCTAGCCCAGTGCTTACCACTGAACTATAACCCTAGTTATTGCCTAATTGTATAGGTAGGTGTGTGTGTGTGTGTGTGTGTGTGTGTGTGTGTGCACATGCATGCATGCACATGCACGCCAGTCCTGGGGCTTAAACTCAGGGCCTAGGCAATGTCCCTGAGCTTTTGTGCTCAAGGCTAGTGCTCTACCACTCTGAACCAAAGTGCCATTTCTGGCTTTTTAGTCTTTAATTGGAGATAAAGAGTCTGACATGCTTTCCTGCCCAGGCTGGCATTGAGCTTTGATCCAAGATTCCTGAGTAGCTAGCATTACAATTGTGAGCCACTGACACCCTGCTCCTGTTATACAGGAATTTGATCAGTAAGCTACAGAGAAGCCACAGTTTTTGAGGTCAAGTAGGGGTGTCTTTATTAGAAAGCCAGTAACTGCAACCAGATTAAGCGTCCCAAAGAACCTGCACTCTGGAATGTTGTTAGCATGAGCCTCATAAAGGCTAAAACTACAGCAAGACAGCTGTGCAAAGTATGGAGATTAGCAAAGCTTGTTTACAGAAGCAAAACAGGCCAGTTATGAGTTAACTAGGAGGGGAAGCTAGGGTTTGTTAGTTAACTAGTGGGGACAAGCTGGGGTAGAGATTTACCAGACTCCAACACTCTTAACAATCAGGGGTAAAGGATAGGTTTTCCTGGAGTCTAACAATCCATGCCATATCTATAGTTCTCAGAATAGAGTGAAATGTCCCTGTTACCTATTAAGGCATTAAGAGGGTAGTGGAGACAAGATGGCATTGCTTAGGTCCAGTATCAATATTTTACTTCACTCCTAATCTCTTAACATTTTCTTTTCTGAATTAACCTCAGTTATAAAACTTTCTTGTTTGAAAGTCCTAATCTGCAGGCTGACAAGAAAGTGAAAATGTGAAGGTTATGAAGTAGAAATAGTCCAGCTAGTTCTAATGAACAAGGTTCTTTCTGTGGATGAGGCCAGCTTTGACATCATGAAAAGATAAAATGGTATTTTAACCCTATAGTTAACATCTACTCATTTAGTCCCTCCATCCCTTTCTTTATTCTTTTAAAAAAATTTTTTTTGGTTGGTCCTTGGGCTTGAACTCTGGGCCTGGGCACTGTCCCTGAACTCTTCAGCTCCAGACTAGCGCTCTACCCCTTGAGCCATAGCTCTATTCCCAGTTTTCTGGTGGTTAACTGGAGATAAGAGTCTCATGGATTTTCCTTCTCCCGGCTGGCTTTGAACTGCGATCCTCAGATCTCTACCTCCTAAGTAGCTAGGATTATAGGCATGAGCCATCAGCTCTGGCTTTCCTTTCTTTTCTTAGGTGGTTTGAGCTGTTCAACATCTCTGGAAAGTCCATGAGATTCATATCTCCAATTAATCACCAAAAAGCTACAAGTGGAACTGTTGCTCATGTAAGCACTAGCCTTGAGCAAAAAATCCTCAGGGGCAATGCTCAGGTGCCAGGATTGGCACACATGCTCAAAAACAAGGAGGGCTGGAAATGTGGCTTAGCAGTAGTGTGTTTTCCTAGCATGCACGACGCCCTGGGTTTGATTCTTCAGTACCACACAAACAGAAAAAGCCAGAAGTGGCACTGTGGCTCAAGTAGTAAAGTGCCAGCCTAAAAAAAAAAAAAAGAAAAAAAAGGAAGAAGAAGCTCAGAGCTCTGAGTTCAAGCCCCAGAACTGGCCAGAAAACAAACAAGGAGATGAGTGCCTGTAGTCTATAATCCTGACTACTACTCAGGAAGCTGAAATCTGAAGGGTCATGACAGTAAGATTTTCAGAGATTCCATCTCTAAAATAACCAACAATAAGCAGGGCTGGGGGCATGGCTAAAATGATAGAACACCAGCTCTGAGCAAGGAGAAAGCTGTAGGCTCTGAGTTCAAACAGCAGCGCGTGTGCATACACACCAAGATCAGAATGACCTTTTTTCAGTAGGTATCTGAAATCTACACAAAAGTAAATTACTAATAATCTGGGAAATTGACATTTTTATTGACATTTTAAATTGATATTTATTTGCTGTTGTTGTTCATTCATGGGCTTGAACTCTGGGCCTGGGTACTATCTGATGGGAATCTTTCTTGTTCTTATAACAACCTGTTGCTCCCTCTGGGTCCATTATTTTTATGCATCCAAAGATCCTATATGAAGGACTTGCCTTTTCCCTCTTGGCCCATTTTACCTATGGAATATGAAGGATTCACACCCACCCTGTTTTCCCAGTGCATACAGACAGATACCAGGCAAGCCACCAAAGATAAGTGCAGATGGCCTGACTCCAGCAGAGTAATCTAAGCCTGACTGTAAACATTCCGTCATGGGCCCACCTGAAAATCCCCCCACCTCCCTTGACCTCTTCCTCCTTGTTCAGACCTCGTAAAACCCAGCTCCTGTCCCAACTCCAAGCTTGTGGGAATGCTGTGTCCCTATATCTATCCCAATAAACAGTCCTCACCTGTGGAAGATCAAGTCTGGCCTGTTTTCTTCCTTTCTCCTCCATTTTCCTAACATTATCTCCAAGACTATGTGCTCAAGGCTAGCACTCCACATTCTACCACTTGAACCACAGCACCAGTCACTTCTGACTTTTTTGAGTAGTTTACTGGAGATAAGAGTCTCACAGAGACTTTTCTGCTCAGGTTGGCTATGATCCTCAGATTTCATCTTCCTAAGTAGCTAGGATTATAGGCATGAAGCACCTGCACCCAGCTCACCCTTTTGTTTCTGGTCCTTCCTGAGGCTTGAACTCAGGCCTGAGTGCTGTCCCTGAGCTTTTTCACTGAAGACTTTGTGCCACCACCACTGCTGGTTTTCTGGTGGTTAACTGGTGCTCAGTGTCTTATGGACTTTCCTGCTCAGGCTTTATTTTTTCCAGTCCTGGGAACTGAACTGAGGGCCTGAGCACTGTCCCCAAGCTTCTTTTTTTTTTTTTTTTTTTGGCCATTCCTGGGCCTTGGATTCAGGGCCTGAGCACTGTCCCTGGCTTCTTCCCGCTCAAGGCTAGCACTCTGCCACTTGAGCCACAGCGCCGCTTCTGGCCGTTTTCTGTATATGTGGTGCTGGGGAATCGAACCTAGGACCTCGTGTATCCAAGGCAGGCACTCTTGCCACTAGGCTATATCCCCAGCCCCCCCAAGCTTCTTTTGATCAAGGTTAGCACTCTACCACATGAGACACAGCCCCACTTCCCTCTCTTTCTATGTGGTACTGAGAAATTGAACCCAGGGCTTCATGCATGCTAGGCAAGCACTCTACAACTAAGCCACATTCCCTACCCCCACTCTTTGTTCTTTTGACTGTTAAAAACATTTCAAAATAAGGCCTCCCTCACCCAAATGAAAGATTTAAGGTTTCTAGAAGGAAAAACAAAAAACAAAAAGGGCTACCCCCATCCCCCCAAATACTGTGGTTTCTTGAGACCATTTCCCATTTGGAGGAAATTTTGGAATCCTGTGAGATTCCCATCAAGGCCTATTCATTTCTTCTTGCTTCCAACTTGCAGACTTCGAGCCAATATGAAGTGTTTGTAGGGCAAAGGTATCAGATGTCCATTCTATCTCATAATTGGCATCCTTTTCATTGGCAAACTTGTCATTGAAAAGGTCCTTGGCTTTGTAGTCAGTGGGGGGAGGGGGAGGACATGTAATAGTCAAACCTTCCATCTGATTTGAGACTGGGTTGATTCCATGCAGATTCTGTAACATCTTTCCAGATTGATCTGTTTTGCTGATCTGACCTTGCTTCCCAGGCAGATTCTGGGAGAACATTAGGCTTCTTTTAGGTAATTGCTTTCACATGGACTTGCAGAAATAGTCATCATGGTACTAACTGTCCTTGCAGTGTAACTAACGAGAGCCCAAGGACGACCACCGCTGTGTGACGCAGCCCGTATGCACGGTCGCAGCGCCCACCCGTGGTGACGACGCTCCACTCCCTCCAGTGGAACTCCGGAAACAGATCGCGACCCCAGACCTCCTGCCCCGCCCACTCTCCTCGCCAGCTGTTCCGTTCATCACACCTCCCTCCGCCAAGCCAGCCCTACCCCTGGGTCCCTCCCTATTTTCCCGACCTGCCCCGCGCGGGCTGCGGCTGTTCCTCAAGGTGCCGCCCCTCCCCGGAGCCGGGACTTAGAGCGCCGCTGCGCCCCGCCCCCCACGCAAGCAGGCGTCCCGTACATCCGGGTACCGACACCAGCCGTCCGGACTCAGGCACTATGGTCATGGCGGAGGGGACGGCAGTGCTGAGGAGGAATAGGCCGGGCACGAAGGCACAGGTACCATCTTGGCACCTTTTCTGCCAGGGAGCTTGTCGGTGCCGAGACACACTGCTCCTGCAAGCCGGCGATCAACGAGGGGAAACCAGGCCCGCCCCAAAGGCGGGCGGGCGGGCGGGCGGGGACGTTGGTGCCCGGCCTGCTCTTCCGGAGCCGCAGCCCCTCCGTGTGGGCTCGGCCGGCGGCGGTCGTCCTCGAGGCCTGCAAAACGCCGACTGGGGAGTGGGGCGGGGGGCACGGGGGGCGACGCGCGCGGGGCGGGGCAGCGGTGCCCACCGAGGCCCGGGGCCCAAAGGATGTCGGCTGCGACCCGCCGGCCGCCTGCTCGCTCCAGCTGACTGGCGCTGGAGGGGCGCGGCCGGCCTGCTGGGGACCTCGGGTTTCCTGAGGGTCGGGGCCTCGGGGAAAGGGGAGGGGAGTAAACACCGCCAGCCTCTTCCCGGCTGGGTGACGTACCTGCCTGTCTGCTCCCGGCCCCCTTGTCTAGCCGGATGCGGGAGGCGATGATTGATCCTACGTCTCCGGTTGTTTGCCGGTGGCCGTCGCTCCCTTCGCTCCCCTGCTTCTGTTCTCAGGTTTAACCAGTTTTCATTCTCCAGGTTGCGACTTGTCATGCCTGGCGAATTTTCTTGTTCATAGGTATGAAGAATAGACAAGGGCTGAGTTGATGAGAGTATCTTACCAAGTTGCACTAGGGCATTACTCGCAAAATCCTTGATGCTTCATGTTAAGGGAAAATCATGTTGACATTCAAAGTTGACCTGGTTAATTTGCCAACTGAATTGGCTTGTCATGGATATTCTAAAATCCAAAGAAGTGTGTTTAAAATGCAGTTTTTAAAGAAAAGTGGTCAGTGAAAAAAGACATGAAGCTAACAGACTTTCATTCTTAGTATAGAAATGTGGAAAGACTTTCAAAGAAAATGTATAGCTTTAGATAGGAAGCTGAAATCTAGAAAATTGAGTGGGTTTGCTTTAGGTTACATAGTGTCCTAATTCTTAATTCACTGGTGAACCGAAATTTTCAAGAGGTTTCTTCTGGTACTGAATTGTAGAATTGTTTTGGATATCTTATAATAGAGTCACTTTAATCAGTTACTTCTACAGGCGCTTTTTGTCTTCATATTCTAGAAATTTATATTTCATGGTTTGTCTTTTTACTCTTTCCAAAATTGTAATTCCTTGTAAATGTTCTTTTCTCAGGTGACTACTTCTTGTTCTGTGGCAACATTGTTTCTGATTCTTGTTTTGTTTTTTGCCAGTCCTGAGGCTTGAACTCAGGGCCTGAGCACTGTCCCTGGCTTCTTTTTGCTCAAGGCTAGCACTCTACCACTTGAGCCACAACACCACTTCCGGCTTTTTCTATATATGTGGTGCTGAGGAATCAAACCGAGGGCTTCATGTATACCAGGCGAGCACTCTATACCACTAAGCTATATTCCCAGCCCCTGTTTCTGATTCTTTTTTTTTTTTTTTTGGCCAGTCCTGGGGCTTAGACTCAGGGCCTGAGCACTGTCCCTGGCTTCTTTTTGCTCAAGTCTAGCATTCTGCCACTTGAGCCACAGCGCAACTTCTGGCCATTTTCTGTATATGTGGTGCTGGGGAATTGAACCCAGGGCTTCAGGTATATAAGGCAAGCACTCTTGCCGCTAGCCCATATCTCCAGCCCCTGTTTCTGATTCTTAAGTGAGCAACTTTCTTTTTTTCCCCATATATGTACAGCTATGAAAACCATACATAAACATATAGGTATGTTTGGTCCAGGGAATGGTGCTTCTTGTATGGTCAGCATGCACCCTTTCACTGAGCCAGAAGTTCTTAATCTTGAAAATTTATTTTAAACAAATATTGTAGCATGTCTGTTTGCTGGTGTGGTACAAGTAAGTTACACATGAGAAAATAACTTTTACACTGTTGTACATTGTGGTTAAGTCAGGCTAAAAGAAAAAGACTTCAAAAGATGGCAGTCTCATTTATCACATGCATTTCCTCCAGTGAAATAGTCCTGCTCCAAAATGATATTAGAGCTGTAATTGAAAGGTACAATATCTTCCTACTTAAATTGTTTAGTCTGGAATGCAGACATATAGTTGGTTTTCAGTTACTGTTGATTGAATTAAGTGAGAATATTAAGATGGATTTTTTTGTTTCCTTAAAATATATTACAGTTCATGAGGCAAAACATTTCATTTCCAATTCGCTTTTTCCCCAGTATTTTTTTCTGTATAGTACCCTGTGTGTTTGCTGGCCTTTTTTTTTTTTTTTTTTTGTGGCGCTAGGATTTGAACTCAGGGACTCCCACTTTCTGGGCTCTACCGCTTGAGCCATGTTACTGGCTTTTTGTGCTTTAGTTTTACAAATAGGGTCTTGCATTTTTGCCAGGCCCAACTATACCTCTATCCTCCTATTTATGCCTAGGTATGATAGGTGTGTACCACTCTGCCCAGCCATTGGTTGAAATAGGGTTTTGTAACCCGCAGATTTCAGACTGAGCTTTCTTTGTGCTCAAGGCTAGCACTCTACCATTTGAGCCACTTCTGTTTTTTGAGTGGTTAATGGAAATTAAGAGTCTCATGGGGTCTTTTCTGCCCCAGCTGGCTTTAGACTACCACCCTCAGCCTCCTGAGTAGCTAGAATTACAAGTGTGAGCCACTGGCACCTGTCCTTATTATTATTATTTTTTAAACAGAATAACAGGGGCTGGGGATATGGCCTAGTGGCAAGAGTGCTTGCCTTGTATACATGAAGGCCTCGGTTCGATTCCCCAGCACCACATATACAGAAAATGGCCAGAAGTGGTGCTGCGGCTCAAGTGGCAGAGTGCTAGCCTTGAGCAAAAAGAAGCCAGGGACAGTGCTCAGGCCCTGAGTTCACGGCCCAGGACTGGCCAAAAAAAACCAACAACAACAGAATAACAGTCTTTGTGTATGTTTGCCCAGGCTGGTTTTGGGTCTTGAGCTCAGAGACTCCACATTCTTGTTCAGCTTTTCGCTTACAGTTGGCATGCTACCACTTGAAACATGCCTACATTTCCTATAGTCTGTTGTTATGGAGACATGATCTCATAGCTTAGGCTGGCCTTGAACAGGAGATGCTTTTGCTTCCACCTGAGTGCTGGGATTGCTGATGCGTTCTACAATACCTGGCTATAATTGTTTGCTTGTGCTAGTTCTGGGGTTTGAACTTAGGGCCTGAGCTAAGTTTTGAACTCTGAGCTTTTCTTTGCTCAAGGCTAGCACTCTACTACTTGAGCCACAGCTCTGCTTCTGGCTTTTTAGTGGTTTATTGGAGATAAGACTCAGACTTTCCTGGTAGGACTGGCTTCATACAGTCATCTTCATATCTTAGCCTCCCAAGTAGCTAGGATTATAGGCATGTGCCACTGGCACTTGGCCCAATTTAAATTTTTTTTTTTTTTTTTTGGCCAGTCCTGGGCCTTGGACTCAGGGCCTGAGCACTGTCCCTGGCTTCTTCCCGCTCAAGGCTAGCACTCCGCCACTTGAGCCACAGCGCCGCTTCTGGCCGTTTTCTGTATATGTGGTGCTGGGGAATCGAACCTAGGGCCTCGTGTATCCGAGGCAGGCACTCTTGCCACTAGGCTATATCCCCAGCCCCCCAATTTAATTTTTAAAAATTAATTTTTTTTTCTGCCAGTCCTGGGACTTGAACTCGGGTATGAGCACTGTCCCTGAGCTTCTTTTTCTCAAGGCTAGCACTCTGCCATGTGAGCCACAGTGCCACTTCTGGCTTTTTCTGTTTATGTGGTACTGAGGGATTGAACCTGGGGCTTCATACATGCTAGGCAAGCACTCTACCGCTACGCCACATTCCCAGGTGTCCCCCCCCCCCCCCGCTTTTTTCCCCTAACAAAGCAATAGGCAAAAGCAGTTATTCAGGAGGCTGAGGTCTGAGGATCACAATTTGAAGCCAGTTTTGGCAGAAGAGCCTATGAGACACTTATCTCCCATTAATAACTAAAAAATTGGGAGTGGTGCTGTGGCTCAAGTGGTAGAGGGCTAGCCTTGAGCACAAAGAAGCTCAAAGACAGTGCCCAGGCCCTGAGTTCAAGCCCCACAATTACCACCACCACCAACCAAAACTACGAAAAAGATACTGTTTAAAATACTTAAAAAGTTAAACCCATCACCCTCAAAACTAAGTTGATGCTGAAGGATGTGGCTCAAGTAGTGGAGTGCCTGCCTAACAAGCACATGGCCTATTGTCCAAATTTCAAGAATGAAAAAAAATGGGGAACTAAAATGTTAGTAATGAAGTTGAATTGTATTTCTCTGGGCTTTCCTATCTTCTTAATCTCTCTCACCCCAAAATGTGATTATTGTTTTTACTATATAAGCATTATTCATAAGTATGATCTTTTTGTTTTCTTAACCTTTTCATGTGATTGTATATTCTGAGTATTCTTCCTTTTTTTTTTTCCTTTTGTTAAACTTTTTGAAGATTTACTTGTGTGATGGAAGTGGAGCTATGCTTTGTGGTTGGACAAAATGCAATTTATAGGGGCTGGGAATATGGCCTAGTGGCAAGAGTGCTTGCCTCGTATACATGAAGCCCTGGGTTCGATTCACCATCACCACATATGTAGAAAACGGCCAGAAGTGGCGCTGTGGCTCAAGTGGCAGAATGCTAGCCTTGAGCAAAAAAGAAGCCAGGGACAGTACTCAGGCCTGGAGTTTAAGGCCCAGGACTGGCCCCCCCGCCCCCCCCCAATGCAATTTATAGTTTAATTAAAAAAACTTAGTATTAACACTATTGATTAAAATTTCTTTAACTTATTTCATTAGTAGTCATGTGGTAAAATTTTTTTCTTCTTGGGGGCTGGGAATATGGCCTAGTGGCAAGAGCGCTTGCCTCGTATACATGAAGCCCTGGGTTTGATTCCCCAGCACCACGTATATAGAAAATGGCCAGAAGTGGCGGCTGTGGCTCAAGTGGCAGAGTGCTAGCCTTGAGCAAAAAGAAGCCAGGGACAGTGCTCAGGCCCTGAGTCCAAGCCCTAGGACTGGCAAAAAAAACAAAAATTTTTTCTTCCTTTCTTTCTAATGTGAACTTTGTTTCTTGAAAATTAACAATAGTAACATTAATTCATCATCTTTTCTTATTTTTTTATAATTTATTAATTAAACAAAAATTTTGACAAGGTGTTGTGCACAAGGGGTGCAGTTACATAGTAGGGCAGTGTGTACATTTCTTGTGATATCTTAAACCCTGTTTTTCTTTCCCTTCCCTAGGTCAGGTAGACATATATACAATACACAGTGTACCAAGAACATGTACAGTAGCCATGTGGCCTACACCAAAGAAAATTCGGCTAGGGCTTTAAATGTAATGTCGACAGTAGACAATATGTCAACAATAGTCTTATATGAATGTACATACATAGCTTTTGAGCTATTGTGATCCACTGAGAGGTTTATTTTTGACCTTTATATGTTGAGTAGTTGTTTGGTTTTAGTTACATAATGTAGGGTCGCTGACCCAAACCTGTGGGATATACCATTTGACAAGAAGTTTTTGGTTTCACAGACCTGGTCTCTACTGTCTCCCCCTCCCCCCTCCTTAACAGTCATATATCAAGGAGATCATGCTCCTTTGTTTTCTGTGTTCTAGGCTTGTCTCGCTCAACATTATTTGTTCAAGTTCTGACCATTTCCCTGCGAATACCAATATTTCACCATTTCTAATCGCTATGTAGTATTCCATTGTGTATAGGTACCATATTTTTTGGATCCATTCATCTGTGGAGGGGCATCTGGGTTGTTTCCATATTTTGGCTATTGTGAATTGAATGCATCATCTTTTTAACTTTGTATGTGATTTAATCATGAGTCTATTTTTATAGGATTTCTATAATTGGCCGGATGAATCATTTGATGAAATGGATAGTACACTTGCTGTCCAGCAGGTAATAAGTGTTTTTTTTAAAATAACTCCATTAATCTAAACATTGTACTTCTTGGCATAGTTAAGTATTGCTAGATTTTTTTTTCAGTATTCCACTGAGTTAATGAAATGCTCATTAAAGCCTTAATCAGCCTCTTTTTAAACTCAGGGCCTCCCGTTTACTGAGCAGGCCTTTTACTACTTTAGCCACACCATTATTCCATTTCAGTGTGGTTTAAGATGGTGTTTAAAGTTTAATCATACTTACATTGTATTTTATTCCATTTTTCTTACTATCATGCTTTAGCTATACAAGTGGAGATTTCCTTGTGACATTTCCTTGCATATATGCAATATAATCTAGTCAGTCCCCTCACACATATCACTCTCTTCCTTACTCCTCTTATTATATTTGATACAATTTCAAGGTGTTTCATTGTGCAGTCATACTAGCCAATAATCTGTTTTGAAAGTATCCATTCTTTTCCATCATAGAACTTTATATTGCTATAGAACTTTATATTGCTAATACCTATCCATCCAGAGAACTTCTTTCTTGTTTTGTTCCCCGAAATCTAGCTTTTATTGGGGTTCTTTATGCTGTTTTCATATATAGTTGCAGTGAATCTCAAAATGAAATATATTTTAATTCCTGTTACAATGTATCACATTAGATTACTAGATTTTATTTATTTACTTATCTTGCCAGTCCTGGGGCTTGCACTCAAGGGCCTGCATATTGTCCCTGAGCCTCTTTGTGCTCACAGTTAGCACTCCACCACTTGAGCCACAGTGCCACTCCTGACTTTTTTCTGAGTCATTTATTGGAGATAAGAGTCTCATGGACTTTATTGCCCAGGCTGACTTCAAACTGAGGTCCTTGGGGCTGGGAATATGGCCTAGTGGTAAAGTGCTTGTCTCATATACACGAAGCCCTAGGTTTGATTCCTCAGCACCACGTATATAGAAAAAGCCAGAAGTGGCGCTGTGGCTTAAGTGGCATAGTGCTAGCTTTGAGCAAAAAGAAACCAAGGACAGTGCTCAGGCTGTGAGTTCAAGCCCTAGGACTGGCAAAAAAACAAAACCAAACAAACTGAGGTCCTCACATCTCAACCTCCTGAGTATCTAGGATTATAGGCATGAACCATTAAATTCAGAATTAAGTTCAGAATTAATTGAATGATAAAGAATAATAACTAAGTAGGAATAGTATGCTCATTTGATGACTAAACACTGATAACTTGTTTCTCGGATTTATATTTTCTTTTTACTTATTAATTCTTAAACTTTTATTTGCCTCTAATCTATGTAAATGCTAAAATACTTTTCTGTGAAGGTAGCTAACTATTGATAGTAAGGAGTTAGGCTTGTTAATATGTTTGGTTCAAAAAGCCTCTTAGACTTTCTTATGTATTCTTATCAAGAATCACTTAGTTAAGGAAGTAGAGCTGTGGCTTAAGGTGGTAAAGTTCTACCCTTGAGCAGAATAGCTCAGGTACAGCAGCCAGGCCCTGAGTTCAAGCCCTAAAACTGACCAAAAAACCACTCAGTAAGCCTGGTGTTGGTGGTTCACAGATCCGAGGATCATGACTTGAAGCCAGCCTGGGGAGGGAAAGTCTGGGAGACTTTTTTTTTGGGTGGGTCTTGGCACTGTCCCTGAGCTCTTCAGCTCAAGACTAGTCCTCTACCACTTGAGCCACAGTGTTGCTTGAGGTTTTCTGGTTGTTAACTGGAGATAATAATTGTTAAAAGTTTACATCAAAGGGTGCAATGAAAGAATAACAGGAATTGGGGTATACTATGGACTGATAGTTTGACTTAATGGTAGAGTGCTTATCTGGTCTGCATAAGACCCGGTTCTACTCATAGCACTGCAAAACACACAAAAAGGTATTGTCAGACACTGGTGGCTCACACCTGTAAGCCTAGGATTCTAGGATCTGAGAATAGAGATTCAAAGCCAGCCCAAAATCTAAGAGACAAATCTAAGAGACTCTTCTTTCTAGTTAACCAGTGGAAAAGTAGGACCTAAAGTGTGATTGGAGCGATAGAGCACCAGCCTTGAATGAAAAAGCTAAGTGAGAGCTTGAGGCCTGGGTCAAGCCCCAGTACTGGCACTCAAAACAAAAAAAACCCAGGTGCTGCTGGCTCCTGAATCTTCCTCCCTCAGCGTCCTGAGTACTAGAATTTCAGGTGTCTGTCACCATGCCCAATTTTTAAAATTAGATTTTATTAGTGTACCATATAAGCAGTCATATAAAATGTGTAAATCAGTGATTTCTCTTTTGAGTTTTAAAACTGTCACCATAATCTAATTGTATAACTTTTCATTCTCCCATCTTCATTAAGCAGTCATCTTTCCTCTACTCTGCCTTTCTTCTCTCCAAGCTTAAGCAGCTACTAATCTGTTTTCCATCTGTAGGTTTGCTTATTCTCGACACTTCATATAAGCAGAATCATATAATATGGGCACAGTTACATTTACATAGTCTAGGGCTGGGAATGTGGCCTAGTGGTAAAGTGCCTGCCTCGTATACATTTACATAGTCTATATTTTATGTTCATACTGAAAGTTTTGAATTGCAATTTTAGTCCCAGTTCTAATCTTGCCAAATACTCTACAATGCTATTGAATGAAGATAGATGAATGTTACCACTTTTCTTCTTACCTACTTGTTATGACTCTAAATTGGGTTTTCTTTGTAGCATATAATCCAAAAGTTGGACCATAGGAGCAGTTACATTTGCAAAAGTTGTGTATAGCAGCTTGGAATGTGGCTTAGTGGCAGAGTGCTTACCTAACATGCATGAAGCCCTGGGTTCCATTCCTCAGTACCACTTACACAGAAAAAGCCAGAAGTGGCCCTGTGACTCAAGTAGTAGGGCACTAGCCTTGAGCAAAAGAAGCTCAGAGACAGTGCCCAGGGCCTGAGTTCAATCCCCAGGACTGGCAAAAAAAAAAAAAAAAAAAAAAAGTTATATATATTTAGCATGAAATTACCATATAATATTTTAACTATAAGAACTTCTTTGTTTATAGTATATTCAGCAGAACATAAGGGCAGATTGCTCTAATATTGACAAAATTCTTGAACCACCCGAAGGCCAAGATGAAGGTGTATGGAAGTATGAACACTTAAGGTAAGTCTTTATGATATGTCAAATAGTAACACAAGTAAAAATACCCTTTACTAAGAATAATTGCCAATCATAAATAAAACTTTATGTGACTAAAGATGAAAAGCCAAATTTTAAAGCATTTGTGTCTTTTTTTTTCCTTTGGGTCAGTTGTAGGACTTGAACTCAGGATCTGGGTGCTGTCCCTGGGCACTTTTGCTCAAGGCTAGCACTCTACTACTTTGAGCCACAGCTCCATGCTACCAGTTTTTGAGTGGATTAATTGGAAATTGGGGACTTTCATGCTCCGGTTGGCTTTGAACTGTGTTCTCAGATCTCAGCCTCCTGAGTAGCTAATATTATAGGCGTGAGCCACTAGTGCCCAGCTTTTGTGTCTTCTTTAAATTTAATTTCAGTACTGGGATTGAACCCAGGTGTTTGAACATACTAAGCAAACACTGTATCACTTGAGCTATGCTTCCAGTTTTGTTTCTGAAATGGGGTCTTCCTTACTTTGGTCAGGCTCAGCTCAAATTCAAGATCCTCCTGCCTTCACCTCTGAAGTAGCTGAATTTTGTCTTAGAAATATTTCTTTTTTTACTAGCTGTTTGCACATCAAGTTATACTGCAAAGTGAGTTGTCAGAAAGGCATAGATTTGGGCCTTGCTAAATTTTTACATACTTTAAAAAATCTCTTGTGTATGTGTGTACATGTGCATGTGTGTGTGCATGCTCATACTGGGACTTGAACTCAAGGTCTTACACAGTCACTTAGCTGTTAAACTTATGGCTGACACTGTTCCTTTGAGCAAATAGAACTGAACCATTGCTCTAGTTCCAACACTTTTTGTGTGTGTTTGCTAGTAACTGGTACTTGAACTCGGCCTTGGGTGCTGACCTTTTGCTTTTTCGCTCAAGGTTGGTGCTCTCCCATTTAAGCCACATCTCCGCGTGCGTGCGTGCGTGCGTGCGTGCGTGTGTGTGTGTGTGTTTTCCTGGGCTTGAATTCAGAGCCTGGATGCAGTTCCTGAGCTTTTTGGCTCTAGGCTAGTACACACTTGAGCCACAGCTCCTCTTCTGGCTTTTGGAACTAAGAGTCTCACAGGCCTTCCTGCTGCTGGGGCTGGCTTTGAACCAACAATCCTCAGATATCAGTCTCCTAAGTAACTAAGATTATAGGCTTTCTAGTGTTTAATTGGAGATAAGAGTCTCAAGGTTTGTCTTCCTGAGCTGGCTTCAAACCATGATCTCAGCTTTTAAGTAGTAGGATTATAGGCATGAGCTACTGGTGCCTGGCTTAGTCGTGTCTCTAAAGCATAACTGTTATTTCCATTTTCAGTAACTTTATTTCTCATCTGAGGATCGAGGTTCCAAGCAAACTCAAGCAGGAAAGTCTGTGAGACTCTTATCTCCCAGTTAACCATTAGAAAGCTGGAAGTGGAACTGTATCTAAGATGGCAAAGCACTAGACTTGAGCAAAAAAGCTAAGGGTACCCCCAGGTTCTTAGTCAAGCCCTAGCACCAGCACACGTAAGAAGACTACTTTGTTTCTCAAAAAAATGAATAACATTTCTCTATAGATGACCAGCTCTAGGTTTAGTAGCTGATAAATTATTTATAAACAGTTATAAATTTTTGATCTTCCTTTTGGTAAATATAGATTAATTATAATCCTAAAATATGACTTTTTTTTGCTTTTCATTATATCTTCTGAATAAGAAATATTACAAGACAAATAGATGGAGTTACCTTTGTTATTGTACTGGGTTTGGACTTAGGGTTTTACACTTAATAGGCAGGTGCTGTACAACTTGAATCAAGCCTTCAGCCCTTAGTTACTAGTTTTAGTTATTTAATCAACTACTAGAAGTATTTTTAGAGGAAACACGTTCAGTATTTTGACAACTATATTAAAAAAAAATGATTTAGCCAGGTACTGGTGGTGGCTCATGCCTATAAATCTAGCTACTCAAGAGTCTGAAATTTGAGGATCACTGGTGGTGGCTCATGCCTATAAATCTAGCTACTCAAGAGTCTGAAATCTGAGGATCACTGGTGGTGGCTCATGCCTATAAATCTAGCTACTCAAGAGTCTGAAATCTGAGGATCATGGTTCAAAGCCAGCTCATTAAGATAAATCCAAGAAACAGCTCCAACTAGCCAGCAAAAAGCTAGAAATAGAGGTGTGACTCAAGTGGTAGAGTGCCAACCTTAAATGAAAAAGCTAAGCAAGAAAAAGCTAGTAAGCAAAGCTGGACTCTAGTGGCTCACACCTGTAATCCTAGCTCAGGAGACTGAGATCTGAGAATCATGGTTCAAAGCCAGCCCAGGCAAGAAAGTCCATGAGACTCTTATCTCCAATTAACTACCAGAATACCAGAAGGGGTGCTGTGACTCAAAGTGGTTTAGTGCTAGCTTTAAGCAAAAAGCAGCTTAGGGACAGTACCTAGACTATTCAAGCCCCACAACTGAACAACAACAACAACAACAAAAGAGTACAAGGGTCTTAGTTCAAGCCCAGTTCCAGCATAAAGAAAGTAAATCTAGGCGTCAAACCTTGATTTTTAGATATCAGCCTTCTGAATAGTTAGGATTACAGGCTTGAGCCATCAGGGCCCAGGGAGATTACTTTCTATAGTTAATACCTTTAGAAGAACTTAAGATACCTTAAATATCTTTAACTTAATACATTAAACATAAACTGTTAACTGTAGAAACAAACAAACCATTGGTAGTATATCTGTAGTTTTAGGAGGATGAATTGAGCCCCTGAGTTTGCAGCTAGCGGCTAGTATAGCAAGACCCCATCATAAATAATTAAATAAATGGAATAAGTATAAAAAATTTAAATTTATATATTTGTATTTCCAGGCAATTCTGCCTTGAACTAAATGGACTTGCTGTCAAACTTCAGGTAATGTTTTGTTAAATCTATAATTGAAAATTCTCAAAAAATTTTTATAAATATGTGTTTGGAAAGGCTTTACATGGAAATGTTTTTAGCTTTTATGACAAACTTTAATTATTATTTTACATATTAAGAAATTATTTTAACAGAGTGAATGCCATCCAGATACTTGTACTCAAATGACTGCAACTGAACAATGGATTTTTCTTTGTGCAGCTCATAAGACTCCAAAAGAGGTGAGGATTTATGAAATCTATTTTGTCTTTTAGTAAGATCGTTAACAACTAAATCTTTTCAAGATACTGATAGACAAGCTTTTAGATGTTTTAATTCACTGTTCATTTTTTCTTTTTTTCAGTAATGGAGTCTCAGGTTTGACTTCAGAATATCATGTTGCTTGGCGGGTTCTCTATCAGTTGAGCAATGTCTCTGGCCTTATTTTTGATATTTTAAGTAAATATTCATGTTGTTTTTCTTACTGAGTTTGTTGGGCCTAGCACTGTCCCTAAGCTTTTTTGCTCAAGGCTAGCGCTCTGCCACTTGATCCACAGCACCACTTCCACCTTTTCTGATTAGTTTATTGCAGATAAGAGTTGCACAGCATTTCCTGCCTGGGCTGGCTTCATTGTGGTCCTCAGATCTGAGCCTCATGAATAGCTAGGATTACAGGTGTGAGCCATAAGCACCTGGCTGTAAGTTCATGACCTTAAGTCATTGACTGTTTAAAGCCTCAGTTTTCTTGATAATATAGTCAGGGTTGGATTAGATAATTGGGTTATTGGGGCTAGAGGTACAGCTCAGTAGTGTAGACTGCCTGCCTAGATAAGTGGGTTCTTCTTGCATCTAAACATTGTTTTCCTTTAGGTTCAGTGTAGAATGAAACTGGGAGACTAGATAATGTTATTCTGATGTCTGATCTTATAGTTTATATGGATAATGAAACTATTGATGTAACGTACTTTATAGTTATCTGGAATTATAAGGAACTTTTTCTTAAGGGTAAGGTTATGTCTTTGGAATGAGATACCTATATAATAATTACAGCCTAATCTAAGATGTGGAGCTTTGTTGATGGATTTTATTTATTTTTTCTTCTCTAGTGTCCTGCTATAGACTATACTAGACACACACTTGATGGTGCTGCATGTCTTCTGAATAGCAATAAATATTTTCCCAGCAGGTAAATCAAACATGATATTAAATTCTTGGAGTTTCATTTAAAACTAACATTAGTTTTTTTTTTGTTTTCTTGCCTGTCTCGTGGGGCTTGAACTCAGCACCTACCTGGGCTCTGTCCTTGAGCCTCTTTGTGCTCAAGGATAGTGCTCTACCACTTGAGCCACAGCACCATTCCCAGCTTTTTCTGAGTAGTTTATTGGAGATAAGAATCTCAAAGACGGTCCTGGGAATATGGCCTAGTGGCAAGAGTGCTTGCCTCCTACACATGAAGCTCTCGGTTCCATTCCCCAGCACCACATATATGGAAAACGGCCAGAAGGGGCGCTGTGGCTCAGGTGGCAGAGTGCTAGCCTTGAGCGGGAAGAAGCCAGGCATGGTGCTCAGCCCCTGATTCCAAGGCCCAGGACTGGCAAAAAAAAAAGAATCTCAAAGACTTTCCTGCTCTTGCTGGCTTCAAACTCTGATCCTCGTATCTTAGCCTCCAGAGTAGCTAAAATTATAGGCACAAGCCACTGGTGCCCAGGTAGCTTTTTTTTTTTTTTTTTTTTTAAGTTGTGCTGTAATTAGCTTGTTTAAATTATTCAAGTTTTGAAAGTAGGGTGTGGTTAAACAGTAGGACTTGACTTCCACAGTTCATAGATCAAAGTTCAGTCAAATCTAGTCACTGATATTGTGTGTCAGTCCCCATTATTCTCCCTCTCAAGCTTTAGAGTTATTATTACATTCTTGCTCAGTTGAATCTCTGATAGCCTTAGCAGCCTCTCAATCAGCATGTGTAAGGAACAGACTTTCCTAGGTTGGACTGTTTGCTTTTGAAGGAGTCCTGTTCTTTCCTAATGATCTAGGAAAAAGTTGTGCATGTAATAACTGGTGAGGTTTGCCAATCTGTTATAGTATTTGTTAACAAGTGGATGGATTTGGAGATTTTTTTTCCTGTCCTAGCCCTTGAACTAGGGCTTGAACTAGCACCTACCTGGGTACTGTCCTTGAGCTTCTTTTGCTCAAGGATAATACTCTACTACTTGAGCTACAGCACCACTTCCAGCTTTTTCTGTGATTAATTGGAGATAAGAGTCTCATGGACTTTGCTGCCTGGGTTGGCTTCGAACAGATCTCAGCCTCCTGACTTTACTAGGTTTACAGGCATGAGCCACTGGCTCCTGGCCAAGGATTTGGAGATGTTTAAGAAGTTTTTGGTGGGCTGGGAATATGGCCTAGTGGCAAGGGTGCTTGCCTCCTATACACGATGCCCTGGGTTTGATTACCTAGCACCACATATATAGAAAACGGCCAGAAGTAGTGCTGTGGCTCTAGTGGCAGAGTGCTATCCTTGAGCAAAAAGAAGCCAGGGGCAGTACTCAGGCCCTGAGTTGAAGGCCCAGGACTGGCGCTCCCCATCCCCCCCCCCCAAAAAAAAAGTTTTTGGTGGTACTGGGGTTTGAACTAAAGACCTCAAATTTGTAAGGCAGGTGCTCTACCACTTGAGATGCCCCTGGCTAGGTGTAGAGATTTTCCCCTTCCCCTAATACTGTGACTCCCAAAAGTGTTATAAAAAAATACATAAAAAGCAAACTGGGACTGATGACTTACACTCAGCTACCTGGGATGTGGAGATTGGGAGGGCTGTGGCTTGAGGCCATCCTGAGCAAAATGTTATCCAGACCCAATCTAAAAAATAAATGGGGTGTGGTCTAAGTTTGTGATCCCAGATACTTGGGAGGCATAGGTAGGAAGATCACTCTGAGACCAACCAGGGACAAAAGCATAAGACCTCATCTAAAAAATAAGGCCTGTGGTGTGGGTCAGGTGATAGAGCTTCTGATTAGCAAGCTTGAGACCCTGATTTCAAGCCCCAGTACCACCAAAAAAGAAAACAACTTCATTTTTCCTTCTTATCCTATATTTACTTATTTTACACATTTAAAAAATAACAGAAAGCTGGGCACTGTGGCTCACATCTGTAATCCTAGCTACTCAGGAGACTGTAATCTGAAGATCATGGTTCAAAACCAGCCAGGCAAGAAGTAACACTGTGGCTCAAGTGGTAAAGTGTTAATCTTGAGCATAGAGAGGCTCACGGACAGAGCCCAGACCCTGAGTTCAAGCCCCAGAACTGGAGGGAAAAAAAGCAGAAATAATGTTTTTGGGTTTGTTTTTTTTTTGCCAGTCCTTGGGCTTGGACTCAGGGCCTGAGCACTGTCCCTGGCTTTTTTTTGCTCAAGGCTAGCACTTTGCTACTTGAGCCACAGCACCACTTCTGGCCTTTTCGATATATGTGTTGCTGGGGAATCCCCAGGGCTTCATGTATACGAGGCAAGCAGTCTTGCTACTAGGCCATATTCCCAGCCCGAAATAATGTCTTTTGTTATCATGAGTCTCATGCTATTGCTAGGTTTTTTTCCCATCACAGTTGAGGCCCTACTACTTGAGTCATACCAGCTTTCTGCTGGTTTATTAGAGATGGAGAATCTCATTAATTTGTCTTTTTCAGGCTGGCTTTAAACCTGAATCCTCAGATCTCAGCCTCATGAGTAGCTCAGATTATAAAGTGTGAACCACCTGCTCACGCTGCCCATTTTGATTTCTCAAACAAAAAGCAGAGAAATAAAATTGAATCTTTCTTTCTTCCCTCCCTCCCTCTCTCCCTCCCTCCCTCCCTCTCTCCCTCCCTCCCTCCCTCCCTCCCTTCCTCCCTTCTGCCAGTCCTGGAACTAAGGGCTTGGGCACTGTCCCTGAGCTGCTTTTTGCTTAAGGCTAGCACTTTACCACTTGAGCCATAGCACCATTTCTGGCCTTTTCTGTTTATGTGGTACTGAGGAATTGAACCCAGGGCTTCATGTGATTTGTCCATTTGTCACGTTCCACATTTGTGAGTTGAAAGGATTGAATTATATTATGATTAACATTTTATTTATCACAAATCTATTATTTCTACTTCTAGGGTTAGCATAAAAGAATCATCTGTAGCAAAATTAGGATCAGTATGTCGTAGGATTTACAGAATATTTTCACATGCTTATTTTCATCACCGACAGATATTCGATGAATATGAAGTAAGTATATTTCACTAATTATCCTAATGCATTCCTTTTTAATTAAGTTTTTTTACTAGCATACATTAGTTATATAAGAAATTTCATTGTGACATTTCCATATACATGATACAATGTATCACATCAACCTCATATCTATCACTTGCTTTTATTCTCTTTTCCCCCCTTGAAAAGATTTCAATAAATTTCAATGTCTTTTATCCATGCATTCATACAAAGCACAATAATCATAATTACCCTTGTTTATATTTTGTTTGCCATCTCCTAATGCACTCTTATCAGAATGACAATAATAGATGTTAATATTATTTTTAGCTTTTCATTCTGGATAATAGAATGATTTTTTTTTCCTTTTTTACAGAATGAAACATTTCTGTGTCATCGATTTACTAAATTTGTGATGAAGTATAATTTGATGTCCAAGGATAACCTGATTGTACCAATTTTAGAAGAGGAAGTTCAGAATTCAGTTTCTGGGGAAAGTGAAGCATGAAGGGAATCAGAAAAAGTACTGATCACATAATTAATGTTAATTATGTACTATGTATATATATCATTTTAGACACATCAATCATGTATCCATATTATAGCTTCTTTGTCTAGTATAGAATTTTGTATGCTATGTGTTGCCTTTTAAAATGGGAAATACTTTTTAAGTTATTCATGAGCTGTATATTCACTGGTGTGGCACTCATGGTTTTTAAATAAGATTAGTATTATCTGTTTATAATGCCTGTTAATAAATGAATTTACAGTTTGGTAAAATTGCTGCTAAACAATCATTGGATCACAATCCTCATCAAATAAACCCATCTATAAAAGAGATGAATCCACTTCAGGTTTCACACAGCCATTTACTAAAGAGATAGCAATATTTTGCTTTGGTTTTATCCCTGAGTTTTGAAATCTTAGAAAATTCTGTAGTATATAATTACATCTTAACAGTTAACTTTTCCAAAATGAGATGAAAGGTTTAATATTTTGTTTGTAGTTTTTGATATGCCTATATGGTTACGTGGATATAAATGCAAAGAATGCATTAGTAATATTGAAATAATCCTGCTGTGCTACATAAAGTATATTGTAGGCCACTGTAATTAGAAAGGATTGATGTTTTTGCAGCAGTTGATCAAGTACATGATAGTGATGATAAGGCAGGCCTGTGAGGTCCCAATGGAGCCTGCCCTTGTTGTTTCCTCTCATTCTCTCCCTATACTATTTAGCCAAGATGTTTATTCACCAGACTATGATTCATTGGTGGCTTACACCTATTTATATTTGTATTAACTGCTTACAAATGATACATTATACTAGCAATTATATTACACTACGGGAAAACTATGTTAGTATGGGCTCATGCTTTGTTGGGGAAATTGTTCTAACTTTGTTGGAATAATCCTCAATATAGTTTGGATCTTCTTGTTAGTAATATTAATCTTTTTATCTAACAATAGGCAGCATATAAATAGAGGGGAAAACACTATAGTATTTTTTTTGCCCTCTTCCCAAAAGTTTGATTTGAAATATATGCACATGTGAGGTCATTTGTAATAATTCACAGTACTAGTGTCGTTGAAAAGCAGTCACACATTTGTGTGCTTTCTCATAATTCAGTATCATCAGAAGAATTCAAGTACATATTTATATTAAAATTTACTGGGTGACATTTTTCATAAAGCATTGGAGGTCTTATGATTGTAAGAAGGCACTAATATAGCATAAAAATATTATACACCTAGTGCAGAAAGTATTTAAAGCTATCTCTTGACTAGATTTAACAAACATGGGGAACTACTTTTTCATTTAAAAGTTATTTTGAAAAAAAGATGAAAATGCATTCATCTTGTTTTTCAAGTTTGAGGAGATAATTTATTCTGTATTATGAGACAAGTATGTAAAGAAAGATGTGGGAAGTAGTTATATACTGAGAATGTGTATGTATAGCTTATGCCATTTCCAGCCTGCCCATTGTTTTGGCTTTGAACAGTAACCATCCCAGCAGCCACCATTTACTACCATACCACAGCCCTAGTATTGTTTAAATTTTATGTTCACAGTGAAAAAGCAATGTTGACATTGAAATTCTGCGTTTATATTAATGTCACTATAAGCCAATGGCCATAGTAACTTTTAAACAAACTTGCTGAATATTGAGAAACTAAACTCTAAAGATAATAAATTATATATAGCAATGGAGCTGTTCTCTCTAGAAGGTGTCTCATAACACATTTCTGTTGCTCGACTGTATTTTTAATGAACATTTGAACTGAAGTGTGACTGGGATTAGTGATCTGGCTAAGTATTTTGAAACACATTTTGAATATATGGCTTAGTGTGAACAGGGAAATAAAGTATTGTTTTTTTTCATACTCATTCTATCCTCCCTGTACTTTGTGTTTGGGGTTTGTCAGAAAGGAAAAAATACCCACAACAAGCAGACATCAGTTTGTGGCCTTGTTAAACGTTTATATTCACACTTGCATCTCACTAATAGTACACTAAGAAGTTGATTAATTACACTCGGTAAGGCCTAAATGAAACAGTTCTGTGTTAATAATACCATTTTGAAAATTCATGTATACTTAGTAGTAATTTAAAAACTTCCTTGCTGGTTGCCGGTGGCTCACCTCTGTAATCCTAGCTACTCAGGAGGCTAAACTGAGGATCAACAGCTTGAAGCCAGTCTAGGCGGGGAAAGTCAATGAGACAGTTATCTCCAATAAACTACTAAAAAAAAAAGTCAGAAGTGGAACTTTGCTGCAAATAGTAGAGTGCTAGCCTTGAGCAAAAAAGTTCATGGGACAGCACTCAGGCCCTGAATGAGTTCAAGCCCCAGGACTGATACCAAAAACAAAAAACCCAAAACAATATCTTTAGCCTGAGCCTGGCAAACCATCAAGTTATAAAATAAATAGGGGCCTGGGAATGTGGCTTAGTGGTAGAGTGATTGCCCAGCATACATGAAGCCTAGGTTTGAGGCCTCAGTACCACATAAATAGAAAAAGCCAGAAGTGGTACTGTGGTTCAAGTGGTAGAGTGCTAGCCTGAGCAAAAGAAGCTCAGGGACAGTGCCCAGTCCTTGAGTTCAAACCCCAGGACTGGTAAAAAAAAAAAAAAAAAAAAAGAAACAAATAGGTTTTTGCCTGTCTTTTCTTTCTATTTTTTCTTTTTTTGGTGTTGGTCCTGGGGCTTGAACTCAGGGCTGGGGTGCTGTCCTTGAGCTTTTGTGCTCAAGGACAGTGTTCTACCACTTGAGTTACTGTTGTGCTTCTGGCTTTTTTTGTGTTTGATGAGAGTAAAGAATCTCATAGACTTAGGCACTGGCTGGCTTTGAACTGTAATCCTTAGAGCTCAGCCTCCTGAGTAGTTAGGATTACAGGCATGAGTCTGGCTAAAATAAGTGGGTTTTTTTTTGGCCAGTCCTGGGGCTTGGACTCAGGGCCTGAGCACTGTCCCTGGCTTCTTTTTGCTCAAGGCTAGCACTCTGCCACTTGAGCCACAGCACCACTTCTGGCCATTTTCTGTATATGTGGTGCTGGGGAATCGAACCCAGGGCCTCATGTATACGAGGCAAACGCTCTTGCCACTAGGCCATATTCCCCAGCCCTAAAATAAGTGTTTTAAAGAGGAGAAATGGAGAATTCATGGTTCTACCTGCCAGAGAAATAAAATTCCATATGTTTTAATTGTTCTGTATAAGTCTAAAACTCACTGTCAGGCTTTGTTTCCATAAAGACCATATAGGCAATTCCTCCTTTCCTGTCATGTCTGGGAAAGCAGGTAACTTAACCAAGTATGTTACCATAAGTAATATAGTTCTTTATATGTGAGCATTGTCCTTTTCTCACTGGAGATGTTATATTTATTTATTAAAATTTATTCTCCAAGTTCTCTGTTAAATTCTTACTGGTATTTTAATATTTAGTGTTAGTAATTTTTTAGTATCAGAAAAAAACAAATTGATTCTATTGTTAGTAAGGACTATGTTTTGGTTATAACACATTTACTGACTCATATTCATTTTGTAATAGAAGAACTGATTTTTATGTGATTATGTTGCTCCATTCTGCATGAATATGATTATGTCTTTTTTGTTGGTGTGTGCCAGTCCTGGGACTTGAACTCAGAGTCTGGGCACTGTTCCTGAGCTTTTTGCTCAAGGCTAACACTCTACCACTTGAGCCACAGCTCCACTTTTAACTTTTTGATGGTTAATTGGAGAGAATAGTCTTGCAGACTTTTCCTGCCATGGTTAGCTTGTGGTTGGGCTCAGCAGGACCTAGAATTACAGGCAGGAGGCACCAGTACCTAGCTTATTTATTATTTTTTTAAATCTTGGTTTATTGACAGATTTTGGCATGACAATCTTTTTTGGGTGGGGGCAGTCCTGGGGCTTGGACTCAGGGACTGAGCACTGTCCCTGGCTTCTTGTTTTACTCAAGGCTAGCACTCTGCCACTTGAGCCACAGCGCCACTTCTGGCCATCTTCTGTATATGTGGTGCTGGGGAATCGAACTCAGGGCTTCCATGTATTCGAGGCAAGCACTCTTGCCACTAGGCCATATCCCCAGCCCTTATTTTTTTATTTTTTGAAGCATGTAGTTAAGCAGACAGTACAGCTGTATTTGTGTAACATATTTAGCCATTAAAAATAGTCAAAGCATTTAAAGTTGTTCCTGAAAAAATAGGCATTTATGTAGGACACATAAGAAAATCAGAAAACTTATCAAATGAATCCAGTAAGACATTAAAATACCCACTTGAATTTTAGTGAAGATCCTCTCTGGTTTGGCAGTTTTGGGTTTGAACTCAGGGCCTTGTGCTTGCTGGGCAGTTACCTTTCTCCTGAGCAGTTTTCAGAGCCTCACTCTTGTGTATCTTTTTCTATTTTTCCTTGTACCATACATAAAACTTAATATCAATGTGAGAACCTAATGTAATTAAACAGTACTAAATTTTCCCCAACTTTTTGAAAGATAAGTATATCTATGAAGATAGACAGTATACAGTCTGATTATGACACTAGGAATAAATGCAGCATCAACAATTCAAAGCTAGTGAGATGCTTGTTCTTTTTGGGGGCAAGATTTTTTTTTTTTTTTTTTTTTTTTGGCCAGTCCTGGGCCTTGGACTCAGGGCCTGAGCACTGTCCCTGGCTTCTTCCCGCTCAAGGCTAGCACTCTGTCACTTGAGCCACAGCGCCGCTTCTGGCCGTTTTCTGTATATGTGGTGCTGGGGAATCGAACCTAGGGAGGGCTTCGTGTATCCGAGGCAGGCACTCTTGCCACTAGGCTATATCCCCAGCCCAAGACTTTTTTTTAAAACATACTGAAAGGGCTGGGAATATGGCCTAGTGGTAGAGTGCTTGCCTTGTATGCATGAAGCCCTGGGTTCTATCCCTTAGCACCACATAAACAGAAAAGACAGGAAGGGTGCTGTGGCTCAAGTGGTAGAGTGCTAGCCTTGAGCAAAAAGAAAGCCAGGGACAGTGCTCAGGCCCTGAGTTCAAGCCCCAGGACTGGCAAAAAAATAATAAGTAAAAACATACTGATATAAGGACACTTGTAAGTTCCTCAGTTCTTCCCATGTTCTGTGTTCTTTTTTGTTTGTTTTTTGGGTTTTGTTTTTTTTTTTTGCCAGCATCACTGTTTATTAACAGAGCCAATTACAAAAATAGCATGGAGGATACCTCAGTTCATCCTTCTAATAAGCCTATTGATCTGATCCTCCCTGTTGCCAGCATCTCCACCTTCTACAAAGTGGGTGGTCTTCTTCTTCATGCCCACCTCGTGGAGAAGATAACTTGAAGGGCCACAAGAAGTTATTTGCTTCCTTGAAGCGTTTCCCAACAGTATAGATCTCATGAATTAGATCCTCCATACAGATGATGCCATATTTACCAAGAGATCGAGCAATCAAATCATTATCTGTTAAGGCAATTCACGTCTTATTGATTTTGCCATAACCACGCTTGTAGATGAGCTCATTCACTGACTTCAGGTTTGGTTACTCCCATGCAATATATGGTTCCACAATCCTCAGCATATTAATTGAAGCCTTATTGAGCTTGACAAAGGTGCCATTGAAGATCTGGCGAAGACGAAGAAGCTGCAATACCTTACGGACTTTTGGACTCACACCATTGATACCTCTGATCAAATGCCAACTTAGGCTCTGCAGGTGTGTAGAAGTTGCCCGGTTTTCTGGCCATTCTAGCCATTCTGATCTCAGTTCTGTACATTTGCCTGAATTCCTTGTGATAATGCTTGGCCTTCTTATAGATGAGCTTTCTCCTTGCCTTTCGAAGCATCTTTTCAGCACATTTCTTTCTCAGGCGCTTTATTTTCAGCTCAGCGAAATTCCTTCGCTTTTTCTTAAGGGTTTCTGGCACATCAGGAACCTTCTTTTTCTTCTCTTCGGCACCCTCCATGGTTCCAGCCGGAAAACCCATGTTCTGTGTTCTAACCAAAAGCACAGCTTGCTTTGACTATTTTACTCAGATGCCTAGATGTAAGTTTTTCCCAGCAAGCTTGAGCCCAAGCCAGAGCCTAGAACATTCCTAGACACTGATAAGATGCTTACTTTGTTGCCCTAAACAGTAAAAGTAACTGACCTGGGCCTTGAGCCAAAACCCCTCAACTCCATATCTTGATTCATTACTGCATGCATGCCTAAGCAATCTTTATCATCCAGGTCACTTATCATCCAGGTCACGTGATCACCCACTGTATTGTTGTTTACCCTAATATTTTGTGTTGCTTTTTTGGTATCTCAACCAGGCCCATCTCTGCAGTGTTGGGGGCATCCCCTTGTGGGAACAGCTCTGAAACAGCTTTGACGGCAACTCTAGCTATGGGCTCCGCGGGAAGAAACAGCACTTTACCCCATGTCGGCCCACTTAAAATGTCAAGTATACAGTCCATTACGGACTATTGGGCAGTGTTGGATAGCAGATCTCCGGAGCTTATTATGCTTGACTGAATTTTATGTCCCCTCCCTTGGTTCCTAGTGGCCACCATTCATTTCAGTCTTTGACTCTATGAATCTGTTTTAGATACCGTGTAGAAGTAAAGTCAAGGAGCATTTGTGTGTCTGTAACTAGCTTGTTGCATTTTTATAGAATATCCTCAAGGCTCATCCACATCATATATAGAATTTTGGAGAATTTCCAAAAACTTCTGAATACTAAGTATTCCACTGTATGTGTATAGCTTAAAATTACAATGGACATTTAGGATGTTTGTGTATTTTGGCTATTGTAATGAATATAGGAGCTCTTCAAGATCTTAATAATAGATAGATATTTTCATTTCATTTTTTTTCCATAAATGCCAATGAGAATGTTGGATCATTTGGCACTTCTGCTTTTAGATCTTGAGGATCTGTGTACTGTTTGCCATAGCTGCTGTATTAAATTTCCCAGCAGCAGTGTGAGGAGTTCCACATTCATGTTCTCATCCACACCTTTGTCCGTAATAACCATCCTGATAAGCATGAAGTGATCATGTTTTCTGTTTAAGTTTCAATAAGGATTTATTTTAATATAACAAGGCTAAAGTAGGAAAAAAAATTCTTGTTTCCTATAAAAGAAAGGGGAGTTAAAAACTGAAAACAACAACAACAAAAAAACTCTGAAAACATGGTTTTGATTGGCATTTTCCTGATGACTAGATAATGAACTTTTTTTTTTTTTTTTTTTTTGCTTGTCTTGGACCTTGCACTCATGGCCTGAGCACTGTCTCTGAGCCTCTTTCTGCTCAAGGCTAGCAGTCTACCACTTGAGCCACAGCGCCACTTCCGGCTTTTTCTATATATCTGGTGTTGAGGAATTGAACCCAGGGCTTCAAGCATGCTAGGCAAGCACTTCTGCTCTGTGCTCAAGGCTAGAGCTCTTCCAGTTGAACTACAGCGCCACCTGTGACTTTTTTGAGTAGTTTATTAGATAAGAGTCTCACAGGGACTTTTCTGCCCTGCTGGCTTGGTATCCCAATCCTCAGATCTCAGCTTCCTGAGCTGCTAGGATTACAGACTCAAGCCACCAGTGCCTGGCTGGACAATGAACAGTTTTTGCATACTTGTTGCTATTTATTTCTATGCCTTTGGAGAAGTCTAATATTCCTAGCCCATTTTGAAGTTGGCTTTGTTTTTTATAAAACTTGTAAGATTTCCTTACATGATTCCCAAATGCTTACTGAGTGTTGAGATTACATTTGTCTGCTACCACAGCTGACTAGGGCCCAATTTCATTTTTTTCACAGAATAATTTTGCTAACATCATTATTTGTATATTTTAACTGTTGATAGATTTTTCTTATACGCACAATCTTTCTCTGGAGACCCCAGCTTGCTACATTGCTCTGTCTGGACTTGAACTAGGGCCCTGTACCTGAGATCACAGGAACACACTGTGGTGCCTACTGTAATGTTATCATTTAGTTGGTGCATAAAACTGTTCCACTGTGGTGGAGAGACTATTTACCAGATTTTGAAAGTAGCAGAGATGAAAACAATGGGAAAGGGGTTTTACAAACATCTACTACATGTGCCAGAAACTTTGGAAGAACAGGAAAACATGAAGAGTTGGTAGTCCCTAAGTTCAACTGAGAAAACTCAACCTAGAATGAGGACCTTAGAGATGATTAGTTGACTTTTTCTTCTTGTCTTGTCAGCTTACAGACTTGGAGACAAAACCAAAGCACCAACAAACCAAGGCCACAGAAATGAAATGGGTGACCAGAATTCCAATAGGTAGTGGTAGAATTGGGATCTTAGGTCCCTAACAGGCACAGACATGAAGGTGAAGATGTCAAAGGGAGAGAGCTCCCCTAACGGGGCTGAGAAGGCAGCTCTCCACCCTCATATGACTTCTCAGTAGTGTGGGACTCACCATTAGGAACTCTCAGTTCTTTAAACACCTAAGTTAGATTGTGTTCTTGCCAGATCCTTCAATCCCAACAGGAAATGATCCAATTCTCTAGTTGGACTCCAAAAGGCTTCTCGAGGCCAAAGCTTAACATTGCAGCCATTGTCTCAGGCTCTGAGTGGGTTAGAGTGAGGGAGTTGCATGAAATCTACTGCAGTATTTGGTTACAGAAGTGTAGTGTGCTAAATAGTACAGCTGTTTGCAGACTTCCAAATCCCTGACTTACTTCCAGGGCATATCTTAATCATACTGTGATTTGGCTGATTGTAAAACAGCCCCTGCTCCTTGCTTATAATACTAAATTAAAAAAAAAATAGGCCAACCATCAACTGGCTGATATCCCTTTGCCTTTAGCCCTCACTAGCTAATTTCTAATTGTGCCAGAAGCCTCACAATGTGCCCGTTCTTCCCCAGGGCTTCCCACACAGGCACATGAACTTGATGGTTTCTTAGGTTTGACCCAAATGTATTTCTTTGAGCCAGACCCTCACACTGCAGTTATTTATCATTTGGCTCTTGACTCTTGTTTTCGCATCAAGGGATTTAATTTAAAATAGGAAGTTTCATAAATTCAGACTGTAGCTCCAAAAAAGAGAATCAATAAATTACAAATTTTATTGCAGGGGGCATTAATATTACATATGAATGGTAAAGAAGCTTTACTTTGCTGAGAACATACTTGCGTCTATCAAATAGGTAAGTAAATGAAGCATTTAATAGACTAGATTTATAATATCTAAAGTAGAAAATAACTTTTATATAACAGGTATGTAAATAACAGCATTCTGAAACATATAATTGAGACTAATGGAGAAGAAATGTGATGTTAATTACTCCCAAAGAATAAGCTAGGGTCTGGGCAGTGATTCAAGGTTGTATTTCTAGCATTGGGGGAGGTGAAGATAGAGGAAATCATGCTTTGAGACCAGTTCGGGCAAAAATTTACAAGGCTCCTTGTCAACCGGTGGCTGGATGAAGCGGCTAGCCTCTTATCGTAGCTATGGGTGAGGTAATGGTTGTGGTGACATGCCTGGCATTCCTACGAAGAAGCATAAGTAAGAGATAGCAGCCCAGGCCAGCCTGGGCACGCAGTGAGAATTCTACTTTGAAAATAAGGCAAAAAGTGACTGGTGACATGACTCTCTCAGCCTCTCTCCTTTTCTCCCTTTCTCCCTCTCTTGCCAGTCCTGGGGTTTTAACTCAGGGCCTGAACACTGTCCCTGGCTTCTTTTTGCTCAAGGCTAGCACTCTACCACTTGAGCCACAGCACCACTTCTGGCTTTTTCTATGTATGTGGTGCTGAGGAAGCGAACCCAGGGCTTCATGTATAGGAGGCAAGCACTCTACCACTAGGCCATATTTCCAGCCCTGTTTTTTTCTCTTTTTTTGTAAATACATAAAACTTGTTATTATAAAGGTTATGTACTGAGGGGTTACAGTTATGTAAGTCAGGTAAAGAGTACATTTCTTTTTGGGCAATGTCACCTCTTTCCTCACCTAGTTTTCCCCTCCCATCCCCACCCACAAGTTGTCCTTTCTGTTTTGAGACAGGAAATCACTGTCTGGCTCAGGGTGGTCTTGAAACTGCAATCTTCTTCTCAGCCTGGGATTACAGATGGGAGCCACCAATGCTTGGTGGAAGAGAGTATTGAAGCTTTGGTTGGGGTGGGGAAGGTGCAGTGTGTGTGGTGGTTCAGGGCTGGGTGAGCTTGTGAGTAACTGACACGGGACTTTTAATAGAATGAATGGGGTTCGGTATTTCTGAATAAGGTATCAACTTGTAGAAGAAAGATACAGCCAAAATCCTCGTTATTTTAATTGGATATCAGTTTCCAGATATAATTTCTGAGAAAAGAACCCTTCAGAGGAAGATTCAGATTTAGCAGGGTAATAGAAGCAGGACGTGTCATGTTTCTGAGGCCCTTGGAGAG
Source organism: Perognathus longimembris pacificus (assembly GCF_023159225.1). Lineage (NCBI taxonomy): Eukaryota > Metazoa > Chordata > Mammalia > Rodentia > Heteromyidae > Perognathus > Perognathus longimembris. The sequence continues at coordinate 32,179,271 of NC_063164.1, read as the reverse complement.
GCCTTGATATGTGGGAGTGGTAAGTGTTAGCAGGAGGAGCTTTTCCAGCTGTCCAAATCTGAGCCATCATTTTCTCTGCCAGTCTCAGACCAAGTTGCAAGGGCTCACAAGTACCCTAGGGCTCATTTGTTCACACAGAATGAAAGTCATTATTCAGGGAGAACCAGAAGAGGGCATAACAAAGGCCCAAGTGGTGGCTTAAAATGGAATGGAGATGGCAAAAAGCAGCCAAATATGAGGGCAGCCAACAGGTGGAGATTTCCTTTGGTACATGTTTTCTTGACTGCAGGAGAAGAATGTGGTTCTTGTGAGTTCCCTGTGGCCTACCCCCTTCCGGTGTCTCCACACCCTCACCCACTGTACTCCTCCATCCCAGGCCCTCACACAACCATGTGTTCCCAGAGCTCCTCTGTTCTCAAAACAAAGACATTGCTTTCTGTAATGTCAGAAATCATCGCATAATGAGAAACTCCCAACTTGGGTCGATTTCATTGGCATTGACTTGTCAAATATTGATTCTGCTAGATAGTGGTGAGCCAATTGCTAGTTTCTTTTATTCTACCCTTAATCACAGATATTAACTCTTCACTCACACATTATATTTCACAATAATGTAGAGGTTACAGGATGGTTAAAAAGGGGTAGACATGGGGCTGGGAATGTGGCTTAGTGGTAGAGTGCTTGCCTAGCACGCAGGAAGCCCTGGTTTCGAGTCCTCAGCATCACATAAACAGAAAAAGCTGGAAGTGGCACCGTGGCTCCAAGTGGTAGAGTGCTACCCTTGAGCAAAAAGAAGCCAAGGACAGTGCTAGGCCTGAGTTCAAGCCCCAGGACTGGCAAAAAGAAATAAGTGTGTGTGTGTGTGTGTGTGTGTGTGTGTGTGTGTGTGTGTACGTGTGTACGTGGCTTTGGGGTTCAAAGAAGGCTGTGCTGGAGGCACCAGCTGGGAAAAGCTAATGCAGATGCTTAGAGAATCATTGTAAGCAGGTTAGATGAGATATTGAAACAAACTCTTGGGCTGGAGGTATGGCTCCAATCCTGGAGTGCCAGCTTAAAATAATTCACGGAGCTGTGAGGCCTAGTGGTGGCAAAACACAGAGCTAGTTCAAGGGTTGAGTTGATTCCAGGCTTACTGGATCCAGAGGACGCCACCCCAAGCAGGGGATTGAGCTACACTTAAGCCTCAGGGACAGTCAGCAGTTCACGACCTGTCCACCCTCAATGCAGGTACCGGATGGACTGTGGATGCTGCACAGCCCAGGGTCAGGTGCCCCTTCTTGTGTGTGATTCAGGCAAGAGCGCTGTGTCAGGCTTTGGTCTGGTCAGCAATAAGTTCATGGGTCTAGTTTTTTGATGTGGGTTTGTTTTGTCCCTGTGGCCATATGAGTTTTTTTCCCCTTGAAAAAAGGTGATGTACAGAGAGGTTACAGTTACATAAGTCAGGTAATGAGTACATTTCTTCTTGGACAATGTCACCCTTTCCCACACTCCCAGCCATGTTTTTTTTTTTTTAATTTGATAAGTCCAAGAGCAGTAATCTTTGCTTTGTACAAATAAAAGATTTTCAGGGCTAGTTGCTGGTGGCTCACACCTCTAATTCTAGCTACTCAGAAGGCTGACATCTGAGGATTGCAATTCAAAGCCAACCTGGGCAGTCCATGAAACTCTCATCTTCAACTAACTACCAGAAAACCAGAAGTAGAACTGTGGCTCAAAATGGTAGAATACTAGCTTTGAGCTGAAAGAGCTCAGGAACAGCACCCAAGCCCATGACCAAAAACAACAACAAAAAAAGTTAAATCCGTCCCATGGACAGATGGTGGTTGTTTACTTGCAAGATATAGAGTTGTTCTTCCTCAGCATTTGCAGTCAGAATGCAGCAAATTCTGGTTGGTAAAATGACATCACTGAGGGCAAAGCAGCCTAAAACTCCTGTCCTGTAGTCTATGACATCACTCAGGGCAGAGCCCAGCCTGATCTCTGCACTTTTCACAGCAAAGCTGGCAAGAAAGCAAGAGACAAACCCAACCCAACTGTGGCCCTGTTGTGAGGCTGGGAGTTGAGGAAAATGGAATCTTCATCCAATATTGTTAGGTTAAAAAAGGAAAAGAAAAAAAAAAACCTCTTGAAACACATGGTTTCCTAGAAGAATAAATTCAAAAGAATGGCACTAATATTTACAGAAAAAATACTGAAATGATAAAAGCCACAGTTTATATGTGTGGTATAAACATTTAAACATGGCTCCATGCTGGGAAAGAAAAAGGAAATTAAATAAAATATCCAGATTTGGTGTGTTTTCAATTTTATGTTCATTAAATAAAAATATGGGCTATTCTCTGTAATTTTTTAAAATGTTTTTTACTAACAACTTTTACATATTGAAAATAACTCTGTGCCTACGGATTAGAATACTCAACAAGACACAAAAGAAATTAACAACAAAAGAAATTCTTGTTTTAGAAAACCAGATGCTCCTTTGAGTGGCTCTTACTGGCCCTTGCCTGGGGCCAGGCCTTTCTGGGGCTTTGAGACAGCAGTGATTTATGAAGAGAGCACAAAGAGCCCTTGATTGAAACCTGTATGGTTGATTCCAACTTCCTGTGAAATCAAGGGTTCTAATTCCCATATTTTATCTAGATTATTTAGGTTTTTTTTTTTTTTTTTTTGGCCAGTCCTGGGGCTTGGACTCTGGGCCTGAGCACTGTCCCTGGCTTCTTTCTGCTCAAGGCTAGCACTCTGCCACTTGAGCCACAGCGCCACTTCTGGCCATTTTCTGTATATGTGGTGCTGGGGAATCGAACCCAGGGCCTCATGTATATGAGGCAGGCACTCTTGCCACTAGGCCATATCCCCAGCCCTGATTATTTAGGTTTTGATAAGAACATAAGCATAACTATTTCCAGCAGGGCACACTGGTAGCTCACACCTATCATCATAGCTACTCAGGAGGCTGAGATCTGAGGATTGAGATTCAAAGCCACTCAGAGAAGAGAAGCCTGTGAGACTTTTATCTCCAATTTTGAAAGCCAGCAAAAAGCCAGAAATGGATCTGTGGCTTAAGTGGTAGAACACCAGCCTTGAATGGAAAAGCCAAGTGAGAGCTGGAAGCCCTGAATTTAAGCCCTAGTACTGGTCCAAGCCGAAGCACACATAGGTAGGTACACATGAGTGTGCACACGCAGACACAGACAGAATAACTTTATTTCTTATTGTATTTATCAATCATTTGAATTTTTGTTGTTGGAGAGTGAACTCAGTGTTTCCACACATGAATTGAGGTACAACCACAGCCCTTTTGGAACTTATTTTGCAGTAATTGGGAAGGTGTTTAGCAGTGAAATGACCCAATAGATGAGGAAAAATCACAGGAAATAATCTCATATTACTAAAACTGATTTTCCTTTGAAACTGCTGTCTAGATTTAGTAACAATGAAAACAAAGTCTGGCAAATGCTGGTTTTGTGCAACCCTTAGTCTACTGCCCTCATATATACATTTATGTATGTTAGGGCTGACCTGAAAACTGGAGTAACTAAATATAAGTTTTAGTGTTAAAATTATAACAAGCTTCTGAACCCTGGTGATGACTCCATGCTGGAGGGCTGCACCCCGACCTGTGAGACTAGTTTCTTGTAGTTTGACATTTAAAAATACAGGGAGCACTTGCTCCCCTCTGTACCTGGGTAGCAACCATGGTAACGGACAGTAAAAAACGATCATAGTCATAGACTATAGAAATAGCCATAATAGTAGAAATGCCATAGTAACTGTCAGGTTAGTTTACTTATGACTGAGTTCTGGATTGTTTTAGCCCGCTCAAGCTTGCTTAGTGGTAATGGGAAAACATGGTTGCAACTGTTAAAATAAAGTTGGTACTAGGTCAGCCTGACCGCATATTCTGCTTCTGTAAACGGCTTGCTTAACCCATTTGTGACTTGCTCTACCCCCTGCACTAACCCCCTGCATCAGTGCTACGTGACCACCTGTTGTCAATTCCTGATATCGAGGCCAGCTCCCGATACCAAAGCCAAAATAGATAACTGAAAGTGTAGATAGCCAATAGAAATAGGACAAGACTTGCTTGCTAAATGCCATCCAATCAAGTATCTGCCAAGTTGGAAATACCCTGCCCCTGTTGTAATCACAATAAAAACCCTGCCTATCTGAGGGTCGGGACTCTCAATCCAGATTCGCTGTGTCAGTGATGGTTGGAAGTCCAGGCTCGAGCTTGCAATAAAGACTCTCATGCATTTGCATTGGTATCGGCTCCTTGGTGGTCTTTGTGGACCGGAAATCTAGGCATAACATGTACACACACACACACACACACACACACACACACACACACACACACACACCCTAAAGCTCATAATTGGAAAAAACTTAATATGGATATATGAAATGGCAGATAAGATTATTCTAATTTAGCCAGGCTCCAGTGGCTCATGCCTGTAATCCTATATACTCAGGAGGCTGAGGTCTGAGGGTCTCAGTTCGAAGCCATCCAGGACAGGAAAGTCCTCATGAGACTCCTCCAATTAACCACCAGAAAACTGGAAATGGCACTGTGGCTCAAAGTGGTAGAAGGTTAACCTTGAGCAAAAAGAAGCTCAGGAACAGTGCCCAGGTCCTGAGTTCAAGCCCCAGGTCCGACCCCCCCAAAAAGTATTAATAATTTAGGTATGTGGAATCCAAATTTTGAGTCCCCATCTCTCCTGCCCATTTCATAGAGACTAACTGGGCATTGAGCTGGGAACATGGCTCACATAAAGTGCCTCCCTAGCAAGAACAGGGACTGAATTCAAACTAGAAGTCCAAAAAAAAATTTTTTTTTTTTTCCAGTCCTGGGGCTTGGACTCAGGGCCTGAGCACTGTCCCTGGCTTCTTTTTGCTCAAGGCTAGCACTCTGCCACTTGAGCCACAGCGCCACTTCTGGCCATTTTCTATATATGTGGTGCTGGGGAATCGAACCCAGGGCCTCATGTATATGAGGCAGGCACTCTTGCCACTAGGCCATATTCCCAGCCCCCTCCCCCCATTTTTTTTTTTTAGACTTTTCAGAAATAGCTCTCTACTTACAATACTCTAGGCCACTCAGTCATGTTTATTAAAGAAACTTATCACCCAATTTGAGGATAACTGCCAAAGCTAATGCTTATGAAAAAGGTTTTTAAGATAAAATAAGATTTAGGGGTTGGGATGTAGCTCAGTGGCAAAGTGTTTTCCCAGTAAGTGCAACATCCTGGGTTCAATCCCCAGTACCAAAAAAAAAAGAAAAAAAAAAAAAGAAAAGGAAAGAAGATTGTGTTGTTTTTGTTTTGTTTTGAAAGACAGCATCTTGCTATGTTGCCCAAATTCCTGGGTTGAAGTGATTCTCCTATGTCAGCTTTTTGAATAGCTTGGACTACAGGTGAGTGTCTCCCTGCCTGGCTAAAAAAGCTATTTGCAATAAGAAGAAATAATTTAGGTGACATTGTCCAAAAGAAATGCACTCAAAACCGATTTATGCAACTTAACTCCTTTGTTCGTCACCGTTATAATAACAAAAATTTCTTTAAAAAAGAGAATGTAGGTTGAAAGCAAAGTATCTGGATACCAATGGCTCACAACTGTAATTTTACCTTCTCAGGGGGCTGAGATCTGAAGATTGTGTTCAAAACCAGCCAAGGCAGGAAAGTCTGTGAAATGCTCAACTCAAACTACTCCCCCAAAATTGGAAGTGGAGCTGTGGCTCAAGTAGTAGAGTACTAGCCTTGAGAAAAAGCAGCTCAGGGGGCTGGATGTTGTAGCTCAGTGGCAAAGTGTTTGCCTAGTGGGGGCAAGGCTATGGGTTCCATCCCCAGTATGGGGTGTGTGTAGGGGGGGGAGTTCAGGGACAGTGCCCAGGTACTGAGTTTAAGTCCTAGGACTAGTGTGCACCCGGGCGCACATGCACAGCCAAAAAAAAGTGTGCGTAACGTCCACCCCAAGGGTTCCAGGAGGATGTCCCCCACCTGGTTACGTCTCCACCCAGTTACCTGGGTAACCAGTAGACCTAGAGGCAGTTACCACCACCTTCCCTGAGATCACATCCTAATCCACCTGGCCACACCTCCCTGCCCATGACCTAGATAAGGCGGGGGCGGGGGGGGGGGGGGGCTTCTCTCCAGCCAGGCCAAGCATCACATGGTGTTCTCCTTTATTGGCTACCTACTTTAATAAACCTAACAGTATGCTTATACATTAAAAAAAAAAAAGTAATGGGGCATAGTCCTGAGTTTTCCTTTTGTAATATGGAGGTCAGATCTGGCCAGAGCCATCATTGGCTGTTGAGGGGTATCAGATTGACTCCATCTCAGATTAGTTAAAGAGAGCAGAAGCTGACTCCATCTTCACTAAGATCTCCCCCGTCCTATCCAGGGAAGTTCCCCTTCGCTGTGATAAGATTGTGTAAACTGCTTGACCACCTCAGTAGTGGAATGCTCAAGGTTAAACCTGTGCCCTCCCATGAGTAGGCAGTCCTCAAATTGGGGCTTATAAAGGTAAAAGCATAGCACAGATGTAGGAGGTTGACGCAGGGAGTAGAGCAAGCAACAAACAAGTCATTTACAGAAGCAGAATTTTGGGGTCATGTTGACCTGATCTCCCCCAACATTTCCTACCCTGTTTCCCTAGTCAAGATGGAGTCACTGTACTCCCCACAACAATAGGCGGAGAATTCCATTGTGGAGCTGGGCAATGGGACCATAACCCATTTTCTGTTTTCTGTTTCCTTGGTAAGCCCTATATAAACCCACCTCAAAATCCAGTCAAGAGCACAGCCTCCAATCCCAGGAAGGTCTGTGCCGCTTGCTGTTTCTCAATAAACAGTCCTTGCCTGTTGAGGATCAAGTCCGGCCTATTCCTTTTCCATTCTCTATTTTCCCAACAAACTCCAGTTCCTTCATACCTGTAATATTCATGCTTCTGTATGACACATGGGGTCATTTCTGTTCATCTCACCAGAAATTTATTCATGGAAATGGGCTAAGTCACACTATTTAACATGATGCATATCTGTCTGATATATAAAATGTGAGTATTTTTGCACAATAAAATGATAGCTCAATAACAAATGACGTTTTATTATTCAAATAATCTCACAATGTTAACATCACTGCTAATACAAAATATATAGAGAAGGCTGAATCCATCAATGAAAGTTTTCATTCACTTGAAAGTTCCCCTCCTTTCTGTAGGAGACTACAGAAATGGAAATCTTCCATTTTGCAGTATTTGAATCCATCTCTTTGCACAGATAAACGTGGACACAAGGAGAGCAAGGCGGACAGAGATGGGAGGAAGCTGTGGGCACCCTGTTCTTCGGTGGGGTTGACAGACAAGTCTGCCTTTCTTCATTCTGAGGGATTGAGTGAGTCAAGATAAAAACAAATTCAAATCTCGACATGTGTACAAGAATTAGGTTTGCACTTGGAGTTACTTTCTTTTTCCTCTTTGTGGTATTGGTGAGAGCCTGAAAATCCAAGCTGTGAGACCCCAAAAGGATGGGGAGTTTGGAATGCTTTCCCCCAACATACAGTCTCAGAATGTGGGTCAATCAGTCCTTGCTTAAGGGAACTCACTTGTATCCTGGGTGTGGGCTACCTCTACCCTAAACTGTGTGGGAGCCAAAGGGTGGATTTAGGTTTATGGAAATGGTAAGCTGTTTACTGTTTAGCTATCCTTCCCAGAATAAGGTCATCTACCACTTGTATACAAAATATTGTCCCGAGTAAGTTTGTACCTTAACTCCATGCTCAAGACCAATAAAGGGGGGCTGGGAATATGGCCTAGTGGTAAAGTGCTCGCCTCGTATACATGAAGCCCTGGGTTTGATTCCTCAGCAACACATATATAGAAAAAGCCAGAAGTGGAGCTGTGGCTCTAGTGGTAGAGTGCTAGCCTTGAGCGAAAAGAAGCGAGGGACAGTGCTCAGGCCCTGAATCCATGCCCCAGGACTGGCAACAAAAACAAAACAAATGAAAAAAAAAGACCAATAAAGGGCTGGGAATATGGCATAGTGGCAGGAGTGCTTGCCTCATATACAATGAAGCCCTGGGTTCGATGCCTCAACACCACATATATAGAAAATGGCCAGAAGTGGCACTGTGGCTCAAGTGGCAGAGTGCTAGCTGTGAGCAAAAAGAAGCCAGGTACAAGGCTCAGGCCCTGAGTTCAAGGTCCAGGACTGGCCAAAAAAAAAAAAAAAAGACCAATGAAAACCTTGGTGAATGGAACCTTGAGATCTGAACCTGGAGGAAGGCTACAGGTCTCCTGGTACCCCAAACCTCAGTTCCACAGTCCAGTCTCCATTACTGTGTTGCTCTGGGTCATGGTGGAGTGGGTTACAACAGTATTGGCAATTGAAAAAAAAGAAAGAAAATTCAGCCTTTTCCTTGGACTGAGCTCTGCTGTATCTCTAGGCTGTTGGGAGCAATGATACTTGAGCTCCAAGAGTCAGTTTGGGGTTGGTAGGTAATAAGGTCACCATCTAAAGGCAGACAGACAGGAGGGGTTCTTCTCAAGGAATATTTTAACAAATAGGAGTTTGCTTCGTATGTACAAGCCATTGTCACAGAAAACTTGGATTGTTATATTCAGGAAATAAGTGAGTTCACTAATTAATTGTGTGTGTGTGTGAGAGAGAGAGATTATATTTTTCACTGTAAGACTGTAACTTCCTGAGAATGTTAAGTAAATGATGGGTTGGCATATTCAGTCTTTCTACCACAAATGGTCAAAGAAGTATATTTTGTACATCCATGAGAAACTGAAGTAGATTATTGCCTAATAACCTAGGAAGAAACCTGTTTAGACAGATGTCTTAGTTGAAAGCGTTGTAAACATGATTCTAAATTTACAAATATGTTGGTTATTCTCCCGCATCTGGGGGAGGCTGAGCCAAAGTTTCCGTCCGTTAGAGAGAGGGCTGAGTCTGGAAAAAGTTAAAAAAAAATTACATACATGCAGATCAGGTAATAGAATGAAGTCAGTTGACCAATGGTTTTAATAACCATTTACAAGACCTTCTCTTGCTTCCCCAGCAGCTCACATGCATGTGACCTGAGTCACTCCATCTTCCTGGTCAAGCTGTCCATCATCTAGCTCCCGCAGGCCACTGTCCCCACCTCCGCCACCGAAGCCGGAGAAGCTAGGTCTCTCCTCCTTGACCCAGCACTCTCTGGAGGCAGAAAGGCAGCCCTCCTCCAAGGAGGCACTGCCTTCCCCAGGCAGGGACACAACCGCATCCATGCTGCTGCTCCCGCTGCTCCCTCTGTTCCTGTCTTGGCCTTTCAGAAGCCTGCTGCCTTTCCTCTGAAACACAAGAGACCCACAGTCCAGAGTTACATGTCAGCATCTCCTGGCCTCCCATCACCATCCTGCCCCTTCCCGAGGCTGAAGGTGTGGCACACGTGGTGGAGGCTTGCCCGGTGGGCTGGCGGCCCTGGCTTCCATCTGAACATCTGGCATCCTGAACAAGTTCCTGCCTAACTTTGAGGACTAGCTCAGAGCCACGGCTCCTCAGTCCTGGCTGTGTTGAAAGTCTTTGTTGCTGTCTGGCAGGCAGATAGGCTGCTACAGCTCTCCAGAGAGAGAAAGAGACACAATCATCTATAGCCTGGGTAACAAAGCAAGGGACAAGAGAAATAGAGTTTTCTTTCTTTTCTTTTGTCAATTTTGGGGCTTGAATTCATGGCCACATACATGATCTTGCTTGGCTTTTTCCAGGCAAGGCTGGTGTCAATGGCTGGGTGTCAGTGGGTCTCATCTGAGATCTGAGAATAGTTATTTTCAAGCCAGTCTGGGTAGGAGAGTCTTTGAGACTCTTATCTCCAATGAACCAGCAAAAAGCATGAAATGGAGTTGTGGCTCAAGTGGTAGAAGAGTGTTAGCCTTGGGCAAAAACAGTTAGGGATGGTGCCCAGATCCTGAATTCAAGTCCCAGTACTGAGATACACTACCCCACACAAACACATCCCTGCCCCACACAAAAGAAGGCTGGCTCTCTGTCATTTGAGCCACACCTCCTCTTTTAGCTTTTTGCTAGTGAACTGGAAATAAGTCTCTTAGATTTATCTGTTCCATCTAGCTTCAAACCAGATTCTCATATCTCTGCCTCTTGAGTAGCCAGGATTACAGGAATGAGCTACAGGAACTTGGCCAGAAATATACTTTTCTTGATGTTAGCTGGGATGTAAAGAGTAGAACCCTCTTCCGTGGCTCTCTGTCCTGGGGTTACAGAGGATTATAGCCTGTACTCAAGGGTCCTGGAAAAGTCAGATGGGTTACTTTCAAGGGTTGTATGCACACTTCATTTTGTGTCCTGCCACCAAGTACTTGTGCTGACCTTTGAGGCTCAGTAATGTGATCCAGCTCATTGGCCAGACTGGTCAGCGGTGGGTGACCAGTTTTTTTTTTGTTGTTGTTGTTTGGCCAGCCATGGGGCTTAAACTCTGGTCCTGGGCGCTGTCCCTGAGCTTCTTTGTGCTCAGAACTAGTACTTTACCACTTGAGCCACAGCACCACTTCCGTTTTTTTTCTGGTGGCTAATTGGAGATAAGGGTCTCATGGACTTTCCTGCCTGGGCTGGCTTTGAACCACAATCCTCAGATCTCAGCCTCCTGAGTAGCCAGGATTACAGGTGTGAGCCACTGACAATGCCCAGTTACTGTGGGTATCTTTGCAAAGAATTTACTGAGGGTTGGGGCTGGAAATATGGCCCAGTGGTAAAGTGCTCGCCTCATATACATGAAGCCCTGGGTTCGATTCCTCAGCATCACATATACAGAAAAAGCCAGAAGTGGCAATATGGTTCAAGTGGTAGAGTGCTAGCCTTGACCAAAAAGCCAGGGACAATGCTCAGGCCCTGAGTTAAAGCCCGAGGACTGGCAAAAAGCAAAACAGATTTAAAAAACAAAAAGAATTTACTGAGGGCTGACAGTGTCCTTGGTAGAGTTCAGGCTGAGAACCTGATCTCTGCCAAGTTGATAAAAGAGCTGAAATTGAATTAGTGCTCCACATGCAGAGGAGATTTAATTTAATTCCAATGAAATGCCCTATATTGGAATATGATTACATGGTTGTAGGCATATAAGACCAAAAAAGTACTTAAAGATAAATTTAGCAGGGCAGCAGTGGTTTACACATGCAATCTAGCTACTCAGGAGATTGAGATATGAGGATCTCGGTTTGAAGCCAGCCTGGGCAGCAAAGTCTCCGTGAGACTCTTAACTCCAGTCACTCAAAAACCAGAAGTGGAGCTGTGGTTCAAAGTGGTAGAGTACTAGTGTTTAGCAAAAACAGCTCAAAACAGTGCCCAGGCTCCAAGTTCAATCTCACAACTAGGGGGAAAAAGAAATTTAAAAGCATAGTATCCCCTACCTGCCCACATTTTTGTGTGTGCTGGTACTAGGGCCTAAACTCAGGGCCTGGGCTATTCCTTAGCTAGTTTGCTGAAGGCTGGTGCTCAACCATTTGAGCCTCAGGTCCACTTTCAGCTTTTTTTCTTCTTGTGTCAGTCCTGGGGCTTACCTCAGGGCCTGGGCACTGTCCTTGAACTTTTGTCCTCAAGGCTAGTGCTTTGAGCCACAGTACCATTTCTGGATTTTGGTAGTTAATTGTATGCAAGAATCTCATGGTCTTTCCTGCCCTGGCTGGCTTTAACCCACGATCCTCAGATCTCAGCCTCCTGAGTAGCTCGGATTACTGGCATGAGCACTGACACCTGACCCACTCCCAGCTTTTTAATGTCCAACTAGAGCCAAGTCTCATAGACTTTCCTGCTTGGGGCTGGCTTTGAACTGTGATCTCAGATCTCAGATTCCTGAGAAGCTAGGATTATAGGTGTGAGCCATCAGGGCACAGCTATTTTTCTCTTGTATAAAGTCTATTTGCCAAAGATTTGTTCATATGCTAGTTAAGAATGAAAATTATCCATTATTGAATGTAAGAGCTAAAATCGTGCAGGTCTTAGAAAAAACACACATAGTGATTAGATGCCCAGTCCAGTCGTACATTTATTAACCCATAGGGTTGTTTTATTTTCTCCTTGGCTTAGTCACTGGAGTCTGTGGGCAAGTTTAAGGGGCAAATGTGTACAGTGAGTCTTTCTTCAGCACAGCCTCTTTCATGATCCAACTTGGGCATAGTTCTGTGGTCTCATATTTGTCATGGACACCCTTGAACTTGCCACACACACATAGCAGATCTCCAGTCTTTCTCCCCTTTCTTCCATTCACCAAAGGTAATGAATTAATACAAATGGAGGAACTTGTGATTTACTCCCACAGAGGCATGGAGTTTGAGAATGGCCCCCTGTTCCCCAACAAAGAATTTACTTTCTGGCTTCAGACCCTGCTGACAAGCACTGCTTGATAATTCTTTCCTTAGGCCTGGCCAGTGGTGTCTTTCTCACAGGAATAAATGAATTCATTTCTGAATGACTTAACTTTGACTAATCAAATACGAAGGCCTGGTACCTGGAGGCTGCAAGGTGCTCTCTGCTATTGGGATCTTTCTTCACCAGCAAAAGGGTCAAAGGGAAATTTTGCAAGTAAATTCTTTACTGTATACCAGCATACAGAGGCCAACTCTGACATACTCAATGAGGATTTCCTTATTAACATTGAATATTAGTGGGGTGCGGGTGGCTCCCACTTATAGTCCTAGATACTCAGGAGGCTAAGAACTGAGGATCACAGTTTGAAGCAATCTTGGGAAGAAAAGTCTGAGAGAGACTCTTGTCTCCAATTAACCAGCAAAAAGCTGGTAGTGGAGGTGTGGCTCACGTGATAGAATGCCAGCCCTGAGTATAAAAGCTAAGAGACAATACCTAGGCTCTGAGTTCATGCCCCAGTACCAACAAACCAATAACAAAAAACTAGATACAACACAATAATTTCTACAAACTCACATTTCCATTTAGCACACTACATTATGATTTCCCTCCTTCCTTCCTTCCTGTCCTAGGGCTTGAACTCAGGGCTTGGGCACTGTCCCTGGCTTCCTTTTTTTGCTCAAGGCTAGCATTCTACTTGAGCCACAGCACCACTTCCAGCCTTTTCTGTTTATGGGGTGCTGAGGAATCGAGCCCAAGGCTTCATGCATGCTAGCCAAGCGCCCTACCAAGTAGCCACATTCCCAGCCCCCTGTTTTGCCACTTTGAGCCACAAAGCCACTTCCAATTTTCTGGTGGTTAAGTGGAGATAAGAATCTCATGGATTTTCCTGTTCCTGCTGGCTATGAACCACAATCCTCAGATCTTAGTCTCCTGATGATTATCTTTCTACATCAATAATGCAAGATTTTTCCATGCTGAAGTTCCAGGCTTACTCATAAATCTTCTGATTTCCTATTTTCACCAGGAACTGGGAGGAAAACATACCAAGGATTGGATACAGATTCATTACCACCTTTGATTAACTAATCAACTTTGGAAACGCATTTTCACTTGCAAAAAAGGGTGTGACCTGTTAAAATGTGATGAATCAGTGAATTTTGAATGGCCTATCACTTTACCTCCTTTTCTACTTCAGCATTAAAAAAAATCAAAACAAAAGAATTAAGTTAGCATTATTCCTGCTATCCTAAGACATTGTGGGGTACAGAATATTGAACAGTGTCATGATGGAATGAGTTTAAGAGACCAAGAAATAAGATTCATGAAGTGGTTGGGGCTGGGAATATGACCTAGTGGCGAGAGTGCTCACCTTGTATACATGAAGCCCTGGGTTCAATTCCTCAGCACCACATATATAGAAAACGGCCAGAAGTGGCGCTGTGGGCTCAAGTGGCAGAGTGCTAGCCTTGAGCAAAGAGAAACCAGGGACAGTGCTCAGGCCCTGAGTCCAAGCCCCAGGACTGGCAAAAAAAAAAAAAAAAAAAGATTCATGAAGTGGTAAAAACATGGAGTGGACAGTCAGGACTTTTCAGCCCTGAGCACTTGGAAGCTGCTCTAATGCCAAATATAGCTCTTGGATCACTGGGAAAGTTAAAAGAATTTTTTTGTGTGTGTGCCAGCTCTGGGGCTTGAATTTAAGGCCTGATACTCTCAATTTGCTTTTTTGCTCAAAGCTGGGGCTCTCTATCTCTTGAGCTACAGCTCTACTTTTGGCTTTTTTGCTGGGTAACTGGAAATAAATGTCTCCTGGATGTTCTGCCCTGGCTGACTTTGAATCAGGATTCTCCTATCTCAGTCTTCTGAGTAGCTAGCATTATAGGTGTGAGCAACCAGAGCCCAGATGAGCCTGGCTTTTTTTATTCAGCCTAACACCTACAGGGTGAATCTAAGTTGTTATTTGAACCACTAGCTCATATCTTTTTATTTCTGAATAGTACTTAATTGCATGGATGTGTCAGAGTTGTTTATCATGTGGCTCTTCCCTTGTTTTAGCAATTCTGCACCACTATAAATATTTGTGTACAAGTTTTTGTGTGAACCTAAGTTTATTCTTCTTTAAGATAAACACCCAAAATGGGCATGGCTGAGCTAATAATGGTAGACATGTGTCTAACTTTGTTAAGAATCTGCCAAATGCATTCCGACCCTCAATTGGTGTTCTGCTTCCTGCTTGGCATCACCGATTCTTACAGACAGTAGTGTTGTTTTTATTTTAGCCCTTCTAATAGGTGTACCTTCTACTGATGGTGTCTCATCACGTCTTTATTTGCATTTTGCTGATAGATAGTAATTTAAGGGTCGTGTATGTGTGTGTTTATGTATATGTGTGCCAGTAGTGGGGCTTGAACTCAAGGTCTAGGAGTTGTCTCTCTACCACCTCACCTGTGTTACAGCTTCATGTCCAGCTTTTTGTTGATTAAATAGAGATAAGAGTCTCATGGGCTTTCCTGCCCTGGTTGGCTTTGAACCATGATGAAGTGCTATCTTGAGCTTTCAATCCTGAGTAGCTAGGATTACAGATGTGAGCTACCACCCAGCCTAAATATCTTTCAATGTGTTAATTTCTTGTCTACTTAACTTCACCTGTAACATACCTAATTTTTTTTTTTTTGCCAGTCCTGGGACTTGGACTCAGGGCCTGAGCACTGTCCCTGGCTTCTTTTTGCTCAAGGCTAGCACTCTACATACCACTTCTGGCTTTTTCTGTTTATGTGGTGCTGAGGAATCCAACCCTGGGCTTCATGTGTGCTAGGCAAGCACTCTACCACTAGGCCATAGTCCCAGCCCCTCCAACACTTTTAACTATTTTTAAATATCATTGCTTTCTTAATGTTAAATTTTGAGAGTTTTTGATGTGTCCTAGATATAGTACAATACCATTATATAGATGTTATGTGAATTTTTTCCTCCTACAGTCTGTGGCTTGTCTTTTTCATTCTCTTAAGCATTAATTTTACTCACCTCTGGGGTATGAGCAGCTGAATTCCACATAACTGGCCTCTGAAGGAACACTACTTGCTTTGTAGCCAAATTCCCTTCACTGAAAATTTAAACAATAGTATTTAGTACTTGTGAATTAGTAACACTCTATATCAACATTATATTCATACTTGAATCTATTCCTATATATTCATATATATATATTCAATAACATACTCATACTTGAAGGATTCACACATAACCTTTGTAAGACAATCTTCAGAACCCCAAATATGAAATAAAATTACATATAAGTTACAGCTGATAAAGCAAGGAGAAGAAAAATCCCTGATACAGAGTATATAGCTTTTTCTTTTGCTTCCTGATGCTGTAAGGTGAACTATTCATTCTGCCATGCATTCTTTTATTTTTTATTTTTGCCAGTCCTGGGCTTTGGAGTGAGGGCCTGAGCACTGTCCCTGGCTTCTTTTTGCTCAAGGCTAGCACTTTGACACTTGAGCCACAGTGCCACTTCTGGCCGTTTTCTATTTATGTGGTGCTGGGGAATTGAACCCAGGGCTTCATGTATGGGAGGCAAGCACTCTTGCCACTAGGCCATATTCCCAGCCCCCTGCCATGCATTCTTGCCATGCTGGGTTGACATTCTGAAACAGCCAAAATTAATCTTTCCTCTTGTAAGTTGTTCTCTCCAGCATTTTGGTCACAGCAATGACAAAAGGAGAAAATGCAGAAAATTGGTACCAAAGAAATGGGGTCTTTGTGGTGGCCAGATCGGACTGTGTGGTTCTTTGACTCGTGGAAGCAGTGCAGACGAATTTGGAGAAGTTTGGAGGTATGGGCTAGAGAAAGCCTAGAATACTTCAAGCTGAGGTCAGTGAGTGATTCTAGTGAATGATCAGAAGACCAGTAGGAAGGAAAAGAATGGACTACAGGCCATGTGTATTACTTTCTGGCAAAAAAAAAAAAAAGTTTACATTCTGTCCAAGTCTTGAGTTTGCCTGATTCTAACTTTAAAACAAATAGACAACTCCCGGAAATGGAAATGTGGGTTCTTTGTTGTTGTGGTGGTGGCATTTGCTTTTGCCTTGTGTTTTCTTTGTTCTTATAATGGGGTAAAGGAGGGCACAGAAGAGGAGGGAGAGTGAACAAATATGAGCATGCATATACTATGTGGATATACCATGTGGAAAATTTAACTTGTGGGGAGGGGTTGGAGGGGGAAACTAGGGGAAAGCAAAGAAAAGAGTGACATTGTCCAAAAAAAGTAATGTACTCCAATTGTGTATTGGTGACCCATGCCTGTAGTCCTAGCTACTCAGGGGGCTGAGATGTGAGAATGCCAGTTCTAAGCCAGCCCATGCAGAAAAGTCCCTGGGAGACTCTAATCTCAATCAACCATTCAAAAACCAGTAGTGGAGCTGTGATTCAAAGTGGTAGAGTGCTATCTTGAGCATAAAGAGCTCAGAGATAGCATGTAGGCTCTGAGTTCCCTAGGACTGATACACACACACACACACACACACACACACACACACACACACACACACACATACACGGAGGGGGAGAGAGAGAGAGAGAGAGGAATAGTAAGACAAAAAATTGAATATACCCTGGGTTAGATTTCCAACATTGCAAAAATACCCAAACAGAATTGTTATTACAAAAGAAAAAGGATTTTAATGTTTTAAAAACTCCTGTAATGTACCATGTTAATATCACTCTTAACATTTTTTTGTTTTCTGGATCCCTTAGTTCTTTATCAATTTATGTGTTTCTGTTATGTCAGTAACTATCACATGATACATATTTGTTTCCATGCCATTCACCTAACACCCTTTTCTTTGCACACTATGCTAGTGTTTTTAGTGTCTCTGTATCTTCAAAAAATGAAGTTATATGTACTCCTAAGCTGGAGCTGCAGCTCAAGTAGTAGAGTACCTGCCTGGCAAGTGCAAGTCGCTACTGTGAATGATGAAAGAAAGAAAGGAAAGAAAGAAGGAAGGAAGGGAGAAAGGAAGAAAGAGAAGGCTGGGAATGTGGCTTAGTGGTAGAGTGCTTGCCTACCATGCACGGAACCCTGGGTTCAATTCCTCAGCACCACATATAGAAAAAGCCAGAAGTAGTGCGGTGGCTCACGTGGTAGAGTGCTAGCCTTCAGCAAAAAGAAGCCAGGGACAGTGCCCAGGCCCTGAGTCCAAGCCCCAGGACTGGAGAGAGAGAGAGAGAGAGAGAGAGAGAGAGAGAGAGAGAGAGAGAGAGAGAGAGAGAGAGAGAAAATTTCATAAAACAAAAATGTACTTTATAATTTTTTGAAAATCAAGCTGTTTTCCATTTCCTGCAATAATAAATTTTACTGTATAAAATGTATATTCTTCTTCTTACAAATTATTTCCTTGAGATTAATTCTGAGGAGTGGACTTACTAGATCAAGTACGTGTGGTCAAGTAGCAATGTCAAATCTGCCTCTGTCAGACAGAGAGACCACTTTGGCTCTGCCTAGGAGAAATTTTACATACATTTTCAGCAGAGACTTCAGCCTCAGCTTCATTTTCAGAATCTTCTTTTGTAGCCAGCCACTCAGTATTCTCTGTATTTAACTATCATCATGGCAAATTACCCCTTCTAAAGACTACAAGGGGTTTGTCTCCTCTGAAGTGCTTCCCAGTCTCCAAGGATTTATGAGGAGGAGTGTCTGTAGCTAAAGCTGCTCAGTTACAGACTTTTATCATGCAAAACCCCCAACAAAACCTCATTATTAACTGCTTTTTATGCGGAGCTCTTTTTCTGAAAAAAAGAATGCAACAGTGAAACTCTAGCCTTCCAGTTACAGATGGGTTAACTTCATACCATTAAAAAAAATTCTAAACTTATCCTTGCTATTGAATTTTGATAAATGTCAAATCTTTTCCCAAAGTGCGAAAGGGAGACTGCTTCTTTTTTTATTTTTACCTCTTGGTTTTTGAAAGACAGCTTCTAGTGCAATCCCATTTTAGTTTGACCCTGTCTTCTACTGGAACAAACCCCTTGGTGTAAGGTGGAATGTAACTTAGTCTGTACAGGAAAAAAATGAGCACGCACGCAGAACAGGCAGCCACATGGTCTATGCAAAAATATACACAGGGTAAGCCAGGCCGTGCGGCTCAGGTCTGTAATCCTAGCTATTCGGGAGGCTGAGATCTGAGGATTGTGGTTCGAAGCCAGCCAGGGCAGGAAACTCCATGAGCCTCTTATCTCCAATAGAAGCTAGAAAGCGGCACTGTGAGAGCACTCACCTTGAGCAAAAAGAAGCTCAGGGACAGTGCCCAGGCCCAGTGTTCAAGCTCCAGGACCAGCAAACAACAACAACAAAAAACCCAAACCCAACCAGGGTATGTTGGAAAAGCTAGTGTGGCTTTGGCAAACCCAAGCTCTGTCATAGCAAATAAGCCAAAACTCATCAGATTTCCATCACAGCCCTTACATTGTCTGCATGTATTTCCCATTGGGGACCTTGTGAAGGACAATGAGCAATGTGCATGAAGAGTCTGTCATGGCACCTGCCACTGGCAGGAGCACCACCAATGATTTCTTGCTGCTTTCTCCACCCGTTCAGTGAAACAGGAGTTGGAGTTAAGGGGAAGTCAAGTATCTCAGAATCACTAGTACCTTCCAGACAGCAAGTTCAAAGGAAAGCAGAAACAAATACAAGGAGGAGCCATCAGGGTGGACTTGTTCTTGACCAGAAGGCAAGAAATAGACATGGCAGGGATTGTGGGTGACCCCGTAATGAATTCTTCCCATCGGATCATAGGCCTGGGCAGTCTGGATGCACTAAGATGTAATAAATGGTTGGCCTACAGTAGGCTTCTCAAATACCAGCATATTTAGTCTATAGACTAACAGTCATGATTTGCTGTAATAGAAAACAAATGTAGTTTCTGGGGTGGGGAGGGGGGAAAGGGAGGGGACATGTGCCTAATTTTCACCAAGTAATCTGAACTCTGAAAAAGTTCTTATATGAACCACGTCTGGTGAGTAGTCTAAGCATTGCCAAACCACCAAGGGAAGAGTGAGTGTACAATGAGGGAAAACACCTGCAAGGTGTAGGCACGCAGGTGCCTCTCTCTTCCCCCCTTCTATGCACTTCATCAGAAAATAAAAGGTAGACTCCACTCGGTGTCCTTTCAAATAGAAGGATTTGCTATAGCAACAAAGTGACTATCAAGAAAAAGACAGGGGGAGGGATGGCTTGTAAGAAGCACTTCTTGTGGGCTAAGTGAATAGAAATGACTTGACCCGTGTGGGAATGTCTCACTGTCCTATGATGCACATTAGTACATTTGTTTCTTATGCTGGTCCCCTTAACAGGGGTTTTGGCTGCTGCAATAGGAGTTTGAGGACATTATTGGGACACTTAAGCAATACGGCTGTGAAAAACTTCTGGGTCTTCTGAGCTGTGCTGCTCTGAGGGCTGTGAGGCTCTCTTCCAGGGGCCAAGGAAAGGAAGAGCAGAGCAAGACACTCAATGCAGAGGGACAAGACAATTCTCTCTCTGTCTCATTGTCTGTCTGTCATGTTTCTAGTTTCATCTTGTTTGTTTGTCTTGCTTTTTGCCAGTCCTGGGGCTTGAGACTCAGGGCCTGAGTATCACCTGGCTGCTGCTGCTTTTTTTTTTTTTTTTTTTTTTTTCTTTTGCTCAAGTCTAGAACTCTACCACTTGAGCCACAGCGCCACTTCCAGCTTTTTCTGTTTATGTGGTGCTGAGGAATCAAACCAGGGCTTCATGCAAGCTAGGCAAGCACTCTACCACTAAGCCATATTCCCAGTCCTCCATTTGTCCTTAGTGTCTAGACTTTAAGAAAATTCGTGTTATAGCACTACTTGATTTAATTGTATGCCCGAAGCCCCTGCTTTCAACTTCTGTCTTCTGAAATGTAAATGAGAATGCACACCTTGCCTTCTTTCTATTCCGTGTTCTAACATTCAGTGTCTCTGAAAGGGCATCTGAAAGAAGCCTCTGGAGATTCTTGGTACAGTGTGTATTCCTGACACATACCCCACCCTCACCCCCAACTCATGATATAATCAGAATTGGGAAAGAGGGCTCTGGCATAGCTAAAAGGGGGAACTTCAGTGTCTCCTTCCATCTTAGTCCAGTGCTTTTTTTCTTTAAGTCAGTAATACTGGCTACTAGCTCAGCTACTCTGCTCCTCCACCAAATTTGCAACTGAAGAATTTTATGTCAGTTTTCACCTGGGTTTCCTAAACAGAAAAAGGATTGGCTTATTTGAATAATCACACAATCTGAGCGATTAAGAAGGTATTGCAGCACATTTATAGGTTGACAGCACTAACCCTGAAATAAAATAGAGAGATCACATTGCATCATCATGCGGTTTCTATGGTAACAGCTTTAAACCTTTGTGATACGATACGGCCTAGAATAGAATTACAGCTTTCACCTAAAGACATAAATCTTTATGTAAGGTGATACCAGGATTAGTTTGAATAACGAATAAAGTGAAGTGAAATACCTTGTGTGTAGCTTATTATTCAAGTATGGCTTAGGTAATAAAAGAATCATGAACGCTCGAATAGCTAAGACACTGTTGTCTTCCTCAGTGGAGGGAAGGAAGTTTTGCTTGGCAATGGTTCTAAGTCATATATTTCAAAAGTATTATTATTATTGTTTTGTCTTTTCTTTTTTTTTACTAGAGATCAAACCCAGGATGTTGCACTTGCTAGGCAAGGGCCTTGCCAGTGAGCTATATCCCAGTCCAGTTTGTTATTTTTTTCATTTTAATTTTTTGCCAGTTGTAGGGCTTGAACTCAGGGCCTGGGCACTTTCCTTGAACTCTTTCACTCAAGGCTAGTGCTCTAGCACTTTGAGCCACAGCACCCCTTCTATTGCAAACAGGAGAGATCAAGATATTTTTCTAGGTGTAAGCATACATTTTCATAATATATTATTTCTGTTGCTTTTACTCTCTGTGATCCTCAGTGCTGATTTTGGATATACTGAGCTATGGTAATTTACATTTTCTGAAACATCCTGATTTAGGACAGCCCAAGTTCTTATGTTTGGATAATTGATTTCAACCTACTAGGAATTTGGGTTCTGTTAAAGAATCAGGACCCCCAAATAATTTTAATTTAATGAAATTAAAATATGCTTACTATAAACATAAACTTACTTACTAATATGCTTTGTTAGCTAAATGAACTCAGTCTCTGTGTATGTACTTGGCATGATACTATTGTTTATTCAAAGTCACAGCCCACTGAAGTTGATGCGATCATACCATTTTCCATAGAGGAGAACTATTTTGTTGTTAGTCTGTCATCAAACTTAAACTTAGGGCCTGGGCGCTGTCCCTGAGCTATTTTGGTCAAGGTTAGCTCTCTATCACTTTGAACCACAGTGCCACCTCTGATTTTCTGGTGGTTAGTTGGAGTTAAGAGTCTCATCGACTTTCCTATCTGGTATGGTTTTGAACTGTGATCCTCAGATCTCAGCCTCCTGAGAAGCTAGCAGTACAGTCATCAAGCCACTAGCACCTGACACAAGAAAACGGTTTTTAAGAGATAAAATGACCTGCCTGAGGTCATACTGCCTATTCTAGTGTGAGAGCTAGAAAGCTCTACTTTCTATCCTCTACTTTAGCCAAGATGAATCATATATAGTTTTCCTTTATAATTGAAGACACTGTGGCTGACAGGGTACTCCCCTCGCGCATATCCCAGAGACAGTGAAGCCCATCATATGGCTGTTACACGGACAGCAAATCTCAACAAGAATGAGAAAAGCAGAAGATAAAACAGTTTTTTTTTTTTTAAAAACCAAGAATCCTTATTATGAGACAACCACAAGTGGCTTGAATGTGAAGTGTCCCCCTAAAGGCCCCTGTGCTGAGGCATTGGTACTCAGCTGGTGGTACTATTATGAGGTGATTGGGTCAGGAGACAGCGTATTGATGGGTTCATAGGTAGATAGGTTGTTAGGAAGATGGAGGGAGTAGGTCCTGGGGCATGCCTCTGAAGGGCACATCTTGACTCTGGACCCCTCCTCTCTCATTCACTGCATCCTGGCCTCCACAGAAGTGAGGAAGTGAGCAGCTTTGCTTCACCACAGGTTGTCCTCCATGACACTCTGCCTCAACACCAGCCCATGGCAATGGGGCCAAGTGACCATGGACTCTGGAACCGTGACCCCAAAGAAATCTTTCTTCCCATAAGTTGTGTTCCTAGGTCCATTATCATAGTGCTGAAAGATAACTAACACAATATCGCCTCTGTTGCAAGAACTTAGAGGGATCTAAGTCACAAAGTATGGAGGAACAAACCCAGCAATATTATGCAACCTCTGGTATATGAAAGAAGGGTAGAAGCTGTGGATTATAGTGTGACTTGTGGCATAAGCACAACTGCCATTCAAATACATGTTCTACTCCAGTCTAGCCAGGATCAGGAACGGAGGCCTCAAGCAAGGATCTGCTCCTTAGTAGTGCTGCCTGAAATCTCAGGATCTAGAGAGCTGCTTCGCTTTGACATCTATAATCCTCTTCTTAATACTTCTGTGGAACCTGTACACTAAATTACCTCATTTAGCCCTTAACACAATAACTTACATATGTTACACAATACCTAAACCTGACTCTCCTCAACAAAACACAAGCCCTTGGCTATTGGAGATAAGAGTCTCATGGAATTCTGCTGTCCGGCCTCAGCTGTATCTATTTAAACAAAGGAGTATGTTTGGTATATATATACAAAACAATATATATTGTTATTTTCCTAAAATATTATATATTTTAAAATTATAGAGGAAAAAGTCCTCATCAATTATCACAGAATTTTATGAGAACACATAATATGGGCCTAGTTTTTTTTTTTTAAATCACTTTCAAGCTAGATGCCAGTGGGTCACATGTGTAATCCTAGCTACTCAGGAGGCTGTGATCTGAGGATTGCAGTTGAAAGCCAGTCTGGGCAGGAAAGTCCATGAGACTCTTATCTCCAATAAACTACTCAGAAAAAGCCAGAAGTGGATTTTGGCTCAAATGGTAGAGCACTAGCCTTGAGCCAAAGAAGCAGGGATAATGCCCAGGCCCCGAGTTCAAGCCCCAGGATCAGATTGGCAAAAAACATCCCCCCCAACACTTTCATAGACTTCTATAATGTGGACTGTACATAATTTTATCTAGTTTCAAAATGACAGATGGTCATAGTGTTCAATTTCTCACTGGTACCGCAATATTTAATGAGCAACTACCCCTTTGCCATCTAATTACATATAAAAGGCCAGGAGTTGGTGGCTCATGCTTGTAATCCTAGTTACTTAGGAGACTGAGATCTGAGGGTTGCAGTTTGAAGCCAGCCTGGGGAGGAAAGTTTGTGAGACTCTTTATTTCCAACTAGCCAGCAAAAATCTACAAGTGAAGATATGGCTCAAGTGGTAGAGTGCTAGCCTGAATGAAAAAGCCAAATGAGAACACAAATCCCTGAGTTCAAGACTCAGTACACACACACACACACACACACACACACACACACACACACACACACACAATTACACATACAAGTAAACCTTCACTGGCAGGCACAAAAAGCTCTACTTCTGCAACTTCACCCCCCCTGGAGGATCTGGGCTGCAGGAAAGTCTGAATGGTGGTGAGGTCCTGGTGCCCCTCTTCTTGCCCTCTGCTCTCAGCTGATCCTCATGCCAGTGTGTGTCCAAGCCATTAGGTGCAGTCTGTGACCCTTTACTGGTTGGATGAGGTAGTCAAGCACAGCTCCATGCCACTCCACCTTGCCCCTCCACAGTAGACATGCGGCCTCTTTAGTTCCAGCCTCCCGCTCATTCCTGTCCTCCTTCCTAAGCCATCCCTGACCTAGTGTGGTCCAGCATCAAGTGGGCTTGCTGTCCAATCATCAGATCACTGTGGGAAACACTTGAGTCCCCGAGGGCAAAAGCCTGGAGTGAGTGGGAGAGAATAATAAATACAATTCTTGGGGAAAGTGGAATAGGAAGGCTCAGAATTCATACTTTCCGGGATAGTCTGTAATTCTAACTGTATGGGACCAAATGACAATGCAAAGTACAACCACCAAAAAGAGACTGGACAGCAATTGCACAAGCATTCCAGAGAGTGAGATGTGGGGCAGCTCAACGGTTGGGGTTGGGGTAGAGGTAAGAAGAGATTATTTTCACAGGCTCTCTAGGACATGTGCATTGTCTGCTCTGAGAACCTCATGCTGAGAATGATTTCTGGATTGTGACATACTTTGACAGGTATGTCACCTATAGAAAAGGTTGGGAAAAAATGCTTCAGGGAGTTGCCATTCCATTTGAGAACAATCTTGTGAGAAGATCAATCACTTTTTTACTTTATCCATCTTCCTTCCTTCCCTCCCTCCCTCCCTCCCTCCCTCCCTCTCTCCCTCCCTCCCTCCCTCCCTCCCTCTCTCCCTCCCTCCCTCCCTCCTTCCCTCCCTCCTTCCCTCCCTCCCTTCCTTCCTTGTCCTGGAGCTTGAACTCAGGGCCTGGACAAAGTCCCTGAGCTTTTTTCTCAAGGCTAGCACTCTACACTTGAGAGCCACAGCTCCACTTCCAGCTTATTTGGTGCTTCATTGGAGATAAGAGTCTCACAGATTTTCTCGCACAGGCTGGCTTTGAACCATAATTCTCAGATCTCAGCCTACTGAGTAGCTAGGATTATAGGTGTGAGCCACCGGTGCCTGGCTGGGTTTGGTTCTTTAAGCTTGAGTGTGTTCACCCAGTATCCTCCTTGAGCTCTCTCCCTGTTATGGAGGTGTGTTTGCTCTGAAGCCCTGCCTGTCACAGGTGTTTATAGTCTGTGATGGGAAGATCAGAGGAGGGCAGGTGAGATCTGGAAGGAGTCGCTTTTCACTGCCATGGGAAGTCAATTAGAATGTGGAGCCACGATGAGTGGCAAAAGCCAAGGCTCCTTGATGGCGCCCTGCCACTTTGTCCTGCTCAGGTCGGGCTGGCCCAGGCAGGACAGCCTTGGCAGTCAATCATTTACTGGGTGCCAACTCGGGTAGAGGGAACATCTGGGTTGAAAGGACAGCAAAGCATTGCACACAGAAGAAGTCACTGGCTTCTCCAAAGCAAATACAAGTGTGAGAACTCCAGTTTTTTCTTTCCAGGCAAGATAGAAAAGGGAGAAAAGGGCAAGGCAAGTTAGTACACATGCAGGGTTGGAATATTTGTTCTAATGTAGGCATGTAGTTTAATAGAAACAGCAAAGGAGTCTATACTTCAAGTTAATCTGCCACACTAGAGGGGAGGTAGAGGCAGATTCGCTTCTCCTCCTCCTGGTTGCTTCAGGCCCTACTGGCTGTTCTAAGATTGGGGTGCTGAGGTGAAGGCAGAATTTGCATATGTGGTGCAGAGATCTAACTGTACCTCTCTGTGAACAGTTGTCATTCCCAGGATCCATGATATCAAAAGCAGTGTCTGTGTAAATTTTCAATCTGCATTGGTTCAACTGGATTATCTCAGGAGTGGACTTAGGTTTTACACTGAAATGAGAGTAGATCTGGGTACTTTCACATCACCTGTCATGTCTCAGTATCGGTGTAGGCAGCACATTTGTCAGAAGCCATCCAAATTCAGCCAGAGTATGCAGGAGAGGGCCGTAGTCAGTTTTGATCTCACAGCCCTGCACGGATAAGCACAAAAGCTCACAGTCTGATGGCAAAGACAAGCAGCGATGCAAGTAATAAGCATAAAAGAGTTCATTCTTCATCAAGTACAGTTTTGTTTTGTTTTGTTTTGTTTTTTTTTTTACCAGTCCTGGGCCTTGGACTCAGGGCCTGAGCACTGTCCCTGGCTTCCTTTTGCTCAAGGCTAGCACTCTGCCACTTGAGCCACAGCGCCACTTCTGGCCATTTTCTATATATGTGGTGCTGGGGAATCAAACCCAGGGCTTCATGTATACTAGGCAAGCACTCTTGCCACTAGGCCATACTCCCAGCCCCTCAAGTACAGTTTTTAGGACTTCATTTTCTGCCTTTGCTGCCTTCTAACCATGGAACAAAATCCAGATCACTGAGAAAAGAGGAGTATTTGGGACTTTCTTTGTTTTGGGGCAGTGGATGTAAAATGGTCAGTTGTGGGAGCATTTCAATGAAGTTAACAGAGCAGACCTTTGAAAACACTGGCGGTAGGGTCGTAAAGTGAAGACAAGATTAAGGGATGTGGCCTGGCACCATGGCTCACACCTGTAATCCCAGCAATTCAGGAAGTGGAGATTGGGACAATCTAAGTTCTAAGCAAGCCCAGTTATTGAGACCTCATCTGGACAAAAAAGCTGGATGTTAGCCAAGTGCAGGTTGCTCATGCCTTTATCCTAGATACTCAGGAGGCTGAGGTCTGAGGGTCCTGATTCAAAGCCAGCCTGGGCAGGAAAGTCCATGAGACTTGATTGAATCTGGGCACTATCCTTGAGCTTCTTTTTGCTCAAGGCTAGCACTTTACCATTTGAGCCACAGCACAGCTTCTGGCTTTTTCTGTTTACATGGTACTGAGGAATGGAACCCAGGGCTTCATGTATGGTAGGCAAATACTCTCCCACCAAGCCACATTCCCAGTCCCATGAGACTCTCATCTCCAATTATCCACCAGAAAACTGGAAGTGGTGCTGTGGCTAAAAGTGGTGAAGCATTAGCCTGGAGCAAAACAAGTTCAGGGACAATACCCAGGCCCTGAGCTCAAGCCCCAGGGCTGACCAGAAAACAAAAACAAAAACTGTGTTGATGTGCTATATTATCATCCTAACTATAGGGTAGGTGTCTGGGTACAGGCCAGCCTAGGCCCAAAATTATTGTGAGGGCTTGCATGAAAACATGGTTGGGGCATGGCTCAAATGGTAGAGTGATACCTAGCAAGTGTGAAACCTTAATTTCAAATCCTAGACCCCTCCTTCCCCTCCCCCGTTCAAAAAGAAACAAAACAAAACAAAACATAAAAACCAGAGTTGGGGACAGGGAGTACAGAGAGTTCTCTTGACTCACTTGAAGTTTGTTTTCACTTGGAGATCCTCTCCTATCCCCTCTCTGACTTCCCCACTCAGTTCCCAGTTTGAAAAGGAGCTGTGTCTCTCTAGTCTGTGTCAGACCAGACAGCTGACATCTGAATCCACAGTGCACAGCAGCAGCAGCAGCAATACCATCTCTGATTATGAGGGACACGGCTATATGTGCACATTTGGCCTGGCCAGAATATTTCTTTTGGAGTCTTTTCTTTGGAATTCAATTTATAAGATTTAAAAGAAGTCACTCATGATGGTTGCCAGGAAATAAAATATGAATTGAATGACTGAATTTGCCTCCCTTCCTTCCTTTCTTTCCTTCTGTCTTTCCTCCCTCCTTCCCTCCCCCGGTCCCACCCTGCCTTCCCTCTTTCCTTCCTTTCTCTGTCTCTCTCCCTTCCTCCCTTTGTCCCTCCCTTTCTTACTTCCTTTCTCTCTTTCTACTTTTAATCAGTTTTCATGACACTTTGTAGAGAGACGCTTAGTGCCAGAGGACTTTGTTTAGGGCCAGAATTCTAATTTGGGGGGAACCTATTGCTATCCAGGTACAGACAATTCTTCTGCTATCTTATGATGGTCAGTGGGCAAAGCATATTCCCTTTAACACTGGGTGAAGTCCAGGAAAGAAGTTTGCTCGCGAGTTTGTGATGAGATTCCAAAGACTGGAAAAATCTACGTTTAAAGATATTGCATGTGCCAGGCAATGAAGATTCATGTGGAAAATGGAACATAAAAGTAACTGTAGCTCACCTCAATGACGGTCCATTGTTCTACTACAATAGCATCATTCCCTTTCCTGTTAGAACCTGGAACTCCAGAACCTTCCTCTTCATAGATAAAAAATCCTTCCAAAGATTTAGGCAAATGGTCCCCTAAAAGGATACGATAAAAAAGAATTGTAAATACTATACGTTTCTAAAAATCATTTGAATCCTTAAAATGACCTTATAGAATATGGAAAACAAATCAGTTGAAAATGTTGGTCCTGAGGGATTGTGATAAAGCTCAGTGGTAGAGCACTGGCTTAGCATGCATGAGGCCCCTGTCCAATGCCCATAACACAAAACAAAATATTGGTTTTGCCTGAGTTAAAAAATTTCTGTGCAGGAATTTATTTTCTTTTACTCACCTGAAAGTAAAGACAGTTTTATATATCATTGAATTGACAAACTATATACATAAAACTGCAATAGCAGAAATAAGATGAAGTAATAAGATACAGTAAGAAGCAAATGGAAAAATCAACCTAAAAGCACATGAAATGTTCTTCAGGGCTGGGAATGTGGCTTAGTGGTAGAGTGCTAGCCTTGAGCAAAAGAAGCTCAGGGATAGCGCCCAGGCCCCGAGTTCAAGCCCCAGTACTGGCAAAAAAAGAAAAAAGAAAAGAGAAAGAAATGTTCTTCACTGTGAATTCATTTTGTTTTTGGATATGTATTGTATATGCACATTAATTATACCATTAAAAGAAGTAACATAAAATGTGAATCCTTGGAATTATAGGGATGAGTTTAAAATGAGTATGAGGTAAAATCTTTAAAGAATATAAACAGAACAATTCTTTACCTCAGAGATACATTAATACCTTCCCCCTCCCCCGCAAAATCCCCCTCAAGCCCACCAAAATGAACAGTGACAGGAAGACCCTAAGTAAAAGTCATTGTCAAAAGAATTCCTGCTGGGAAGGAAGTGTTCCTGGAGGCCCTCTCTGATATTTCCATTCATAACTGACAATACCCATCGTGTCTAAAGAAGCCCATGGAAATTCCTTTGTTTCCTACTTTGCAAAAGAAACATTCTTTTCCCATGTACATGGGTATTTAAACATGATTTAAGAAATTGTTGTTAGGGGCTGGGAATGTGGTATAGTGGTAGAGTGCTTGCCTAGCATGTATGAAGCCCTGGGTTCGATTCCTCAGTACCACATAAACACAAAAAGCCAGAAATGTTGCTGTGGCTCAAGTTGTAGAGTGCTAGCCTTGAGCAAAAAGAAGCCAGGGACAGTGCTCAGGCCCTGAGTTCAAGCCCCAGGACTGGCAAAAACAAAACAAAACAAAATTCCCAATATATAATTTGTGTGTGTGTGTGTGTGTGTGTGTGTGTGTGTGTGTGTGTGTGTGTGTGTGTGTGTGTGTTTGGCAGAACTCAGAGCCTGAGCACTGTCCCTGGCTTCTTTTTGCTTAGGTTAGCACTCTACCACTTGGGCCACAGTGCAACTTCTGGCTTTTTCCTTATGTGGTACTGAGGAATTGAACCCAGGTATTCATACACGCTAGCCAAGCAGTCTACCACTAAGCCACACTCCCAGTCTCCAATGATATTTTAAATGTTAAAACATGATAAAGGCAAAACAACCTCCTCCTCCTCCTCCTCCTCCCCCTCTCCTCCCCCTTCCCTCCTCCTCCTCCTCCCCCTCCTCCCTGTCCTCCTCCCCCTCCTCTTCGTCCCCCTCCCCCTCCCCCTCCTCCTCCTCCTCTTTCCTCCTCTTCCTCCTCACCCTCCTCTCTTCCTTTTCACATCACTCATGTTTAGGGCAGAATGCCACAAAGAATTTACAGTTTTCAGTGTGTTCCTAAGCACACCAGCCAGAACTGGTTTTCTGCTTATACTCTATGTTCCATTTCTTTACATGTTCTTATCCAGTCTCATGCCAAAGTCGCCAGTAGAATCAAATCTGATTGCTTTTAAAATTGTGTATATTCCAAGACATTTCTTAGGCTATGTACTGCAATGATTAGTTAATTAAAATTTGCCTGTTTCCTTTGGGATTCTATACTGTGAAAACCTCAGGCTTTATTTTCTTGATGTCGATATTGCAGTGCACTAGTACTTTTTATTTTTATTTTTTTTTTGCCAGTCCTAGGGCTTGAACTCAGGGCCTGGGCATTGTCTTTGAGCTCTTTTTGCTCAAGGCTAGCACTCTATCACTTGAGCCACAGCGCTACTTCCAGCTTTTTCTGTTTATGTGGTACTGAGGAATCGAACCCAGGGCTTCACGCATGCTAGGCAAGCACTCTATCACTAAGCTCCATTCCCAGACTTTATCTTTGAGTAGTTATACAAGGGAGTTGCCATTCACCAAAGCAGTTTTTGAATACAATGCTTCTTGATCAATGTCACCTCTCTCAACATTCTCACCCATCCCTCCCAACCCCACCTTCCCTCAATTTTCTTATTTTTTAGGTTATGTATTAATTTTTTTGCCATTTAGCAAAGCAGTTTATGACTCTTCCTAAACTTTTAAAGTATAAAACAAAGTGTAACCAATTCATTCAATATGATACCACCCAGGAATTAAAGAAAATGAGAAAGAGGCTCACCATTATGCAATAATGTGGATGAATTTCAGAGCTAATTTGTTGAACAAAAGAAGTCAGTTACAGAAGAGTACATTGTAGAATTCAACTTGTAGTTGAACTCTAGTCTTAAGCACAGGCAGAACTTATCCAGCGAAGGGACATCCAGGAGAGATACAGACTGCAAATGGTCAGGGAGACCTTTACTATGTATATGTTGTACATATACAAACAAAACAATCTCTCATTTTTGCTTTAGAATTTCTTAGGGCCCCTCACAGGCTCTTCCAGGATCCATACTAGACTCCAGAGTCACCAAGTCTGAGAATTCCAAAGGAGAGAATTCCTTATGTCTTTTTTTTTTTTTTTCCTTATGTCTCTTGAGACATTCTCCTAACAGAATGGGCAGCAGGAAGGGTCAAGGTCTTGTGAGAAAGGGTAATCGGGTTGCTCAGCTCAGGCTGGAAGGATTCCTGGGAGATGTTTGACTCAACTGGATGTTAAATATCCCAGGCAACAGAGTGAAGTGGTAATTCAGAAAAATAACCTATTTAACACCAGTTCACATTTCATAACCCAGAGTTTCCCAACCAATGTGCCTTGGTCCACAGGTGTGCTGAAACCAGGTTGTAGGTATGCCAAGACACAGGGCGCCCCCTCCTGCCCAGAACAGAGTCACCACTAGGTGCTCTACAAATGCTATGAAAAAGTCACAAGGCCTACCTAGCCTGACTCATTGCTTCCCAAGTGGTTTTTTTTTTTTTTTAATTTAAGCCCAGTACTACCAAACTAGTATCAAAGTGTACTTCAGTTTCTGAAGGGTAATCTCAAGGTAGAGACTGGGTGGTTTTCTTTAAAGTCTAATGTCTGTCTTGATCCATTCTTTTCAAATATATTTGGGAGACTGTCTGGGAGACTGAATCAGGAAGATCACAAGTTTGAGGCCAGTTTAGGCAATTTATGAAGCTAAGTTTAAAAAAAGTCTCAATACATTAAAAAAAAGAAAGGAAGGAGGGAAGAAAGGAAGAGAAGAAGGGAGGGAAGGAGGGAGGGAGGGAGGAAGGAAGGAAGAAAAGGGTCTGGAAAAGTGATTGTTCATTACCAGCAACATCTTGATCCAATCTCTAGTACTATAAAATAGAAACAAAACTTAAAACTAAAAATATTCATCTGATCTAAACTTAAACTGTTCTGCTCCCTCCCTTTCTCCCCTCCATCCTAAAGCACACTGACATTCTGGGAAGAGGTTTATCCTGTGAAGTGTGGCTTTATAGTCCTTGGCACAAGGCTGAATATACTGAAGATACCTGAACTCTGGTTAAAATGCTCAAGCTTGAAGGATTCCTGGGGAGTGTTTTACTCATCTGAACGTGTGTGTGT
Source organism: Perognathus longimembris pacificus (assembly GCF_023159225.1). NCBI lineage: Eukaryota > Metazoa > Chordata > Mammalia > Rodentia > Heteromyidae > Perognathus > Perognathus longimembris. The sequence goes on along the minus strand of NC_063164.1, from coordinate 32,147,202 downwards.
GTGTGTGTGTGTGTGTGCACATGTGCACACCAGTACTGGGGCTTGAACTCAGGGCTTGTACTCTGTCCCTTAGATTTTTCACTCAAGGCTGGTGCTCTACCATTTGAGCCACAGTTCTGCTTTTTGCTGGTTATTTGGAGATAAGAGTCCTGTGGATTTTCCTGTTTGGGCTGGCTTTGAACCTCAGTTCTCAGATCTTAACTTCCCAAGTTGCTAGGCTCACAGGCGTGAGTCACTGGCACTCAGCTTGGACATGCCATCTTTGCACATTAACTTTGCCTAGGTACAACCTGGACATCCCTGTAAATGTGAGGAACAGTAATATCTCACGTTAGCATTTTTGGTCCATATGTTATTTTTGCTATTAAACTGACCTGTGGGTGGACCCAGGACATCTCTGATGTGGAAGGCAGGCAGGTACAAAGTTGCACTCTTCCTGTCTTTCATGCACAGTCTATCTGGGAATGAACCTCAGCCCATCTTCTCTCCATGTCCATCACCATCTCTCTCAGGACAGGGGAGCCATCTCCTACCAGCCCCCCACAACCACTCTTGCCCTCTGAAATCCATTTCCAAAAGTGATACCAATGATGTGCTTTAAAAATGCAAATCAACCCTGGTGCTGGTGGTTCCCGATTGTAATCCTAGCTATTCAGGAGACTGAGATCTGAGGATTGCAGCTTTAAAACCAACCCAGGCAGGAAAGACTTTGCGACTGGTTAAGCTTCAATTAACCAGTAGAAAGCCAGAAGTGGAAGTGTGGCTCAAAGCGTGGAGCACCACTTGAGTGGAAAAGCTAAGCAAGAATGTGAGGCCCTGAGTTCTAGCCTCACTGCCAGCATCAAAACTAACGAACTAAAGAAATAAATGTGAATTGCAGCACAGCTCCTTGGCATGATGATGGAGAACACACATGTCACTGGGGTGGCAGCACCACTTTGTAGTTACTCACATGTTATTTAATACCTGTAGGCCTCAATTTCCTCTTATGTAAAAGGAGGATAATCGCATTATGGTCATAAGCCACCAAACAAGGCCATGACACTTTTCTTAATTTTGGAATGACATAGATACATTTGGACATCTTCATGTTGCCCTGAAGCCACATGCTAACAATTCCCTGACAGTAGCAAAGATATAAACCATGTGCCAAACATGTTTATCTGGGTGATGAAGACAGACATGATTCAATGTCATTACTCTCCCACACCTCACTGAGATGATCTGAAATGAGTATCAAGGGAAGAAACCTGAAAATAATAAATAAACAATCAAAACTTAGCCCTACAATGTGGCAGACTAAGGTAGGGAGGGACTGTTTTGACGTTGACAGCGGTTTGTCAGTCTGTAGGTGAAGTATAGGAACCTCAATGTATGTGCATGTGTGCGTGCATGTGTTTGTGTTTGTGTGTGTGCGTGTGTGTGTGTGTGTGTGTGTGTGTGTTTCAGGAGCTTTTCAAAACAGAAAAGTCAGCTAGGCACCAATGGCTCATGTCTGTAATCCTAGGTACTCAGGAGGCTGAGATCTGAGGATCACGGTTCAAAGCCAGCCCAGTAGGAAAGTCCATGAGACTCTTATCTCCAACTAGCCACCAAAAAGCCAGAAGTGGAGGTGTGGCTCAAGTGGTAGTATGCTAGTCTTGAACAAAACAGTTCAGGGACAGTGCACAGGCCTTGAGTTCAAGCCTAGTACTGAAAAGAAAATCAACAACAAAAATCCAGAAAAGACTACTGAGTGAGTAGGAGAGGTTCACAGATCTTCTAACTTGTACTTCAGGACCTCGATGAAGTACATCCTTAAAAAAAAAAAGTACATGGGCTAGGAATATGGCTTAGTGGTAGAGTGCTTGCCTTGCATGCATGAAGCCCTGGGCTTGATTCCTCAGCACCACATAAACAGAAAAATCCAGAAGTGGTGCTATGGCTCAAGTGGTAGAGTGCTAACTCCAGGACTGGTAGAGAAAAACAAAACAACAGAAAAAAAGAAGTCTCTCTCTCTCTTTCTCTTTCTTTCTCTCTCTCTCACCCTCCCCCCACCCCGGCCCGCTTCTTGGAGGAAAGTATTTTATTCATTGTGATTTGTGACATCATATAGTTAAATTTCTGAATAATGTCAAGTCAGATTTTATACTTTCAAACTCTTGGTCATATTTGGGATGAGGACAGAAGCAAGACAGAACAAAATATACATTGTTTCCTCATGTGTTTTAGATGTCAAGCATCAAACATAGGGAAACAAAGTGACCAATTCAGCCCTGCTTCCTCCAACTGGCTTCTCTCAGCCACACAGACATTGCTCACTATTTCCTTGCATTCTTCCGGGGAAGTCCCAATAACACACCCAGTGGCAGGACCCCACAGACTGAGGCGGCCCAGTAGGGGCTTGGCACGGTTGGTCAGCAGTGTTAAATGTCTAATGAGGCATTCCAGGGAGGAGGAGAGAGGAAAGCCTCTCCAGGGCTTTCTCAGTAGTTCTAAAGCTGGAGGAACAAAAGCCTCACAGTGTCTTTGGCTGGTAACTGCTGTGGCTCATTTTATTTTCATCAGGCATGGCGGAAGGCAGGGATGCCTGAGAGATGGTGAAAAGATGCATCTCCTTAGGCAGTTCATCACAGAAGAAAAATGGAAATGGATCCAAGTTTAACTTTTTGGGGGGAGTAGGGAGGAGAGGAGAGGAGAGAGAGAAAGGAGGGTGGGGATGGAGAGAGAGCGAGTGAGCGAGCGAGAGAGAGAGAGAGAGAGAGAACTAATATCCAAATAGATGGTATTTAAAAGTACTAAGCTGCAGTGGTAGGAAACAAAACTAACAGCAGAAATAAATAAATCCCGAGTCTAGATACTGTGGGATTCCTCCTTTTCTGCTTCTTCTTCTTCCTCCTCCTCCTTCCCTTTCTTCTTCTTTTCTCTCTTTCTCCTCCTCCTCTTTCTGGCTCACTCCCTCCTTCCTTTCCTCCTTCCCTTTTTTCCCCCTACTATTTCTTATTTCTTTCTTTGCTCAAGGTAAGCACTCTACCACTTGAGCCACAGCACCATTTCTGGCTTTTTCTGTGTATGTGGTACTGAGGAATAGAGCCCAGGGCTTCATATATGCTAGGTAAGCACTCTGCCACTACATCACATTCCTAGTCAAGTCCAAATTCTTTAGATATAAATATATCATTAACATGAAACATACCTTTGGATGCTTCCCAGCATACAAAAGAATCAATGAGAGACAAGCCTTGTTTATAATAAAAGGTAGTTAATTCTAGCCAATCAGCATCAAGTGTACTGATGATGGCTCCTTTTCTTGTCATTTTCATTGACAGGATGCCTTCTTGATAGGTCCAGCAGGTGGAATCATCATCAAAAACATTGAAGACTGTATACAACTTGTTATCTGGAGAGAGGCATTCAGAAGGAGGAAAAGGGGATCATTATAATTTCATTACTCAAAGGCAGATACATTACTATTTCACCCATGACCCCAGCCCTTTTTGCTTTAGTTATTTTGAAATGGGGTTTCATGTTTATGTCCACACTGCTATGAACTGTTTCGTGCCTATTTTGCTTCCTGAAGATCTGGGAAGACATGCATATTCCATCATACACAGTCTGCCTATCCTATTAGTTGAGATGGGATCTCAAGAACTTTAAGTATTTGGATTCACAGATTTCACTAGATACTCTAACAGGTCTTTTATATACTCCCATGATCCTCTTCATTATTCAACAGGGACTATAACAGAACTGTTATTAGGGAGAATGTAATTAAGGAGTATATTGAATTTAGGACTTAAAAGACTAGAAGTATGGCCTAGTGGCAAGAGTGCTTGCCTCCTATACTTGAAGCCCTGAGTTCGATTCCCCAGCACCACATATACAGAAAATGGCCAGAAGTGGCGCTGTGGCTCAAGTGGCAGAGTGCTAGCCTTGAGCAAAAAGAAGCCAGGGACAGTGCTCAAGCCCTGAGTCCAAGGCCCAGAACTGGCAAAAAAAAAAAAAAAAAAAAAAAAGACTAGAAGTAGACACTTGCTTTGATGCAACTCAGGGTGGGAACCAGCATGGAGTTTAAAGGCAGATATGGGTAGAAAATAGGGAATAGCTCTTTGATTTCCACTCTAGTGACTGTTGCTCACTATTACTTTTTATGATTTTCATATCACAGGAAAAGCAAGGTGGTTGTTAGTTAAGGAACTGGTGAGACAGGGGAGTGTGATGGTAGGTGTGGTCCAGTTGGAAATATTGATTCTTCAGTAGATTGTATTCATAGGGTCAGGTGGACCACTGTCTTGTACAGGATGTTGGAGCAAAGGCTTAGTTAATAGCCGTTAGATTTCTAGAGTTTATTTTCTGTTAGGCACTGGGTACTTTGTGTTGTTGTTTTGTTTTTGCCAGCCCTGGGGCTTGAACTCAGGGCCTGAGCACTGTCCCTGGCTTCTTTTTTGCTTTTGTATAAAGAAAAGGAGGCATCATTGGACTCCAGCTGGACTCTGTGCTGTTAAAACTATATGGCGTCTTTGATTTTCTTTGGGAGTGCTTTTCACAAAGCATGTCTATAAAGGTATCAGAAACCCTTGAACAGTCAACAAATAATTTCAGTTTCATGGGAAAACTTGCAAGTTAGCAAAGAAGAACAAAACTATATTTTAAAGTTATTTTAGGTTGAAGGCACTATTGTTATAGTAATTGTTTCATCATGTTGTACCATTTTCATATTCTAGTTGATGATGAATGAAAAACCAATTAATTTCAGAGGTGAAAACCAACCACAAAATGGACAAGGCCCAAGCTAGAATTCGCCCACACTGTTTACAAGGACATAAATAAATTACAACAGTTTTCTTTGTCATCAATTCAGCTCTCTTTGGCAAATGCACAACCCTCCATTTAGGAAGGGAGTTTCAGAAACTGATCTTCAACACAAAGTTACAGGACCTGGTAGAGGGACCTAGTGTCTGAAACACTGCTCTGTAATATTTCAGATATAAGAATAAAAAAAAAACCCACAAGTTGATGTTAGTTCACTTTGTCCTTATCATCTTTAGAGATTTACTTGGCCTCAAATTTCCTTTCAAAAACTTCCAGAAAATGAATTTGGCTAAACTTAATCTAAGAATGTATTCACTTTCTTTCTTGTCTATTACCTTCTCCAGTTTTGGGTTTAGGGGAGCTGGGGCTGCCATTTTGTTCGATTTGATACTGTAGGCTTTCGTGGTGAGGTTCTTCCTCAATTTTGCTTTTAGATGAATGCCGGCTTAAGTTTCCTTCATTCCAGCTTCTGCAGTTTTCATCTGAACTGTGTTTCACACGCAGCACTGGTTCTATGTCTCCATCATGGCTGGTCCCATTACAGTATTTAGATGGCGGAGCATGCTGGGATATGAATCCAACAAATCTCATTCCTCTTTTAGCAGCAACATTAATCTGAGGTTTACAAAGAGTGGCAGAACAGAATGTTCACTCTATTTAGGAAGATGAATTTATCAGTTAAACATTAGCTTTGTTGAGGAAACCATTAGAAGAGAATAAATTGACCAGTAACTAAGGTGACATCCATAAACTAATCACCTCAAAAATAACACTGGTCTTTAAGAGTATGTCTCAATGTCATTCTGTCTTGTCAGAAATATACTTCAGAAATTATAAAAACAGCAATCTTTTTTCCTAGAAAGCTACATTTGGGAAGAATTCAGAATTTTATACATGATCTTTCCAGTTGGAACAAAGTTAAGAACTATTATAGAACTCCTCCAAAATAACACTAACAAATACATCTTTATAATTAGGGGAGACATTAATTTAAAAGCAAAAACACAGGGGTTGGAGGCATAGTTCAGGTGGTAGGGCACCTGCCAATGAGCATAAAGCATCAATAGTGATTTGGGAGTCCCAGTCTCAGTTGAAAAAAAAAAAAAAGCAAAAATACAAAGACAAAAAAACCCAAAAACCACCCTAAAAACACATAAAATATAAGCTTAATTCAGAGCACAGCTCCAATGAAACTTTCTCATCTTCATATGTTACAACTTAATATTGATGTCTTTTATCTGGTCTAAGATACATATAAGAAAATCATTCCTGTTAATGAAAAAGCATAGAAATTGTGGAACAGATGATGTAATGCCAGTGAAATGATTTAAGATATTAAGAGTGTTTTTTTTTCTTTCCCTCTCTCCCTCTCCCCCTTGCTCCCTTCTTCCTTCTCTTGGAGATCAGAGTCTCAAGGATATTTCTGCCCCACTGGCATTGAACTATAACCCTCAGATCTCAGCCTCCTGAGTTACTAGGATTACAGGCACGAGCCACTAGCTCCTGGGCCTCTCATTTTTGGAGTTTGAACTCAGTTCTCAGAACTTGCTAGGCAGATGCTCTATCACTTGAAGCACATTCTCTTAAAGTGATTATTTTCATATTCAGAACTTTTGGGACTGACATATTTGTAAGATTTAGGTTTGTTTGAATGTAGACTGTAAATATATTTTCCTCTCTGCTTCTCCTTCATTTAAAAATTCTATTTAGGGGGGCTGGGAATGTGGTTTAGCGGTAGAATGATTGTTTGCCTAGCATGCATGAAGCCCTGGGTTCGATTCTCAGCAACACAGAAAAAACTGGAAGTGGAGCTGTGGATCAAGAGGCAGAGTGCTAGCCTTGAGAAAAAAGAAGCCAGGAACAGTGCTCAGGCCCTGAATTCAAGCCCCAGGACTGTCAATAGAAATAAATAAAATTTCTATTTATGTCTAATTCTTTTTTTTGTGTGTTTGGTTGGTGGTTCTTTTTAGGGCAGGAATTGTATCTTATTTATCTTTGTATTGTAGTACTTCAAATTACAGGTGATCTGTAAGTATTTGTTAAATAAGTTAAATTGAAGAAGTAGAAATGTTTTCTGTATGGTCACTCTCAAATACTTCAAGTATTTTCTTTTTTCTTTTTTCAGTAAGTCATAGGTTTGAACTCATGGCCTGGGTGATGTCCTTGAAGCTCCTTTGCTTAAGGCTACTGTATCACCACTTCTAGTTTTCTGGTGGTTAAATGGAGATAAGAGTCTCATGAGTCTCTTTGCTGCTAGGGCTGGCTTTGAACTGTGATCCTCAGATCGCAGCCTCCTGAATAGCTAGGATTACAGGCATGAACCACAAGTGCCCGGCTTAATTAAGTATTTTAAATGTTACCTGGGATAGTAAGAAAGAGTTTTGATGGAGGTTGTAAATGGAATCATCTATAATTAGAATGAAAAAAAAAAAAAGCCAGGAAGAGCTGAAGAAAAATCAAGAGCATCGCCCAGCCAGATACCAGTGGCTCACATCTGTAATCCTAACTACTCAGGAGGTTCATATTTGATGATCCTAGCTCAAAGCCAGCAAGGGGAGACAAATCTGTGAGACTCTTATGTCCAATTAACCAGTAAAGGCTGGAAGTGGAGGCGTGGCTCAAGTGATAGAGCAGCCTTGAATGATAAAGCCAAGCAAGGACACGAAGGCCTGAATTCAAGCACCAGTCCTGACACTAAGAAAACACACACACACACACACACACACACACACACACACACACCTTAAAAAACAACAACAATACAAAAACAACCCTCTTTAAACAAGGCCGCCATTCAAAAATATCTGGCATTCATCTATTGTTCTTATTCACACCAGGGTATGGTTCAAAGATTTTATGTGCTGTTTCCTGAAGTTTTTCTCTCCATAAGATAACCCCATCCCTCTAATTGCTGAAATAACAATTCTTTCCTGTTGAGGCAGATCTTTAACTGTATCCAGGAAGCAAATACAAAATAAAGTCTGAGGGTGATTTAGTTAGGCTAAATTAGTAGCTACATTTTTGTTTGCAAAAGAAGATGTCTGGAGTGGATTTATTCCCAGAAAAACATTTCCCAGGATAGTAGTAGTAAACAGTATGTGTATTTTGTTTATACAAATCTAGTTTCAAAGACCCTTTCTAAAGATGCTTATTGAATGCTGACTTCAAAATTAAATATTATTAATTGCTTGTACTGGCTGTATAAAAACTACAGATAATTATACACACATGGTTCTTTTTTTTTTTGCCAGTCCTGGGCCTTGGACTCAGGGCCTGAGCACTGTCCCTGGCTTCTCTTTGCTCAAGGCTAGCACTCTGCCACTTGAGTCACAGCGCCACTTCTGGCCATTTTCTATATATGTGATGCTGGGGAATCGAACCCAGAGCTTCAAGTATACGAGGCAAGCACTCTTGCCACTAGGCCATATCCCCAGCCCCACACATGGTTCTTTAAAGCTTGAAAGCAACAACAGAGTAAGTGAATAAATCTCACAATTTTTTCATTTTTTTTCTCTTTTTGTTTTAAGACAGGGTCTTATTTTTAGTCTAGGCTGTCCTTGAACTAGAGCTCCTTCTCCTGCCTCAGTCTCCTTAGAGCTGGAATTACAGATGGGATTACCATATCTGGCTTATTTCACAGGGGTGTGTGTGTGTGTGTGTGTGTGTGTGTGTGTGTGTGTGTGTGTAATAGGACCTTGAGTTCTTGCTTGGCTTTTTTGTTCAAGGCTAGCATTCTATCACTTGAGCCACACCTTCACTCCAGACTTTGGTTTTACGCTGGTTAATTAGAGAGAAGAGTCTCCAGGACATTTCTGCACAGGCTGGCTTCAAACCTTGATCCTCAGATCTCAGACTCTTGCGTAGCTAGGATTACAGACATGAGTCATCAGTGCTTATAATAGTTTTTCTTTGTTTTAGCATGTGTGTGTACGTGTGTGTATGTGCATGTTTGTGTGTGGGGGGGTTGGTACTGAAGCTTGAATCAGGGCATGGGAAATGTCTCTTAGTTTTCTTCTTCAAGACTGATCCCCTACCACTTGAGTCATGGTCACACTTTCAACAGTTTTACCTTAAAGGAATTGCCTTAAGTTTTTGGCTGTACGCTAAAGACTTAGGTCAATGCAACTAATAAATAAAAAGCCTTCATTATTAAAATTCTACCAACTTGAGAATCTTTATAAATATGCATTTTCTAGCTTTAATCAATCTATATCTAGATATATCTAGTGTTCTACTTGTCATTTAAGTTTCAGTTAACTTACATTGTACAGTTTTTTCTACCTTATTCATTTAAACATTTTAAATGTGCTGGGGTTTGTACTTGGTCTCGCACTTGCTAAACAGACACTCTTCATGCTGAGCCAGACCCCCGGCCCTGATTTTTGTTTGTTATTTTTGAGATAGGGTCTCAAATTTGGGGTTAAACTTTTATTTATATTTCAAACGTTGTTAGGTTGATGTCAGGCTATTATTATGTCAACCTTATTATTTGTTTCCTTTTGGATCTGTTGTCTATGGACTCTGCCTGTCCATTTAAGATAGGATATCTGGCTGGGCACTGGTGGCTCACGTCTGCAATCCTAATTACTCAGGAAGTGGAGATCTGAGGATTTCTGTTCAAGGCCAACCAGGGCGGGAAAGTCCATGACACTCTCCAATTAACCACTGGCTGGGCACTGGGGGCTCACGTCTGCAATCCTAATTACTCAGGAGGTTGAGATCTGAGGATTTCTGTTCAAAGCCAGCCAGGGCGGGAAAGTCCATTGAGATTCTCCAATTAACCACCAGAAAGCCAGAAGTGGAGCTGTGGCTCAAGTAGTAGTGCTAGCCTTGAACAAAAAAGCTCAGAGACAGAGCCCAGGACAGATAGACACACATACAGACAGGATATCACTTTCATGTATTTACATTCATTTCCTATATATTTTGAAAATGGAGCTTCCATAAGTCACCTTTATTGCAGATTTCCCTCCAAACAAAAAAAAAATTGTGTGTGTGTCAGTATGGGGTTTGTACTCAGGGCCTGGTACTTACTAAGGCACTTTACGACTTAAGCCATACCCCTAGCCCTTTTTGCTCTAGCCATTTTGCTATGGGTCTCACATTTTGCTGTGGCTGATCTAGATTATGATCCTCCTATTTATGCTTCCTTTGTATCTGGGATGATAGGTATGAACTACAATAGCTATTGGTTGAGATGGGATCTCATTAACTGTTTTCCCATGCTGACCTAGAGCCTCAATCCTTTTGACTGTTGAGATATAGACAGGAGCCACCTCACCTTGTCCTATTTATGATGATGATGATGATGATTATTATTATTATTAACATTATTATTATTATTATTAGTAGTAGTAGTAATAGTCCTGGGCTTAAACTCAGGGCCTCCTGTTTGTTTGGCAGGCACTTTACCACTTGATCCATGCCCCCAGTCCTTCCATGTGACTATTTTTTTTCTGATATATCTTCTCTGTTTCATTGTCCCTCATTTTATGTTTTAAACTCTGTATAATTTGGTACAAGTCCTGCCTGAATTCTGGTATACTATCATATATTGTTCTTTCTCTCTCTCTCCCTCCCTCCCTCCCTCTCTCTCTCTCTCTTTTGTGCCAGTATTGAGATTTAAACTCAAGGTTTGCCATCTTGTTTTTTTTTTTTTTTTCTAGTTAAGGCTGGCAACCTACTACTTGAGCCACAACTCCACTTCTGGCTTTCTGGTGATTAATTGAAGATCAAAGTTTCATGGACTGAGACTGGCACTTCTTGGCAGTCTACTAGGCACTACAACTCCACTCCTGGCTTTTTTTCTCATTAATTAATTATTTTTTCTGACTTTTTCTGATTAATTGAAGATCAGAGTATCATAGACTGAGCCGGAGCTGGCTTTGAACCACGATTCTATGATTTCAGCCTCTTGAATAGCTAGGATTACAGGCATGCATCAGAGGTATACCCCTATTCTTTTCCTTTGTTTCTTTTTTTTTTTTTTTGCCAGTCCTGGGCCTTGGACTCAGGGCCTGAGCACTGTCCCTGGCTTCTTTTTGCTCAAGGCTAGCACTCTGCCACTTGAGCCACAGCGCCACTTCTGGCCATTTTCTGTATATGTGGTGCTGGGGAATCGAACCCAGGGCCTCATGTATATGAGGCAGGCACTCTTGCCACTAGGCCATATCCCCAGCCCCCTTTGTTTCTTTTTTTTGCTTAATTTTTTAAATCATTATGATAAAGGCGATATACAGAGGGGTTACAGTTACATAAGCCAGGTAATGTGTATATTTCTTTTTGGACAATGGCACCCATTCTCTCAGTTTTTCCTTCCTGTCCTCACCCACAAGGTACATAGTTCATTTTTAACATAGTGTCCAGTGAAGCCCTACTCTTTTTAAAGTAAGAAAAGAAATGGATAAAGAAGAAATATCAAATGCTTCTCAAAATCCTATGGAAAAATGTATGTATATGTAGTACCTTTTCTATCAGTTCTTTTGCTATGTCGTTTGTTTGTGTGTCATAAGTTAGAGGACATTCTTCAATCACAAGTCTTGGGCGTCTTTGTCCACTGGGAGCTGCTGAGTGCTTTGGGCTGCAACAGAGAAAAGATATTCATGATTGGAGGTCACTGCTGAAGACCAGCCATCCCTTTATGTGACAGTGAGCAAGCAACCCACAAAGAAATTTAAGACAATTGGTATTTCAATACTACAGGCTATCTTCCCATATAAAAAAACCACACATAGGAACTTAATTTAAATGCCCCTGATTTAAACTTCTAGAAATTTCTAATTTAAAATGAAAGAAAAGCTTTATTTTTGTTGTTTTAATAAAAGTTATGAGAGGGGCTGGGAATATGGCCTAGTGGCAAGAGAGCTCGACTTGTATACATGAAGCCCTGGGTTCGAATCTCCAGCACCACATATCTAGAAAACGGCCAGAAGTGGCGCTGTGGCTCAAGTGGCAGAGTGCTAGCCTTGAGCAAAAAACAAAAAAGGAAGCCAGGGACAGTGCTCAGGCCCTGAGTCCAAGGCCCAGGACTGGCCAAAAAAAAAAAAAGTTATGAGAAATGCTTTTGATTGTGTGTGTGTGTGTGTGTGTGTGTGTGTGTGTGTGTGTGTGTGTGTGTGTGTGTGTCTGCACGAGTCAGTCTTCGGGCTTGAACTCAGGGCCTGGGCACTGTCCCTTAGCTTTTTAGCACAAGGATGGGGTTCTATCGCTTGAGCCACGGCTCTATTTCTGACGCTTTGCTGGTTAAGTAGAGATGAGTCCCACCAACTTTTCTGCCTGGGCTGTCTTTGAACCATGATTCTCAGATCTCAGCCTCCTGACTAGCTTGGATTACAGCCATGAGTCCAACTATTTTCATCCTTCATGGGAAGTATTTTATCATAAAAAAAGTCATTTGTACAGGGGTAAATGCACTGTATTAAATATGTAAGGTCTTATCTATGTGGGTTTGATTACAGAAACTAATAAAGTATTCTTTAAATAATGAACAACAACAACAACAAAATCATTGCCAGGCACCAGTGGCTTATATTTATAATCCTAGCTACTGGGGGCTGGGGATATGGCCTAGTGGCAAGAGTGCTTGCCTCGTATACATGAGGCCCTGGGTTCAATTCCCCAGCACCACATATACAGAAAATGGCCAGAAGTGGCGCTGTGGCTCAAGTGGCAGAGTGCTAGCCTTGAGCAAAAAGAAGCCAGGGACAGTGCTCAGGCCCTGAGTCCAAGCCCCAGGACTGGCCCCCCCGCCAAAATAAATAAATATAATCCTAGCTACTGAGGAGGCTGAGATCTGATCTGAGGATTTGAATGGTTTGAATCCATACCTGGCAGGAAAGTCTGTGAGACTCTTATATCCAATAAACTACCAAAAAAGCAGGAAGTAGAGCTGAGCTCAAGAATGTATAGCACTAGCCTTGAGCAAAAAAGCTCAAGGACAGTGCCCGGTACTGAAAAAAAGTCAAATTTGCAACTTTGACAAAAATGATTGCATAATTTAGAAAAAGCATTTTCAAACATATTTTAGACTGTTCGTGGCTCATACTTGTAATTCTCATTACTCCAGAGACTGAGATATGAAGATCACTGTTTGAAGCCAGCCCAAGTCCATGGCATGTCTATCTCTAATTAACCAGCAAAAAGCTGGAGGTGTAGATATGGCTCAAGAGGTATAGTCTCAGCCTTGAGCATAAAAACTCAGGCAGGAGTACAAGGCCCTGAGTTCAAACCATAGTACTGGCATAAAAAAATAAAGTAAAATAAAATAAAATCAAAGGGAAAAACTGGGAGAGTATGAGGGAAGGGGTGACATTGTTAAAAATGAAATGTACTCCTTTTTTTTTTTCGGTCAGTGGTGGGGCTTGAATCCAAAGCCTGGGTGCTGTCCTAGAGCTTTTTCACTCAAGGCTAGCACTCTACCACTGTGAGCCACAGAGCCACTTCTGGTTTTCTGGTGGTTAATTGGAAATAAGAGTCTCACAGACTTTCCTGTGATCCTCAGATCTCAGGCTTCTGAGTAGTTAGGATTAGAGACATGAACCACCAGCACCTGTTAGAATAACTATTTTCTTGCTGCACTATGCTTACCTTAATTTTAAGCGTGATAAAACCACCCTGTAAAGGTAACTTGCTGGAAGGTGTTTTCGGGGTCCCACAGGTTGTATGACCGGATGAATGGCCCCAACAATATATCCTTTAAGATAATAGTCTTCCACTTTTGTTGCTATATCCAAAATTGAATTGATCTTGATGACTTCTGGGTTTGATGAAGCTGAAATATAAAAGTGAAGAGACGTTTTCATTCTCATGATTGAATTCTGAATTATTTCTGGATACCTAACCAAACCTCAAATAAATTACGCTAATACATGTTGCATATTTTCTAAACTTATTTCAGAAAAAAAGCAAGGGTAATCTTAGATTCACTGTATAATTGTATCATGTCTTTTCTTTTTGTCTATTTTTCATGATGGAGATTGACCTGCTGCTAACTGCCTGAGCTCAGGAAGCTGGTTAGGAACACAGGAGGAAGGGTCAGAGGAAATGTCTCCTGTTATATTAATACCCACATGCAATGGAACAGAAATCCACCATCTGTGGGCACTCAGACCAATTTAAACTTTTTTTTTTTTTTTGCCAGTTCTGGGGCTTGGACTCAGGGCCTGAGCACTGTCCCTGGCTTCTTTTTGCTCAAGGCTAGCATTCTGCCACTTGAGTCCACAGCGCCACTTCTGGCCATTTTCTATTTATGTGTTGCTGGGGAATTGAACCCAGGGCTTCATGTATATGAGGCAAGCACTCTTGCCACTAGGCCATATTCCCAGCTCCAGACCAATTTAAACTAAAATAGAGCAGTAGACAAGAGTTATACAAATGAGATGAATCCATTTCCTCTCATTTTCATCCTCGTTTGGATTTAAACTAATATTCTACTTCTAATATATTTTCCTCATCATAGAAAAGCAAAGCAAATACTCCTGGGTTTTGAAGAGATAGCTACATGTCGTTAAACATCCCAGCCCTTCCGCGTTGTATGTCAATCATTCCTTGATTCATGTCACTTCACTCTTTTTAGAATCCAAACTATGGACCTTGCATTTGAGACAAAGGAACTGAAAAAGCATAAAACAAGATAGGACATGGGCAGGGGATATGGCCTAGTGGCGAGAGAGCTTGCCTCGTATACATGAGGCCCTGGGTTCGATTCCCCAGCACCACATATACAGAAAATGGCCAGAAGTGGCGCTGTGGCTCAAGTGGCAGAGTGCTAGCCTTGAGCAAAAAGGAAGCCAGGGACAGTGCTCAGGCCCTGAGTCCAAGGCCCAGGACTGGCCAAAAAAAAAAAAAGATAGGACAAGCTCCTATGATTGGGGAATAAAATGTCACTTGAACTTCTTTTTAAAAGGGTACTAATTCTGCAAAAACTTTAAAAAAATTAGTCTTTTAATGGATTGCACTGCATGCTACATAAAATGAGAGTGGTTTAGCATGATATAAAAGAACCTTCAGTTTGGCTTCTGCCTCACCCTTGTCAGCCTGTTGTCTTTCTTGTGCATGTTGCTTTGGCATGTCAGAGCTACAGGAAGTGTTGGAATGCTCCACTGTTAAATGACACTAGCCTTTATTTTCTTCCCAATTCAGCCTCAGATCCCCAATTCCTTCCTCTTTGCTACATGTTCTTCTACTAGACACTTCTTTTTCAGATGTCTGTCTTGGCTATTAGGCTGAAAATTCTTCAAGGGCAAGAAACCTATCTCAGTTATGTCTTTCTATTTTTCATATGTGCCTTGGTTCATAATGTTAACTTGGAAGTACTTACTTGTTAAGGCAACACACATGCAAAACTATTGCATAAAAGTAGAACTATTGCAACTCAAAAATTATTACACCTTCCAAACTATTAACTAGTGAATAAATGGGCAATAGAGCTAAAGCGAGACTTCTCAGAAAAAGAAGAATGGCAAATAGACACATGAGGAAATGCTCAACATCCCTGGCCATAAAGGAAACACAAATCAAAACAAGTTTGAGATTCTATCTCATCCCTGTTAGATTGGCCAACATCAAGAATTTAGACAGGGGCTGGGGATATAGCCTAGCGGCAAGAGTGCCTGCCTCGGATATACGAGGCCCTAGGTTCGATTCCCCAGCACCACATATACAGAAAACGGCCAGAAGCGGCGCTGTGGCTCAAGTGGCAGAGTGCTAGCCTTGAGCGGGAAGAAGCCAGGGACAGTGCTCAGGCCCTGAGTCCAAGGCCCAGGACTGGCAAAAAAAAAAAAAAAAAAAAAAAAAAAAGAATTTAGACAACAACAAATGCTAGTGGGGATGTGGGGGAAAAGGAACCCTATTGCTCTGCTGATGGGATGCAAACTAGCACAATCCCTCTGAAAAGAGGTTTGGAGGTTCCTCAAAAAACTGAACATGGGACTGGGAAAGTGACCTAGTGGTAGAGTGCTTGCCTCACATACATGAAGCCCTGGGTTAAATTCCCCAGCACCACATATATAGAAAATGGCCAGAAGTGGCGCCGTGGCTCAAGTGGTAGAGTGCAAAAAAGAAGCCAGGGCCAGTGCTCGGGCCCTTAGTTCAAGGCCCAGGACTGGCAAAACAAACAAACAAACAAACAAAAAACCAAAACAAATCAAAACTGAACACAAGATCTTCTCTATGACCCAGCCAAACCACTCCTGGGCATCTACCCAGAACATCACTAGCCAGGATACCATAAAGACACTTGTGCATCTATGTTCACTGCTGTACTATTTATGATCGCCAAGTTATGGAAACAGCTCAGATGCTCTACAGAAGATGAGTGGATAAAAAATGTGGTACATATACATGATGGAATTTTATTTATCCATGAGAAAGAATACGACCATGTAATTTTCAGGGAAATGGATAGACCTAGAGTAAATCATTCTAAGCAAGATAAGGCAAGCGCAGAGAGACAAATGGCACATACTTTCTCTCACATGTGGAAGACAGATATAAAATACATCAGGACATGATAATCACACAGGACTCTACATATTCACACCCAGTCAGACTAAAGGAAGATACCTTTAGGGAAGGAAGCTAAAGGAATAGTTAATGCCTCTGAACATTTAAAATATTATCTATCTAAACAAATTCCCGGGGCTGGGAATGTGGTTTAACTGTACAGTGCTTGCCTAGCATGCATGAAGCTCTGGGTTCAATTCTTCAGCACCACATATAGAAAAAGCCAGAAGTGGTGCTGTGGCTCAAGTGGCAGAGTGCTAGCCTTCAGCAAAAAGAAGCTCAGGGACAGTGCTCAGGCCCTGAGTTCAAGCCCCAGGACTGGCAAAACAAAACTAAACAAAACAAAAAACCCATGAATTCCAGGAAATGGCTTTTTTTTTTTTTTTTTTTTGGCCAGTCCTGGGCCTTGGACTCAGGGCCTGAGCACTGTCCCTGGCTTCTTCCCGCTCAA
This sequence comes from Perognathus longimembris pacificus, assembly GCF_023159225.1. Taxonomy (NCBI): domain Eukaryota; kingdom Metazoa; phylum Chordata; class Mammalia; order Rodentia; family Heteromyidae; genus Perognathus; species Perognathus longimembris. The sequence continues at coordinate 32,130,458 of NC_063164.1, read as the reverse complement.
GGCTAGCACTCTGCCACTTGAGCCACAGCGCCGCTTCTGGCCGTTTTCTGTATATGTGGTGCTGGGGAATCGAACCTAGGGCCTCGTGTATCCGAGGCAGGCACTCTTGCCACTAGGCTATATCCCCAGCCCCAGGAAATGGCTTTTTAAAAAAATCTTTTTAGGAGTAAAGGAGGGACACAGAAAGGGAGGGAGGAAATGCAATCATGGCTCAGTATATACTATGTGGAAAATGAACTATGTAATTGTGGGCAGGGACAGGAGGGGGAAACTGGAGGAAAGTGAAGGAAGGGATGACATTAAACAAAGAAATGTACTCATTACTTGATGTATAAAATGGTAACCACTCTGTATAACACCTTAATAACAAGAACAAAATTATATTTAAAACAAGTGAAACCATTGCAATCAATGTTAGCTAGGGGAATTCAAAGAAGGTTAGGTTGTCATATTCAAGAACAATTAGGGCTGGGGATATGGCCTAGAGGCAAGAGTGCTTGCCTCCTATACATGAGGCCCTGGGTTCAATTACCCAGCACCACGTATACAGAAAACGGCCAGAAGTGGCACTGTGGCTCAAGTGGCAGAGTGCTAGCCTTGAGCAAAAAGAAGCCAGGGACAGTATGCAGGCCCTGAGTCCAAGGCCCAGGACTGGCAAAAAAAAAGAAGAAAAAAAAAAAAGAACAATTATCCAGGTTGTGTGGGAGAGAGGGAACATGGGAAAAACACATTCTTTTGATGAGGACAGTGACGGTGATCAGGAACAGAATGAGAAACCAGAGCTGAAAGGCTTTTTTTCCTCAGAATGTTCTAGCATGAGGCTCTTTAGGTTAGTGATCTTACAATGAGAAAATCCACCATAATCACATTGCAAATGAAATCAAAAGGAATTCAGAGAGCTAATGGGGTTTTATTAGCTCCATCTTGGAGTAAAAGATATCTGGGACAAGGTTGTTCCACAGACAAAGAATGACTGGAGGAGAGGAGCAATGTGGCTTTTATTCCAAAGGCTTTCCTTAAGCTGCTGGGCCTGGGAGAACCTTGCCATCCTACTGTTAGGTCTTGTGATATCTCACCTAATCTACTTTGGCATCACTATCTGGAAGAAAAACTTCAGAAATTGAGAGGAGGGGAAAGGACAGAAGGTTTCTTAGACTTAGGGAGCACTGATGGGAGCACTCTGCCAGCTCTGCTGCACTTTGGGTGAGTTGTGAATGGTCTCCAGAATTCTTCCAACATCAGTGGGCATTATCCTGCGCTAGATGTTAATTTTTTGTTGTTGTTGTTTTTGTTTGCCAGTCCTGGGGCTTGGACTCAGGGCCTGGGCACTGTCCCTGAGCTTCTTTTGCTCAAGGCTAGCATTCTACCACTTGAACCACAGTACCACTTCAACTTTTTCTGAGTAGTATATTGGAGATAAGAGTCTCATGGGCCATCCTGCTCAGGTTGGCTTTGAACCTAGACACCTTCTCAGTCTAGGTTCTTATGTACCAGCACCTTGTTTTTAAAAGTGACAGTTGAAATGCTGTAACACTACCACCTCAGGTAAGACGTGACTGAAGGCTGAGGCCCGCCTGTGGCTTGTTCTGCTCTGGGTGACCTCCGGGATTCTCCATACTAGAGTCTGCCCAGGTCCAAGCCAGCTGCCTATCCCATCTTTGGCAGTGGGTAACTTTCCAGGACACAGATGAGCACATCCAGTTCTTCCTCATTAGTAGGGATAGGGGTGATTAACACGCCTTCCTCCTCACTGGCACTAGGGCTTGCTGTAAATAAACCATCACCATGGAAGAGTAGAGAACAGGAATGAGAAGAGGAACAAGTGTGAGAACTTTGTCCAGAACTTGCTTTCATGTAATCCCATAATCCTTAGTGTGTGTGTGTGTGTGTGTGTGTGTGTGTGTGTGTGTGTGAGAGAGAGAGAGAGAGAGAGAGAGAGAGAGAGAGAGAGAGAGAGAGAGAGAGAGAGAGAGAGAGAGAGAGAGAGACAAGGCTTGAATCAGGGTCTGGGCAATGTCCCTACTACTTGAGCCACACTTCCACTTCTGATTTCTTGCTGATGAAGTGGAGATAAGAGTCTCATAGATTGGTCTGCCTGGGCTGGCTTTAAACATGATCTCAGCTTTCTGAGTAGCTAGGATTACAGTGTGAGACATTGGCACCCATCTTATTTTGTTTTTCCCTTGTGGTTTGAACTCACAGTCTTGTGCTTACTAAGCAGATGCTCTACCACTTGCTCTACCCACAGCCCCTCTTTTTCTATTCTTAAAAAACTCTTATAAAGTAGGTATTATAATTATTCACAGATGGAAAACACTTAGAAAGAAAAAGACAAGGCAATTCCCCCAAATTCTGGTAAAGTGTGAGGCTGCTCTTGAACCCAGACAGAAAGAGTTGAGAGCCAGAACATTCCAGCACCTCTGGGAAAGTAAAAATCCAGGGATTTGGATGATATTATTTCAGTCTGTGACAATTCCGACACCAGATGGGCAAAAGCATTTAGACTATGGTAAATTGTAAGGTACTTTAACGTATGGGTATTGAAAGGAGTCACTGACTAGTCTACTCATGAAATGTTTTGTTGTGTTATGCCAGATTTCCAGTCCCCAAAGACCACCAAGGAGCCGATACCGATGCAAATGCATGAGTCTTTTTTTTTTTTTTTTGCCAGTCCTGGGCCTTGGACTCAGGGCCTGAGCACTGTCCCTGGCTTCTTTTTTTTGCTCAAGGCTAGCACTCTGCCACTTGAGTCACAGCGCCACTTCTGGCCATTTTCTGTATATGTGGTGCTGGGGAATTGAACCCAGGGCTTCAAGTATACGAGGCAAGCGCTCTTGCCACTAGGCCATATCCCCAGCCTCATGAAATGTTTTGAGTAACCAGAAATACAGGCTACATAAATAAATAGTGCCTCCACTGTGATACTTCAGTGACAGCTGTGACCTGGTAGCCACTCGCTAATATATTTAAGTGAAGTAGAATTCTGTTGAACTACACGGGGCATTATGGCAGGCAGGTAGGGACAGGTCAATTTATGAGAGCCCCAGCCTCCTGTGGCCTGTTTCACTGCTGTGCCCTCCCATTCTGGGCTCCTCCCATTCTATTTTATGTGCAGTTTCCAGACAGACCATAGCATTTCCTCCCATTGCTAGGTCTTTGGACATGCTGTTTGCAGCCTTGTTTGCTTTAACTCCACTCAGTTCTTAGTCCTTTCTTTTAACCATGTTTTTTTTAATTTGTTTTATTTATTTGTTTGTTTGCAGTAGGGAGTATGTGTGGCAAAGTAATATACTGCAGGGGATGAACACAAAGCCCATGCAAAACTACCAACACTTGGAGAATCTCCATCTGTTCAAAAGGTAGAATGTACAGCCAGCTGCTGGTGGCTCACACTTATAACTGAGGCTGTGATTTGAGGGCTGTGGTTCAAAACCAGCCTAAGTAGACAAATATGAGAAACTCTGATCTTCAGTTAGCCAGCAAAAGCTGAAAGTTGGAGGTGTGGTTCAAGTGGTGGAGGGCCTTGAACAAAAACTCAAGCAAGAACATGAGGTTCAAGCCCCAGTACTGGCAGAGGGAAGAGTGAGGAGAGAAGAGAGGAGAGGAGAGGAGAGAGAGGGGAGAGAGAGAGGGAGAGGGAGAGAGAAGAGGGAGGGAGACAGGAGAGAGACAGAGGGAGAGAGGAGGGAGTGAGAGAGGGGTTGAGAGGGGAGAGAAGAATTGGCTAGCACTCTGGTAGTCTCCATTTCCCCCTTCCCAGTGGCAATGCCCCATTCCCTGGTTCTACCTTGACTTTTAAGGCAATCACTTGTATTTTTAGTTTACGACCCAAGAATGCAGCTGGGAACATTATAGTTCCATTAGCTGCTTTCTTTGGTGCTAGAGACTGGGCCAGGGTCCTGCCCATGCTTGGAAAGTGCTCCCCTACTGCACTACACTGCCTAGCGTGGACTGCTGAGTTAGCTTTGTGCCAGCAGCGTCACACAGTATCTGCTTCTCTTTGTGTGTATGTGTGCTTGTGTGTGCATGTGTGTGTGTGTCATCACGGCACACCATGCTCATGACCTCCCCCGTGGGAGCTGCGTGGTTGCAGTTCTGTCACTGCAGGATGGTAGGTGTGAGCACAGGACAGCCGGTGGCTTGTTTGGTCATCTATCGTCTTTGGCTGCTCTCCCCTAGCCATGGTGGAGCTGAGTAGCTGTGATTGAAACCACATGGCTCGCAAAGCCTAAAGTATTTACAATCTAGCCTTTTTCCAGAAAACGCAAGCTGCCTTCTGCAGTACAAGGTCCTCTTGTGTGAGTATGCCACAATTTCTTTTTCTGCCCTCTTGCTCTTAAGAATTCTGGGTGTTCACACACTTAGGGTATTACAGATGATTCTGTGGCCACCTTGTATGGGTCACATGGTGTACACACACATTTCTTTTGGGTGTCTCTTCAGTTAGGTAGATAGATGATTTTTGGTGTGTGTGCTGGTCCCAGGGCTTGAACTCAGGGCCTGGATTTTTAAGCTTTTTTTCTTCTTCTTTTTTCTCATGGCTGTTGCTCTACCACTTGAACCACAGATTCATGTCTGGTTTTCCGGTGGTTCATAGGAGATAAGAGTCTCACACACTTTCCTTCAAGAGCTGGCATCGAACCTGGATTCTCAGATCTCAGGCTCCTGAGTAGCTAGGATTACAGGACTGGCCCACTGCAGCTGTGTTTATTTAGCTTTTTCCCACAGGAATGACCTGTAGGGCTTTGCTTAGCTTGTACCCTAGTTCTTGGCACAGAGGGGCTCAGTGAGTATCCATTCAAGCAAGAAATGTCTACTTCATGTAAGAAGCAGACATCATGGAAAAACCATCCCGATGTTCTATAGAGAGTGGACAGATATGTAAATGTATTGTTGCCTAACACCAACATTTTTTTTTAAGTGGGTCAACTCTGCTATTATTAGTCCTTCCTCTTCCCATTCAGAATGGAATCTTTCTTTCCCACAGAAGTCTGGATTTGTGAGGTCTTGTTTTTCTCAGCAAAAATAATCTCACAATTTCAAACCGAATAGAGCTCTTTATGTATTTTTCTGTCTGGTAGAAAGGAGAACTAGGGGGCTGGAGACACACAGCTCAGGGGTAGAGTACTTGCCTTGCTGGCATAAGGCCCTGGCTCTGAGCCCCAGAACTGGGGAAGAAAAAAAAAGGAAAAAAAAAGAAAAGAAAAGAGGGCAAGGTTTCATAACAAGGATTTCTTATTTCTTTTGCCAGTCCTGGGCTTGAACTCAGGGCCTGGGTGATGTACCTCTTTATGTTCAAGACTAGCATTCTATGACTTGAGCCACAGCACTACTTCCTGCTTTTTCTGGGTATTCTATTAGAGATAAGAGTCTCTCTTCTCTCTCTCAAAAAAAAAAAAAAGTCTCCCAGACGTTTCTACCCAATCTTCCTTTTAATGACAATCTTCAGATATCAGCCTCCTGTATTGACCATTGCCACCAGCCAAACTGTATAGGCACAGGAATAATATAAAGATGGATAAGATACAGTTCCTGCCCCTGAGGAGTTCATGAACTTGTTCAGACGGGCCAAATAGCATACTAAATACTGGAAGGCAAAAATTATACTATTCCTTTTTGTATTCCTAGTGTTAACTAGTATCTATCTTCTACAGTATAGATATGTATTTATTGCTTTTAATGATCATGATGAGAGACAATCTTTTTGAATAATAATGAAGCAAGGGAGGAGTTAGTAAAATTTTACTCAGTATATTTTGTTTTGTTTTGTTTTTGCCAGTCCTGGGGCTTGAACTCAGCACCTGAGCACTGTCCCTGAGCTTCTTTTTGCTCAAGGCTAGCACTCTACCATGTGAGCCACAGCGCTACTTCTGGCTTTTTCTGTTTATGTGGTGCTGAGAATTGAACCCAGGGCTTCATGCATGCTAGGCAAGCACTCTACCACAAAACCACCTTCCCAGTCCTTACTCAGTATATTTTATGTAATTATATTAGAAATTCAAGTAAAGAAAACTACCATCCATCTTCCTGGCAGGTTTAAGAATTATAGAAACACTTTTTTACTCATGAAGCCAGAAATACATTTTCTGTGACTGTAAAAGGAGGTATACTAACTTTTTTGTATCATTTGCAAAGTTAATTTAACTTTTTCAGAAAGATTCTATAATAATGTCCATACATGCATATTGTACACCCACATAAACACACATATGTGTATATTTTAAAATCTCTAGATAGATTAAATTAATTCATTAATGATTTATTAGAAGTAAAAAGGTTTAATGAATCGTTATCTTATCATAATATGGTGAATGAAATCATTGCTACACACTAATTCAGAAAATATACTACAAGGCTTCACTGGTACTGAGAGTAGACATGGTATAAGTCTCCAGAGAAATTCAGCCCACATGGCTAGTACTTTAGAAAGAAAGAATTATGATTTTTTTTTTCTATTCCTGGGGCTTGAGCACTGTCCCTGAGCTTCTTTTACTTAAGGCTAGCACTCTACCATTTGAGTCACAGCACCTCTTCTAGCCTTTTCTGTTTATGTGGTACTGAGGAATCGAACCCAGGGCTTCATGAATGCTAGGCAAGCACTCTGCCACTAAGCCACATTCCAAGCAACAAGAATTGTTTTGAATTTCTTATACCATCTCTAAAACTCCTAGAAAATTAGTGTTCACATGGATTACATGTCCAATTTATGCTTGAATGAATGAGTGATTTTGTGTCCAGGAAAAAAAGTGTATGAACCTGTGAAGTGGATATGTAAGTAATCAATAATTACTGCATTCCAGTGGTGAAAAGAAGAAATTACTAATAACCTCAACAGGTTGGCCAAAAGTTTCCTGTAGGATCTGGGTGCAAAGGAGGAGAGAGACCCAATCTGTCCCATTTTGGTGACAGAGGTATTCTCACAGGATAATAGGAGTTAATTTTTATCAAGTGCTTACTAAATACCAGATACCTTTAAGAAGACTGATCTCTAAAACAATTCTCTGATATAAGCATCACTGGAGCCCTGTTTTTTTTTTTTTTTGCCAGTCCTGGGGCTTGAACTCAGGGCCTGAGCACTGTTCCTGAGCTTCTTTTCCTCAAGGCTAGCACTCTACCACTTGAGCCACAGTGCCATTTCCAGAATTTTCTGTTTATATGGTATTGAGGAATCAAACCCAGGGCTTCATGCATGCAAGGCAAGCACTCTACCACTAAGCCACATTCCCAGTCCTAGAGCCCCATTTTATAGGTAAGGAAATGGATATAACCAAGTTTACAAACTTGCTGGAATGAAAAAGGTTAGACTCACCACTGAGGAAGTATAGGATGCCAGAGCTGTGTGTGTCTTATGATCAGGGTATTATTTCTCTTGTAGACACGTCAATAATGACTTAAAGGCCAAAGAGGAAGGGGGAAGCCGGGTGGGGAAAGGCAGAGTGAGAGAATTAGCACAGAGTTCTAGAGAGAGCAGCAAGTCAGGAGGGAGGGAGAGGCACACTGCTGTGTTTGCTGGAAGGCAGAGGAGGGTGACAAATGAATGCATTTGTAATAAAGCAGATAACCTTCAAACATTCTGCCTTACAATGAAAACAGCATTTCATTCTCTGAAAGTAGATATTTATGAAGTTGTGACTGGGGAAGGTGGGAAGAAAGGTAGAATTATGTGGGAAACAAATAAGTTGTTAAAGGTAATTAAAACCACCATAAACATGGGGACTGGAAAGTTTGAAAGTTTCCCTCCTGCCTCCATTAGTATTTTATTCTGTTTTGTGGTCTCTGTTTGGAAAGATTGGAGGAAAGTAACATAAGACATTGCTCATGGTGAGCACACATAGCTGGCACCAGGCCACTTCATTTCCTCCAAGGCTGCTCACTGCATGGTGGCCACTGACAAACTTGTGGTAGGAGCTAACACTACTCACTTCTTCCAGAGTCCTGGCATGGAATTGTCAGTGCCAAACAGAAGGTTGGAGTGTTCAAACCCACCTAGATTTGCTTCTGTAGACATGGGAGTGGCAGGTGGCCATCGGAGCTACAAGCCAAGAGAGGGCAGAAAAGCATGATTGGGCTGGTGCTCAGGTCCTGGCTTCTAAAGCAAAGGCATAGACCAAAACAGGCAAACAAAAGCCCCAAGCCAAACCATGTGTAAGAACTAGAGAGAAATGGGGCAGTAGGAGACTAGGCGCCTGTACCAAATAGGAACCAGATGCAACTTTAAAATACGTGCCTGCTTCACGTGTTCACATTTGCATGATATGCCTGTATTTATACCTCAGAGGAGGATTTACTGTTGCATCCTCCACACACCTGGAGTGGAAACTTATACTCCTTTTACAGATAAAAGGGGGTCTGACAATGAGAAAACCGAAATGACTTTTGAATAAAACTAGATCTTGGTTCAAGGATGATGGTGTTTATATTCATTCATTGAAGATGTTGACATTTGGAGAAAGAGATGAATCAGACCAACTTCAAGTTCCTTAAACTACAAACCTAGAGTGGATTGTGCAGAACATCGTAAAGTACAGATCAAAGTGGCTCTGGTACAAATTTTATGAATAGATGAAGTTTTAAGGTTAGGAGAGTATGTTTTTGTGTCCCATGCTTTACAGATACGATTCCAAACTGACAAGGAAAAGCAGGAGCAAATCACTATACTACAAATATCTTCTCAAATGTCCATTTTCCCGAAAGCATAGAAAAAAATCAGACTAATAGTTACTTTCCTTATTAACACCATTATCTTAATCTATTTTAATTGACATAATTGAAAAGGAATTGAGAAAAATATTTTTCCTTTGTGTAGCCTTAGTCTTAGATGAAAATAGTCATGTGAACATGTTCAATGTGTGTGTGTGTGTGTGTGTGTGTGTGTGTGTACAGATTTGGGGTATGTTTGGGAAAGGAGTTGTTTGCTGGCCAGCTCAATTTTTGACAAAGAAAAATGGACTACCCTTGCTTCTTACACAAAGATGCACTGTTTCCAGAGCATGCTGAAGAGAAAGAGAGAGAGAAAGAGAGGGAGAGAGGGTGAGGAAGACACAGCAAGAGGCATGGACAGAGACAGAGAGACACATAGAGATGCAGAGAGACAGGGACAGAGGCAGAAAAATAAATTTGTATATAACTAAAAAAAAAGTTAAGAAAATATCCCACATGGTAATTTAGTGTAAACTTTCTATTAGACTTGTGAGAATTAAAAATGTATTTGTAATAAAAACTTAAAATACTAGCATCTGGTATTTAAACCATTAGCAACTTACTGTAAATCCCATAATTAAACATGCAGTTCTTTTAAAAAAAATCTTTTTTTTTTGTCCAGGCAGTTCCACAGTACCCAAAGTTGTGAAGTGGAGCTACCTCAGTCTCCTCCACGGAGCTGCCATCTGGGCTTGTTTATTTGTGTTTCCAACTTTTCTGGAACAGAGAAACTCTGTTCCATACGGGGCACAGAGCAAAGGAAGTGTGTTACAGAAAACAACTTTCTTTTTTCTTCTTCTTGAAAAAAAATTTCTGTTAAACTGTATTTTCAAACCTTAGTTGGGTCAAAAATACTAAGTGACACAATCACAAAATTCCACACTGTCAGTCACCACAAATGTGTCTCAGCAAACAATTTTCCCCAATTTCATCTGGGGAACACTGCCTACATGGTGCTGGGCGGCTCTTGCTTTTCAAACCCTTTTCAAAACACAAGCTGTCATTAAGGCTATAGATATTTGCCTGCAAATCATGCATTTTCCACAAACCCTTCCACAAATAAGCGTTTGATTTAAAACCAAAAGAAACATTTCTAAGTAGTTTCCCTATTTTTGTAAAATACACAGGAACCATTTTACAAGAAAAAGAAGAGAAGAAAAAAAAAAACAGAAAGAAAAAAAACCAAATCCAATAAGCAAAAATCCAAATTAAGAAACAAAGCATCGCTAGTAGATGAATTATACAATCTGACTGTGAAGAACAGTTTAGGAATTTGTAAGTCAACATTAAAAAATTAGTTGTCTCTTATTTTGGAAAGATTTCACAGCTAAGATAGAAGCAAAAGGTACCTTGTAATGTAAAATCCAGTAATACATATTCGTAAGCGAATTCCGTCTTTGTTTCCACTTGTGGTCTCTTCAGGGTAGAAAATATTTTTCCAGGACTGCTATCGTCAGGGTCTTCCAGCTTTCGAAGTCCGCACCCCATGGCAAAGTCTGCGAGGAATTAAACTGCAGGGAAGGAGAGAGAGAGCAGCAAATTCTGTTGTTTAAGCTGCGAAAAGAAAGTTACAGACTTCACTGCTTTGATGGGGTTTTCGGCTGAGCCATCGATATCCAGCCAGAAAACATCAGGGTCTAAAGAAAAGAACTGAAGACTTTTTCTGTCCATTTTTGTGTAAAGTCCCTGAGCCCATGATTTAGCTACAGATTCTGGGCAGGGCTTGATCTCAGAGAAAACACTCAAGCTGCTGCAACTTAGTGGAGAATTTCCATGCCACGTCAATTCACAGGCAGCCAGCCCCTACCAGAGTGCTGTCGCTCTGGGCACCAACTGTGCTTTGTCTATCCCAGTTGGCCAAATGATAAAAGAGGTCCCAACAAGGAAAAGTAAAAAGTGCAAAAGTGCAAGTTGGGTGTAATTATCTACAAGTAGACATATCCAGATAACAGTGACATGTAATTTTTTTTTTGTTTTTTCTCTGTCCTGTGCACACCCTTCTTTCCTTCTTCTTCTTCTTCTTCTTCTGAGAGAGAGAGAGAGAGAGAGAAAGAGAGAGAGAGAGAGAGAGAGGAGGAGGAGGAGGAGGAAGAGGAGGAGGAAGAGGAAGAGGAGGAGAATTAAAAAGTGGATTCTCAGCATGGTTGGAAACAAAAATCATTTCCAGAAAGGAAATTGGCTTTTTGAAGAAACTGTTTCTGGAATCTAAAAGAAGAGAAGTGAAGTGCAAAAAAGCACTTGAACCTTTTAGGTAACACTTGGAAAACTTCATTCTATGTGATTAGAATCATCAAGTATTAATTTTTTTATTAAATACTTTTATAAAAACACTACTTGGAGGAAAAAGAGGATAATAGGATGGTTGAGGGAATATGATCAAAGTACATTACATATGAAAATGTCACAATGATACCTATTGTTTTGTACAATTAATGTTAATAATTAATGTTAATTAAAGATAAAATATTTTAATTGCAAAAGAGAGAATTACATGGATAATTAAATTTCCTCAGTTTAAAGAAGTTTGAGATACTTAAGATGAAAAGGAATACAATATTTCTACAGATCTGAAAGTATCTCTTGTTTTTTTAAGAATTATTTTCTTTAAGCAGTTGTACAAAGGAGTTACCATTCAACAAATCAATTTATGAGTACAATGCATCTTGGTCAATGTTGCCCCTTCTATCATTCCCCCACATCTCTCCTAACTCCACCCATCCCCTCAAGTTACCCAGTTCTATTTTCACATATGTGCATTGAATATTATGACGGCATTCACCCACCATTCCTCTCTCCATTTGTCTGCCCATTCCGTTTGACCTCCTCCACTCTTGACAGCACATGTTTCAGCTTCCTGGCATTCATTTCGTTAAATTGTTAAGTTCCAAGAATCTTTAATTAAAACCAAACCACACCAAACTCACTTTGACAACTTGACTCATTCAGTCATAAACTGCCACTGACCTGAAGTCAAGAGCAGTTTTGATTGCAGTGTGTTCACTTTGTTAGCACTTGGAATTAGACTGCCTGGATTCAAATCCTGCTTCTCAGGCCAACTGCAATACGTTCCTGGACAAGTTACTTGGCCTCTCAAGTTTCAATTTCCTCTCCTCTAAAACAGAGCTCATAATAGTACTTCACAGGCAAGCTTGTTAGGAAGGCTGAATGAGATAGTCTAATCTCTGATCGTAACACTATATCTGGTGAGTAGCACAAAATGTATTTATTAATGAGTGTATGTTAGAAATCAGTGCTGGCAGTAGTAATAGGAAGGAAATGATTATTACTACTCCCATTATTTACACACTAAATCCTGATCACATTTGAGATTTGGAGAATTCTAGTCTGAGAAGATTTCTCAATCACATCGAAGTGTGCACATGAAAACTTTCAAGGAGGGTGTACACATTATTTAGTTTGCAGATTACTATCACTTCTTACTGCTTTCTTCTGCCGGCTTCCCTTTCCATGCCTTAATTCTCGGAAGTGCTCTTCCTAGAGGGCAGCTCCATAGTTGTTCATAGTTTGTCCAGCCATCAGCACAGACCATAGGAAGCAAAGTCTGAGAAAATGTGGCTAATGAGACAGTACACTGGGACACAGTGACTCATTGGACTTTTTATAATGCTTTTATGCCTGTCATTTTTTCATAGCTTCTTTTGTAGGATGCTCTTGTATGGCAGAACTGAAATCTTTGACAGTCAGTAGGATCTAGTGACTGGAAGATTCTTTGTGAATAATCATATTTATCAGGTGCCTGCCATATATCAGACACTGGGTGCTGAGTATAGAAGATGACTAACTAACCCTTGGTTCTGCCTTAAATGAACTTCTTGTGAAATGAGGAAGACAGACTTGGAGAATTTTAGTGTGATTTGGTTGCTGCTGTGTAAGTACAAACAAGGCAGGACTGCAGAGGCTTGTCTTGCACTGATAATGACATGGGAGTTGCCTTCAAGGATGAACATGCATAGTCTAGTGACTCCTCACTTCCTTTCATCTATACTATGCATGTTCAAGAAAGTGAGGAGTCTTGAAGCTTCCCAACACAAGGCAGCTGAGAACTGCTAGAACATGAAATGCGAAAAAAAGACTAAGTGGTTAAAGGGCTGTATGCCTCACATAGGGAATTTAGATTTTATTTTGTACACATTTGTCCTATGGGACTGGAGGCTATTTTGATGTGAATGCTGCTCTCTTTTGTTTTGAGTACTGGGGCTTGACACTTTACAGGACTTTACAGGCAAGTGCTCTACTAGTTGAGTCTTGAGAATTTGCCTGCCCAGGTTGGACCCAACCTCTGTCCTTAGATCTCAACCTTCTGAGCAGCTAGAATTACACTCATGAGCCACTGGCACCTGACTAAGACTGAACTCTAGAATAGGGGATGGAGACTGGTCAGGAAGATAAAACAGTAGTTCAGTAACTGACTGTGCATAGTGTCGAAGGCCTGTAATCCCAGTTACTTAGGAGGCAGAAATTGGACAGATTGTAGTTGAAGCCAGCTCCAGCAAAAATGGTACCAAGACCCCATATCAAGTATTTAAGTTGGGTGTCATGATGAGTACCTGTAATTCTTAGTTATGTGGGATATGTAAGTAGGCCGGAGGTTAGCCCCAGGCAGTAATGTGAGTCATATCAAAAGGAAAAAAAAAGGGCAAGAGGCAAGGGTCAAACTCCATGACCCACTAAACACACACACACACACACACATACACACACACTCATACAGACACCCCCCCCCCCCCATAACTGGTGGGCTGGGAATGTAACATAGTAGAAAAGAGCTTGCCTAGCATGAAGGCCCTCAGTTTGATCTCCTTGATTGGAAAACAAAAAAGTTGACTTCTGACTGACTGGATGTGATACCATGAATTTCTTTTACTTTCAGCAAAAGGGACCACAGTTTCTTAAGTTCACATTGGAGCAAACACTGGGCCTTTTTTCCCCCCAAATTACAACAAAATAAAATTTTATTTAACTCTTAATGGTATTTTATTTTATTTTTGTCAGTCCTAGGGCTTGAACTCATGGCCTGGGCACTTTCCCTGAGTCTCTTTGTGCTCAAGGCTACTGCTCTGCCACTTGAGCCACAGTGCCACTTAGGGCTTTTTTTCTGAGTAGTCTATTGGATATAAGAATCTCATGGACTTTTCTTCCTGGGCTGGCTTTGAACTGTGATCCTCAGATTTCAGCCTCCTGAGTAGCTAGGATTATAGGCGTGAGCCACCAGTGCCTGGCTCCTTAAAGGCATTTAAGAGCATATTTTCTTATTATTAAGTAGTTATACAAAGGAGTTGCAATTCTATAAATCAGGTTATGAGTATAAATGCTTCTTGACAATGTCACCCCTTCCTTCATTCTTCATTTTTCTCTCTCGTTCCTGCCCATGAGTTACATAGTTCAATTTTACATAGTATATATTGACTGCAACCACTGCCTCCATTCCTGTGCCTCCTCCCAAAATGAACCATGTTTCCATTTCCTGGCATTCATTTTGATAAACAATACTTTAATTGTTGCTTTTGTCTTCCTCCTCTAAATAGATTCTTTTAGAAAGTTTGTGTTTAAATGCATTGAGCCTTGCTTATGTTATGTATTTTAGATATAGGAAATCACATTTTCATTAACCAAATGTCAAGTAGACATTCCTGCTGTTTTAACAATTAGTGTTGGTTCTCTGTAACTGCAGCTTCCACATGTACAGATTCAACCAACTCTGGATTGAAGACATTAAAAGGAGTTGCCAGGTGCTGGAGGCTCATGCCTGTCATTATAGCTACTCAGGAGGCTGAGATCTGGGGATTATGGTTTGAAGCTAGCCTGGACAGGAAAGTCCATGAGACTCTTAATTCCAATTAGCCAGCAAAAAGCCAGAAAATGAAGTGGTGGCTCAAGTGTGGTAGAGTGCTAGCTTTGAGCAAAAAGAGCTCAAGGGCAGTGTCTAGGCCTGAGACCAAGCCCCAGGACCTGCACAACACAACACATCGAAACAATAACAACAACAACAACAACAACAACAACACACACACACACACACACACACACACAAACTCCACTATCCCACAAAAAATGTTATGTCTGTACTGAACAGTTGAAGCCATTATTTCCTTTTTTTTTTTTTTTGCCAGTCCCAGGCTTGGACTCAGGGCCTGAGCACTGTCCCTGGCCTCTTTTTGCTCAAGGCTAGCACTCTACCACTTGAGACACAGCGACACTTCTAGCCATTTTCTATATATGTGGTGCTGGGGAATCGAACCCTGGGCTTCATGTATATGAGGCAAGCACTCTTGCCACTAGGCCATATTCCCAGCCCTTTTGTCATTATTTCCTAAACAACACAGTATAACAACTATTTACATAGCACTTTTAACTTGTACCTTATAATATTAGGTATCATAAGTAATCTGGAGATGAATCGGCGGATGGGAGGGCCATGCAGGTTAGAAACAATTCTGCATCATTCCACAAGAGGGACCTGAGTACCTTGGAGTCTGGTGTGGGTAGAGGGTCTCAATCCTCATGGGTATGGCTGGCTGACGGTGTATATTTCCCTGAGAAAATGAACTATACAATTTGGAGGGGTGGTGGTCATGAGGGAAAAACTGGGAGAAAATGAGGGAAGAGGTGACACTGTTCAAAAAGAAATGTACTCATTACCTGATTCATGTTACTGTAACCCCTCTGTACATCACTTTTACAATAACAACAAAAAAGAATATTATTTGGGCTACTTTGAAATTCTTTTTTTCATGCTTGAATTTAGGGCCTAGGCACTGAGGTGTTTTTTTTTTTCCCCCCCCAAGGCTAGTGCTAGTGCTCTACCACTTAAGCCACCACTTTTGGCTTTTTGCTAGTTAATTGGAGATAAGATTCTCATGGACTATTCTGTCCAGGCTGGCTGTGAACTGTGATCTTCAGATCTCTGCCTCTTGAATAGCAAGAACTACAGGCATGAACACTGGTGCCAGGCTAGTTATTTTTAAATTTGCTTTTATTTCCATTTGTAAATTAGCATACATTTAATTATACAGAGAGATTTCATCATGATATTTCCCCATATATTTTTAAGGTTTTACTGTGATGGTTTTTGTAATATTGACTTTTTCCTCCCACTTTGGTTTAATTGATAAATACTCAGATTGTACTTCATAAATGGACTAATAGTTTACACATAAGGAAATCAGCTAGAGAGTAATAAGCAGAGAAGAGAATCCTGATAACTCAATAATTCACTTATATTACTTATATAAATCTGTGTTTAGCCACAAAGTGGTTTAGGCTTCTTTTGGTTATTATATCGTGGCCCATGTTAAGTGTATATTTTTATACGCATGCTTTCTTTCAAATATTTATTCAAATATTTTCAACCATCTTGTCCTCAAGAATAATGTATATTTATTTATATACACACACATACACACATTTTGGTCCTGGTATTGGGGCTTGAACTCAAGCCTGGGCAGTAGGCCTTTTCACTTAAGGCTAGTGCTGTACCACTTCAGCCACAGCTCTGCTTACAGCTTTTAACTGGGTAACTGGAGATAAATGTCTCATGGACTTTCCTGCTTGGGATGGTCTGAACCACAAACTTCAAATCTCAACCTCTTGAGTAGGTAGGATTACAGGGGTGAGCCACTGGTGCCAGGCTGTGTATTTTTTTTGTAAATTAACATTTCAAAAGGTTTCATTATAGCATTTTAGCATATGTATAAGGTACTTTTCTCTGTAAGGATTAAATAACATAAAGTTTTTATTATGCTGCCAGCACACATTAAAACACTATGTAAGGGTTCATCTTCTTCTTATTTTTTTTCTGAGCCTATTTACTTATCTATAAAGTTGGAAAACTGGTATATACATTGTTGGATTATCAAGCATTTAAGCACACAGCTCAGTGCCTAGGAAGTCGTAAATACTCACAAATACCACACATAATGGTAGTTACTCCAGATTCGTTCCATCAGTTGCTAGGGCATCATGCTGCCATTTCTAGAAGTTGGTGATTTAGTCCCATTGTATCAGCATTGTTGCCATGGCATCAAGATGCCATTCCTAGGGGACATTCATCATACAATCCTAAACTACTGACATCAGCTTTATACATTAAAAATCTCCATAGTGCAACCATTTTCTAAGTAGTTATCTTCAAAATCTGGTCTTTTTCCTTTTGCCATACAGTAGAGCCAACTTAGTCTTTCTAAAATTGCTATAAAGATTGCTATTTTCACTCTTACGCAAAGCAGAAACTATCAAGACATACTTATTATTATTATTAGTTGTTGTTGTACAAAGGGGTTTCAATTCAACTATCAACTTATAAGTACAATGCTTATTTTTTGTTCATTTGTGCTGGACCTGGGGCTTGAACTAAGAGCTTAGGCTCTGTCCCTGATTTTTTTTCTCCCCCTCAAGGTTAGTACTCTATCATTGGAGCCACATCTCTACTTCTAGCTCTTTTTTTCTTTTTGTAGTTTATTGTAATTGAAGAATGTAATATGGTGGTCAGATCTGGCCAGCGCCATCATTGGCTACATGGTGAGTTGTACTATCTGGCATCTTGTCTTGATGGGTGTGCCTGGATTCCTACAGGAAAGGAAGTCCCATCCCCTGGTAATGGGTGTTCCTGAATCCCAAGAGACAGGGGTGGGCACATGGCCTGTAGATTACAGAACCTGTCTGTCAAGTGCTTGGAACTGTGAGCTTCCTGTGACCCAGCCTCTTGACCTGACCCCAGCTCAGGTGCCATTATGCCACACCACATGTCTCCATATTGGCATCCTGTGTCCTGTCTCATCTCTCGTCACCATGGTGTCCCAAGTCAGCTCTCCATTGGAGCTGAATTGGTTTGTTGGTATGGTTTTTGTTCTTTCTTCCCTCTCTGGCCTGTTTCCTGATAGTGTTAAGGGTATGTGAGGGCTGCAGGCCTTTGTAATAACGCCAGTTATTACAGTGCCTGCAGACTGCTAATGCTCTAATAAGGAGTCCAAGATTCGACCGGTCAATATGTGGCTTCTCGGATAATTTACACATATATAACACAATAACAGGGATTATCCTGCTTAGGCTGGCTTCTGAGATCCTCAGCTCTCAGCCTCTTGAATAGCTAGGATTACAGGTGTGAGCCATTGGTGCTGGGCCAGGTACAACATTTTAAAAGACAGTATTATAATCATGAAATAAATTGCGACAAACTCTATTAGAATTAATACTCCTTAGAGTGAAAAGACCAGCGACAAATTGACAGATGTTATGGAAAATATCAACCAATAAATAGTATCAAAAGTACATAAGAGTTCTTGCAAATAAATACAGACAAGCCAATAGAAAAATAGAAAGAAAACCACATGACCACTTAAAAGGGGTATTTTATACTTGGTATATGGACAGATGTGTCATGATGTCATGTGACTATAATCCCAGCACTTTGGGGACAAGAGGCGGGACGATCATGAGTTCGAGGCCAGCAGGGGCTACAATGAGAACTTATCTCAAAAACCAAACCAAACCAAAACTGTATGTATACATAGGCATGTCACAGGCAAAGAAACATGTTTCATTAATACCGGAAAAAAAGACTCAACGCCATTTGTACTTAGAGAAGTCCAAATCAAGAACAGAGTGAGGGAACACTAGTACAAATTATGATCAAAGGTGGGCACCGGCGGCTCCTGCCTGGAATCCTAGCTACTCGGGAGGCTGAGATCTGAGGATCGCATTCTGCAGCCAGCCGGGGCCCTCATCTCCAGTCAGTCACAGGAAAAGCCAGAGAGTGGCGTTGTGGCTCGGCGGTAGAGCGCTAGACGAGGGCACCAAGAGCTCAGGGGCAGCGCCCAGGCCCCGAGTTCAAGTGTCCAGGCACAGAGGAGCGCGCGCGCGCGCGCACACACACACACATTCACACAAGTGCGCGCGCCCAGGCTCTAAGTTCTAGCTCCCCATCCGGCGCGCGCACGCGCACACGCACACACACGTTCATACGAGTGCGCGCGCCCAGGCTCTGAGTTCTAGCTCCCCATCCGGCGCGCGCACGCGCACACACAAAACAACTGCAAGCTGGCGGCCTCTGGCGTCTTGACGTACGCAGAGGCCGCGCAGGACCTCGTCCGCTCGCGGGGGCACCACCGGCGGGACAGAAGGCCGCGGGAGTGATGACGGAGGGCGACCGCGAGAGGCTCCCGAGCCTAGGGCTGGAAACGGACGGAGGCGGCGCCAGACGCTCGCCGCGGTGTTCCTTCGGCTTCCGGTCGGAAGCGGCGGCGCGGGAGAGTGCGCATGCGCCCTTTGTACGCCTGCACGCGTGCGCCCCACCGGCGGCCGTCACCGCCTCCGGCCGGTGTCCGGGATGCGACCGGTGTCAGTCCTTCGGCTGTGGAGACGCCCGGGGCCCCGCAGAGCCGCTGTCCCGGAGGGCCCGGCACGCCGCTATGGCTCGCACGCTCCGCCTGGCCCCGACCCCGCTCGCGCCCATTTCACCACCCCCATCTTCTACGTGAACGCTGCGCCGCACATCGGGCACCTGTACTCGGCGCTGCTGGCGGACGCCCTGTGCCGCCGCCGCCGCCTGCTGGGCCCGGGCGCCGCCGCGCGCCTCTCCACCGGCACCGACGAGCACGGCCTCAAGATCCAGCAGGCGGCCGCCGCCGCGGGCCTGGCGCCGCTCGAGCTGTGCGACCGGGTGTCGGCGCAGTTCCGGCAGCTGTTCCGCGCGGCCGGCGTCTCCGCCACCGGCTTCACTCGCACCACCGAGCCCCGGCACCGCGCGGCCGTGCAGCACTTCTGGGGGGCGCTGCAGTCCCGGGGGCTGCTCCGCAAGGGGCTCTACGAAGGCTGGTACTGCGCCTCCGACGAGTGCTTCCTGCCCGAGGCCAAGGTCACCCGGCAGCCGGGCCCGTCGGGGGAGCCGTCGCCCGTGTCCGTCGAGAGCGGGCATCCAGTTTCCTGGACCAAGGAAGAAAACTACATTTTCCGGCTTTCCCAGTTCAGGGAGCCACTGCGGCAGTGGCTGCGCGGCGACCCGCGGGCCATTACCCCGGAGCCCTTCTATCAGGCCGTCCTGCAGTGGCTGGAGGAGGACCTGCCCGATCTGTCTGTCTCTCGGCGGAGTAACCACTTGCACTGGGGCATCCCGGTGCCCGGGGACGAGTCCCAGACCATCTACGTGTGGCTGGACGCCTTGGTCAACTACCTCACCGTCATCGGCTACCCGGACGCCGAGTTCGAGTCCTGGTGGCCGGCCACATCGCACATCATTGGCAAGGACATCCTCAAGTTCCATGCCATCTATTGGCCGGCTCTCCTCCTAGGGGCCGGCTTGAGCCCACCGCGTCGCATCTACGTCCATTCCCACTGGACGGTGTGTGGCCAGAAGATGTCCAAGAGCGTGGGCAACGTGGTGGATCCCGGCGCTTGCCTCGAGCGCTACACGGTGGACGGCTTCCGCTACTTCCTCCTGCGGCAGGGGGTTCCCAACTGGGACTGCGACTACTACGACGAAAAGGTGGTCAAGCTGCTGGACTCGGAACTGGCCGATGCCTTGGGAGGGCTTCTGAACCGATGCACCGCCAGCAGAATAAACCCTTCCGGGACTTACCCAGCCTTCTGCGCTCCCTGCTTCCCCAGGGAGCCGGGCCTGGCCGGACCGGCAGCGCGGGCTCAGGCCGAGGACTACGCGCTTGTACATGCAGTGTCCGCTTTGCCCCAGCAGGTCGCTCACTACTATGATAACTTTCAGATCTATAAAGCTCTGGAGGAGGTATCCAGCTGTGTTCGGCAGACAAACGGATTCGTCCAGAGGCATACGCCATGGAAACTGAACTGGGAAAGCCCGGGGGACGCTCCCTGGCTGGGCACTGTGCTCCACGTGGCCTTGGAATGTTTGCGAGTCTTTGGAACATTGCTTCAACCTGTTACCCCAGACTTAGCCGACAAGCTGCTCTCCAGGCTGGGAATCTCCACCACCGAGCGGGGCCTTGGAGAGCTCTGTTTTCTGCCCCGGTTCTATGGACATGCATGCCCTTTTGAAGGGAGGAAACTGGGTCCTGAAACTGGGCTTTTGTTTCCAAGACTGGACCAGTCCAGGTCTCGGCTGGTAAAAGCTCACAGGACCTAGAAACTCAATTCTTACTTGCTTGTGGTAAAAGAGCAAAGGCGTTTGTTGTTGGTTTGTTGTTTTTTTTTCTTCATTTTTAAAAAAGTTATACCACCTTTTGTTTTCTAAAGTGTTGGATCAGATGATCACAAAGTTTGTCACTGTGAAAAGCGATTTTGAGCCTGTCAGGTGCCTACCCACTGTCCACTTGTTTATGTCATTAATCACTCCTTTTTGGCATCAGTGTATCTTCAGGGAAAGATGGTTAGTTATTTGTTCAAACTACCTCTCATGGCATCTGCCTCTTAGGCTAATTAGTAGTGATGCCTTATGTTGAGTAGGAATTGCCTTGTGCTTGCTAGGCAGATGTTTTATTTATGACCCCATACCTCAGCCCAGTTAGTCATACTTTGTTATATAGATTGGGTCTCCTGTTATAAAAACGGTTCTTGGGCTGGGAATATGGCCTAGTGGTAAAGTGCTCGCCTCATTTACATGAATCCCTGGGTTTGATTCCTCAGCATCACATATATAGAAAAAGGCAGAAGTGGTGCTGTGGCTCAAGTGGTAGAGTGCTTCAGGCCCTGAGTTCAAGCCCAGGACTGGCAAAAAAAAAAAAAAAAAAAAAAACCAACCCCCAAACAAAAAGGATTCTTTTCATTGAACCTGTAAATGCTGGTATCTTCAGTTAGATTTTTGCTCATCTTCATTCCCTTCTTTAAGTTTTCTCCCAAGTTAGGTAGGACTTGGTTTTGTAGTCTAAACTTTGGGCTTTGTAATATTACGCTTGAACCACTAGATGGCTCTGGTCACACACAATTACTTGAGATTAGGGTTTAAGATGTTTAATTTTCTGCTTTACAATTTCACAGATTTTCACATTTTTATTGCTTTCCTTTAAGATATAATTGTGAAACCATTGCTGTTCTAATAGAAGGTAATACAAATACTGTCATTCTCAGTTTTCTAAGACTACTGAAAAACTATATTCTCTTAATAAGTCAATACATCAAGTTATAAACTGTAAAGCTCTTTTAAGGTACTTGGTATGTTAAAAATTTTAAACTCTTAATAACATTAGGTTACATGACTAAGAACTTCAAAAGGGCAATGTAGTGTCTTTGTTTTAATCTTTGTGACTTTTTTTTTTTGGTGTTGATAATGGGGCTTGAACTCAGGGCCTGGGCACTGTCCCTTAGCTTTTTTGCCCAAGGCAGCCTCTCTACCCCTTGAGTCATGGCTCCACTTCTGGCTTTTTGGTGGTTAATTGGAGATAAAGAGTCTCACAAAATTTTCTGCCTGGGCTGCTTTCCAACTACAATCCTCAGATCACAGCCTTCTGAGTAGCTAGGATTACAGGTGTGAGCCAATGGCACCTGGTGTTATGATTTCTTTTGGTCACTCAGGATCTACAGTACAGCATAGATTGTATAATGTTACAAATGTTAATACATTTAATTTCAAGTAGTTTTTGCTGGTTATTTCTGCAGTTCTTTTAACTTAAATTATTAAAGGTTAAGGTTTTCATTACCTTATTCAAATCTGTTGTATTTGTTGAAGGTGATGGTGAAGGGAGGAAATGATCAATGCTCCAGGAATCTTAAGCTGGATTTAAGGGGTCTTTTGAGGGCCATGAGAGAACATCATAGATGTCAACTTACCAATTTATATAGTTACTACAACATAGCATGCAGTGTTCTAACTTATGGTAGATTAGAATGGTAGGCCAAAGTTTGCCTAAGCTTGCTTTGGATTATTCATTGAAGTATGGTAGCAAACAGAGGGCTTACTACAAAGTAAAATTATTGTGCTGGGCAGTTACTCCAGTTTATTCTAGGTGCCACCATTGTTTCAGTTTCTGTTTATTCATCTGTGAGGAGATTTCCAGTTGCTTGGAAACATTGCTTGGGAAGAATGCTTGAGGGCATTCTAAAGGTGAAGGAAACAAATGTTCCCTTGGACTGACTATTATCATTCTGAGCCTTTCATTTAACATGTTCTAATTAACTGCTGGGATTACCAGGGAAGGCTTGTAGAGCGGAGAATATAATATCTCCTGAAGCTGGATAGATCGAGGTGGGAAATGGCATGTGTTTACATAAAAGATTTGGAAAACCAGTTACGTGATAACCTGTCTTCAGAGTACTCTGAAAACAGCATTCACAGTTCCTGTCATGGATCCACACAGGGTATTTTCCAACTGAATGATCTTATGGTCCAGTGCTGGTCAACAGACTGAAGCTTGGCTTGCTGGAGTTAATGAAATTCTTTCTGTGATGGCTTCCTTTTGAAGTCAACTGGCTAACAGGATATGTGTGGTACTGGAGGCATAAGGAAATAAGAACCAAGAAAGAGGGCATGCATTACCACAAAGGACAGGAGCCTGGTGCCGGTGGCTCATGCCTGTAATTCTAGCTACTCAGGAAGCTGAGATCTGAGGATTATGGTTTGAAGCCAGCCTGGGCAGGGAAGTCCATTTAGACCCTTTCTCTCCAGTGAACTACCAAAAAGCTGGAAGTGGAGCTGTGGCTCAAATGGTAGAGCACTAGTTTTGAGCAAACAAAGGTCAGAGACAGCACCTAGGCCCTGAGATCAAGTCCCAGGACACAGGTACATGGACACAGGCATGCACGTGCATGCATACGTGCGCGCACATGCACACATACACACACAATAGGATATTTTGAGTAGAGGACTGGTAAGTTGGATCTGATTTATGTGGTCACGTGGTAGATGAACCATCAAATTTTCTGTGGGAGGCACCATAGATGAAGAAAGAACCTTTGGATATTCAGTTTGATTCAGCAGCTTAAGAATGGCAAGTGAAGAACATTAAGAGGCAAGAGGTAACATTAAACACTGAAAGGTATATGCTTTTGAGGCAACCTTACCACTTCTGATGAAAGATAAAATGTGCAGAGCTCTAATAGTTCTAGAACTTTGGAACTGTTAATACCTTCCCTTGAATCTTTTTCCCATAAACTTCCAAATTCTGCCCTGTGGACCTCAAATATTCATTGGTGTATTCTTGGAGATAGTGTTTGCAAGAAGTGATAGCACTACCTAGATCAGGTGTTCATGGGCTGTCACAATAGGAAAGTAGTAAGATGGCAGCTCAGGGATCACTGTCCTATCAATAAAGTCATATGGGAGGTAGTGGGCGATATGTATTTTAAGTAGCACTACCATATATAGACGGTTCCACAAGCAAACTCATAGATTAGGCGTCTTAGAAGTTAGAAAACCTGTGGCTATAAGAGAAGCACATCTCTAATTTGAAGCCTCAGTTATTCTAGCAGTCAATCTCATCATTTTTCTTATGACTTGTGGACTATTTGGGCTGTGAACAGCTTAAAGTTGAATGTGAAGTTGATGCCAAAGTACTTGGGAAAGCCATGGACTGGAAGATGGGCCCTTCAGCAGTTTTCCCCCCAAGGTTGTACCTATTATTGGGATATAGCTTGTTAGTTCTGAGAGTTTTGAAACTAGAGTAAATAGCCAGTCAGTCTATAGGCCTGTAGCAAGGATGACTCATAATCATGAGGGACCAGTAGGTGACAGTACCAAGGGCATTATAGTGGGGATGAATGGTATTGTGGATCTCTTCACTCCATTTTTTGCATGTTGTGGCAGTAGGGGTCTGCATTGCAACTTGAGTTATAGGGCACAAGAAGTCTCCCAGTGAAGATTTGTTCCATAAAGCTACAGTATGATAACTTGTAAGTGTCTCCTTGAAGCAATTTCCCACTGTCTGTAGTTTTATCAGATACAGAAAAACTTAAGTGTTGAGGTCTAGGGATGCTAAAACCTCAGTGGATGCTTACATTTTGCCAGAGTTAACTATCAGTGGACCTTGGGTGTGGACATACTGACCACCATGTATCTATTTTTGCAGCAAAGGTTTACTAGTTTAGAGGAGGACGACACATCGGAGAAACCAAGAGCAAAATTCTTGAGGAAAGCATGTGAATTCCTTGTGAAGCTAAGATAGTATGAAACATGTCAGTTGAGGGCAATTGTTCCTGTCCCTTTTTTTTGGCCAGTCCTGGAGCTTGAACTCAGGGCCTGAGCACTGTCCCTGGCTTTTTGCTCAAGGCTAGCACTCTACCTCTTGAGCCACAGTGCCACTTCCAACTTTTTATGTCTATGCGGTGCTAAGGAATCGAACCCAGGGCTTTGTGCATGCTAGGCAGGCACTCTACAGCTAAGCCACATCCCCAGCCTCCTCTCCCTTCTTGCAGGAGCTTTAGGTATGAGTTTTTGTTTTTCTGCTGGGCTTAAATTCCAGACTAGAGCTCTACCATTTGAGCCACAGCTCCACTTCTGGCCTTTTGGTCATTAACTGGAGATAAGTGTCTCATGGACTTTTCTGGGCTAACTTCGAACTGTCATCCTCAGACCTTAGCCTCCTGAGTAGCTAGGATTACAGGCGTGAGCCACCAGTGTCTAGTGGACTGAATGACTCTTAAGAAGAGCACACTAATTTGACCACTATTTCTGGAAGGACTAGGACAGTATAAACCAAGTTAATTAAGGTTAAATGAGTGGGAAATTTAGCCTTCCCAAGAACTATTTTATATCTGGAGAGAAAAGATAAAAGTTTAGGCTAAGATGCCTTTCTATGTCACCAACAAGTATTTTGAGGAGAAGAGGGACTAACCAACTAGCAGTGAAACTGTCTTTTGTTTGTAGGTAGTTTTGGATTACTCATTATAGATCTACGTTCAAGGAACCACCTAACAGGGAATAGCTGCCATGTTTAAATACTCAGTTTAGGATTGTATCAAAGTCACTTGTTATTTATATTTCCATGACAGGAAAAAGAACTGGGAGGCATACCCACTAGGAGAATCTTCTGTATTCCTGACAGCTAGAAATGGTGTACCCTCTATTGTGTCTCTTCTCATAGTAGCTATTGGGAAATTCACACAGACCTGGATTGTCACCAAAGTAGGAAAGATTATTTTTTGTCTGTTGTGGGACTTGAACTCAGGGCCTGGGCCCTGTCTGTGAGCTTTTCTGCTTAAGGGCAGCACTCTACTATTTTGAGCCACAAGGCCACTTCTGGTTTCTGGTGAAGAGTTTCCCAAACTTTCCTGCCCAGACTGGCTTTGTACTGCGATTCTCAAATCTCAGCCTCCTGAGTAGCTAAGACTACATGTGTGAGCCACCAGTGCATGGTGTAGAAAAGACTTTTATCCCTGATCATAACTGAACTGTTTGTGGCAAAGTGACTATGGACTAAAATCCGTGGCTTTCACTTAAAAACAGCAAGATGTTATATGCTAGTTGTTTCTGAAAACAGTAACATCTACAAGAAGAAAATTACAGATAGAAGGAAAGGTGAATCTGTCCTTGCAAAATGTGCAGAAGGCCTGCTACAGTGCAGATAGCTCAGGGGATAACTGGGAATAGCATGGACAAATGGTACTGACTGTCTCGTCCATATATACCCTTATTAAGAATTATCAGTTTGGGGCTGGGGATATAGCCTAGTGGCAAAAGTGCCTGCCTCGGATACACGAGGCCCTAGGTTCGATTCCCCAGCACCACATATACAGAAAACGGCCAGAAGCGGCGCTGTGGCTCAAGTGGCAGAGTGCTAGCCTTGAGCAAAAAGAAGCCAGGGACAGTGCTCAGGCCCTGAGTCCAAGGCCCAGGACTGGCCAAAAAAAAAAAAAAAAAAAAAAAAAAAAAAGAATTATCAGTTTATGAAATTAAAAATAAAGATGAACCTTGAAAGCTAGATTATAACTGTTCTAGATTTGAATCATTATTAATCTCAATTCAACACATTTAATAAGCATATTGTCAATTATACATTTTTTCCTATTTCTAAAAGCAAAATAACCTAACTTGCAACACATTAAATAAGACAATGTTAGTAGTTTGGCTTCCTTTAAACTAGTCTAGAAGCTTGTGTTGGCTAAAACGCTGTAGAAATTAAAATTGTTAAACATATTATACATTTGATGTTAGTTACTAAAATAATACAAATAGAATGTATTCCTTTGAAACTAGATGAAAAAGTGAGAGAATAAATCCAGTAGAAAACAAGGAGGGATAAAAGGAAAGGAAAAATATAGAAATTAGAAAATTTACAGTAAAATAGAAATATACACAAACCTATTGTATGTTATTGCACAAACCTGTTATTGTACACAATAACATTTCATATAATCATGTATCAAAAGACAACTTTGCTCAAGATTAATTACAAGACAGCTGGTATAGCAAGATTAATATTAGTCTACAATGGGATGAAAATAATTACTAAAAACAAAGGAGAATAAAAAGGAAAATACCTCGGTTTTTTTGGCCAGTCCTGGGCCTTAGCACTGTCCCTGGCTTCCTTTTTTGCTCAAGGCTAGCAGCACTCTGCCACTTGAGCCACAGCACCACTTCTGGCTGTTTTCTATATATGTGGTGTTGGGGAATTGAACCCAGGGCTTTATGTATATGAGGCAAGCACTCTAACCACTAGGGCATATTCCCAGCCCTGCCTCAAGTTTTAACAACTATGAAGTTATATGATGATCTAACCAGAGCCTCAAAAATATAAAAAAAGGTAGTAATGGAAATTTCATGAAAAAAAAGAGTTCAGATAAACCATAGTTCAAAGAATTGCTATTTGTGAGAATGTAAATGTTCTTTTTTTGATGTGTGTGTATCCTGGTTTTCAAACAAACTCAGGGCCTGTGTGCTACATCCCTGAGCTTTCTTTCTCAAGGTTAGTGCTCATATCACTTGAACTACAACACTACCAGCTTTTTGATGGTTAACTGGAGGTAAGACTTTTAGAGATCTTCCTGCCTGTGGTGGCTTCAAATCACATTGCTCAGATCTGCCTTTTGAGAGCTAGGATTACAGGTGTGAACCACCAGTGCCCGGCTGGAAAAGAAATTTGTAGTAGGCAAAGTTTTGTGACTCAAATATTTTATCTTTTCCCATGAATGTCTCAGAAAGTAACAACTGTGTAAGTCTAGATCAGTAATTCCTCTCAGTAGATTATTAAAAGTCCAATTTTGCCAAATTTTATAACTGACAGTTCAGTAATAAAGAGAACACGGAAGGAGAAAACCAACATTTCCTTATTTATCTGCTTTCCCCATCCACCCCATGAAATATTCTCTAAAAACTAATGAGGAACTGAGGCAAAGACAGATTAATTTGGCTGCAATTACACAGACTGTAAACCAGGAGAGCCTAGACATCAACTTGTCTCTGTCAGAACCTTAGTTCTAATATTAGCACCAACACCACAATCATTGTTTAAGTATTGAGAAGGAGAGAATATAACCAGATCAAAAGATCATAAAACTGGAATCAGTGTTTCAAGATGAACTATTAGTTTCCTGATTTATTATTATTGGTGCTATTGGCGTTTCAACTCAGGGTTATATTTGCTAGGCAGGTGCGCTGCCTACCCACCTGAACTATGTCTTCAACCATTTTTTGTCTTAGTTATGTTTTAGTCAGGGTCTTGCATTTTTGCTTGTGCTGGCCTTGAAATGGCCATCCTAACAATCTACTTTCCCACTCAAGTAGGTAGGATTACAGGTGTGAGCCACCTAGCCCTAGCCATCGCCTAGTCCTATCATACTATGAAACAGATCATGCCAAAGTAGATGTAGAAAAACATACTTACCTTTTCCAAAAATAGGGCATGTTACATTTTACTTTCAAGTTTCTTTTATATCCTAATTATGTTTATGTTGATACAAATTAAAACTTTTAGAAACTACAGTCTTTATGATTTTTAATTTTTTAAAAATTTTATTTCCAAAAGAACACTCCAGATTCTAAGAAGAGGTTTTTCATTGTTGTCATTTTTTTTTTTTTGGCCAGTCCTGGGCCTTGGACTCAGGGCCTGAGCACTGTCCCTGGCTTCTTCCCGCTCAAGGCTAGCACTCTGCCACTTGAGCCACAGCGCCGCTTCTGGCCGTTTTCTGTATATGTGGTGCTGGGGAATCGAACCTAGGGCCTCGCGTATCCGAGGCAGGCACTCCTGCCACTAGGCTATATCCCCAGCCCCATTGTTGTCATTTTTAATGTACTATGTGAAACTATTTTTTCTTTCCTATGGTTTATTTGTTGTTTATTATGTTGTTATTTTTAATGTACTATGTGAAACTATTTCTTTTTTCTTTCCTATGGTTTAGCTCTTGTCCCTGTATCTTATTTTGGTGCCCTGGGTATTGTATATGCATTTATCTGAATTCGGGAAGGGAAGGGGAACATCAAAATGGTGAGACAAAGGACAAAGGGTGAACAAATTCAACAGTGATAATCATAAGACAATATACTGGAAATGAACTGCACAGCTTGGGGGGAGGATTGGGGGGAGGAAAGGTGGGAGAAAAATGAGGGAGGGAATAACAAGTATAACAAGAAATGTACTCACTACCTTACATATATAACTATAACACCTCTGTACATCACCTTGACAATAAAATTAAATAGAAAAGAATGCTCCACATTATAGAACCCAATAATTATCCTCTAAATAAAAGTATGTGTTGCAAAGTCATGAATCTAAGTATTTTGATATATTTTCCTATTTAGTATTTTGCACATTTATCTCTAAACATGAAAACATCAGTGTTCAAAAATTTATTTGAATTGACTAGTAACACAGCCAGAGAATTTTATTAGTGGCCACAAACACTGAAACCTTTTCACTTAATACATACAGTTTTAATACAAATGAACTTCTTAATAAGACTTTCTATTTACTAACAATTCAAGTTCTACGACTTTACTGAACATTACAGTATCCTTAAGAAATCTTTCTTAAGAAGCCTGCAGAAACCAGATCCTTTGGCTACAGTTATCACCAGTGTAGACACCACCCCATTAGCTAATAAGTAAAATGAGACATGCTGGCTAACTCCTAGTACATCATAATTACAATCAAGACATGTTCTTCTCCAAAATAGAGACCTTACTAAGAGTTACATAATGAAGAGTGTCAAATTTTTATGAATGGTACTTTCAATAAATGCAGCAATTTGTTGGAATGAGTTATATATATTGAGGAAGTGTAATAGAAACTTTTATATGAATTTCAGCTATCATCATCTAAAATATATTTTGTGCTTTTGGTCTGAGAGTAGGATTTGAACTTGGTACCTAACACATCTGCTCACTGGCTAGTGCTGTAACAATTGAACAATGCCTACAACTCCTAAAATGTATTTTAAATATATACCAAAGCTATTGAAACTCTTGCTAAGAAGGCCAAGAAAATAACATCTTAATTCTGTGTTTGAAACTAGTTCAAGACTTGCTTAAATGCAAACACAGTCTCATAGGTAACAAGGCTTTTTTTCCCCAGACTTTTATACACGATAGATTATAATTTGTTGATGGAATCAGACTTATGTATCATAAAAATGTGCTATATAGCTTATGTTAGAGTGCTTTTAGAAGTCATGTGCTTACTAAATGAACTTACAAAGTTTTACATAAAGGAAAAAATTCAATCTGGTCAATTACTGCACTTACTTTTTTTAATTGTAAAAGTGATATACAGAGGTGTTACAGTTACATAAATAAAAGAAATGCATTGACTTTTATATTTAAGTTATAGAATAAGATTCCTGTATTTCCTGTCATAAGCAGAAGTTTTTAGTACTGAGTTCTGTTTTGTGTGTGTGTGTGTGTGTGTGTGTGTGTGTGTGTGTGTGCGCGCATGCATTTGGGTACACTTGGGATCGCACCTTGGGCCTTGCACATGTTAGGCAAATGCTCTTCCACTGAGCTACTTAGTGTTTTATTTTTAACTAATAATGAGTTAATTGCATTACTGGAATGTAATTAAAGTAACATTATGTAAAAAGCCCATTTTTGTATTGCAGAAGAAAATAGTAAATATTAACAAATTAAGTATGCAAATATGTATGGTTAATTGCATGAAAGATGGTGGTTGGATTCTCATGGCATTTCAAGAGTTGAAAGGAATATATATAGCTTGGATATATAATAAATATTTTTGACATTTGTTATGATAGTTTGACCTAGTATTGAAAATGGTTAATCCTCAAAGTATGTTCTTATTTAAATACTGTCTACATAAAAATCAGTCACTAAAAGATGGTCAGTTCATATGAAATTTTAAATGAAATGTTTTTGGATATACTTTGTCATAAAATGAGTTTTCTATCCTAAGGAGAATATACAGCACATCTTCCTTTTCCATAATGAGGGACGACTACTTAAAAGTGGTAGTCTTAACTTTATGGCATAAAAACCAATATAAATGTACATACATATGTTTTAGGAAATAAATGTGATCTGAGGTGGAAAATCAGTGAAAACTGTTTAACCCGAGGAGACTAGCCAAATTAGCAAAGCCCATTATTGGTTAAGTTTCTTGAGGTAGACAGCTAGTCAATATTATAAAGGTATGTAAGTATAGGCTTAAGGGTTCTATACAAATTCTCTAAAAATTATACACAAAGCTAGGGCACAGGCATATAAAATACTTTTTGCAAAAATAGCATTGCTGCTGAGTTTATTTTCATTTTTCTTTTGGCATAGATAACATTAGGATATTAAAGTATGTTATTTTAAGTGAAAGCAATTTTTACAAACAGTGGAAGGTAGCCTATAAAATAATACTAAAGTTAACTTTAGGAGTCAGGGTGTTTGGGTATTTATGTAGGACAGAGAAAATTTACATGTGTTAATATATTTTAAAAATAATTTGTGTAAAAGGTCAGATACTAAGAAGGATTTTAAAAGAAATTTCTTTCATGTGTTGCTAAAACATATTTATAATGTGTGGATACTGTGTTGCTTTGGTTAGTTAGACATATTAAAAACTCAGTTCTTAATATGATTAGCAAGAAATACATTGTTGTATTAAATCATCTCAAATTGTTAATAAATAAAATTATGTCTTTAGATGTTTTTCCTCAAAACTACATGGTAGAAAAGATATACTTAAAAAATAAACATTTCCCTTATAAACTGTCATTGATGTTTCTAAATTATCTGAGGCTAAGGATGAAGTTTTAGTCTCATATTCTTTAGTTATTTTATGTTATGAGTACTTATAAAAAGCTAAAACATTGATCTTTTATTGTTACTAAAGCTGTTGTTTGTGATAGCATAGATATATTACATTACCTGTAAAATAAGAGCTAAGTATCACAATATATGCAGAATAGTTTTGGGGCTTACATTTTCATTCATGTATTTTCTTACTACCTTTGTTCTGTATTTATACTCTAGAAAGAGATACATTAATATGCAATTTTTATAGAATTGAGTGAAAGTAATGTGGTAGTACTATATATTTTTAGTACGTAGTACAATTGCCTAAAAGAAACTAGTTAACAAAAACATATGGGTGTCATTTTCTTTTGAAGTAAAATATACTTTTGGACTTTTGGAATTTACAAGTACTGGAACAACAAACTCACTGATACATACTGAATAAGTCTGAACAATATAGGAATAAAAATGTATGCTGAAAACATCAGACAAGCTGAATACTAAATAGGTTGTTTCATGATGTTTTGACTATAGTTTTTAACAAGTGGCATGTTACTTTGAAAATAACTTAAATAAATGGGGGTGGCGTTAGTATGTAAATTCTTAAAGAAGTAAAGAATATTCTTGAATATAACTATGCTACTACATTTTATTCCCCTAACTATTTTAGCACAGGAATATTAGTATGATATACCCCACGTATCCATGAATACATCTGCTATCTTTTGTGAGACAGTGTAAAAAAACCTTCTTCAAGTTATTATTGCTTTATTATTTTCCTGATATAAGAAGATTGTTTATATGTAATTCTTATGCTTGTCTAATAAAAGTACAAACTAGTATTAGTTTTTAGAGTGGACATGGAATTAAAATAGTAAAATTCTACATTTCCTAGTATTGTGCAGTCAAATTTCATTAAATTCTAGAATAAAATTTCATATAGTCAGTTTAAATAGTACTTATATAACTAAGTCCATCTCTATAAAAGAAATATAATGTTTTTGTAGAAGAAAGTTGGAATTATGTAAAAAACATGAGACACGGACAGAAAAGACAGTGTGGCTGTTTTTTAATTTCAAAAGTTCTAATTAGTGTGGAATTTTTAAATTTAAAAGAATTCCTCCAATTCTTTAATAACAGACAGCCTTTTTTGTAATTAAGAAGTGGGAAATATGGCTTAATGTTATGAAGCCACAGTTAATACCTTAAAAGCCCAAAAACATCACAAACTAAGAACTGGGAGATAAAAAGGGGTATCGATAGTGTCATGGTAATATAAGTAAAATATACACAAACTGAAATGCAGTAAAACCAGCATAATGTGCAAGTTAGAATCTACTCTACACATACTATCTCCCTAGCAAGATAGTATTTGTAAAAATTATACCATATTACAACTAATTGTCTTTTGCTATTTACTATGTATGCCATAACTATGGCTATAAATAAGAGATATCTGGAATAAAATGGAAAAATCCAAAAAGCAAAGATGTTTTTTAAGTGATTGTACAAGATTACTATGATGGTAAGATAGTCAGATGATGACCAAAAATTTTCAAACTTCATCCAAGTATTGGATAGAATGAATCTTCTGTTTGCTACAGTTTCTACATGTACATTACTCAAATGTATGAACTATGTAGGATACCATGATTTAACCCTGCACTTCCAGTGTTCTGGCTACTAAGATTTAAAAAATTCTCATAAAAGAACAAATCACTTAACTTTAAGTATATCCCAAACCCTCGTTTGTTACTAGACCACATACGGGGTTATTTTCTATTGTTGGACAAAATAATTATTCTTAACAAAGATTCTACTTAACAAAGTCAGTAGAGGGAGGTTGAGTAAGAATTGAATCCTCTGCTCTGAAATCATTTCTAGGTTGAAAGTGTGGGCTTCGAGAATATCGAGGTTCAAACCTATAGATGAAGGCTGAGAACAGCTTCTTCTCACAGAATGTAACCTTGGTTCCTATTAAGAGATTTAAAGAAAGTTAGGGTTTTAATGCATTTCAAAAGGCTCTAATTTTCTAATTATTTAAGGGAAATATTTTAAAAATAAGATTGAGCCTGGATTCTAAGGAGAGAAGGTATGCTTGTGGAAATTCCCACTCTAAAGAGTAAATTACTTAATAACCTGCTACGGGGCAGGAAAGCATCCTCTTGTTAGAGAAAGACTTGGTATGAGGAACCAGTATGTCCTTTCCTTCATTCCTTAACTTTGGTGAAAAGCTTTTCCTCCCAACAAACAATTATGTATTTATGAAAGACAAGTAGATCTTGAGAAAATAATTATGCAGAGAAAAATCAGGTGATTATTAATGTACTACCTCCATTTAGTACAATATCATTATATAATGTTATGTAAAACATACAATGAATAGGATCTGTTCCAAGAAGTGATTTTTATTTGATTAACTGCTAAACATACTACTGGAGATAATGCTTTGCTCAAGACATCAAGAATAGGAAATTTCAGATAAGACATGTATATTCTAAATAACTATTTTGGAGCTTCAAGGTGGAGCCAATCCTTTTGCCTTAAATTTTATCATTTGTTCTGTCTGCTTTAAATAATTTGATTTTGAATATTATGATTTATGAAGAATCTTAGCAGGTGCTAGTGGCTCATGCCGATAATCCTAGCTACTCAGAAGGCTGAGAACTAAGGACCATGGTTTGAAGTCAGCCTGAGCAGGAATATCAGAACATATCCCCAATTAACCACCAAAAAGCCAGAAGTGGAGCTATGGCCTTCAGTGGTAGAGAGTGATTTCTGAGCAAAAAAAGCTAAGAGACAGTGCCCAGGCTCTAAATTCAAGCCTTCATATTGGCACAAGAAGAGGAAAGGAGGAGGAAGACAGAAGAAGAATCTGTATGGCAAAAAGTCAGTTTATTCATAAAGTGCATAACACTTTTTATCTTTGAGATTTCTTTGGTTTGAGATTGGGTCTATGTATGTAGCACAGGCTGTTCTTGAACTTGTGATCTTGTCTCAGCCTCCCAAGTGCTGGGATTACAGGTATGTAACAGAAACCTGGCCTTGAACAAAACTTTTGAAATAGTGCCTAGCCAAATCAACTTCATTTGGCAGCAGAAATTCAATACAAAGGTTTTGGTAGTTCTTCTAAAAACTTTACTAGCAACATAGATACAGTTAAGAGAAATGAACCAAAGCGTCTAAGCTAAAAAGCAAAATCTCTCTAAAAAAGAGGCATGTTTGATTAAACAGAGTTGCAGTTTACATGGTATGAGTAAGTAGGCTTCTCTATTGATCAACCAGGACTATGGTCATGTCTACAATGAAATAATCTATACTAGTGGCATAGTGTGTGTGTGTGTGTGTGTGTGTGTGTGTGTGTGTTTAATGCCAGTTCTGGGGCTTGAACTCAGGGACTAGATGCCATCCTTAGCTTCTTTTTTTTTTTTTTGGCCAGTCCTGGGCCTTGGACTCAGGGCCTGAGCACTGTCCCTGGCTTCTTCCCGCTCAAGGCTAGCACTCTGCCACTTGAGCCACAGCGCCGCTTCTGGTCGTTTTCTGTATATGTGGTGCTGGGGAATCGAACCTAGGGCCTCCTGTATCCGAGGCAGGCACTCTTGCCACTAGGCTATATCCCCAGCCCCATCCTTAGCTTCTTTTGCTCAAAGCTAGCATTCTACCATTTGAACCTCAGCTTCATTCTGGCTGTTCTTTTTTTTTTTTTTTTTTCTTTTTTTGGTAGTTTAGTGGAGATAAGAGTCCTTAATTTGTCTTCCCCATCCTGGCTTCAAATCTCCATCCTCAGGTCTCAGCCTCTGTGAGTTGCTAGGATTAACAAGTATGAGCCCCCAGATCCCAGCAGTTCTTTTTGTTTCTATAAATGTAATATCAGAACTAGATGCTTCTAGGGTTAAACTGTTTAAAATTGTTTAATTATACAGTTTATTGTCATTACTTTGAGATACTTTTGATGTTGCAAAATAGTCTTCCACCTTGTAAAGCAGTCTATCTTATCCGTGTTGTGAAAAATTTCAATCTAATGACAACAGGCTACTGACATTAGACATCAATGTAATGACATTTTTATAATTTTTGAGCTAAGGCCACTTTCCTAGACAATTATGATAATGACTACTTACTTTAGAACTATATGTATTCATGTAAAAAAGGCATGAATCTGGTATCTGCATTTAGGATGATGTAAAGAAACCAAACCAAACCTTTTTGAATAACATTTCCCTAAATAGTATATACTTCATGGAAAGTTTATACAAAGACTAACAATACCTCTGCTGGAGCTATTGATAAGAATGGAAAGAAAAAACAAAAAATAAACAAAAAAACCCCACCAAACCCATTTGTTTTGACAGTGGACTCTTATTATTTCAAAGCAGGTGAAAATGTTGCAGGTTTCCAGCAGTAGATGGCACAGGCTAGAGCCATCTTTTGCTATCAGAATTTTTCTGGGATACTGTAGAAGCCTTTTCTCCTCACATTAGGTTTCTTTTTATATTTTCTGGATGCTGACTTGTGTAATACTTTCAAGGAAAAATTTCAGTGAGCAATCTAAAAAATTAAATTCTAGCCTAACTGCATTTCCATTGTTTGGTTAGGAAACTGGCTCATACTTAGGTTGCTTGCTAAATACATGATTAAACAATTTCATATTTATCATATTTTGCTTATTTTAGAATTTAGATACTTTCAGCTATGGACTTAGTATACACATTTTCTTTAATTTTAGTGATTAAATGAGAGGGTCCATAATTATTGGTACTGTAGTTTTTGAAGGATCTTCTTCATCATGCCCTATTCTCTAGAAATAATTTGCCCCCTTATAAGTGACAATTTACTTGAGTTCTACCACTTAATAATATCATCTTAGGTAAGAATGTTCTAGGTCTGATTAAAAAACCATTTATTTTTGGTGTTACTTGGGCTTGAGATTAGACTGGCTTTCTGGCATTCTACTATTGATGCCCTCTCTCCTTTCGTCTTTTGCTGACTAATCTGGAGATCTAGTATCTCAGGCTTTCCTGTGTGGACTGGCTTAAAACCATGACCCTCAAATTTCAGCCTCCTAAGTAGCTAGGATTACAAGTGTGAGCCACTGGCACCTGGCTTAAATTAAGATTTTATTGTACATCATTAGCATCATACACTATTTTTGGTCTGAGACCAGGGCTTGAACTTGGTACCTGACACTTTCATTCACTGGTTGATACTCTACCCACTGAGTCACATCTCTAACCCTATTAGTATAATTTTAAAATATTCCTCAGTGATTTAATAAAAATATTTTTTGTAGAATATACAGCAAACTTAGTGAAGATAGAAATTACTAAGATTATAGGACTAGTATCTTATAGATATTATATACTATTATATAGATAATTTGTTTACAATGTATGGATAATATTTTCCCTGCATTACATTTGAATTCTTAACTTATGTGATTCTCTAATTTCATGTTTGTAACACAGGTGAATGAATGTATAGATAAATATAATTCAGTGGATTTATGAAGGAATTGTACCAATGGCTAGACTGGAAACCATAAAGCTTTAAGGCTCCAAATAGGAAAGTCCAAGCCTAACCCTTATGGCTTATTCCTTTTTCAGGTTGTGCCTTTGGATTCTACTAAAGTTTTTACATTTGAAGATACTGATATGGGTTAATTTCTAAGAAATGCCTGGAAAATTAAAAGAAAACTACCTGTAAACAAGTCAGTCCTATATTTAACTGGGAAAAAAATCTGTGAAGAAAGACCTATATTTGCATATAACTTGTACACATCCTCTCATATATCCTCACATATTTTATATCCTCATATATCCTCACATATATATCCTCACATATTTTAAGCCATTTTAAGGTTACTTATAATACAATGTCAATGCCATGTAAATAGCTTTAATTGCTGTATTATTTTGGGAATATTAATAAAAAGCATTTATAGCTCACTGCATCTATAGATACAAAACCTGTGGATAGGGCTGGGAAGGTGGCTTAGTGGTAGAGTGCTTACCTAGCATGCCTGAAGCCCTGGGTTTGACTTCTTAGAACCCACATAAACAGAAAAAGCCAACAGTGGTGCTGTGTCTCATTCAGTAAAGTGCTACCCTTGAGCAAAAGAAGCTCAGGGACAGAGCCCAGACCCTGAGTTCAAGCCCCCCAGGACTGGCAAAACAAATAAAACAAACTCCCCCCAAAAACCCGGGGATAAAGTGTATTTTGTAATTTATTAATGTAGTTACATTTCAACTCTCCTTAGGATGAATTTTTATATCTATTATTACGATTTTAATTGTGATAAATATTTTAATACTATGATTTTATAGGTTCATTAAAATAAATTTCTGTTTATTTCAATTATTTTTATTCCCCTTTAAATTTTATAAAATAAAGTTTTATTCCCCCTTTAAACAGTTCTCAATTTTTTTCTGATTAGAATGACAAATATGTAATTATCCCAGAAAATAAGAACTTGGAACAGAGATCTACAAAATCAAGAACTGTCTAGATTATCTATTTGCACTGGACTTGATTTCTATACAGAATCAAAATCAAGTCAAGTCTGTTGCTCAGAAGTGGAGATGGGTGACTGACTTAAGAAGAAATATGTGTTAGAGAACAATTCTAAGTCTATTTCAGAGCTCAAATAACAGAACTTGGCAACTCTTTAAGAATGTGGTTACTTATGAGAAAAGAAGGCATTATGTTTCAACATGACCCTTTCAGATGAAATGTAGTTATGAAACAGGTAAGAAATTGCTTTTGTTAAAAAGCACTGACTGGGGCTGGGGATATGGCCTAGTGGCAAGAGTGCTTGCCTCGTATACATGAGGCCCTGGGTTCAATTCCCCAGCACCACATATACAGAAAATGGCCAGAAGTGGCGCTGTGGCTCAAGTGGCAGAGTGCTAGCCTTGAGCGGGAAGAAGCCAGGGACAGTGCTCAGGCCCTGGGTCCAAGCCCCAGGACTGGCCAAAAAAAAAAAAAAAAAAAAAAAAAAGCACTGACTTTTTTGGCCCTGAAGTTAAAAAATCTACACATTTCTGCATCTCTCTCTCTGTCTCTCTTATAATCACCTTGGGTTCCAGAAAGGACAGGACTGATAAACATCTTCATGACGAGGGACCAAAAGGGCCTTCAAGGAAAGGAAGAGTAGAGTGTAGCTGGACAGTCCATTCCTCAAATGAGGAGAATTAGGTAATTATTAGGTAATGATAAGAATTACACTGGTCCACTCACATGATGACAAAAGTTAAAAATAACTCTGGAAGGGCTGGGGATATAGCCTAGTGGCAAGAGTGCCTGCCTCGGATACACGAGGCCCTAGGTTCGATTCCCCAGCACCACATATACAGAAAACGGCCAGAAGCAGCGCTGTGACTCAAGTGGCAGAGTGCTAGCCTTGAGCGGGAAGAAGCCAGGGACAGTGCTCAGGCCCTCAGTCCAAGCCCCAGGACTGGCCAAAAAAAAAAAAAAACTCTGGAAAACTAGAACTCAAGCCACACTTTTTGTACATTTAATTATGCATATTTCCTGTTATCCCACTTTTTTTGTTTATACCTACTGCTCATTTCTGTACTCTGAAGATAGAAATGTTACTTTGCCCCTTCCTGTGGCATGCCTATGCTGCATAATCAATATTTCTGTCTTTCGATACTATTCTTTGTTTCTTGTATTGGAGGGAGTGCGTAGTGGTAGACTAGACATATTGGAAGCCCTGAACTTGGGCCTCTGAGCTTAGAACTCTGGTTACAAGTTTGATATAATTATATAACATAATTATACAAGCTACTTTTCTAACAATAGAGCAAAGATTATTTTCTTTTTCTTTTTTTTTTTTTTGGCCAGTCCTGGGGCTTGGACTCAGGGTCTGAGCACTGTCCCTGGCTTCTTTTTGCTCAAGGCTAGCACTCTGCCACCTGAGCCACAGCGCCACTTCTGGCCATTTTCTGTATATGTGGTGCTGGGGAATTGAACCCAGGGCCTCATGTATAGGAGGCAAGCACTCTTGCCACTAGGCCATATCCCCAGCCCCCGAAGATTATTTTCAAAGAGTATTCCCTGAGATTAAATCAGTGAAAACTATTATCAGTTACTTGAATCTAGAGTATATGAAAACATGTGGTGTGAAGAATGTTTAATCAAGTAGGTCAGCTGATAGATTCATATGAATAAAAATCTGTTAGCATGAACTCTGGATGTTTCCTCAAGTAATTTATTATTGAGAAGAAAATAAAGTTGCGATAATGGGTAATGAGCAAACAAAATTTAATCAAAAGTGGTATGTCATTTGAAAGTAATTTTCAATATAAGTAGGTTGTATAGCGTTATGTCTATATCCCAAATCAAAGTCTTTAAAATAAGTTCTTAACTTCCAAAAGTCCTGTTAAAAACCAAACATATATTCTTTCATATGTGACATACCCAGAAGATGGTAATATTCACATGGTGCTTTGGGCTAGCCAAGAAGCCTGCCTGCTGTACTGAGAGGACCTAAGATTTATTGGATTTTCTCGTTATTTTTTTTAAAAGTTATTAAAATAACAAAGTAATTTACTTCCTAGTAGGTGAGGAGGAAGATTTTAAAGTACATAATAACATCCTGGAGATCACAATGCAGACAGAAATAAGTTACTCTGGTTTTATAGGAAGGTGTCAAACATTTGATGTGAAAAGAACTGACAAGAAATCCTGAAATTTATATTTATTACAAACCAGGTTTAGTCAGTTTTCTCCAAATAGAATAGGTACACAAATTTTTGATCTATTAATTAGATGTAAGAATTGATCAGTTGCTTGTTTTAATACTTTCTTCAAAGGAGTGAAATGTTATGTTTAAGTTGCAAAACTCCATATTAATACATTAGAGCCAGATTTCCACTCCAGAAACTAGAACTGATGCTATATTGCTTGTTAAAAATATATTACAGTGATATTGTCTGTTCTAATTAT
The DNA here is from genome assembly GCF_023159225.1 of Perognathus longimembris pacificus. Lineage (NCBI taxonomy): Eukaryota > Metazoa > Chordata > Mammalia > Rodentia > Heteromyidae > Perognathus > Perognathus longimembris. Next base: position 32,089,717 of record NC_063164.1, on the reverse strand, counting down.
TATACCCCTTCCTTGTCATCTAAATTTACATAGGTACATGCATATATACATATACATAAGCAATAAAAAAGCTTTACTCAGGCATTTTTATAAAGGTATTTTTCTACAGATTACTATAAAACCTAAAGTTTCAGATGAACTAGGCTATATTCAACTGGATTTAAAAAGCAGAATGAGCTGGGTGTAGTGGCACACATCTGTAATCACAAGTATTTGGGAGGTAAAGATAGGTGGAATATTACTGGTGGCCAACCCAAGCAAAATTAGGAGAACCTGTTTGAAAAACAAAAGCACGAGGATGGGAATGCCTCAAGAGTGCTTTGCCTAGCACTTGATTTCTGAGATAAACATTCAGGATATAAAGAAAAAAAGTTCACTCAATACATTGAAGCAAAGAGACAGAAAAAACATAGCAGGTGCAACAAACAGCGTTCATTGTAGCTGCTAATCTGAGAGTAGCATTTAATATGGAAGAATGAAATCTGGTACAGATGTTTTGGGATGTGAAACTGAAGTGAAAGAAAAAGCACTATGAGTGTTACTTATATCCATCTTTTAAGCAAAAACTGTCCCTTTGCCCATTTTAAGCTTATAGGGATTTCAGAATAAATTTTTTGTTTGTCTTGTTTTTGTTGCCAGTCCTGGGCCATGGACTCAGGCTGAGCACTGTTCCTGGCTTCTTTTTGCTCAAGGCTAGCACTCTACCTCTTGGGCCATAACACCACTTCCGGCTTTTTTCTATATATGTGGTGCGAGGAATCGAACCCAGGGCTTCATGTATACGAGGTGAGCACTTTACCAGTAGGCCATATTCCCAGCCCCTCAGAATAAATTTTAATAGTGTAAACCTAGAGGCCAAAGATTTGCTAGAGTAACAACAGAACATGCTGAAGCAATATATCAAAGATGAATTGAATGCCTTCCTAAAGTACTTTCTAGTCCTTTTTAATATTATTTAGTATTGGAATATGAAAAGAATTGGGAATGGTACACAATTTTTGTGTAACCTTATTCATTATTTTAGTTAAGTGAAGTATAAATCCATGTATGTAAATCATGTATATAAATTTGCTAAAAATATAGTGCAACTGTTGTAAATGAAATCATAGCTCTTTACAAGCCATATTTCTGATATCAGCTGGCAGAAGAAGTTACAGTCTTAAAAATTTACCAAGATCCTTTTCTATCTTTTTTTTTTTTTTTTTTTTTTGGCCAGTCCTGGGCCTTGGACTCAGGGCCTGAGCACTGTCCCTGGCTTCTTCCCGCTCAAGGCTAGCACTCTGCCACTTGAGCCACAGCGCCGCTTCTGGCCGTTTTCTGTATATGTGGTGCTGGGGAATCGAACCTAGGGCCTCGTGTATCCGAGGCAGGCACTCTTGCCACTAGGCTATATCCCCAGCCCCAAGTTTCCTTTTCTATCTTGATTGTATTTGAGATTTTTTTTTGGAAAAGAAGTTATAAGGCAATGTTATAAGGTCATGGCTTATGATTTAGGTACATGTACTAATATTTGTATTATCCAATTCACTTTAACACAGTGGATTTCAGATAATTTCTTTATATTGCTCTCACAAAATGGATACTAAGTAAAAAATTAGTTTTCAAATGACTGAAATACCACAAAATAGAAAACAATGGGCTACAATTCGAACATGTAAAGAGAATTTTTGTTCTCTCATTCTATTTTTAGAATGTTTGCCTTATCAAACTAAATGATGAAGAAGGAAGGATAACAGTATCCATGCACTCAAAATTGTGTGTGTGTGTGTGCGCGTGTGCGCATGTGCTAGTACTAGGGCTTAAACTCAGGGACTAGGTGCTCTTCCTGAGCCTTTTTGCTCAAGGCTAAGGTTCCAGCATTTTGGGCCACAGCTCTACTTCCCACTTTTTGAGTAGTTAACTGGAAATCAGAGTCAGGCTGGCTTTGAACCATAATCCTCAGATCTTAGCCTCTTGAGCAGCTAGGACTAAAGGTGTGAGCCACCAGAGCCCAGTTCAAGACTGGGGATAAATTCTTAAGTTTTTTAGCACCTCAAAACTAAATTCTAACAAGTACACATGTATGAATTATTTGTATGTATATAGTGTATATATGTACACATAAAATCTATGTACTTGTATGTATATAATATATATAATATGTACATAATGTATACATGTATATATAATCTAACTATGGAAGTAACACACTGAGTATGATTTATTATCAAAATTCCTTGCCCAATAATATTCATCACTAATGTTTATTAATAGTCCAGGATTTGTTTAGCAACATATTTAACACTTGAAAACTGTAACATGAGCTTTTTTGTTTCTGAAAGAGTTCTATAAAGAGAAGACTTCTACAATTTTTTTGTTTTTGCCAGTCCTGGGGCTTGAACTCAGGGCCTGAGTGCTGTCCCTGGCTTCTTTTTGTTCAAGGCTAGCACTCTTATCACTTGAGTCACAGCACCACTTCTGGCTTTTTCTATATATGTGGTACTGAGGAATCGAACCCAGGGCTTCATGTATACGAGACGAGCACTTTATCATTAGGCCAAATTCCAAGCCCCTCTACAATTTTTTACTACAGAATGAAACCTTTTGAAATTTCATTGTGGGACTTATTAGTTTATTTACATTTCTAAAACTGAGAATAATCAATGTACATGAGATCTTTGTATGTATACATTCACAGGGTCCTACTGTCCTAGTGAAACCATTTGACAGGCAAACAGTCATTATGGTTTCAAAAAACCCATACCACTCTATACTTAACTTATGGGGAAAAACTCTAGAGTCTATGTTCTATTTCTACTGCTGCTGGTCATACAGTATATATGGAATTGAAATAGGGAAGAAAAATGCAGATTAGGGCAATGCCAATCTTTAGACCTTTCCTTTTCTCTTCTAAAATTAGGAAGTCAGTGACAGAATTGTAAATGAATATAAAGAAGGATATTTCTTGTATTATAGAAATTTCATGATTAAAAATTTATAGCTTCGTTCTATATCTTTTGAATCAATGATTCTCTCCTGCCATTTTCCAAGTTTAAAACATGAATTGGCCTTAGAATCACAATGTAAAGCTTCCCTTTGGTAAAAGAAATAGTTTTGAATTTTATGAAATCAACTTCCTTTAAAAAGTACCCATATAATTAAATATATTTGTAAAATAAGAAAAAAGGTTGGAAAATTAAGGTATTCTACACTAATACAGTGCAATGTCAGTTAATGTTAGTGGATCATGTCAGAAAAGTGAGTCTTGTTATCAAAATTCTATGAAGTACGTAAAATTTTAGTTATACTATAAGAGGGTTACAGTGTTATTTCAAATGTATGAGAAAAAACTTAATATGGTGAAATTAGTCATATGAAAAGGCAAGAGCATGTTGGCCATATTACCAATACTAATGTTATAATAAATATGTGTACATATTTAAAATGTTATAATAGAAGATGTATAAATATTTGAATTTAGAAAACTATGGCAGAGGCAAAATTAACATAGGAGTAGCAGTAACAAATTAGACAAAATTAGTAAAAATGTTAGACAAAAGCATCTTAAATGAAAACACAGTAAAATTAATATGGCTAAATAATGGCTCTGTTTTAAAGGTATGGGGATATTAAGATCTATTAGAATTATAAATGACTCATCCTAAATATTAAATTAAATATCAAAGACTATAAAGCAGTGTCTAAAACTCTTGAGAAAAAAATAACACAAAGCAGAGAAAATGAAAGACACCTCACTATTCCCAGTATAGTTATTATTTATGGAATGGATAAAACATGTAGAAAATGTTACTACAGTTAGATTAACACATAAAAAACCAACATGCCACATCTACCTAAATAATTTTGTAAAACAGCTGAAAAAGCAAATTTGGCTAAATGTAGACAGCTTATAGTGGAAAAAATAAGTATGGTGAGGTATTAACTAACCCTAAGTTTCACAACGGGCAGCTTCTAGCCGGTTCCTTGAAGCTGGATCTTGGTCACACAAGGATCATTGGATAAGAAATCAGTTGAGCTGGACTAGAGCTGCCCAATTGTCTTAATAATGAATGCTCCACACTGTCTGTTAAGTAAAGAGAAAATACAGATCAGAAAGATGGAAAAAGATAAGGAAGAAAAAACGAGTGTAGAACATAAATGAACAATTATGAACTGCTTTGCAGAACATGTGGAATTCACTAGAATGTTATAAAGTAAGAAGCCAGGAGGGGTCCAGACCACAGTCTATATGTCTAGTGCCACAGTATAAACCTTTAATATAAAAAATAATAAGTAACAAGATCAGCACATCACAAGTGAGTTAGAGTACTTCCTTTTATTAGGTGAATTAAAAATAAAACTTGTTTGGAAGGCTATTTAGAAAGTTGCCCAATTACCTCCAAAAGTGCCCTTCAAGCTGGCATTGGCAGGACAGAGTAATTACAAATACCTGTGTTTCCTGGGACTTTTTTTTTTGGCTGTTTTTAAGACTGGGTGCCCATTTGACATATAGTCCAGGCAAGTCTTCAGATGACTGTAGCCTCTGCCAATAACTGCAATTGCAGGACTAATTGAGATGAATTCAACTGAGCCCAGAATTATAAAGTTTAAAATTTACCAAACTAATAAAAAACATGACCAGTAGTGTCAAAGAAACAACCTAGGGGCTGAGGATATGGCCTAGTGGCAAGAGTGCATGCCTTGTATACATGAAGCCCTGGGTTCAATTCCTCAGCACCACATATACAGAAAATGGCCGGAAGTGGCGCTGTGGCTCAAGTGGTAGAGTGCTAGCCTTGAGCAAAAAGAAGCCAGGGACAGTGCTCAGGTTCTGAGTCCAAGCCCCAGCCAGGACTGGCCAAAAGAAAAAAAAAAAAGAAACAACCTAGTTGCTACTAGTTTTTTGGCACTCTGGGCATTGGCAAGGTCCTTGCTTTCCTAAAATATATTTTAAATTTTGGATAGGTTCAAAATTTTTCCTAGCTCTTGCAATATCTCTATAGCAGCACTGTCCAATAGAACTTTTTATGTTGACCTAAATGTCCATATCTACAGTCAAATACAGAAGCCACTAGTCATATGTGAGTGTTTAATACTTGAAATGCAGCTAGGTGTAACTGAAGAATTAAATTTTAACTTCCTTTAACTGAGAGTTTAAATTAGCTGGTGCCAGTGGCTCACGTCTATAATCCTAGCTACTTAGGAGGATGAGATCTAAGAATTAAAGTTTGGAACTAGCCTAGACAACAAATTTGAGTGACTCTCATTTCTAATTAACCAGAAAGAAATCCCTCAGTGGAAGGATGCATGGCTCAAGAGGTAGAGTGCCAACTGTTAGCAAAAAAGCCAAGTAAGAACTCAGCAACCTGAGTTCAAGCCTCAGTACTAGAATTGTGCACATGCACGCACACACACTCCAAAAAATTAAATAACGTCATGTTGCTAGTGGCAACTGGTGATAGCATAGCACTAGAGGTTTGAATTTGCTTGGTTTGCTAAAACCAAACACTGTATACTAGCCTGGCTTCTCCAGCCCACTAAATACTGTCCAGTTATTACTCAATATTGTTCACTGCTGTATTTATATCAGTATATCAATACAAAAATCACAAGTTAGATAATATTTTTGTTGAGTGCATAAAATCTACTGTGACAGTGATAATACACAACTAATTTTACCAACTATTCATAGCTTATTTATTTTAATCCAATCAACTATTCATAGTTTATTGATTGTAATCCAATACATTCTAGTTTCCTTAGGAGAAAGAGAGTGATGTCATACTGTTTTATGTGTGTAAGATTGCTTGGGCAAAGGCTTAGAGAAGAAATTTATACATATACAAATTTAAGTTCATGAATATTGGAAAATAAGATGGTTCATGGTAAAGAGTTTGGTAAGATTGTGGGCAAGAGTTAGTTAGAATGAGGTAACACACTACTATTATTTATTTTAGATTAGGTCTTGCTAATTAGGTCTAGGTGATCTTGAACTTGTAATCCTCCAACCTAAGTTGGGTTTGCAGATGTGTGCTGCTGGGCTAGGAGGAAAATTCTAATTTTAGGTTTAAAAAATTAAATTAATGGATCAGAGGGTTGCTCAATATTAGAGCACTTGCCTATAATGCAAAAGGTCCTGGGTTTGACACCTAGCAGACAAACCACTCATCAGGACAAAAACCAAACCAAATCAAAACTCAACTAAATTTTTACTTTATACATGATGGAAATGGAAAATGGAAAAGTTTCTAAAAATGTAGTATCATGCTGAGCACTGGTGGCTCATGCTTGTAATCCTAGCTACTCAAGAGGCTGAGATCTGAGGATCAGAATTTAAACTAGCTTGGGAAGGAAAGTCCAGGCTAGCTTTGAATTAATTATCTCAAATTTACAAAAAAACCAACCAACCAACCAACCAAACAAACAAACAAAAAAAGAACCCAGAAGTGGAGCTGTGGCTTAACTAACAGAATGTCAGCTATCAGTGAAAATGCTCAGGGGCAGTGCCCAGGGATTGAGTTCAAGCCTCAAGACTGGCACAGGTGTACCTACCTGTGCGTGTGTGCACATATATACATACATACACACACAAACACAAAGATAAAAATATATTAGAAAGAAAAATTATAGAAATATAACCAAAGCATTATGTCATATTATACTTTTAGGGGATACATTAACCCTAGAGTAGATTACCTCAAGGGTCATAAAACTATGACCATGAAATCTGCCCTATTTATTTTTATAGTTATACTAGAATGCATCCATACTCATCTATGCTTTCTTTTTTTTTAAACCAGTCCTGGGGCTTGGGACTCCAGGGCCTGAGCACTATCCCTGGCTTCTTTTTGTTCAAGGCTAGCACTCTACCTCTTGAGCCACAGTGCCACTTCCGGCTTTTTCTGTTTACGTGGTGCTGAGGATTCAAAGCCAGTGTTTCATGCATGCTAGGTAAGGACTCTACAGCTAAGCCACATTTCCAGTCCTCATCTATGCTTTCTTTGTGGCTGTTTATGTAATGTAGTGGCAAAGTTAAATAGCTTTTTTTTTTTTTTTGGTGGGTTCTGGGGCTTGAACTCAGGGTATTGTCCCTGAACTTTTTGTTTAAGGTTACCATTTACTACTTAAGACACACTCCTATTTATTTATTTATTTATTGTTAATTGGAGATAAAAATCCTGTGGGCTCTTATGCCTGGGCTAGCTCTGAATTGCTATCCTTATAACTCAGCCTCTTGAGTAGCTAAGATTATAGGCGTGAGCCACTGGTACCTGTCCTTGATTGAATACTTTTGATAGTGACTATGTAGCCTGCACAGCTCTTTTGTTGACCTTACATTTAACTTTCTTAGGCTGGACAGAAATATTCACACTGAGAACTTCTAAAATCTTATGGAAGACTTCAATATGGTGCCAGCCTTCAGTGTATTCACTCTACTCTTGCTATGGACTTTAGGTTCGTCTCTCTCTCAATATCACACAGTATGGACAATGTTCAATCAATGTGATGTTATCTGGAGGTGAGGCCTATGGGATGTAATTAGGTTATCAGAGTGAAGAATGTGATTAGTACCCTTCTAAAAATAGAGGTCTAAGAATGGAGGTCAATGGTGGAGTGATTGCTTGGCATGCTCAAGGTTGTGGGTTTGATCCCCAGCTTCTCAAAAGAAAACAAAAAAGAATAGCACATAAGGAGCTTGCTATTCTCTCTGCTACTTTGTGATGGTACAATCAGAAGACAGACACCTGCAAAGTGGAAAGTTGGTCCTCACCAGATAATGGATCTGCCAGCACCTTGATCTTGAATTTCCCAGCCTCCAAAACTGTGAGAAATAAATGTTTCAACACAGTTTGTAATATAGTTGTTAGAGCAGCCTGAACTAAGATACTTTATATTGAGGAAATAACTACCAGGCTTAACAAATATTGGATTTCCTTGATTATATTAACGTTAAAGTCAGAGATCATAGGGTATATACCTAAGCAAAATGAAGCAGCTATTGACAGTAGTGCTTTTGAAACTACAAACAGAACAGACATGTATTTAGATATATAAGAAAATAAGTATTTGTGAGTTTCTATGTTTAAGTTAGAGATATACTTACTCTATGCTTTACTTTCAGAAACTTTGGTGTCTAAGTTTACAAAAGCACCAAGAACTCTTGTAAACCTGAAGTTTCAAGTTTTTATTTTTTGACTGCCACATAAAAACAAAGTTTGTAAATAGGCACCATGCAATGGTTCAGTTCATTTGTATACACTGTGTAATGTTTGAGTTGGGGTAAACATATTTATCTTTAGCATTTATCACATCTTTGTATTTCACACATTACAGAGTCAGGAGTATAAAGGTTTTAATTCATATGGAAAACTGTGAAAAGAGAGTTGCAAGACACATTGCAGTAGATGTGTTCCAAGTTGTCTGTCTGGTTACTTTGTGGCAGATCTGGGTGTCATCTTTATGATGCTTTTCAGAGATACAGAATGCAAGAATTGTGGGCCACAGAAGTTTTCAAAGGAAAATCTAGGAAGCCAGGCAATGTGTAGTAGAGTTAGGATCTTTGGGGAGCCTCTGAGAGGGTAGTATGTAAAGATGTGAGGGTGAAATTGAAGATAATGGAAATCTTTGGAAGTTAGAGATATGGAACATCTGCCAAGGACAGCCACAGGCAATGAACTAAGTTATGCTCAGAAAGAGGCCATGTGGGTTCTACAAGGCAAGGCCATAGGGTTTGGAGCTGTCCAAGACCTCTGGGACCCTCATTCCACCATGCTGTGCTTCATATGCCATGGATTTCATGTTTGTCTTCTGGGTTTTGGTCACATTCCTCTCTTTTAGAATAGTAATATGTATTCTGTGCTATTTAATATTGGAAGTACGTTTTGTGACTTTTTTTTGGTTGCGGGGTTTGAACTCAGGGCCTAGGTGCTGTCCCTGAGCTCAATTCTAGCACCCTACTGCTTTGGGCTTACTTAAGCTTGCTTGTGCAGATGGCACTCTACCACTTGAGCCTTGGTTTTTGCTGGTCATTTTGGACATAGAATCTAGTGAACTTGTCTGTCCATGTAGCTTCGAACCATGTTCCTCTGGATCTCAGCCTTCTTAGTAGTAAGGATTACAGTCATGGGTTTCTGACATTCAGTTTATTATAATATCCATATTCTTCATGTGTTCGTGTGTCTTTAGAACACATTAAAACTCAATTCAGAATCTTAATAGCTTTTTTTCCTTGAACTCAAAGATTAAATGTCAGTTATTGCAGACATGATTCTTTTTTTTTTTTTTGGCCAGTCCTGGGCCTTGGACTCAGGGCCTGAGCACTGTCCCTGGCTTCTTTTTTTTTGCTCAAGGCTAGCACTCTGCTACTTGAGCCACAATGTCACTTCTGGCCGTTTTCTATATATGTGGTGCTGGGGAATTGAACCCAGGGCTTCATGTATACAAGTCAAGCACTCTTGCCACTAGGCCATATTCCCAGCCCACAGACATGATTCTTACACAATACCATCAAGAACCAAAATGTTGGGGTGACATTGATCAAGACATTGCATTTGTCAACTGCTTTGTTGAATGGTGACTACTTTGTACAACTACTTAAAAGGTAGCAAGAATATAAAAAATTAAAATGTTACTTTTTGCTGCAAAGATGTTTAGAACATCATATAAGCTCCATTTGTCATACCATTGCCATTGATATTTCAAATATAAAAAGTGACATAATGTTTTGATTTCAATATTTTAGGGAAGGCAAAAATAATAAGATCAGTCTATATGTTGTTTTAACAGCAACAATTAAATTATGAATGAAATTACCTCATTCTTTTAGAGAATCTGATTGTGCTGGGATACATACACAGTAACTAACTTAAAATGATTTCATATTTGATTAATTTTTTGGTTGGTTGTGGGGCTTGAACTCAGGGCCTGGGTGCTGTCCCTGATAATTTCTCTAGTTTTCAATTATCTCAGTTGTCACTCTATCACTTTGAGCCACAATGCCCCTTCTGGTTTTCTAGTGGTTAATTGGAGCATAGATTCTCACAGACTTTCCTGTTGGGGCTGGCTTTGAACCATGATCCTCAGATCTCAGCCTCCTGAATAGCTAGGATAACAGGAGTGAGCCACTGGTACCTGGCTTCACATTTAATTTTTTTGACTTTTTGTTGGCACAGTGATAAGCTTTCTGTAGAAACCGTACTTACAGCCTTGAATTTTGATATTTCTAGGTCTAGGGATGGGTTATAGATCTGTCAGGTGAAGTACATTAAATACATTTTTGACATATTTATCAACTTACAATGAGCTTATTGGGAAGTAACCCACAAGTTGAGTGGGTTCATCCTTGTTTTTAATGTGCCATATGTAATTTGTTTTCACATAACCAATGTAGTGTATATTCTTTTCTACTTATTCTTGCATAGAGTTTGATGCATGACAATTTAAATAAATTGGCTTAAGGCCTTGCTTCTCTTTATCACATTAGGTTAACATCAAAAAGAAAGTTTTATACACAAAGCCATGCAATGCTTAAGTGGGTGACAGTTTGCTCTGATGTTTAGTTTTGTTTTTTTTTTAATGTTTCTTTTTTTACCGTAATGGAGTTTGAACTCAGGGCTTTTGCTTGTTACACAGATACCCTACTGCTGAACCACAACTCCAGCCCTGTTTTTTTTTTTTTTTTTTTTGGCCAGTCCTGGGCACCGTCCCTGGCTTCTTTTTTGCTCAAGGCTAGCACTCTGCCACCTGAGCCACAGCGCCCCCTCTGGCCATTTTCCATATATGTGGTGCTGGGGAATGAACGGAGAGCTTCATGTAGGAGGCAAGCACTCTTGCCACTAGGCCATATTCCCAGCCCCTCTGATGTCTAGTTTTATGAATACAAAAATTATTGTAGAGAACCAGGGTTTATTATTTGACTGTGTACAGCATGCCCACAAAAAATCACTCTCCTTTTTTGTGGGAGGGTGAAAAATCACAGGTCTTTCCTAACTGTCCAACACTTTATACTTGTCCTTCTCTATCTTTATGTCTTGCTAAATATGGAGATTTCTATGCTCCAAATTGATTAATAAGTAATAATCAGCTGGACGCAGTGGCTCATGTTTATAATCCCAACTGTTTTGTAGGCAGAGATAAGGAGGACTATGACTGCAGGCCAGCCCAACCCAAAAGATCCTCATTCCAACCAATAAGCAGGGTATAGTGGTGCCGGCCTGCAATCTCAACTACACAGGAGGCATAGGTAGGATAATTGTAACCTGAAGCTAGCCATCACTAAAAATAGAGCTTATCTGAAAAATAACTAAAGCAAAAGAGGGCTGGAGGGCACAGCTCAAGTGGTAGAACACCTGTCCAACAAGTACAAGGCCCTGAGTTAACCAGATTCCACCCAGGCACTATGTGATACCACCATCACAGCCAGAAATAAAAGAAACAATAATGAAAATAAGGGAATGGTTAGGAAGAAGAAAGTGGCAGTAGAATCTTTTTGTACACTAAAGATGGTAGCAGACATTCAGAAGTTCACCTGTTCTGGATCTCTGAACTAGACATAGACAGTGATGGTTCAGAACCTTTTCCAGATTACTTCTTTCCAAAGGGTAAGGTATATACAGACCACTAACATTTTTCATTCAAGTCAATGCTTACATTAGAAGAAATTTCTCTCAGCCTGGCAATAATTCAATATTATCCTTAATATTCATGTCTTTTTGTATTGTAATATATATGGGTGAACTGAAATGATAATTTCTCTAGTTTTCAGTTATCTCAATTGTCATAAGAACATATATTAACAGAAGAATAAAAAAACATTAGGAAACAGAAGCACTTTACAATTCTTCATTCTTAATCTTCATACCTTTGGATTTGACATTCATCTTAAAGGGATAATAGGTCACATCTATCATGTGCATATCTATAGGGTGACTGTAAATAACATTATATTGTTATTATCTATAATCACCCTATATGGTTCTATATACTTTAGGTAGGTAATTTCTTCTTATAGTCTAGAAGTTAGGTAATTTTGGACATAATGTGGTTTTGCTCTCTTATACTTAAACCTTATCTGAATACAGTATGACTGTTGAACTAGGGAATTCTAGACCTAATTGATACCATACTAATTTCTACATTGGTCTGCTTTGTCCATGGTTTATAGTCAATGAGTAGTTTCTGGAAACAGTTCGATGTAGCAGTTAGGCTTGCACTTCAAGCTCTCTTTAAGATACCTATTTTGCTGCTTGAAGACAGTTTTAACATTTGAAATTCCTATCTTGGGATATTTCCAAATTAACATTCATAAAATTACAAGCATTCAGTTTTCTTTTTCAATATTGGACTTTGAAGGGCCTCAAGTTTGGCCAAACAAGCACTTTACATTGATTCATTCTGCCAGCCCATTTTCATGTTGGCAATTCTTTGAGACAGGGCTTGCTTTATGCCTGGACTAGCTTGGATTGCAATTCTCCTATTCATGCTTCCCTTTGTTGCTAGGATGAAAAGCATGCTCCAGTGTGCCATGCTAGCAGTCGAGATGAAGTCTCATAAGCTTTTTTTTTGCCAGTCCTGGGGCTTGAACTCAGGGCTTGAGCACTGTCCCTGGCTTCTTTTTGCTCAAGGCTAGCACTCTAACACTTGAGCCACCGCGCCACTTTTGTTTTTTTCTATATATGTGGTGTTGAGGAATCAAACTCAGGGCTTCATGCATGCTAGGCAAGCACTACCACTAGGCCATATTCCCAGCCCCAAGTTTCATAAACTCTTATGCCTGGGCTAGCTGTGAACCATGATCTCTTGACATCCACATTCCCACGAACTAGGATTATAGCCTTGAGCTATCATGCCCAGCCTAACATTACAATTTTAAAGGTTAAACAGGCTTAACAATTTTAATTTATTGTAATCGATACATAAAACTATAAAAATATTAGTGGGGTACAATGTGCTGTTTCAACATACATTTATATATTGTATAATGTTTAAATCAGGTTAAGTATATAAATCTCAAACATTTACCACTTCCTATGGTAAAACATTTAAAGTCTGTTTCCATATCTATACATCTATTATCGATATATATTATTGTTACCTATAGTCACCTTTCTGTGCAACAGCATGTCAGAATGTTTTACTATTTGAAACTCAGTACTCATTGACCAACCTTGCTATTTAAAAATTGACTTATAAAAACAATGGGCTCAAATTCTTTTTGTTGTTGTTGGTGGTGGTTATAGAGTTTGAACCCAGGGCCTTGGACAGTGTCCTTGAGCTCTTTTTACTCAAGGCTAGCACTCTACCACTTTGAGCCACCGTGCCACTTCTCATTTTTGAGTGGTTAATTGGAGATAAGAGTCTTATGGGGACTTTTCTTAGCCATCCTCAGCTGGCTTCAAACCATGACCCTCAGACCTCAGCTAGGATTACAGGCATGAGCTACTGGTGCCTGGTGAGGCTCAAATTCTTATATGGAACATTTCCACCTTTCTATTTTAAAAGTCAAAAAGGTTTTTGGGTGCCAGGGAAAAATTTCATAGAAATAAAATAATATTTCAATGTCAGTCACTAATATTTTAAAACCAGTTTAATTTGCCTTAGAAAAAAGATTATTTATGATATCACAATATTAATATATCAGTGTTTTATGGTGTAACATTAATTTTCTATAAACAAAAGCTCTTAGTTTGCTACACAGTAAACATATATAATTAAATATTTCTACAGAGTTGTACAGTTCTTCAAAAATTATGGAGATAGTTTTGATGGGGGCACTGTTTTTTTATTGTGAATCATTAAATCACTTAAGAAAAAATATTGAGAATAAATGTATAGAACACCCCACCTTAAAAAGAAAGAGCATAACAACTTAGTGGTAGAGCATTTGCTCATTACACTGGATTCAGCACTGAGTATAAAATAAACACAAAACTCCGTCTTTTTTGGGGGGAGGGGGTGCTGGTCCTGGGGCTTGAACTCAGGACTTGGGCACTATCTCTGAGCTTTTTTGCTAATAGCTAGCACTTTACCTTTGAGCTACAGCTCCCTTTCTGGTTTCTGATGGTTAACTGGATATAAGAGTCCTGCTTGGGCTGGCTTGCAATCTGAATCCTTTAATATCCATCTTTTATTAACAAATTAAAGCAAGGAAAGGAAGACAAAAACCTCTCCATATCTCTGTATTCTATTTTTTTTTTCTGGTAGGTCGTGGGGCTTGAACTCTGGGCCTGGGCTCTGTCCCTGAGTTCTTCAGCTCAAGGCCAGTGCTCTACCACTTGAGCCACAGCTCTACTTCCTATATTCTAAACTTGACTTTGAAAGTTTAAATTTTCTTATTTCCCAACTCCAACCTAAAGGGAATGGGTAATTTTTACATGACTAAATTACAAAGTAAGGTACCTGTCTATGTAATTTCTGCTATTTCTACTTACAGAGCTAAGAAGATTTACAAAAGTGTGTGTTCTTAAAGTAGAAAAATTAAACTTCAGAATGTTGAACACAGCTGTGTGCTGGTGGCTCACACTTGTAATACTAGCTACTCAGGAGGCCGAGGACCATTTACAGAGGTTTGAAACCATTCTGAGTAGAAAAGTCTGTGAGATTCTCTCCAAAATGACCAGCAAAATCAGGACTACAGGTGTGGCCCAAGTGGTAGAGCACCAGCTGAACAAGCAAACCAAGTAAGCTTGAAGCCCTGAGTTTAAAGCTCAAAATTGCCAAAAGAAAAAAAAAAGAGAAAAAAGAACGTTGAATAGTAACATTCTTAGGAAATTTGTCCTATCCTAGTATCATTCTCCACTTTATCTTTTTATTTGAATTATTCAAGCCATGTCATTAATTTGTGATATTTGCTTTCCCTAGTGCACATAAAATTTATTATTCCAATAATTAATCAACCTGTAGCTCTTTACTATAGACAAAGCTATTTCCCTAGATCTCTCTACTACATATGTGTTTCTAAATGTGTATATGTGATATATATGTATACACACATACTTACCAAAAATAACATGTGCTTATTATATAAATATGGCATAGAACATTAGCTATTTCTAGGGAAGTATGTTCGGAGAATATGCTAGTGTCAGTGCAGTGTCTTTTTGAAGAGTTTCTAACAATATTGAAACGAACTGTCTATAAATAAGGTTTATTTACAGAGTAACACTTTAGATTAACAAAATTTAGATTAAAATTAGATTGGATAAGAGGCCCCTCCTACTTTTTTTTTTTTTTTTTTTTTTTTTGGTGTGTGTGTGTGCCAGTGTGTGGCTTGAAGTCAGGGCCTAGGCATGTTCCTGAGCTTCCCCCGCTCCCCCCCGCCCCACCCAAGGCTAGTGCTCTACCACTTGAACCACAACTGTACTTGTTGCTTTTTGGTGGTTAATGGGAGACAAGAGTCTTAAAGATGTTCCTGCCTGGGCAGGCTTTGAATTGTGACCCTCAGGTCTCAGAAACCTAAGTAGGTAGGATTACAGGCATGAGCCATTAGTGCCTGGCTCATGTTTATAGAACATTTATGGAGGCAGTGAAGGAACACAGTGAGGAGTTATGGCAGTGAGTGATGATGGAGTAAAGACAGTGGGAAGCTCTTAATACACAGATTGTCTTGGTAGTTAATTCAATACATAGCATGCTCACAAAACTTATATTACCACTTAACAGTTAATTTGTCTACAATTATTTCCTAGAGATAAAGTCTCTATCCCTAAAATGATACTAACTATTTTACTAAGAAACTGTCATAAAAGAATAGGAAAAATTCCCTGGTACACAGTAGACAGCCAAATATGTTGACTTGATTGATTTTCTTTGGCCTGAATCTGACTTAAGGAGCATGAATACATTCCCAAGCAGGAAGAGATCAATAACCATTTTAATCTACAAATATATGTAATATAGATAATCCTATATGAAATACCTAGAATAGAAAAAAATCCACAGAGATAAAAAGTAGTCTAAAGATTACCAGGAACTGGGAAGAAGAAGAAAAGGAAGGAGAATTTATTGTTTTTGTTGTTCTTACTTTGGTGGTATTAAGGTTTGTTTTGGTGATCCTTGTGCTTGCTTGGCAAGTGCTGTAGCACTTGAGCCATATCTCTAGCCCTAGATTGAATGCTTAATGAAAACAGAATTTCTGTTTGAGGGTGATAAATTTGGAATACTCATAATTTGTGCAGCTTTGTGATTATAAGTAATGTCACTGAATATTAAAATGGTTAAGATGATGAATATTAAGTTAGATGTATTTTACCACAACAAATAAAAAATTGACCATTTATGGATTATAACTTCTTCAATATTAATAGGAGTTATAGCTAATTTCACATTGCATTTCCTCCACATAAAATAGTTCACTAATTATGTACTTCGGATCACAAATGTGAGAAAAATATCCAAAGTTTTTCCTTTTCAGAAGAGAAATTTGAAAAAGTAAAATACAAGTGAAGGAAAACAGAAAAAAATCAAAACAAGCTTCTTACTTTAATTGGTTCAGGTTGCATCACAGGTGCAGGCATAGCAATGGCACTTGGTGCATAAACCTGGTGATATGTTGCTTGAACTCCATGATCAGAATAAGGCTATTACAAAAAGGGGGAAAGGTGGAGGGAGTGAGAGAGAGAGATTAATGAGAGATATTTGTTCAGTATTTGTACTAAACATTCTGTTACACAATGGAGAAAAACAGACAAAAATCCATTCCCAAAGCTGGGCTTGGTGGTATACACCTGTGATTGCAGCTATTTGGGAGATGGAGGGAAGAAAACAGAAGGATCTAGGCTAACCTGGGCAAAGTTATGAACACACTGTCAAAAACACAAAATAAAAACCAAATGGCTAGGGGCACAGTATAAATGGTAGAGTACTTGAGGCCCTGACTTCAATCCCCAAACCCTGAAAACAGACAAACAAACAAAATCATTCCCACCTGGGCATGGTACCTCAGGATTATAATCCTAGCACTTTAGGAATGCTGAAGTAGGAGAATCATGAATTAGAGGCCATCTTGGGCTAGAGTCTGAGGCCAGCCGGGGCTGTACTTATAGAGAGGTCCCCTCTTTTAATGATTTAATAATGTTTATTTAAACTAATAGTATCATTTCAAGGTATAACAAATTTATTAAGTTCTTAAGTTTTTAAAATATTGTTTTCAAACTATGTCTTCAGAACTTTTTTTTTTTGCACTAGTCCTACAGCTTGAACTCAGTGTCTGGGTGCTGTCCCTGAGTGGTTACACTCAAGGCTAGTGCTCTATCACTTGAGCCAAACCTCCACTTAAAGCTTTTTGGTGGTTAATTGGAGATAAGAGTCTCACAGACTTTCCTGCTTGGGCTGGTTTCAAACTATGATCCTCAGATCTCAGCATCCTGAGTAGTTAGGATTACAGGTTTGTACTGGTGCCACTGGTGCCTGGCCCTAGTATGATTTTTACATTTACAGGACGACATCTTAATTTGCTCTTACTACATTTCAGTCCTCTTGTCTCCTCTCCTCCCCTCCCCTCCCATCCACATTTGGCTAATTGGCTAGTACAGTCTAAAATTCAAGACTGATGCTGGAGCTCGAGGCAAGGGTAAGGATGACATCAAAGTGAGTATATAGAACAAACCCAAAAGAATAGGGAATCAAAGATCAAAGAGAAGGAAAAAACACATTTTTTCAGAAAGATTTTATTGTATTCTAGTAAGTACAAATATATTCTTATGACAAATATCTGACATGAAGAACTAAGTATGGCTTAACTAGACTTCAAACTTTACTACAGAACCAAAATAACAAGAGTAGCTTGATACTGGCTCAAAAACAGACTTGAAGACCAATGAAACAGAAATAACTCAAGATATAGCTATCTGATTTTTGGCAAAGGAGCAAAAAAAAAATACAAGTTGGAAAACAATAGCCTCTTCAACAAGTATGTTTGGGAAGCTGGCTATCTATATGTGGAAGACTGAAACTGGATCCTTATTTCTCATTTTGTACTAATCTCAATTCAAAGTGGATTAAAGACCTTAATGTAACACCTGAACCCTTGAAAATACCACAGGAAGGAGTAAACTCTAGAATTTATTGGCATAAGCAGGGACTTCCTGAGTGGAATTCCAGGAGGTTGGCAGTTAGGAGAACTGACAAATGAGATTACATCAAGCTAAAAAGCTCTGCACAGGAGAGGACATAAATACTAAGCTAAAAAGACAGCCAACATAATTGGAGATGAATATTTTCAGATACACATTTAGCAAAGGTCTAAAAATCAGCATATATAAGGAGCTTAAAAAACAAAACTAATGATTCAATAACTCAATAAGTGGGCAAATGGGCTAAATAAACATCTCTCTGAAGTAAAACTGGATAACTCATAAACTATTATTTTTTTAACATCCCTGGCTACAAAGGAAAATGCAAGTCAAAGTAAACTGAGAACACATCTCACTCCAATCAGGATGACACTTATCAAAAATACAAACAATAACAAATGCTAGCAATGATGCAGGGATAAAGGAACCCTATTACACAGTTGATAGGAATGTAAATTAGTGCAACTCCTATGGAAGGCAGTATAGAGGCTCTTCAAAAAATTAAAACTAGTATGAGGGACAAGGTAACAAACAGTACAAGAAATGTATCTAATGCCTAACGTATCAAACTGTAACCTCTCTGTACATCAGTTTGATAATGAAAACTTAAAAAAATTAAAACTAAAATGATCCAATGACATCATTCTTGGGCATATATTCAAAAGATTCCAAGTCAGGATGTAATGAAGGTTCCTGAACAACCATATTCATTAGTACACTATTCACCATAGCCAAGTTATGGAAATAGCTCAGATGCCATACCACCAAAGAATGGATCAAGAAAATGTGATACAAACACACACACACACACACACACACACACACACACACACACACACACACACTGTAATCTTAGTCACCCATCAGGAATAGTATATCAGGGAAATAGATGGATCTGGAAAAATACATTCTGAGCGAAGTAAGTCGGACTTATAGACAAACTGCGTGTATTCTTTCATGTGTTTGATTTAAAATTTAAACACATATGAAAATACATACATGGCCATATGTATATATACATTATCAAACTGACTAAAGTATGGAATATACTGGAGTAGATTTCCATGGTGTAATCCCTTCAAACAATTAACAAAGAGTTTAACAAAATGAATACTTGGGAGCTGAAGCATGTCTTGTGTGAGGAAGATGAAGGTTAAGATGAGGGAGACAGACAAATGAAGAAGAGAGGAATGGTGGGTAATTACAGTTACAATACTCAATGCGAAAATGGAACTAGGGAACTTGAGGTGATGGGTGGATCTGGTAGAGATAGGAAGGATTGGAGAATAATGGAAGGGGTGACAATAATCAAGATGCATTGCATTGAACCGAAACTTCTTTATACACAATTTAAAGATAATAAAAAAAAAGCATATGGTTTAGCTTGGTGCTGGTGGCTCACACCTGTGATTTAGTTACTCAAAGGTTGAGATCTGAGGGCTACAGTTCAAAGCCAGCAGGGGCAGGAATGTGTAAGAGTCTTTTATCTCCAATTCACCACCACAACAGAGGTAGAATTGAAGAAATCATGCCTATACTATTTTTAGGTCCCTTCTAGCTGAGAAACACTGCCAGAGAAGAAGCAGAGTGAAAGTAAAAAGAATAGTAATAATTAATACATCTCAATACAGAAAACCAGTGATAAAGAGTGACTTCACTAGGAACCAAAGTAAATCAAGGATGTAGAGAAAAGAGAAACCTGTAAACTACTGGTGGGAATGTAAGTTAGTACAGACATTTTGGAAAACGGTATATATATATATATACACATACATACATATATATACACATATGAGTATGGATTCTCATGCTATTTATACATTATTTATAACAGTAGAATGCCTGTGGGAGGTAGCTCAATGGTGGACCACTTGTCTAGCATATGCAAGGCCCTGGATGTAACCTGCAGCACTCCAAGAAAAAATAAAACTTCTTGTCTGACACAGTAACATTAATACAGAATCAACCTTAATGTCCACCAATGGATGAATTGTGATTTATATACATAGGAATTATTATTCATGAAGCCCAAAGGCCACTGTGCTAAGAAATAAACAAGGTACAAAAAGATAAATGTTACATCCTTCCTTATGTGTGCAATCTAAAAGTGATGGAGTAGAGTAATGGTGGCTGCCAGGGGACAGAGGAGGAGGAGGAGGAAGGGAAGATGTTCAAACAATGCAGAATTTCAACTAGACAGGTTAAAGATATCTCAAAGATCTTATATAGCATGTCGACCATAGTTAATTATAATGTATTACACATTTGAAAATTACTGAGATATTTTAAATTTTATCACTCCACCCTGAAACAATAACTATATGAAGTGATGTATTAGCTTAACTGTGGCGATCATTTTATATCATGTATGTCATAAATATCTGTAGTATACTTTTTATTTATTAATTCTACTTCAGTAAATCTGGAAATCCAAAGAAATAGAAGGTTGGGAATATGGCCTAGTGGCAAGAGTGCTTGCCTCGTACACATGAAGCCCTGGGTTCGATTCTCCAGCACCACATATATAGAAAACGGCCGAAAGTGGCGCTGTGGCTCAAGTGGCAGAGTGCTAGCCTCGAGCAAAGAGAAACCAGAGACAGTGCTCAGGCCCTGAGTCCAAGCCCCAGGACTGGCAAAGAAAAAAAAAAAAAAAAAAGAAAGAAATAGAAACCACAAAAAATAAACAGAAGCTGGGTGTCAGTGGCTCATGCCTGTAATTCTGGCTACTTAAGGGGCCGAGACTTGAGGACCAAGGTCTTGAAGCCACCAGGGCAGACAAATCCTCAAGATTCTTATCTCCAGACCAGTAAGAAGCCAGAAACAGAGGCATGGTTTGACTGGTAAAATACCAGCTGTGAGTACAAAAGCCTAGTGAGAACATGAGGTCCTGAATGCAAACCCTGGTACTGGGCACAAATGTAGGGTAAGACAAACAATCAAGGAATCCTAATAAAAGGATAGTAAACATTAAGATCCAACTTTATAATATTATAAACTTTCCTAATACAAAAATAATAAAACAATACACAAACTGAGAGATGGGTGCTAATTTCTAGTTTTGCACAACACTGATTTAAAACATACCAAGCTGCACACACAGCTTCTAGTATCCAGATGGGAGGCAATTAATGATGGATCAAAGATATAAATCAAAGACTTGGAGATGATATTTATAATTTGTACTTATGAAATAACGTTGATGTATATTTTTGAAGGAAGAATTTTTTATTTTAATTGGCATAATGATTATATGCTTGTAACAGGATATTAGCAATAATACAGATGAACAGGAAAATGGGAAGGCAAAAACATTTGATAGCTTACTATTTTCTTTTTTTTCCAACTTTTTCTGAATCCAGTATATCTTATTATTTTCAAGGAGATTTTGGGAATGGTTCAGGACTTGTTAATTAAGAAGTCTAAGATAATACATTCTTTTACATAAGAGGAAGAGATATGAATAAATAAAACAAGTCATAATGAATGTCTTGAAGGAAAAAAATGTAAAGGTGAGGAAGTTATAGATCCATTATTTTAATACTAAGTAGGAATGAGGATATATAATAGCTCAGTGGTTGAGCAATTGCCTAGCATGTGCAGGTCCCTGGGTTCAATCCCCAGCACTGGAAAAAGAAAAGGTGAATATATACCTCTGGAACTGAAGCTTCCATCAGAGACAGTGGAGGAGGAACACATCCACCATCTTGTGCAATTTCCACTGGCTGATAAATAACTTCAGAAGGTTGCAGGTATAAGAATGGAGTAGACGAGGCAGGAGACTAAAATACAAAAACGTATTTTGAATTCAGATATAATTAGTTATTTGTTAAGCAAAATGACTTCCCCAACAGATGAAACAAAGGTTTATTTCATGTTGTCCTACAATTCTTTTTCAGGGTAGCTTTATTTCAGCAATAGACTAAAAAGAACTCTGAATTTCAATTGCACAAATATTATTAAATAACTTCCACTTCCACTTAAAAGTGTACTGTGGGTATATTACTATTGCCATTAGAAATTTTAATATGATGACCTATTGCATTTAAGTTGGTATAGGAGTCTACTTGCAGTTTTGTGAATTTCCACAGAAGTGGAAAAGGTCACTAGGCAGTACTTTTGATGGCATACTGTTTGCTATCAAAAGTTGGAAAACAGAAAACACATTGAATGTCTCCGAAGTTTTACATTTTAGAGCATGTTGGATTTTGGGTTAGGGTGTTGGACTAGTAAAGCATCTGTAGACATTCCAAAATCCTAATGTTTTCAAAAGACAAAACAATCTGATATTAATCATTCTGAGTAAGTCAAATTGAGCAAAAGAGGATATGAAGCTAAAAATGCTACGTTTTAAAATAATACCAAAGGTAACAAAGTAATTTTCCATGTTTATATAGCATTCACTTATTTATGAAATACTTTTGTTTCCATAACCTTAATTTTGATCCTCACAAAAATACTGGACAAAAACAAACAAAAAAGGTATAGTATATCAATACATATATTTTATAAGTAAGGAAGTGAGAATATAGTGATTCAAACTGTTTAAGGGACCAGTTAATAAGAGAAAGGTCTCAAGCCTAGTTCTCTTGATTAGTTTCCAGGCAGTGTCACAAGAATACAGTGAAGAAGGATTTTAAGTTACATTACTGAATTTACCTGAGGAACACCCCACTGCCATTGTCCTGGGAGACACTGTGCTGGGGCCTAAAATAATATATATTTTAAATAAGTACCATTAAGTCACTTTCATTTTTAGCAAGTGAAGTAAACATTTTCGTTTTATATTTAGCACAGTAATAAAATTAAAAATACAATTTTTGCAAAGTAAGTATAATGTTAAAAAGTACTTAACTACTTTAACTCATCATTTCTTCTCTCTTTTTTGCAATGCTGGGGATTGAAGTCAGGTTCACGACAGGCAACAGCTCAACCATTTAACTACATCTGCAATCCTTCAATATCCTTTTTTTTTTGGCGGGGGGGGGGGGGCTGCTCCTGGGGCTTGAACTTAGGGCCTGTGCTCTGTTCCTTGAGCCTCTCTGTGTTCAAGGCTAGTGCTCTACCACTTGAGCCTCAGTGCCACTTCTGGTCTTTTCTGTTTATGTGGTACTGAGGGATCGAGCCCAGGGCTTCATGAATGCTAGGAAAGCACTCTACCACTAAGGCACATCCCCAGCCCTCTTTCATAATCTCATATGAATCTACTTTGAAAGTTCAAAAAGGAGCCAAGTACCAGTGACTTCTGCCTGCAACCCCTGCTACTTGGGAGGCTGAGGATCTTAGTTCAAGGCCAGCTGAGAAGAAAAGTCCATGAGACCCACATTTCTACAGAGGGAAGCTGGACATGGTGGTCTCTGCCTTTGATCCCAGCCAACTATGGGAAGCCTAAAACTAGGCAGATGGCAGTTCAAGCATATGCTAGAGTAAGAAGCAAGACCCTATGTTAAAAACAGTGAGAAACAAGGCTGGAGGTATGGTTCTGCTGTAGAGTGCTAGCTTTGTAAGCAGAAAACCTGTAGTTCAAACTTCATACACCCAAATTATCTGGCATTATACTTTCTTCTCAATTTCCCACTAGAATAAAAAGAAAATGCTGGTGAATCAAAAGAGCCTGTCATATTAGGTAATAAACCATGATACATTACTTAATTTGATGTTAAATATTAAGATATGGATACATTACTAATATAAAAATCAGTGTGTGAATTACTGCACAATGGTTTTTATTTTTGGTTGTGCTAGAGATTAAACACAAGGCCTTGTATATAAGCTATATATCTACAGATCACTCAAGACTTTTGTTTAGTAAATTTTCTTTTATATTATTATTTTTAGCAGTACTGGGATTTGAACTCAAGGTTTTATACTTGCTAAGTAGGTGCTTACCGGGACCATATATATACATATATATATTTGACTTAGGCTGGCTCAGATCCAGATCCTACAACCTATACTTCCATGTAGCTGGGATTGCAGATGTGTTTCTCCAGGCTTGCCTTGTTTGTTGACATGAAAGTATTACTAAGGTTTTTCCCAGGCTGGCCTTGAACTGCCATCCTCCTGACCTATGCCTCTGTAGTAACAGATTATGCTACCACCATACTTGCCTCATTGAATATTTAAAAAGGGAACAAAACAGATCTTACTACTCTTGATAAAAAGGGAGCGGAGCTCATTTTCCAATATAACATTGTTCAGTTCTCTCATAAGAAAGAGAAAAAAAAACTGCTGAACTACTTCTAACTAGTATGGTGCATAAGAAAGAACAAAAAAAATGGCAGTTGCATGGAAAAAGACTGAATGTAGCAGAGAGAATCTTAATTGTAATTTAATGCCTACCTGGTAGTGATAAGCAGGCTGCTGATAAACTGGCTGAGCTACCATCACAGGAGAACTAGATATGGAACGTGACTGTAAGAAGAAGGAAAACACAAATGTTATTCTAGGCAAATCCTTTAAAATAATATTTTACTATAGCATTTATCATAAATTTTCATATAAATCCAATCAACTTTTGGTTTATAATTTAAAATGTTATTTTAAAACTCTTTTTTTCTTCGTAAGATATCACAAGAAATGTACACACTGACCTACTATGTAACTGTACCCTTTTTGCACAACACCTTGTCAAAAAAATTTGTGTTCAATTAATAAATAAATTAAATTAAAAAAAAACAACTCTTTTTTTCTTGTCACTTGTGGGGCTCGAACTCAGGGCCTGGGCACTGTTCGAGCTTCTTTTGCTCAAGTCTAGCACTATACCACTTGAGCCACAGCACCACTTCTGGTTTTTGAGTGGTTAATTAGAGCTAACAGTCCCATGGGGACTTTTATTCCCAGGATGGTTTTGAACCATAATCTTCTGATCTCAGCCTCCTGAGTAGCTAAGATTACAAGCGTTAGCCACTGGTATCCACCTAAAACTCATTCTTCTTTTAATAGTACTAAAGTCTGAATTCAGACTTGTGCTTACCAAGCAAGTTCTGTACCTTTTGAGCCATGTCTCTAGTCCTTTTTGCCTTCATTATTCTTTCAAGGTACTCTCATGTGTGCTCACGCCAGCCTGGACAGGGATCTGCCTATTTATACTAGGATGACAGGTACATACCACTGTGTCAAGTTATTGTTTGAGATGGGATTTTGTGTGTATGCTTGGCCTGGCCTTCAACTGTAATCCTCCAAAGAAAGCAAGTTATAATTCAACTCCCTATGTGCTAAAATTACAGAGGAAAGTTCCTGAAGTCAGCTTCTACATCTTATTGCTATTATTACCAAGTCTATTCAAGTTTGTTTATTGAAATAACCAAGCTTTCTATTTCCATTGGTTTCCTTTTCTGTGATAATGTTAAAATACCATTTGAAAAAGTGTCTTTAGTTAGAAATGTGGCACCTCCAAAGATTATGAAACTATAGGTCTAAGTGACTATTTAGAAAAGGCACCTGAATTTTGCGTGACACTGCCTATTTCCATCATGGAGATCAGTAACAGATAATGTTTCCAAGAACATAATAACCTTTTTCCACATTTTTTCTACTATTTAAAAGTAACATTATATATTTGATTAAAGCAAATATATTATTCATTGAATTTGTATTTTTCCCAATTCTGCTCTGTTCTGTTAGTAATTTAGCATTTAAAAGTTCATAATCCAAAAAACTTGTGATATGTCCATGATAAAGTACTACTAATACTTGACTATTCAATATGAAATATAATAGTATTGTATCATTCATAAAATAAGCAGGTTGTGTTTCAAGACAGGTAAAAGAAGTGGCAATTAAAATTTAAGTTCTAACTTGAGATTGAAAATACTATTGTTTTAATGGTCATAACCTGAAAATGAAGGAAAGTATCATGGTCTTATAAAACTAACAGATTTTAACAGGTTAACATATTTGTACCACAGATTAATGTCAAGAAGTAATATATCTTTACCATATTAATATGTTAAAGAAAAAACCCATGAAAATCTCAGCATAGGAACATGTATTATTCTTTTTTTGGGGGGGGGGAGAAATCAAGGGTAGGAGACAGATGCATGGAGACAGGAAGGGTGAATGAATACAGTCATAATATCCAATGCACATTTAGGAAAATGGAACCAGGTAACCTGAAGGAAGGAGTGGCATTAGGAGTGATGAGGGAGAACAATAGAAGGGATGATATTGATCAAGATGTACTGTACTTATAAGCTGACATGTTTAATTGAAACCCTTTATATAATTACTTAAAATAATAAAAAGAAAATCTCAGAAGATATAGAAAATGCAGTTTCAAAAATGCATTGCTGGCTGGGGATATGGCCTAGTGGCAAGAGTGCTTGCCTCGCACACATGAAGCCCTGGGTTCAATTCCCCAGCAACACATATACAGAAAACGGCCAGAAGTGGTGCTGTGGCTCAAGTGGCAGAGTGCTAGTCTTGAGCAAAAAGAAGCTAGGGACAGTGCTCTGGCCCTGAGTCCAAGGCCCAGGACTGGCACACACACAAAAAAAGCATTGCCTTTTTAAGATAAAACTTAGAAAACAGAATAGATAATTTCCCTAACTGATTTAGTGTAGTTATTCTCAACCATAGGTGGGAATTACTGCCTTATAGGGAACACCTGGCAACATTGGAAAATACTATCAGTTGTCACAACCTTGAAGAGGCTGGGTCACTTCTAAACTTCCTACAATACTCACAACAAACAAATCATCTGGTTCAAAATGGCAATATGCCCAGGTTGATTCAGAGCTATGTTCTCAAGCCTATGCTGTGTGTGTGTGTGTGTGTGTGTGTGTGTGTGTGTGTCTATGAATTGCCTAATGATAAATCACTGAACTTATTACTTTTTTCAAGAACAAGGCAATAATACAATCATATCAATACCATAGTAGAGACACTGCCAGTGTAGGAGCTCTGAGGATAGGGAAGAAATCAAGAAACGGATAGAAGAATACTGACTCATAAATTATTGTCTACATGAAAGTTTGGCAAGGATATTTAGGCAATAACAATATTAAAAAAATTACTCAAGGGGCTGGGGATATAGACTAGCGGCAAGAGTGCCTGCCTCGGATACACGAGGCCCTAGGTTCGATTCCCCAGCACCACATATACAGAAAACGGCCAGAAGCGGCGCTGTGGCTCAAGTGGCAGAGTGCTAGCCTTGAGCGGGAAGAAGCCAGGGACAGTGCTCAGGCCCTGAGTCCAAGGCCCAGGACTGGCAAAAAAAAAAAAAAAAAAAAAAAAAAAAAAAAAAAAAAAAAAATTACTCAAGAAATGTATCCAATGCCTAACATATGAAACTGTAACCTCTCTGTACATCAGTTTCATAATAAAAATTTGAAAAAAAAAACCCAAAAAACATTACTAGGGGCTGGGAATATGGCTTAGTGGCAAGAGTGCCTGCCCCATATACAAGAAGCCCTGGGTTCAATTCCCCAGCACCACATATATAGAAAACGGCCAGAAGTGGCGCTGTGGCTCAAGTGGCAGAGTGCTAGCCTTGAGCAAAAGAAAGCCAGGGACAGTGCTCAGGGCTGAGTTCAAGGCCTACGACTGGCCCCCCCCCCCCAAAAAAAAACAAAACCATTACTACACACCAGCCATGACTTACTAGGAAATATGATTTTAAAAAGTCAGGTGCTCACATCTATAATTCTAACTACACAGGAGGCTGAGAACTGAGAATGGAGATCAGAGTCAGCCTGGGAAGACGAATCCAATTAACCAGCAAAATGCCCCAGTGGGAGGTGTGGTTCCAGTGGTAGGATCTTGAATTTAAGACCTGGTATTGACACGCACATGCATGCATGTGACATCCACAAAACAACAACTATACAGTACTAAAAACACATTTAACAAAAGATGTTTTGAACTTTTTTTTGGAGAAAGAAAACTTTGATGGATAGCAATAAAAGAACCAGGAATGTGGCTTAGTGGCTTAACATGGGTTTGATTCCTCAGTACTACACAAACAAAAAAAGCTGGAATTGGTGCTGTGGCTCAAGTGCTAACCTTGAGTAAATGAAGCTCAGGGACAGTGCCTAGGCCCTGAGTTCAAGCCTCAGCATTGGCAAAAATCAAACCAAAACAAAGCAAAAAAGAACCAAATAAATGAAGAAATACATCATGTGCATAGATGAGAATATTCAATATTTTAAAAATACCTAAATGTCCTCTTGTTAATATAAAGCTTCCAGGCAATAATAACAAAATCTTCAAAGGAAGTAAAGACAGGATGACTGTGGTTCAAAGGGAGTTCAGCAAAATGTTAGTGAGATCTTCACTCAAAATTCAAGCTAGGGATTATGATGCTTAGCCTGTAATGCCAGCTACTTGGAAGACAAAGGTAGACAGATTACAGTCTTAAGTCGGATCTGGCAAAAGCATGAAACTCTAAAAAACAAACTCAAAAGCAAAAATGGCTCAAGTAATAAAGAGTGTTGCTTAGCAAGCTCGAGGTTCTGAGTTCAAATTCCATTGTCAGCATAAATCAACAAATAACAAATAAATGAATACATAAAATTAAAGAACACAAATCAAAATGTTAATGGACAAGCCTCAAACTAGAAGGAAATATTTATAATATACAAAATTCATATAATGTACTGAAGAATAAAAGACATCACCCTCAGAGAAAAATGCTATTTTTTTTTTTTTGGCCAGTCCTGGGCCTTGGACTCAGGGCCTGAGCACTGTCCCTGGCTTCTTTTTGCTCAAGGCTAGCACTCTGCCACTTGAGCCACAGTGCCACTTTTGGCCGTTTTCTGTATATGTGGTGCTGGGTAATTGAACCCAGGGCCTCATGTATATGAGGCAAGCACTTTTGGCACTAGGCCATATCCCCAGCCCCCTCAGAGAAAAATGGACAAAGAACACGAACATGTAGTTCACCGAAGAAACTGAAATCGCTATGTGTATATATATATATATATATATATATACACACACATATATAATGTAAATACAAAGTAAGATCAAATACCACTATATAATAATACTGACAAAAAATGTAAAAGTCTGATAATTTTAAGGTTGCATATTATAAGGCAATTGGAGCTCTATTGGAGACCATTAGCTAGAGTATAAACTATTACACTGTCTAAAGATATTTGCCAACATGTAGTCAAAGAGGTACAGTTTGTAAATGGGAAATTCCAATTCTACCATAAATTCTAGCTTAGCCTTGAGTGAAGAAAAACTTAAGGACAGTACCCAGGCCCTGAGTTCAAGCCCCATGACTGGAAAAAGAAAGATTTTGGTATTCAGTACGATCTCTAAAACTTCCAGAAACATAAAAATTGTAGTATATTCAAATACTGAAATATTATGAACTATTAAGATGCCTATATCCAAAAAGGATCAACCTTGTTTTATCTTAAAAACATACAGATCATTTAAGTAGTATTAAAAACTAGCCAAAGCAATACTATATATTGGCAGTAAAAACATAAAATGGACAGAATATTCTGATGAGGAAGAGATAGTAAAGGAATGAGGATAACATAACCTGAACTTACCTTATTTTATTCTCTCCTTTAAAAAACTAAGTAACTAAGGCAAAATGTTAACATGTTAAATCTGGATAGTATGAACAAAGATGTTACTTATGCTTATTTGTGTTTGAAATAGTTTAGAAATAAAACAAATATTTAAGGATATAAGGTAGTAATAGTGTTATCCTTTAAAATGAAAGTACTTACGGGCCACGGTGGTGGAACGGAAGTTACCTCTGGAGTATGAAAATAAGCAACACCATTGTGGTAAGTGTAAGGATATCCAGTTGAAGTTGTTAAATACATAGTTCCAGCAGCTGGCATTATACTAGAACCTAAAGCAAAGGTTAAATAAATTATAATAGTTGAAATGTTAAAGGTAATTTTTAAACATATTTCTAAGAATTTGGAAAAATACTGTTTGGTGGTACTGGGATTTGAACTTGTGGCTTTGTATTTGATTAGACAGGCATTCTAACTGCTTGATAGGCCTTTGCTTTATTTTTCAAGTAAGGTTTCATGATTTTTGCCCTATACAATGACCTGTTACTCACCCCTTCTACATAGCTAGGACCACAAGCAAATACCACCACATTTGGCTTGTTGCCTACAATTAACCACCCAAAAGCTGGGAAGTGGGGCTATGGCTCAAGTGGTCGAGTGCTACTTTTGAGCAAAAAACCCGAGGGGCAGAACCTAGGCCCTGAGTTCAAGCCCCAGGACACATGGACACACACACACACACACACACACACACACACACACACTCTCTCTCTCTCTCTCTCTCTCTCTCTCCTCCAATTCTAATATTAATGTTATTATAATGACACAAATAACTTATTAATTTATTATCAGCTGTGATCATTTTTACAAACATAAATTACATGTAATTTAGTTACCTGGAAGACTACAGATAATGTGGTAAAGTTGATAAGCTCTTTTTTTTCCTATTTATTGTCAAAGTGATGTAAGAGAGGTTACAGTTTCATATATTAGGTCCTGGGTACATTTCTTGTACTGTTTGTTACCTCCTCCCTCATTCCCCCCCTCCCCCTTTCCCTCTCCTCCCATGAGATGATAAACTCTTATCTAGACCTATTCTAAGTATTCAAAGATGACAGAGGTAGTAAAGCTAGAGAAGATTCTACCATCTTGAAGATCTTTTGGTTCCACCCTAATTTTTCAAATTTACTGTCCTTGAGCATTCATTCCTGTTATGATCCTTTTATGTCTACTTCCCCCCTCTGTTACAACTGTAGCTATTACACACATGACTACAAGTATACATAGGGCTAGCCTAGGATCCCCATCTCACTTTTTTAGGCCAGATTGTACAAAAACAATACAACAAAGACAAAACTAAACTAAACAACAGACCCTCCAAACTAAAATCCAAAAGAGAAAAAAATTACATAACCAGGCACATACACGTTTTATCATGGGCGATTTTTTTTTTTTTTTTTTTTTTTTGGCCAGTCCTGGGGCTTGGACTCAGGGCCTGAGCACTGTCCCTGGCTTCTTCCCGCTCAAGGCTAGCACTCTGCCACTTGAGCCACAGCGCCGCTTCTGGCCGTTTTCTGCATATGTGGTGCTGGGGAATCGAACCTAGGGCCTCCTGTATCCGAGGCAGGCACTCTTGCCACTAGGCTATATCCCCAGCCCCTATCATGGGCGATTTTAAAAGTTATGTAAGTTAAATTAACAAGTACTACCCCAGATTATGCAAATTAGTGGAACTGGGATCTTGCAAACACATTTTTGCCCTTATTGGACTCAAATTGCAATCCTTGGAATCCCTGCTTTCTGTGATTTTTTTTTTCAAATTAATTACCTTTTGCCTCTTTGTCCCTCTTTCTGTTGGTATAGGTGATAATGCTTCTACTCACTGTATCTGTACTTCTCAAAATTTAACAGACTTTAGAATCATCTAGTTTATTCATATGCAAATTCCAGATAACTATCTCCAGAGATTCTGATTTAGCAAGTCTGATATAAGATGGGAACTAATAAGCATCTATGGTTTGAGCGGCTGCAAATGAACTGATGCTATCTCCAAACCACATTTTAAGTAGGACTATCCTACCATTAACTAGCATTACTACCTCTCAGCTTTTATGCTGTCACTGTATTTGCTCTACTATTGTTACTATTTATTTTAGTGGCTTATAACTACATTATTTTGAGAATCTGATTAAAGCCTTGGATCTTTTCTCTCAAGTATATATACAGTCATGGGGTAATGAAATTTAATAGTTCAATTTGTTAAAAGTATATACATATATATCTATGGAATAATCACAATGAAACTCTCCCCATATGACTGATGTATAGTAATTAAAAAATAAAGCTAGGAGAAAGAAAAACATATAATCAAACCTAATTATATGTGCAAATTAGGAGGGTCATAGGTTCCTCCCAAAGATCATCAATGAGCTATAGTTTATCTATTAAATAAAATTTTAAGGCATACTATAGGACATTGAAGTAGGACCTGTGACTATAGCAAAAAAACTGGACATCTCCAGAGAAATTAGGTTCTGATAGGGACTATCTTCCCTAGGGAAGATAGTCCCTATCAGAATTCATAATCTATTAATTAAAAATTTGATAAATAGGGGCTGGGGATATAGCCTAGTGGCAAGAGTGCCTGCCTCGGATACACGAGGCCCTAGGTTCGATTCCCCAGCACCACATATACAGAAAACGGCCAGAAGCGGCGCTGTGGCTCAAGTGGCGGAGTGGTAGCCTTGAGCAGGAAGAAGCCAGGGACAGTGCTCAGGCCCTGAGTCCAAGGCCCAGGA
This sequence comes from Perognathus longimembris pacificus, assembly GCF_023159225.1. Classification (NCBI taxonomy): domain Eukaryota; kingdom Metazoa; phylum Chordata; class Mammalia; order Rodentia; family Heteromyidae; genus Perognathus; species Perognathus longimembris. The sequence continues at coordinate 32,057,383 of NC_063164.1, read as the reverse complement.
CTGGCCAAAAAAAAAAAAAAATTTGATAAATACATGGAGGTAGTACAGGTAACATAAGTCACTATACTGTAGATTCACATTATATATGTATATACATATTTCATCACTCTATAGGTCTCGGAAGCATTTTTGAGGAAATGATTGCTGAGAAGTATGGATGTCTTAGAACTGAGAAGGTGAAATGGCTGAAGCACAAAAAGAAAAGGTAAGAGCAAGTTAAAACAAGCTGAGGAAAAGATGGTAAAATGTGTATTCCTGAAAGATCACTAAACTGCCTGTGAATGATGAATGGGAAGGTAGAAAGAGTAGATTCAGAGACTAGTTATGAGGGTTTTCTAGTAATCAAGGCAAGCAGTGTAAAATTGGGACTGGTAATGAGAAAGGAAAGAAGTAATAGATATGAAAAAAAATTAAGAACTTTGTGCTTTTGCAATTTTTTTCTATGTGTGTGTAATATAGGGGAATGAATTCAAGGCTTTGTGCTTGGCAGACAAACACTCCTTCACTTGAACTATGCCCCTATCCATGTTTTCTTTAGCTATTTTTCCAGAAAGCATCTCTTTGGCCTGTGGCTGGCTTTGGACCACAATCATTCTACTTCTGCCTCCTTCATAGCTAGGATTACAGAAGTGAATCATAACACTTGGCTTGCTCTTAGAGATAGGGTCTTTCTAAGTTTTTGTCCAAGTTGGCCATTAACTGGTCTCCTTTCTTCTACCGAGTAGCTTGGATGACAGTATGAGCCACTGTACCTGTAAATTTTTTTTTTTTTTTGTCGGTCATGGGGCTTGAACTGTGGGCCTGGGTGCTGTCCTTGAGCTCTTTGCTCAAGGCTAGCACTCTACCACTGGAGCCACAGCGCCACTTCCAACTTTTTCTGTTTATGTGAAACTGAGGAATTGAACCCAGGGCTTCATGCATGCTAGTGCAAGCACTCTATCACTAAGCCACATGCCCAGCCCTGTAAATGTATTTTTTTTTTTTTTTTTTTTTTGCCAGTCCTGGGCCTTGGACTCAGGGCCTGAGCACTGTCCTTGGCTTCTTCCCGCTCAAGGCTAGCACTCTGCCACTTGAGCCACAGCGCCGCTTCTGGCCGTTTTCTGTATATGTGGTGCTGGGGAATCGAACCTAGGGCCTCGTGTATCCGAGGCAGGCACTCTTGCCACTAGGCTATATCCCCAGCCCCTGTAAATGTATTTTTAATACCTGTTTTTCTTTTTGGAAAAAGTTAAAACAACTGTGGAGTCAATAGTCTTAGATTTGAAAGTGAATACTATCACTCACTATTTACCTAAGTTACTTCCATACTTTTCGAGTTGGAATATAGGTAGTTGTATCAAGTGACAAGAGAAGGCACATGTTGAATGTGGTGATGTTCTCATAGAATGAGTTTTGTCCGAACAATTGCTTTTGCGAGGTATTTTTGTAGTCAAATAATATATTAGTAACAGAATGAAAATTATGCATATTGTTTTGCATGAATGATGAGACTTTAAAGAAATTTGCAATTTTAGTGTATACACTGGCTAAAATTAGTTATTCTCTACTTATTAAAGAATATTTCAGAAAAAACAATTTTTCTTTCAAAGACTATTTTTTATAAAAATGATGCTAATAACAGCACTTAAATTACTGTGAAATTTTCACCAAGTAAATGAAAATCTATAGCACTGACCCTTGTAATGAATAGTTCTTAAAAATATTTATATATTTGAAAGCATCCAGCACAAAGGACTACATATCATAACTATTATACTAAAAGTAGTAATCCTTAACTATTCAGGATTTTGCCATTTTTAGTACATTATTTTTGTGTATTTTTCCCTAGTTAAGAAACTAAGATAGGGCTGGGAATATGCCTAGTGGCAAGAGTGCTTGCCTCGTATACATGAGGCCCTGGGTTCAATTCCCCAGCACCACATATACAGAAAATGGCCAGAAGTGGCGCTGTGGCTCAAGTGGCAGAGTGCTAGCCTTGAGCAAGAAGAAGCCAGGGACAGTGCTCAGGCCCCTCAGTCCAAGCCCCAGGACTGGCCAAAAAAAAAAAAAAAAAAAAAAAAAGAAACTAAGATAGCTAGGCACATCTGTAATCTTAGCTACTCAGGAGGCTTAGATCTGAGGATTGTAGTTCAAAGCCAGCCTGGGAAGGAAAGTCCTGAGACTCTTATCTCCAATTACTCACTAGAAAACTGGAAGTGGTGTTGTGGCTCAAAGTGGTAGAGTGCTAGCCTTGAGCTGAAGAACTCAGGCCCAGGGTTCAAGCCCCAAGACTGACAAAAAAGGAAAAAAAAGAAACTAAGGTATATTCATTTTGGGTAAAAAATACTTATTTCATCATCAACTTTACAATGAAAGAAACGTGATATTTTAATAAAGGTCTATGAAAGTCTAATATTTCACATAATACTAGGACTAGCAAACATAGATAGTGAAAAATATATTAGCTCGTAATACGTACGAGGAATCCCTACTTGTTGTTTTCTTATTGCTGGACCAATGTTCAATTTCTTATCCTTATAATTAAGTTTCTCAGCCTAAAATAAAGAAAAAATTACTTTATTATTTCAGCATTGTAATTTACAAACCCAATAAAGAAAAGCTAGTGAGAAATAAATTCAGACTGCCATCTGTGAAAAGAACAGGACACAGAAGAAAGGGCAGTTTTAGATGTGATCTAATACTGGATCTTAATACTAATTCTAACTTGTCATTTGTAATACAGTCAATTCTCATTATGCATTTGCTCTGTGTTTGTGAATTTGTCTATTCACTAAAATTTATTTGTAGGCCTCAAATCAATACTTGGGGCTATTCTGAGGCTTTTAGTGGACATATAGAGTAGAAAAAGTTTGAGTAGACTGACACACTGGTTCCTAGGTGAGGTCAAACTAGGTGATGCTTTTTCTTGTTTCAGCTGCCATATTGTAAACAAATGCCCTTTCCATATTCTATTTGGTAACACATTTTTTTTTTGTTAGTAATTTTGTAATTCAAAATGGCTCCCAACTATATAGTGCTAAAGTACTGGTAATGTTCCTAAGCAGCAGAAGAGAAAGTCATGCCTTATAAAGAAATATGTGTTAGATATTCTTTTTCTTTTTGCCAGTCCTGGGGCTTGAACTCAGGGCCTGAGCACTGTCCCTGGCTTCTTTTTGCTCAAGGCTAGTAGTACTCTTACCACTTGAGCCACAGCGCCACCTCTGGCCTTTTCTATATATGTGGTGCTGAGGAATCGAACCCAGGGCTTCATGTATATGAGGCGAGCACTTTACCATAAGGCCATATTCCCAGCCCGTGTTAGATATTCTTAATTCAGGTATAAATTATAATGCTGCTAGCCATGAATTCAATGTTAATGAATCATCAACCTACTAAATATGATGTGTAGGGTTTGAATATGAAGTGTTCCCCCTAAAAGGCTCCTGAGTTAAATGCTTGGTCTTTAGCTGGTAGATCCAGCCAATCATTGGATCATGAGGGTTCTGACTTAATCAATGGATTAATTCGCGGATGCACTCATAATCCAATGGCACTATTGGGAGGTGATAAAACTTTTGGCAGTGGGCCTGGTTGTAGGAAGCTGGTTTCCAAGAGCAAGTTTTTTTTTGGACTCTTCCTTATTCTCTCTGTGCTTCCAGGTCACCATCAGGTGAATAGTTTCTTCCACTACATGCTACCACTGCATAATGTTCTGCCTCACTAAAAGCCCATAGGAAAGGACCCAGCTGATCATGGACTGAAACCTCTGAAACCAAGAGCCAAAAAAATATTTTTATCCTTTAAGTTGTTTTTCTCAGGTTTCTGTAGCAAATGAAACAAAATATTTTTGAAATCTATCACAGTGTTTAAAAAGAAACGCACATCAAAATTATGCATTGGTTAGTTGATCTCTTGGTGGTGATATGGTGACCAGAAGTTTTTAGCTAACTTACTTTGTGATTTTTTTTTTCCTTACAATGAGAAGCATGTCAGTTTTGCTAACTGAATGCTCATGATGCCTTTATAGATATAACTATTCTAAGTAACAAGGACTTACTATAAGATTTGTTTTCTCCCAGATACTGGGTTTGAACTCACACTAGCTTGGCTTGCTTGCCTAGCTTGTGCTCTAATATTTGAGGTATGCCGCTACCCTCACTTTTTGCTGGTTATTTTGGTGATTAAGGCTCATAATTTTCGGCCCAGGTTGGGTTCAAATTATGATCCTCTAGATCTCAGTCTCCTGAGTAACCAGGCACTAGTGCTTGGCTAGACTCTGATATTAATATATGTAATTCAAACTGTATTTTTTATAAAAAAAATAAATGTTCTACTTGCCATAACTTGGAAGTTATTATAATGAATTATGAGCTATAGACTTTTTCTATTCATTGATAGACTTTTGAATCTATTAATCTATATACTTTTTCTACTAATTTAAATAAGTTTAAAAATTCTACTTAGTTCAAATAAAGTTTTTCATAGGAGGAAGATAATCTCAGATAATCTTACTCTAGGAATCTATACTTGTAATATATTTTAGAAATTCAAAAACCTATTAATTATTCACAAAAATATTCCCTTAAGTTATTAGTTTAAGCAAATAAAGTGAAAAATTGTAAGGATTTTATAATGATACCCATTTAAATGATGTGGAATTTGTTATGTAGTTATTTAGAAACCATTGCTAATCTTATGATACATAGTCTTATACTCTGTTACTGATCATCTTAAGAATTAGTTTCAGAGAAAGAAATTTTAAAATTGAAATTAAAGATGCCAAAAATCTTACCTCTTGTAAAATTTTTTGTGCATCTTCTTGGGTTTCAAAAGTGACAAAACCATACCTAAACAAATACATTTATTATTACTAATCATTTTTGAGAACATTGCATTCATTATTATGATGATGATGATTATGATTAATATTATTATTTGTAGTGTTGAGGACAAAACCCAGATCCTCATGTATCCTGGGCAAGTGCTTTACCACTGAGTTATAAACCCTAGTAATCTTATCATTAAAAAAACAACAACAGGCTACTATAGGAGAAAGCCTATTTTGATACTGTACCAGCTTGGGAATTTGAGAAGAGTTATTCACACTTACTAAGGAAATGACTACAAAAATAACCCAAAACACAGGCATTCTTATTTTTTTTTTTTTTGTGGAGCTGGGGATCAAATGCAGGGCCTCAAACATGCTGGAAATCACTTTACAAGTGATAACATCTCAAGCCTATAGCAGTGTGTGTGTGTGTGTGTGTGTGTGTGTGTGTGTGTGTGTGTACATGGTATTGGGGCTTGAATTCAGGGTATTGGGCTTAGTAGGCAGATACTCTAAAGTCATGCCTCTAGTCCTGGAGTTTTGCAATTTCCTTTTAAAACAATAGAAATGTGGTTTAGAGGAATTTCTTTTAAAAAGTCTTTAAAAATTAATAATTTCAATATATTTTTTGTATTGGTAAAGAATTGTACAAATACATCACTCAGTTGTGATTAGTACATTTGAACTAGTAATACAATTATCACATTTTTGAAACTGTCAATAAAAATGTGTATACATTTTATAATTTTATATCTACTTTTAATATATGATTGCTGGGCTGGGAATGCAGCTTAGTGGTAAAGTCCTTGCCTAGCATGAAGCCTTGAGTTCAATTCCTCAGCACCACATAAACAGAAAAAGCTGGGAATTGGTGCTGTGGCTCAAGTGGTAGAGTGCTAGCCTTGAGCAAAAAGAAGCCAGGGATAGTGCTCAGGCTATGAGCATGAATGGCAAAAAAAAGTTATACATACATACATATGTACAAACATGCCTGGACTGCCAGCCATTTAGAGGGTGGAGGCAGGATTATGAGTTCAAGGTCAGGCTGAGTTATTATAAAGAAATCCTGCTTAAAAAATCAAATCACATTAAAAATTTATACCAAGATACAAATACTTGATGCATGCTATGTAAAAAAAGCCAAACTAGGAAGAGGAAAAAGAAACAAAAAATATATATCAAGCAAAAAGAAACAAAAAAAATGTATCAAGCAAAGTTCTAGTTAGATAACTCAGCAATACTCTTTTTGATAAATGTTAAGTATATTGTGTAGTTTTCAGTTCACAATTAGGGTATCAAAAAGTTCTATTTTTGTGTATGTCAACACTGACATTTTTTTTTTTTTGGCCAGTCCTGGGGCTTGGACTCAGGGCCTGAGCACTGTCCCTGGCTTCTTTTTGCTCAAGGCTAGCACTCTACCACTTGAGCCACAGCGCCACTTCTGGCCGTTTTCTGTATATGTGGTGCTGAGGAATTGAACCCAGGGCTTCATGTATACAAGGCAAGCACTCTACTACTAGGCCATATTCCCAGCCCCACTATTTTGTTGTTGTTGTTATTGTTGCTGGACGTGGGGGTTGAACTCCAGGCCTGGGCTCTGTTCCTGAGCTCTTCAGCTAAAGTCTAGTGCTCTACCAGTTGAGCTATAGTGTCACTTCCAGTTTTCTGGTGGTTAATTGGAGGTTAAAGTCTCACAGACTTTTCTGCTTGGCTAGCTTTGAACCATGATCCTCAGATCTCAGCCTCCTGAGTAGGTAGGATTACAGGCCTGGCTGGCCTTGGTGATTTTTGAAATAGGGTCATAGCTTTAGGTCCAGGCTGGACTAGAATGAAATCCTCCTCTTGTGCTTCTTCGTGCTGCTGGGTATGGCAGGATGTTCCCTTGGTCTCAGTTATCATGCCTTCCCTGGATTTGGTGAAACAGATGGTTGCCACCTCACCTGCTTAGCCACTAAATGAGATAGAGGCTTGCACATTTTTAGGCCTGGGAGGGCGTCTAATCTTTATTCACAGATATCAAACTTCCAAAGTGGCCTAGAGCTACTTTGTTAGGCAAAGATTTTGCTTTCTGCCCTACCTCAGACTACCTCCTATCTATAGCATACTGGGTCACAGACATGTGCCAACTATGCCCAGCTCATTGGTTGAGATGAGAATCTGGCCTGGACTGGACTCAAATTGAGGATCTCTGGTGCCTGGTCTGAAATTTTTCTTTAATTTTTGTGTGTGTGGTGATGAGATTAGAACCCAGGATTTTGTGCACGCTAAGCAAGAGCTTCTACCACTAAGTTACATCCCCAGCCCCAAATTTATTTTCTCAGCAAACTAAATCTCTCTTTATCTGTTTGCCCATTATGGCTTAATATTGATTGGTAGCCCAAGGAAATATTTTCATTTAAAAATAGCTTCTCTATAGAAAATATCTCTTGTAAGGTACTATGAGTTTCATATATTCTTTTCTATGATTGTTTTCTATCCACTTCACTGGTCTTTTATTTAATCCTATAAATATGTCTTGTCTCTTTTAATAAAGCTCTCTATTGACTTACCTACTTTTCCTTTGTAGTAAAAATCTTCAAGCGAATGCATTTTGCAAACTACTTTTTCCTTCTTTGAAATGGTTTTTGCACACAGTTCTACAGTTTCCATAGTCTATTGCTTTCTTCTTAATTTTATTCTTCTAGATATTCTTCTAGATTTTTATTCTTCTAGATAATTCTCAACAAGAGTGGCATGTCTTACTAATCCACTTGTTAGAATTCTGGTGCACAACCTGCACACATTTCTTAGGGTCAGGGGTGTTAAAATAAAGCTTTCTATAGTCTAAAGCAAGGATGCCATTCCAAAATAACTGGTACTTCAGTTTTTTGCTTCCTTAGCAAAAGGAATATATGCATCTCAATCTTAAGTACTTGCCATCTCACACTGAGTAGCCCTCTGAAACAGTCCAAGAATAGGTTCCTAACAGTTTAAGGAGTATTATAGTACCCCATCATATCACACCAAAATACACAGACATACACAAATAATAGGATATTAAAATATAGAAAAAATGGGGCTGGGAATGTGACTTAGTGATAGACTGATTGTCTAGCATGCACGAGGCTCTGGGTTCGATTCCTCAGTCCCACATAAACAAATGAAAATAAATTTTAGAGAAAAAAGGAGGGCAAAAAGCCAGGTATGGGTGTCGCATACTTGTAATCATAGCTACTCAGGAGGCTGAGATCTGAAGACTGTGGCTTAAAGCTAGCCAGGGCACAAAAATCTCTGAGATTCTTATCTCCAATTAATCACCAAAAAAGCCAGAAACGGAGCTGTGGCTCCAGTAGTAGAGCACCAAAAAAAGATCGGGACAGCAACTAGACCCCAAGTTTAAGCCCTAGGAACCAGAACAACAACAACAAAGGGCATAAAACTATCTTAAAATAAAACAACAAAGTAAATCAGCAAAACTAACTAACCTAGCAATCCAATAAAAATGCAATTGTTAGTTCTATATACACTCTATAATGGTACTAACCCTTTGGACACTCCAGCTCTGTCATTTACAATCTTCACTTCCTTTACAGACCCATATTGGGAAAAAAATTTTCTCAAATCATTTTCATTTGTCTAATGACATAAAAAGAAAACATTAAGAAACATTTTTATATTTATGAAAGATGAAACAATTCTTGTTTTGGAGACAGAAAAGGTTGTAACTATGGAGTATGAATCATAATATGGCTGAGCAATTTGGCTTATCACTAAAATAGTACATAAAATCATTAATTACTAAAAGTCTATATAAATTCTTTCCTTTATGCAGTAGCTATGTTTTAAAATTATCACATATACTTTAAAACACTAAGCTAAATTGTTCTAAACTATGAAGATCACTATATAACAGAATCTTATTTTGGCAAGTACATTAAGTTTAACATTTTTCTTAAGAAAAAAGGAATTCGACTTCAATTGTGACAGGCTGATTAAACAGAAATAATGAGCTATAAGTTTAAATGTCATATCTAATGCCACAGTGATTTGTTTTTCCCTAAAAAGACATCTCATCTCAGCACTGGTTTTTCATGCCTGTAATCCTAGCTACTCAGGAAGCTGAGATCTGAGAATCACGGTTTGAAGCCAGCCCAGGCAGGAAAGCCCATGAGATTCTTATCTATATTTAACCACTAAAATATTGGAAGTACAGCTGTGGCTCAAGTGGCAGACTGCTAGTTTTGGGTAAAAAAGCTCAGGGACAGCACCTAGGCCTGAGTTCAAGCCTCAGGACTGGAACAAAACAACAAAAAACCCATAAAAAGGCATCTCTCCATGTGAGTTCTAATACATATTTGGAAGTAGTCTATTTGAGTTTAAATGTCCATGCATATCTTTATTATCCCCCAAATATAACAATCATCTCACAACTAGGCTTCTTTGAAAGAGTGCAAAGTCTGATTAACTGATCAAGTATATTTTGTTCAGCTGTTTTATTCTCACAACAACAGAGACCTTCTTTGGTGACCAAAGTCTATATTCTACCATAGAAAATTATGTGCCTTATACCAACGTCTAGGAGGTTGCTGAGAACCTGAGATAAAGATTAGGGTTTGAACAAATATAGAACTAAGCTAAAATTTTTCTTCTTTTGAAAATCATACTAGCTTATTAATTGGGTGACTGGAGTATTTTACAAGAAAGCATAATTAGTGTGAAATAGTGACAAGAAAATATGGACATCTGAGTCAAAAAAGTAGGATTCTAGTCTCATTATATAATTGATAGCTAGGAGCATATGGCAAATTAACGAGCCTCAGTTTCCTTGTATGTGAAATTAGACAACTATAAATGCTTTATTTAACTTATCCAACTGTTGAAAAGAACCTGTTTATTAAGACAATTTGATACTTATCAATATACAAATATATTTTATAGTTGCACAAGGAAATAATTTATGGGAAATAAAATAACTTCTAATGTATAAAACCACACTACGGTACATCCATAAATTGGTACCTTAAAGTCAATTCCTCCTACAAAGATGCGATTAGGGATCACAGTTCCATATCTTGGGGCACTTGCTGGGTTATTCAAAGGCACAGGTGACACAGGATTGGGGGATGGAGACAATGAATCTGTTTGCGTCTGATTTGATGTTTGCTGTAAAATAAAATTCTTTTAAAATTTATAACAGGTTTAAAAAGATGAATCATTTAGGTAAAATACAGTATCTCAGACTTGACTAATATTATGACAGAGTTAATAACTTTCTGAGGCAACAAAATATAAAGAAAACAGAATCTAACCCTACAATAAAGAAGATATTAATGATTAAACATAAATTTACCTAAGATACTAATTATTAGGTATATTACTTATTAAGGAGACTATAAAGGATATAAGGAAAATATTAAGGAAGAAAGACAAAAGCAGCCCTAGGCAGCCAGCAACTGGCCTGGTACAGTTAGTCTCTGGTGTATCAAGGGTTAACAAACCACCATTACTAGACAAAGTTCTGATGAATCATTCTCTAAGTTGGTTGTGAGTACCTTTTTTTTTTTTTTTTTTTTTGCCAGTCCTGGGCCTTGGACTCAGGGCCTGAGCACTGTCCCTGGCTTCTTCCCGCTCAAGGCTAGCACTCTGCCACTTGAGCCACAGCGCCGCTTCTGGCCGTTTTCTGTATATGTGGTGCTGGGGAATCGAACCTAGGGCCTCGTGTATCCGAGGCAGGCACTCTTGCCACTAGGCTATATCCCCGGCCCACCTTTTTTTTTTTTGATGCCAGTGTACTGAGGATTGCCTTCAGAGTCTTGCACTCTCACTTGGCTTTTTGCTCACAGCTGACACTCTATCACTTGAGGTACAGCAAGTGTTTTTGCGGTTAATTGGAGGTAAGTCTCACAGATCTGTCTACCTGGACTGACTTTGAACCTACATCCTAGATCTTAGCCTTCTGAGTATTTAGGAAAATAAATGCGAGCACCTGGTAGACTATTCCTTATCAATCACAGTTTATAGCCTTTTGTTGCATGTTAGATAAGAATTAACAGACACAATCTTAGGAATACTCCCACTTCCCAACAGCATGCATCTCAGGATAACCGTTTCTGAAAATCATTTCTTCTTTCTGAAACCTTGTCTTAAAATCACTCAACACAATTCCTATACTTTCTATAACACCATTACCAAGTCCTGAGAGGCTATACAGTATACTTTCTTCCTACAACATAAGAAACCTAACTTTATTAAATTACAAATGTGTCCTTGGTAGTTTGGGGATAAAAGGGCATTGACAAGTTGAAAAACTCTGTTATCCAAATGTACTATTTTCAGCCTGAAAGTCAAAATTTAAAAATTTCCTTGTATGTTTGAAAACTGAGTTAAGAGAAATATATACTTGTAAGTACAAATTGTTATGCAAAGAACTGAGCTCAGTACATATCCATGTTTACAATTTTGTCAGGATTTAAAATTATTCAGTGAAAAATATACTAGTATAAACTCATTGTACAAAGGTATTTCATTGTAATATTTATGTACAAACATAAAATGTATGTTGATCAAATTCACCAAGGACTTAAATTTAATAAATATGTATTAGTAGTAACCCTTTGCACAATGGCAAGATAATAGACATACACAACTGCAGAGAAAAACAAGACATGAGAAATTTGAGGGGAAGCTATTAAAAAAAACTTGGTTATTTTCCTTGTAGAAAAAAGGAATCACGCCAGGTGCTAGTGGTTCATGCCCAAAATCCTAGCTACTCAAGAGGTGGAGATCTGAGGATTGCAGTTCAGTGTCCTCCCAGACAGAAAAGTCTCCATGAAACTCTTCTCTTCAATTAACCAGAACAACTAGAAAGTGGCACTGTGGCTCCAAGTGGTAGAGCGCTAGCCTTGAGCAAAAGAGCTGCTCAGGGACAGCACCCTAAGTTCATCCTGAGTTCAAGGCCCATGAATGACCAAAAAGAAAACAACAAGGACTCTGAAGATAGTATAACATACTAACCAGGTCCTTCAAAAAAGACTAATGTTCCTAATTAATTTCTCTGAGAAATTAACACATAAAATGGATTTACAACTTAGTAGAGCTGTTCTTTTTCACTTCATGGCCAAAAAGAATTCTTAAGTCAATTTCTGCAGTTGTGCAGAGAAATTAGTAGGCTAGTGTGATCCCTGGGCTACTGGATAGACCCTTAGGGATTTTCTTCCTTATCCAGTCTTAAGAAGGGGAAACATACAATCCCTGCAGAGTTCATAATGTCTTCTTTTAAACACTAAAACCCATCCCATTTAATAGTTATTACATTGTAATTTTTTGAAAATAAGTTAGGAATACAATTATAGTTTACTTCTTGAGTACTGGGAAGTTATTTGCAACCTTGATTACTTCACTCATTTAAATTCAGTATATTAAATTCAGCATGATTCTGAGAGAGTGATTCTGAGATGCTTGCTTTTACTTTTCAACTATGGATGTGTACTGCTAGAACAACCTAACAAGTGTAATACATATAACTTTGTCATTTGTTTAGTGTAGGAGTATTTGCTAAACTGAATAAAATCAGTCTTTGGACTGAGGATGTGACTCAAATGGTAGAGTGTTTTGCTTAGCAAGTACGAGTCCTTGAGTTCCAACCTCAATACAAAAAGATATAAAAGTACAAAAAAATTTGAGAAGAGCATCATATTTTCAATCTTGAGAAAGCAAAGGACATTCACTTGAGAAACGAAAACCATCAACTTTTTACAATCGAGTAATTCACTTTTTCTCTAAAGCTTCTGCGGCATTGTCGGTTTCAACTGCTTGATTTTTCTCCTTACCGTTTTACTATGTAAATTAGTAACATGTAATTTACTTATTTTATTATTTCTCTCGCTACTACCAAATACACATATTCAGGAGGGCAGGGAGTTTGCCTGTTTTTTTTTTTGTTTTGTTTTGTTTTTTTTTTAAATCACAGCCGCATGTACAGTGACATTTCATAGAAGGTGCTCAATTAACATCTGTTGAAGGAATAAAGGAGTGGATCGTTTCTTCAAGGGGACCTCCTTTGGGATCCAATGAACACTTGAATGAGGGCTGAAAAATATAGTGCAGATAATATTTTGGATTTTTAAAAAAATATTAGCAGCAATAGGGCAAGATCCAAATTCCTTGAGATTTAGCAATGCACCCATCGAATTAAATAAGGCAGCTCCTCCCACCCCCACCCCAATATGCTGGCAGTAACTTTACAAGGTATGAAGGCCATCTTGGATGAGGACTGGGTTAGAAGGAAGGGTCCCCCGGCTTAGTGAAAACTCCCAACCCTGGAGCTGATTAAATAACATTCTCCTCCCCTCGAGAACGAACCCCGAAATCCCTCATCTCCCTGACCAAGACCGTGGGAAGAGCCGGGCTAACCGTCGTCGCAGTCCCGGCAGCCTCCGTGCTCCGTCCCCTCCGGGGCCAGCAGGTTGAGGCGCCGGGGGAAAAGGCCGCCGCCACTGCGTCGTCGTCGGGTTCTCTCAGGTCATCATGAACCGGAGGGCCGCCGATTCGAGGATCCACCCCCTCCCCACCAAAGTGCGGGAGGGAAAAGAAGGCTAGCCAGCGAGAAATTTTGCCAGGCGAACCCCTCCCCGCCAGCAGCCGTGGCGGGAACCCTCAACGGCACCGGCCCCCCTGCCCCCCCCACCCCAGCCGCCCGCCTCGTGTGCAGCTGGCCTCGGCCACGCACGTGGCACGTGCTGATTGGCTGTAGGCGGGGCGTCGGCGGGGGCGCGGCGGCACGTTACCGCGGCCTGCGGGGCCTGTGGCGCCCTGGTGGGGGGCCGCCTCCCCCCCAGCCGCGACCCGGTGCGAGTGGGCGCGCACCCTCCCCTGCGGTGCGGGACGCTGTCCCGTCCCCGTGGGCAGGCACGGTGCCCCCGGGGCCGCTCGCTCTGGACGGTCCGGGGCATTCCCTACGCTGTGTGTGTGGGGGAATCTCGCACTGACGGGAGCGAACGCGTCCAAGGTGTTTCGGCGGGAAAGCGTTTTTCCGCTAAGGTCCACACGTCGCGGTCACCCGCCGTGTCTGACGTTCACCCCACTCACCTCCCGCGCCCGCACCCTGTCCCGGCCGGGGCCACCGGCCCTGTCGCCCATCCCGCCCGACGGGACCTGTGGGCGGCTTTCGGCTGCGCTCGACGACGCCGAGACGCCCTTGTTCCCGGCCCCATAAGCGAACACCGTCCCAGTGCTGACTCGCGTCCGTCCCTTCCCTTCGTGACGGGGCCCACGCCGGCTCCCGCCTTCTCCCCGCGACCCTGGGGCTCGATCGCCGTACTCACTGCCCCGGACTCGCTCTCCATCTTCCCTTCCCGCTCTTCGTAGACCGGCAGAAGACGCAGAAACCCGACTGGGCACCCTGGAAGCCCCACCGCGTTTCCCCGCGGGGACCGTCTCCCGAGGCGGCGGGCGGGCGTTCGGCGGGCGGCGGCGCTGGCACGGCGGGGCGCGGCCTGCGATTCGGGGTCTGAACCTGCCACTTGGGGGGTTGGGGAGGGGCCGCGGCGGGCGGGCGGGCGCTACAAGCCCGGGCACTGGCGCGGGCGGGCGGATTTCCGCCGAGGTCTTCGGCGGGGCCGCGACGGCGGCGGAGACCGCCGAGCGCGTCGCTGGTGGCGGCGGGCCCGAGGCTTCTGCGGGCTCCGTGGTCGCCTGCGTGGGGAAAGCTGGGGAGGAGAGTGGGGAGCGCTCACACGGAGCCTCGTGCCCAGCGCGCCTTCCGCCGTCGCCCGCCGGCGGGTTTGGAGAGGCCGCCGGGACTTCGGAGCTCTGCTGGAAGGAGACTTCCGAAGGCTGGCACGTGGCGAGGAAGGCAGTGTTTCCACAGTCAAACTCTACTTTACCGAGTCCGTGGCGCCAAACGGGGGGGGGGGAGGGGGAATCGGGACGGGGGATGCCATGCTGCATCGGTTGTCGCTGTCACTCATTTCCGTCGGAGCGGGTGGACCGGTGGGGCGGCGCGAGCCAAAGGCTCAGGGCCCGCCGTGGTGCGGGGTCCGGGGGTCGGGCGCTCCACCCAGGCCCGTGCCAGGCCTCCCTCCCCCCCCCCCCCGGGCTGAGCTCCGTCGGGGCTGGCGGCAGGCGGGGCGCGCATCCCCGGGGAGGTAGCCTGCATCATCATCATCAGCTTCTCGGCATGTCCTTTGAAAGCCGGCTTTGTAAAGAAATGCCGAAACATACGTGCTTAGCGATGCATATAATGTGTGTGGTATGTAGTTATAAGGAATTGCAGTTACAGTTGACTCTAGAGTAACAGTGATGATGGTTGTTATAACTACCGTTCATCAAGATCTCGTTTGGTTTCAGGAGCCACGCTTCACGGTTATTTCATTCCCACAGCCTCCTTTTCCATAGACGCCCCTGCCGTTACAGGTGAGCAAGCAGAGGTTTGGCTGTAGGATCTTTCATGCTGGGATCCTAACGCCAGTTCTTTTTCCTTGATAGTTTTGTCATCTTTTGAAAAACCCCAGCAGCACCCACTGTTAAAAAGTTACATCAGCGAAGAACTTCAGTGTCCTCTACTGGGAAGTTTCACTTTTTAAGATGGGTTAGGAAAAACAAAAAAAAGCAAAGTGACCATAGTAATTTTATTTGGGGTTCAAAGATTAACCATTCATATTACTTACCAAAGATGAAATGGGAAACGATTTTTGTTCATCATAGCTGAAGCATCCTGAAAGTTGTTAGATATTTTCTATGTGCAATTTAAACTATTTTCTCAGGTATTATTCTTGGAAACAGAAAATACAGACCAGTTTAGGCTAAAACTAATATTCTAGCACATAATAACTTTACTGTTCAATACCGTTAGAACTGATCTTGGAGTATTTTTTTTAACCCAGTAGTAAGAGTAGTTGTGGGTATATATTACTAACCTCTGTTTCACCCAAGCTTTTTTCCCCCCATCAGAAAATTATTTTTGAAGATTGCATCCTCTAAAAAATTTTATTCACATACTAGATATTCAGTGTGACACAAAACTCGGGAAAATGACTGCATTCCAAGGGCCACAGTCATGTACAGTGTGATAATTCTCTGGTCTACTTTTAATTCTTCACCAAAAGGAATTTTTATTTTACAACTTCTACAAATCACATAAAATTATACAATTAAACCAATTGGTAGACATTTGTCTACTATAAGATAACTTATCTGCAGTACATAATGGAATGTGCTATGGAAAATACAAAGGGACACATTAATCCTCTCCTTCACTGTGTTCAAACATAGGATCAAACATGAAATCATTATATTAAGCATGCTTTTTTTTCCCCATGTTCTGAATCTAGTCCTTGTGTGATATGAGTGTGTGACAACAGTACTGGGGCTTGAAATCAGGGCCTCATCTCTCACTTGGCTTTTTTGCCTAGGGCTGACACTCTACATCTTGAGTTATGCCTCCAGCCTTTTGCTGGTCACTTTGAGATTGAGTCTGATGGATTTTCTTTGCCATTGACTCATTAGATAAAGACCTAAAATCCAAAATATTTAACTATATTGAGGCAGTTTTCCTGATTCTACAGGCAACATCGGGGAAGTTTTCAGCCCATCTTATGGATGGGGAGATGAGAGGTCTGATGAAGGGGCAGCATTTTCCCATGCTCAGTCCACCACTTATGGTTGTTAGGTAGTCTCAGGGTTCTGAGTCTTGAGTCCCCTAAGTAGGAAAAATAAAGATCCTAAGCTGGGCGCTAGTGGCTCATGCCAGTAATCCTATCACAGTTCAAAGCCAGCATGGGCAGGAAAGTCTGTGAGACTTTTTTGGTTTTGCCAATTCTGGGGCTTGGGACTCAGGCTCTGAGCACTGTCCCTGGCTTCTTTTTGCTCAAGGCTAGCACTCTACCTCTTCAGCCACAGCACCACTGTTTATGTGATGTCAAGGAATTGAACTCAGGGCTTCATGCAAGCTAGGCATGCACTCTACCACTGAACCACATTTCCAGCCCCTGTGAGACTCTTTATAAGCTGGAAATAGCATCGTGGCTCAAGTGGTAGAGTTCCAACCTTGAGCAAAAAAGCTCAAGAATAGTGCTCAAGCCCTAAGTTCAAGCTCCAAAACTGACATCATAAATGTCTAGATAGATAGATACTTAAATAAATATGTAAAGATGGCCTCGTGCCCGCCCCTTGCGCTGACAGGTTCTGCACAGATGTGTCTACAGTTCTGTGGTCCAAGCCAGAAGCTGCATCTGAAATATTGTACGTCGAACTGCTAGTTAAATGAAGACCAAGTCTGGTAATCGGCCTCTAGCTTGTCAGCCCAAACGAGAAAGAAACCCTGATTGCTTTGCCCTGGGAAATAGTAATCCTGCCGAAAACACCTGCTTGCCGGGGACAGAGGATGTGATGGAGCTGCTTGAAGAAGATCTCACCTGCCCAATTTGTTGCAGTCTGTTTGATGATCCTAGAGTTTTGCCTTGCTCACACAACTTCTGCAAAAAATGCTTAGAAGGTCTCTTAGAGGGAAATGTGCGCAATTCATTGTGGAGACCATCTCCTTTCAAGTGCCCTACATGCCGTAAGGAAACTTCAGCTACTGGAGTCAATAGTCTGCAGGTTAATTACTCCCTGAAGGGTATTGTGGAGAAGTATAACAAAATCAAGATCTCTCCCAAAATGCCAGTGTGCAAAGGACACTTGGGCCAACCTCTCAATATTTTCTGCTTAACTGATATGCAGCTGATTTGTGGGATCTGTGCTACTCGGGGTGACCACACCAAGCATGTCTTCTGTTCTATTGAAGATGCCTATGCTCAGGAAAGGGATGCCTTTGAGTCCCTCTTTCAGAGTTTTGAGACCTGGCATCGGGGAGATGCTCTTTCTCGCTTAGATACCTTGGAAACTAGCAAGAGGAAATCCTTACAGTTACTGACTAAAGATTCAGATAAAGTGAAGGAATTTTTTGAGAAGTTACGACATACTCTGGATCAAAAGAAGAATGAAATCCTTTCTGACTTTGAGACCATGAAACTTGCAGTCATGCAAGCCTACGATCCAGAAATCAACAAACTCAATACCATTTTGCAGGAGCAACGGATGGCATTTAACATTGCTGAGGCTTTCAAGGATGTATCAGAACCGATTATATTTCTGCAGCAGATGCAGGAGTTCAGGGAGAAAATCAAAGTTATCAAGGAAACACCTTTGCCTCCCTCTAATTTGCCTTCAAGCCCTTTAATGAAGAATTTTGATACTGGTCAGTGGGAGGACATAAAACTAGTAGATGTGGATAAACTCTCCTTACCTCAAGATACTGGCACATTCATTAGCAAGATTCCTTGGAGCTTCTACCAGCTGTTTATGGTAGTCCTTCTGCTTGGCCTTATTTTTTTCTGTCCTACCTTATTCCTAGAATGGTCTTTATTTGATGAGTTGGCAAAGTGGAAGGACCATCTTTCAAACTTCACTTCTTACCTGACTAAATCAGCTTGTTTTATAGAACAATCAGTTTTTTATTGGGAACAAATGGCAGATGTGCTTTTCATTTTGAGTGAAAGAGTTAAGAATTTTACTTTGGTGGTACTGAACAATGTGGCAGAATTTGTGTGCAAATATAAACTATTATAAGATCTCTTGAACTCTGCAGTTTTTTGTGAAAATAGAAATTGATAGAAGGGGTAGTGATTCTGATTCCAGTCATTTTCTTCCAAAAAGTTTTTCTTTTATAAATAATGTGTATACATGTTCAAATTTAGTAAAAAGTGAAGTTCTCATGTGGTAGAGTACCTGGTACTTAACAAGCCCAAGCACAAGCTGAACCCATAGTGTTACCACAAGAGGGGTGGGGAGTATGAGTAGGTTCGGTTTCCAAGTTTTTCAAGAAGGTTGATTCCTTTCTCACCAAAATGTAAACATTTTATGTAAACAAAAACTGGTTAACTTGACACAAGAAAAAGCATTTTAGGAGGATGGATATTCTTTTATCAATTTTTCAAATGCTGTTAGGGGACTGTGCAAACATGTAGTTTTTGTTGGTTTGTTTTTATGGTTGTACTAGGGTTTTAACTTAGAATCCTGTGCTTGCTAAGAAGTGCTTTGCCACTTGAGCCAGACCCTAACCTCAAAACATAAATTTAGCAAATAAAAATGTGTCCCCCCCAAAAAAAAAAGATGGCAAAGTCATCTTTTTTCAATGGCAGCTGAGTGTTGTGGTTTTTAAGAATGAAAACTCACTCTACTTGCTAATAGAATTTCAAATGTAGTTAAGATTAATTTGAACCCATATTTCTAGCTACTTGTGAGACTGAGATAGGGAAGCTTGTAGTTTGAGGTCAGCCTGGACAGGAAGGGTTGTGAGACTCTTCCTCAACCCATAGCTGGTCTCAGTGGTATTACCTGTAATCCCAGAAGCAATGAGAAGCATAAAATAGGCATATCATAATGCACCAGGTGTACTGCCAGGTAGAAAATTAAGATCCTAGCTCATAAAAATAACCAATAGAAAAACAGGCCTGGAGTCATGGCTTGAGTGGTAGAACCACTGTCTAGCAGTTTCAAAGTCCTGAGTTTTAACCTCAGTTGTCTTCCCCCAAAAGACTTAATTTGACAATAGATGAAACTATTTGCTGTTATAAACTACAAAGTAATCAGTTGAACACTGAATAAAAATTCCCACAGAACAAAATTAATTTTTGTGCTTAGAATTTAGAAAAAAATAAAGATGTAATCTTACCTTGGAAAAAAATAAATATGTAAATGGAAAAAACTAAAAATTAAATAGCCAAAGACTATATAATTCATTTAATAAACAGGTAAATAAGTTTTTGAATGAAGTGCAAGTAATAAATACATAACGAAACATTTATGCATGTAAAAATGACAAGACTATCTCACTCCAAAGGACAACATCAAGAAAACCACAAATGCTGGAAAATGTGAGATAAAGGAACTCTTATACACTTTTGGTGGGAATGTAACTTAGTATTGTCATTGGGGAATTCATTATAGAGTTTCTCTAAAAAACTAAAGCTGGGAGTTGGTGGCTCACACCTGTAATCCTAGGTACTCAGGAACCTGAGATCTGAGGATCAGGGTTTGAAGCCAGCCAGCAGGGAGTCCAGACTCTTATTTGCAGTTAATAACCCAAAAGCCAGAAGTAGACCTGTGGCTCAGGTTGTAGAGCTCTAGCATTGAGCAAAAAAGCTCAGGGACAGGGTCCAGACTCTGAGTTCAAGCCCCAGTCCTGGCACCAACCAAACCAGAAAACAAAAACCTAAGGATAGAACAACCATATGATCTTGTATTATTCCTATGCATATATCTCATGGAATGTAAGTCAACATTGCAGTCAACATACCTGCTCATCCATGTTTATTAGCAGCACTATTCATCATGACCAAAGTATAGAGTCAGCCTAGGTTCTTACCAGATGAGTGGACAAAGAAACTGTGGTATGGAGGAGAGAGGGAGTCTGTTAAGGTACATTGTATTCATATATGAATATGCTCAAAAGAGCTTTCCTTGTATAACTAATTGGTATTAATAAAAATATAAAATGTGGCATATACACATGAGAATATTGTTTAAACATGTAATTTGTAGAAAAATGGATGATGGAACTATATATCATGTTGAGTAAAATAAGCCAGACTATGAAACACATACAGCATATCCTCTCATATTCAGAATCTAGGCCTTAGAAATAAATAACAGGAATGTAAAATGGGTTCAGAGGGTGAGTACCATTGGGAAAGGGAGAACAAAAGGAAAGGATATAGCAGGGATGAATATGGTTGAAGTACTTATATGAGAATATATCTAGGTACTGGTAGCTTACAACTATAATCCCACTCAGGTGGCTAAGATTTGAAAACTGAGGTTGAAGCCAGCCCAAAAAAACAAAATTTCAAGATACTCATTTCCAATTAACTAGTAAGAAGCTAGAAGTAGAGACATGACTTAAGTAGCAGAGAGCAAGCTGTAAATGCAAAAAGCCAAGTGGGAGTGTGAGGCCTTGAGTTCAAGCTCCAGTCCCAGCAATAAGTACAGTAAATACAATAAATAATTACATAAGTCATATTAGAACAGAACAATGGAACCTGTTGAAATGATTTTTAAGAAGGAGTAAGAAGAGATGGGGGGAGTAATGAAAGGGGTGAATTTGGGGTGTATTGTGTTCATATATAGAAATACCACTATCCCTTTGTATAACTAATATATGCTAACAAAATGAAAAAGAATAAAAAAAAGAGAAAACCTCCATCCTCAGGCATTTTAAATGTAGAATGAGGGGATAGACATGGTGGTGTGTATTTGTGTCTCTTCTGGTCCCTCCTCCCTTTTCTCATAAAGCCACCTGTATTCAGTCATGGGGTCTGCACACTTTTGAGTATCTAATTATATCTTTAAACATCATGGATGGATTGTTTCAGATCTGTGTGAGTGTGTGTGTGTAAGAGTGTGTGTGTACATGATTGCATGTGTGCATGAGCCAGTACTGGAGCTTGAACTCAAGACCTGGATGCTATCCTTTAGCTGTTTTTGCTCACAGCTCCATTTCTGTCTTTTTTTTTTTTTTTAAACGCTGGTGCTGAGATTTGAACTTAGGGCCTGGATCCTCTCCTTTAGCTTTTTTGCTCAAGGCTATTTCTCTATTGCTTGAGCCACAGCTCCCCTTTGGCATTTTTTGTGGTTAATTGAAGATAAGAGTCTCACCGGTTTTCTTGCCTGGGTTGACTTCAAACCTGGATCCTCAGATTTCAGCTTCCTGAGTAGTTAGGTGGCATTAGCCACCAGCACCTAGCTCTTGAGTTGATTTTTGTATATGATATAAGATACAGATAATTTTGTTCTTCAGTTTTGCTGTTACCATTTATTAAAGAGACTATCATTTCTTCATGTGTTCTCTTAGTGCCTGTGTTAGAAGACAATTCTCTATAAAATATGCTGATTTATTTCTGATATTTTATCCTGCTCCATGTTTTTATCCCAGAACTATATTTTGATCACACAGCTTAATAACAATATACTTGATGCCTACAGTTTTTCCACTAAAGATTACTTTACCTATTTGCTTATTTTTGTTTTTAATTGTTATTTATTTTGTGTTTATGTGGTACCAAGGAATCTAACACAGGGCTTCAGGCATGCTACGCAGGCACCCTACCACGTAGCCACATTCCTAGCCCAATTTGCTTATTTTGTATATATTATAAGAATTTTGGGATTTCTTTTTCTAATTCTATGAAAAATTGCATTGCTATTTCAATAGGGGTTGCATTTGAAACTATAGATTGCTTTGGGACGTACTGATAAATTCTTCTGACCCATTAACACAATATCTTTCCATGTTTGTATCATCTTTAGTTTTTTAAATGTTTTAAAACTTCATATATCCATGCAGAGGTTTACAAGTCATTTTTAGTTTTTTATCCATATTTTATAGTTTTCAGCTTGCAGAACTTTTTCTCTGAAGTATTGTAATTTTTGTTTTCTGCTCTTATGTGATTGTCTTTTTTCTTTTTCTTTTTGATGGTTTGTTTTCAGTGCATAGAAAAAGTACTGATTTTTGTATGCTAAATTAAAAAACATGCAACTTTGACTGGTTATTTATTCACACATGGTTTGATAATTATATATGTGTTTTTCAATTGCTTAAGGAAGACCTTACGTTTAGGAAAATATTGCAAAATTCTTTGAGTTGTACATTATCAGGTATTTCTTTACATGTAAATAAAACTACATTCTCTTTGTATATATACTTACACACATATAATATACTGTCCATGACAGCAAGATCTCATTGTAGGAATGACTACCCAGGTCATGTTTACTTGTAGACTCAGTCCTACAGTACTTGCTCACTTTTCCTTTTGCTTTCAGCTCTTGACTACTATCATTTTTCTGTTGTCAGTTATGGGGCTTGAACTCAGGACTTGGCCTCTGTCCCTGAGCTTTTTTGTTCAAGGTTAGTAGTCTACCACTTTCAGCCACAGCTCCACTTTGTTGACCACTATCTTTGCTGTTTTAAAACTTTATTACATTATTTCATTCTTGGATTTAATACATGAAGTATTTTCACAGCTAATCTTATACCATTTAATTCATATTTCTCATGCCCTTAGATTTCTTGTCTGTACTCTGTATCCCTATACTCTGTATCCCTAGTGTCTTCATATCTATAACGTTTCAAATATTTGTACATAAACATTTGTAGACTTGAATTATAACTTTATTATCTTCCTCTAGCAACTGTTATTCTTGAGTAGTAGGAAATGTTTGTTATTTAGGTGAATGCTGTCTTTTTTGCAAGTACTGTGTTTTGATCTTATGACCTTACATTTGCTATACATACACTTTACTTTTTGAGCAAAATTGCAATACCCCTTTTGGCTTGTTACATTTTTGGGTAAGGGTCTCACATTTTTGCCTGTGGGGGAGGGCTTCAGACCACTGTTGTATGTATGCATCCTGCATAGCTTGGATTACAGCTATACACCATCATGACTGGCATACTTGTTGATATGGGGCTTACTAACATTTTGTATCATCTGGACTTAAACCACAATCTTCTAGATCTCCTCCCAAGAAGCTGAAGTTATAGGTGTGTGCCAAAATATCCAGCCACACTGATTTTTTTTTTTTTTTTTTGGCCAGTCCTGGGCCTTGGACTCAGGGCCTGAGCACTGTCCCTGGCTTCTTCCCGCTCAAGGCTAGCACTCTGCCACTTGAGCCACAGCGCAGCTTCTGGCCGTTTTCTGTATATGTGGTGCTGGGGAATCGAACCTAGGGCCTCGTGTATCCGAGGCAGGCACTCTTGCCACTAGGCTATATCCCCAGCCCTGCCACACTGATTTTTAAAAGTCTAATTTAGGATACCTCACACCCTTGTATACAAGGGAGTCTGTCCAAAGGAGCAAGTTGGTTGATCTCTAGCCCTTGCTGCCCTCAGAGTTCTGTCCATTTAATAGTACGCTGTTTTCTAATTCATGGGAAGATACTGTACCATAAAATTGATCTCAGATAACAGTTTATATTCAGCATATTTGACTGTCACATTCTCATTAACTGCTTGCCATTTTCATCTTGGTGAGTGTTTCAAGTTGGGTTTCTCAGAAAACAAACTGGCTGAGTGTTGATGGCTCATACCCATAATCCTAGCTACTTAGGAGGTTGAGATCATGGTTCAAAGCCATCCCAGGCAGGAAAGTCTATGAGACTCTTATCTCCAATTAACTATCACTTCCTGACCCCCCCCCCCCCCAATCTAGGAGTGGAGCTGTGGCTCATATGGTAGAGCACTAGCCTTGAGCAAAACTCAAGGACAGCACCTAGGCACTGAGTTCAAGCCCCAGGACCAGCAAAAAGAAAGAAAGGAGACTGATATTGCACATGGTAGTATTTATTTTTGTTGTTTTTGATACCTGAGCTTAAGAATAGCACCTGAGAGGAGTAAGGGAAACAGGACAGAAGAAGTTGAATTGTGATGTAGCTGTAACAAAGGACTTAGATGGCCTTCTGAGTTATCCCTTGAGACTAGGGTCCTGGCATTTGGAACACTCCCTCCATCCTTTTCCATACCCATGTGTAGCCACCAGATGTAGGCTGTTTTTTAGAGGAGACGATATTGGACAAGTGATCCTCTTGATTGCAATTTCTAGGAAAATGACTCAACTGAAAATAGCCAACACCCTCAGCATATGCACTTTGTACTGAAGGAGTGACTGGGGACCTCATTAGAGAAGTCAAAGTTAGTTCATAATCATCAAATGACTTTTCTCCAAAATGAGATTAAGTATGTCCATTAATCATTTTACCTGAAGGAAAACATGGTAGAAACGGAATTACTCCAGGTAAGAGTCAAACTTTTTTTTTTCCTTCAGAGAAGGTTCCTGAGAGATTACTGGGGGACTGGGGGAAGGTGACCAGGAGTAGAAATCTCATTGCCTAAGATAGTGATACCTGAAGTCCAGATAGTACACTGCATTTTATGACTCTAAGCTTGAAAACATTCCACAAGTGTATCCTCCGTCGGTTCCATGTTCAAGAAAATATCCATATTTTATTGTTGGGTAAATAAAATTATCTCTCAACTTTAAGGAATTGTAAAGACAAAGTAATTTCACCACTTTCTATGGACAAATAGATACAACCCATATATTGCACATATTTATTCTGAATTAACCTGGTCATTGAGGTGACTGTTAACTTCCTGGCTTTGTTGAGAGGAAAAAGCCACTTCTTTAAGACAGGATAGTTTAGCAAATTGGCTAGCCTATAAGTTTAGCCATAGTTAGGCTTCTACCTTCCCATTGAGATGAAGAGAGAATAGGTAGCTCCTTTGATATCTGCATTTGAAAAGACAATTTCCAGGTTTTTCAGAAAATATTCTGAGTTATTAGATTACTATGAGGCTTATTTAAGTTAAATTGAATTTTGTGTCGATTTGGAAAGGGCAAAGAAAGTAGAGAAGAAGAGATGTGTTTTTCTTATTGTCAATAGTGAGAATTAAGGCTTTTATTTATTTATTTATTTTGGCCAGTCCTGGGCCTTGGACTCAGGGCCTGAGCACTGTCCCTGGCTTCTTTTTTGCTCAAGGCTAGCCTCTGCCACTTGAGCCACAGCGCCACTTCTGGCCATTTTCCATATATATGTGGTGCTGGGGAATCGAACCCAGGGCTTCATGTATACGAGGCAAGCACTCTTGCCACTAGG
Organism: Perognathus longimembris pacificus; assembly: GCF_023159225.1. Classification (NCBI taxonomy): domain Eukaryota; kingdom Metazoa; phylum Chordata; class Mammalia; order Rodentia; family Heteromyidae; genus Perognathus; species Perognathus longimembris. Next base: position 32,031,903 of record NC_063164.1, on the reverse strand, counting down.
CCATATTCCCAGCCCACAAACAGATATTTGTAAAGATGTTTTTAGGTAGGCACTTATTAGACAACTTGCTTTACAAACTTGAGAAAGTCTTAAGTAGAAGAAATACTTTGTTCATATGTTTCATGATAGATTTACTTAGGACAGATAAGCGCTTTTAAAATTATTAAGTCTTGCAAGAAAAGGTAGGAATTATATTTACGATCTAGGAGTAAAAACTGCTATTTTTCCCCCATGGTGAGGATCAGTCTTGGAGTCAAGCATGCTAGGAAAGCCCTTTGCCACTGAGCCATGTTCCCAGCCTGAAAAGGGCTTTGTAACCAATAATAGAGACTTGAAACTGTAGGAGAGGAGACAGATGTTTCTGATTATATGAGGGTCAATACAATATGCAGACATAGTGCCATAAAGTCATAAAAATTTGTGTCAAAATATTAATACTGATGACACAAGGCTAATATTTGTAATGTGCTGGTTGGGTTTTCTGGAAATGCAGAGTTAATGATGAGAAACATTGTGGAGTTAATGAAGGAGGGGAAAAAGGAGGAACACAGAGCCATGGGTCCATATACATATTCTGATTCAACCAGCCCCACAGGGAACTATGAAGTAATGACTGTCTGTTAGAGTAGTTCTGTGATAGTGAAAATGGCCTAGACCCTACTACTGGCTGGAGATGACCAATAAAAAGAAGGCCATGTCCTCAGCTACCAGTGCCTCCCTTATTCTTTGGCTATGGGTTGCCCCAAGAAGAATATGATATTGGCTCAAAAATTGAGGTGACTCTGAAACAGTGAATAACTACAGGCTGTCAGTGAGCCATACTTTTTGCAGCTGGGGAATAAAACCTTGTAATGAAGTAGGATCTGAGTGTGGCAAGTCTAGGTTTGCCACAGAACTCATATGCTGACAAGAGAAGTGCATTGAGTCCAGAGGGGAAAAGAATATGTACACATGTAATGATACAAGACCAAATGACTAAGAAACATTTGAAACACTGCGGGAAAGTAAAAACTGAAATAATGCAATATAGCTTTATAAGATTAAGGAGAGCTGCAATACCCATTAAAGGTGAGTGTGTAGTGTGGTAGTTCTTTGGGAAAGCTTTATAATATTACCTATTAAAAATACTCTTAAGAAAAAATACATATACTGTAAAGGTCCCCAACTTCTACTCTTGGGAGTTGGTAGCAAAAAAACCACTGGTTTATAATGTAATAAAATGATTAGTTTAAGATCATGCTGTTGAAAACAGACTGAATATAGGAATACCTGAATAAATATGACACATAGAAACCACAGAACATTATGCACTTCTTTAAAAGAATGAATTGGTAACTATTGCAGATGAGATGGGGATTTTACTAACTTGAATGAGAAAAGAAAGATTCAAAAATATGTGTAAAATTTATTACTCCTTTTTGGGAAATCAAAAGTATAAAAATATCTCTATTCATATACAAAAATATACTTTGAATCATCTTGCAAGAGGTGGGAAGACTGATGTGAGTGGATGAAAAAAGGTATGTGCAAGACAGAAAATATTGTAGCAAAAACATGCATATGATTTCTTTATGTCTTATAATGATAATAAGAAAGATAGTACCAAGGTTTAATATTTAATATAGTTTACAGCTTACAGAAAATGACAAAGGCAATTGAAATGAAAATAACTCTCCACAGTCTTATTGGATGTCTAAAATTGTTAATTTCTACTAGTTTAGTAGATGCAAAGAACATTTACTAGGTACATAGGAAGTAGTGTTTGACCAGATGAACCAATGGCATATCTATGGAAGGCACAGAGCTTTTGGTAGGCTTACTTGTCTATATCACATAGGAGAGGCAAGGTTACTCTACAGTAAATGTTGTATTTTTACAAGATTGGCTTTAGCTATGCTCCTTACCTTATTCTCTTGCCATATTTATTGAGTTTAAACTCAGGGTCTCATACTTGCTAAGCTGGTTCAGTACTACAGCCATTCTTCCCGTCCTATTTGTTCACAGGTTATTTAGAAGAGGGTCTTACTTCTCACCCAGAGGCATGCATGAACTATGATTTCCCTATTTTTAGATTTCCCAAAGTCCTTGGGATTACAGGTGCTCTTATGGTGTCTAGCCTTCCTCTGTGAAGAGGTAGTCTTATAGACTTCTTCTGCCTAGGTTTGCCTAGTACCCGAATCTCCCTAGTCTCAGTCTCCCATACACCTTGGGATGACAAGCTTCTATTACAGCACTGAGAAATGGGTTGAGAAAGGAATCTTGTGAATTATTCTGCTCAGGTTGAGCTTGAACCACAATTGTTCTATTCTAAGCCACTCAAGTAGCGAGGATTACAGGTTTGAACCACCAGTGCTCACTCCATGCCACTTTCACTTAGGACTCAGCCCATTTCCGGTGCGTGGTTAACCTTGTGGCAGAGAAAATGAAGTCATGATTAAAGCTTTTGCCTAGAAGGGAGCTTCTACTCAATTTTCATTGCTCAAAGCAATCTGCTTTACAACAAAGTGTATTAAAAGGAGGTGCTTACCTGTATTCACACTAGTGAATGTTAATGATTGGTGAATGAGGAGAAATGAGAGAAAATACAGCATATGTGTACTTTTTGTAATTAAATACTATTTATGCATTAGATCTAGAGAAGAGGCCTCTGTCTCTGTCTCTGTCTCTCTCCCTCCCTCCCTCTCTCTCTCTCTCTCTCTCTCTCTCTCTCTCTCTCTCTCTCTCTCTCTGTTCTGGTGTTCTGGGGCTCTAACCCAGGGACTGGGTGCTATGTCCTTGAGCTTTTGTGACCAAGGCTATTACTCCACCACTTTGAGCCACATGTCCATTTCTGGCTTTTTGGTCATTAAGTGAATATAGGAATCTCACAAACTTTCTTGCTTGAACTGGCTTTGAACCTCGATTCTCAGCCTCAGCCTCTGAGTAGCTAGGATTAACAGGCCTGAACCACTGGTACCCAGAACTTTCATGACTTTTCGTCACAAATCACTGACCCTCTCTGAAATTTTAGAAAAGAAACCTTTTGAATCTGTGTTTTCAAGATGGGAAAAATATAAGTGGAAGAGTAAAATCCTATGTTTAGTAAGTTTTTAAAAAAATGTAGTTTAGCATTCATAGTAGTGTATTGATGGAAAGTAGAACAACTATCAAAAATTAAAAAAAATACTTTGTAGTTGGAACTAGGACTTTTGTTAGAAGCCAGTTAGGGAAAAATAGTGAGCAACACTACTCAACTCAAAACAACACTCTGGGTGTGATGTTGTAGACCTGTATAGGAAACAGGTAGAAGGATTATAGTACAAAAACCATGACTTTATCTGAAAAAGTGACTGAAGCCAAATAAGGGCTGTGTGTGTGGCTCAAATGACAGGGAGGCCCTGAACCATGAAACAAACCAACCAACAAACTCCTCCATTCTCTCCAAACTGCTCTCATTCTCACTTGACACTATGTTGGAAATCAACTATACAACTTGGGGGAGGGGAGAAGGGAGTAGGCAGTGGTAAGCAGGAGAAAATAAGGGAGGGAATAACTGATTAAAAAGAAATGTACTCATTACCTTATTTATGTACATAACCCCCCCTTTATCACAATAAAGATATTAAAAACATATTCCTTTCTTTAGAATTGATAGTTAAAAGGCAACAGTGTTTTGTGTATTTTGTCCAGCTCAAGTATGTGGCTCATCAAAGAATCTCCCAAATAAGTTCTATCTGCAGCTGTCAGTTTAGCATTTGAAATCCAATTTTGGAGTAAAATTTGAAGCAAAGCTCTACACCACCTTGTTGTGCTAAGTGTAGTATTGTGCAGTGCTTGTCCCTGACTGTCCTATTTCACTGATTAAACTTCTTTGTTGCTGCTTAATATTTCAGACGTTTCCTGAAACATGCTTGTATAGAAACCCTTCAAAAACCATTGTGACATTTTTACCAAACTGGTTCATGAATGGAATATACCTGTTGCTCTTCCACTGTGGGCTATGAGTAGAGGCAGAGTGGTTGTGTCCATGGTAAGCTATATGACAACATGCCTTTGAACTTGGGGATTCTCACAGGGGCTAATAATAGAGCAAACTCTGGCCATCCAGTTTCACCAGACATTTGGCCTTATGGGATTTTTCCCTTAAAGAAAATAATTTTAAAAATGTTTGTTTTGCAGACAGACTTATATTGAGGTTAATAAAAGAGCTCTTTGCCTGAAAAATACACACACAGGCACACACATAAACACACATATACACAGTTTGAAAAAAAGCTTACATAAGAAACCGTCTTTTATTCTTGTTTTATATTTTAATTTAGATCTTGAATGATAATTTTAGGTTTATTTAAGTGTTATATCCTGTTTCTTTCTCCAAAAAGACTGGAGTAAAGATTTTTGGTGAGATGTACAGGGGTAGGACTTCACGAACAAAAGAAAGCAGTGTAGTAGAGATAGAAATGACTCCATTTTCTTCCAGGCATCCCTGTGTTGCCAGTATTAGTAAACCTCATAGCTTGACAGAAAATTTGGAGGAAACCCATTAACCCATATTCAGATGAGTTAGATTTAGGGTGTGTGCCTGGGATGTGGAGGAGGCTAGGAGGAACTTACCTTGTATTCATTCCTGTGCTGAAAGTGTCAAGAGCCTTCACTTATAATCCTATTCCTGGAGAAGAGCCCAGTTGTCAAATAAAATATACAAACAAGTCTTCGTGGTGGCTTCGTTGATACCAGTTTAGTGGAACTTTTCATAAATGCCTTAGCTTCAGTGTAGGACATGAGGAAGCGAGGACATGAGGTTCGCTGAGGAAGCGAACCCAGGGCTTCATGTATAAGAGGCAAGCACTTTACCACTAGGCCATATTCCCAGCCCACCATCATCTATTTTTAAAAGGCATTTGCTCTTTGTATACAAACTGTTCTGGCCTGGGGTTCTTGATAGTGTATTTTAGCTGCAGGGTGTACGTAGGTGATTTCTGTGGGGCTGGTGTGAAGCAGCCTGAGCATTCTGCTCTCCTTGGATAGTGGAGGTTTCCCCACATCTACAGCAGTTATCAGACATCGAAGAACTTTGGCTATAATTAAACCTTAAACCTAACACATTTTCAATACTTTGAAGAGTTATTGAACTAGGGAATTGAGACCTATTGCAAACAGTTTATAACTTCTCATTTTTTATATGAGTGTTAGCACATAGTGGAATTTACTTTGAAGTAGGCTGATTTTTATGGTTGAGCCATGGAAATTTTCTTCTCTCTCTCTCTTTTTATTGTGAACTTTGAATTTAGTATTGTGTTTGTAAGACAGATGCTCTAGTAACTGAGCCACCATTCTAGCTCCTGTTTTTTCTTAGAGTTTCTTATAGTTTTGCTTGGGGCTGGTCTCAGACAGAGGTCTTTCTTCCTGTGCTTCCCATGCAACTGGGTGCCACTGGGATATAGGCTACCACATCTGGCCTCTTGTTTCAGGTGGAGCTTTCCTTTTCTGTTCTTTCTCTCCCCAGCCCGGCCTTGAACTGTGATTCTCCTGAGCCTCTTCTCCCATGGATCTGGGATTAGAGGCAAACACCACTACTCCTAGCCTTAATTTCAAATACAAGCAACCAAGAGAAGTAAAAGTTTTCAGAGGACATATGTAAATTGGGCTTATATTATGTTGTCTTTCTATGTATTTGCACTATACAAGTTCTGTTTTCTTGAACTAGCAAATTAAAATGATTACAATGTGCATTGGAGAGGACTATGACTCAATATGAAGATGCATGTGATTCACCTAAACATGCTCTTTGATCACATTGCTATTTGAGCTTATCAAGAGGATACTTTTATTACACATAGATTACACAACAAAGGTTATCCTTACACCAGAATCAGTCATACTTATAGACTATGTTTCTGACATAGAGGTTGTGTCAGACAACTTGCTATTACTGCAACACATACTTGAGATAAGTTAATTAACTTATAGTAAGAAAAGGAATAAGGGCAGGTCCAGAGCACATATGCTTAAACCTCTTCAATTTTTCCAGATGGACCCATCCCAGGTTTCAGAAAAACATATAACACAAAACAGGACAGACACAGGGGCTTACTTCTGGAAGATATCTAAGTAACTCCAGCAGCCCACACGTGCCCCTAACACTATCAGGAAACAGGCCAGAGAAGGAAGAAAGAACAAAAATGATATCAACAAACCAATTCAGCTTCATTGGAGAGCTGACTTGGGATGCCATGGGGATAAGAGATGAGCCAGGAGACAGGACACAGGATGTGAACATGGAGACATGTGGTATGGCATAATGGCTCCTGAGCTGGCCGGACCCTATAGGGTCAGATCAGGGGGATGGGTCACAGGAAACTTCCAGTCAAGCACTTGACTGACAGGTTCAGTAACCTATAGGCCATGTGCCCACCCCTGTCTCTTGGGATTCAGAAACACCCATTACCTGGGTATGGGACTTCCCTTCCTGTAGGAATCCAGGCACACCCATCAAGACAAGACAGTACAACTTGCCATGTGACCAATGATGGTCCTGGCCAGATATGACTTCCATATTACACTGGAGTGCCCCACCTACCTGGTCTTTGATTTTGAGAAACACATATTCAAGTTTGTTATATCTTGCTTGGTTATAGGTATCCTTCTTTTAGTTTTATCACTGCTTTCTCTGGATCTTCTCATTTCTATTCTAAAATGAAATTCTAGGACCCCAGAAAATGAGAGGTTCTATTGTTTTGCAAGTGATAAGATCATTTCTCTTTACCACAGCCTTGCCCTGGCTGGTTTTGAATGGGAATCCTCAGATCTCAGCCTCCTGAGTAACTAGGATTACAGGCATGAACCACCAGTACCTGGCCACAAATGTTCATGTAATATGGAGGTCAGATCTGGCCAGCACCATCATTGGCTGTTGAGGGATGTCAGATTGACTCCATCTCAGATTAGTTAAAGAGAGCAGAAGCCAACTCCATCTTCACTAAGATCTCCCGATCCCTATCCAGGGAAGTTCCCATTGTGATAAGATTGTGTAAACTGCTTGACCACCTGTCTAGTGGAATGCTCAAGGTTAAACCTGTGCCCTCCCATGAGTAGGCATATCCGCCTTCATCATGTGAGCCCCACCAAATCTGTGCGTCAAGTCTAACTAAAATGATAGGTTGGTTCAAACAGTTACTAGGAGGCAAATTGTAACTCCATTGGCCACCTGTGTGTGACCTGGCACGCTCTGTAAGTGTTGTAACCTCATTAGCCACCTGTGTGTGGCAGGCTTGACCATGTGGTGTTTGCCTTTATAACCCCACCCTGAGTGTGGCCCGGGGCGGGCCGTCCCAGCTCCCGAGTCTGGGCTGTTACCCTGGCTGGTCAGTATACTTTTTGCTTCCCCAATAAATCCATCTTTTTACTTGAGACTGTCTCTGAGTGGTGGACTCTTGGAGGGATGGGGGATACCCCTCCCTCGGACCCCATTACAATTTATTTATTTATTTATTTTGTCAGTACTGGGCTTTGAACTCAGAGCTTCATGCTTGCTAGGCTGACACTCTGCCACTTGAGCCACACCTTCAGTGCCTAATTTTTCTTATTATTTTCTAGATAAGGTATCTTGAATATTTTTGTCCAGATTGGCCTCCAATTATGATCTTTCTGCTCTTTGCCTCTCAAGTAGATAGGATTACAGGTGCTGGATAGGATTCAGCCACTGGAGCTCAGTCCTCATTCCACAAATGTTTATGGAGCACCTACTCTGTGCCTAGCATGGTTTTGGTAGCTGGAGATAAACCAGTGGATAAATGTCAAGATATTTTTGCATATGGAAATTAAACTCTATATTTTAGTGAGACAGAAATAGGGGGTCAGTAGGATAGATGATATAAGCAAACATTTCCATGGACAGAGCAGTTTATTCACAATGATAAAAATCCTCTAAGGAAAGAAAAAAGCAGAATAATATGAGTGACAGCTCATGTGGAAACTTGAGATTTTTTTTTGTCAAAGCTTCTCTGAGGTGGTGACATTCAAATTGTCTATTCTTTGGTTTGTCTGCCACCTCTCCCACCCTTGTGCACTCCCAAATTCCACATTTTCAGTGCCAGTGATTTCCAGTGTGATTTGGTCTAAGAAAAGGGACAAAAATTATGGATAAAAATAATCCATAAAGGAAGACTAAATGGAGGGCAGGAATATGGTTTTAGCTTCTGACTTAATCAACTTTGACTTTTTTACCAAAGGGGGGGGGGCAGCCGGATGTAGGTTATATTTGTGAGGACAGTTAAAATATTTCCTCTGTAACAGATGGCAATTCCTTCAACTAATAGAAATGAATGGCTTTTGTGGTGGGGTTAAATTTGGAAATGCTGTGGTTCCTTTCACTAATCTGTTGTCAAAACACACTGGTTGCAAAGGAAACTTGTCCTGTACACCACTGAGTGGGGAAACATTTGCTGTTCAGGATGTAGTTCACATTTTCTCACTAGAGGGTGGTATTGGTTCTAAAAACAAGATCACAGTGAATCTGGGCTGCATGTTGTTTAACGAAAAGGTAGTTCCAAGCCTTCTCACTCTACCCTAGAATTTGGTAAATGTCAAATCTGAAACCTTCCAAGAACCTTTTCCAATTCTGGCTTGTTGCAGTTCCAGAGGAGCCAGATAAAATAGTGAAGACACTTGTAGGAGTTGGGTGACAATTTCTATATTTAGCTACTGCACTAAGTAACTAGTAGACAGGGCTCCCTGGTCCTCTATTCCCTCTGCTAACTAGAAGGGCTGCCCTCAATGATCCCTAAGTGCCCAGCTCAGAAATACTGAAGTTCCAACAACCTTCTGGGGCAAAAGTTTTGAAGAATTTCTTGTGCTCTTTACCAGACTTAGGAGGAAGTGAAATCTTAAATTATTAGATTGGTAATAATTAAACTACAATTCAATGCTGCAATTGAGGTTTAATATATATTTAATGCCAAAAAACCTTTAAATTGGCAAGGCTTCTATCACAGAGCCTTAGAACCATTGTTTTCATTTAAGCATTAACAAAATTAATTACAATGACTTAGTGAATCATTCAAAACTACATCTCTCCATCACTAGCTTGTTGGAACTGAACAAAATATATTCATATAAAATTATCTTAAGGAAAGAGGCCGAACTTTTTGTCAAACAGGAATGATGTATGGTAGGAACCTTATAATTCACCTTCTATTTATCTGACTTCCATGTAATTTGTAAAGAGCCACTTCCAGAGGGATTTATTCGGTTGAGTTTCCTTTTACCCTCACCCCTTTTTACTTCACTCCTTTTCTTCACCATCGTTTATTCACATTGCAGAGTCAGCATTAGAATCTTTTCCTAGAACCTGAAATGTGCTGTGGAACTCCAGGATGCCTAGAAACCAGTTTTATCTTTGCCTGGACTTGACCTCTCAGGATTGGCATGAGGGCCAGCAGTCAGACCCAGACTGTGTCAAACTTAACTCTTGTCACCATAGATGCCTTGACATAATACCTGATGCCCTCTTTGCGTCCCGATTGCATTGTTTTGGGGACGAAGGTTTCCTCGATCTCCGCCCCCTGCATTTGTCGCATCTTCAAGACGGTTTGGCACACCACAACTTACTAAAACACACCTAGGTACTCTTTCTCTCTCCCTGGAGTACTCGAGCCACCGAGGGCCAGCTCTCAGCGACGGAGCGCATTCCATTCTTGGCGCTCGGGCACACCCCTCCGCAGTGAGGATTGGCCAGGCCGACCCCCGCTCTGCGAGCCGAGCCTCCTAAGAGGCCCGCACGCCTGCCAATCCCCACGGGCTGTCAAAACAAGTCTTCCCTCCCTGTCACAACAGAGCGGAGTGGAGGCCTCCGCCGCAGCTGCCGCCACGGACCACTTCCTGGGGCCGCTGCGCCGCGGTCAGGCGGCGGGCAGGTGGCGAGTGCGCCCGCCGGCGGGCTCCGGCTCCGGCTCCTCTGTGGCCGCGCGCGCGTCCCGGCTCCCGAGGCCGCCTGGCTCGGCGCCCGGTGCCTTTTGTCTGGTGCAGAGCGGGCGTCGGCTTCCCATTTCGAGTACCTCGCGCTCCCTTTCGCCTTTCCCGCAGCAGCCTCCCGCGCACATCGCCTCCCCGCCCGACTGCTGACCTTCGGACCCGAGCCCTAGGGAGTCTCAGCCCCAGCGATGTCTCCTCTCCAGAAAGTTGCGGTTGCCGCTGCCGCTGCCGAGCGCTGAAACAAAGTCTGGCGGGGCTGCCTCCCGGTGCCCGAGCGCACCGGTGCTCAGCGGCCGGACTCCGCGGCCGGGCGTGCCGCCTCCCCGCCGGGAGTCCGAAACGCGCCTGGCCATGGCCGAGGGCGCGGCCGGCAGGGAGGGTCCTGCCCCGCCCGACTCGGCTGGGGGCGAAGACGACCCCCGAGTGGGCCCCGATGCCGGGGACGCCGCAGCGGGGGTCTCCGGCGGCCGGATGAGGGACCGTCGCAGTGGGGTCGCGCTGCCGGGCGCTGCCGGCGCCCCGGCCGACAGCGAGGCCGGCCTCCTGGAGGCTGCGAAAGCGACCCCCCGGCGCAGTAGCATCATCAAGGTAAGCGGAGGCGCAGCGCCCCACAGCCTGCCTGGGTGTGGGTGCGGGTGCGGGTGCGGGTGGGCCGGGGACCCCCGGGGAGGCAGGATGTACCAAGAGGTACACCGGCAGGTTGTGCATTGTTTTTCTCCCACCTCCTTCCTAGTGCAGAGGTCCCCAGACTCAGCCCTGGGTGATGGAGGGTGGTCCCTCCATCTCCCCAACAGTGGAGGGAAAAGTTCCGCTTTGCGTCTTTGCATTTTGACGGATGCTTCCCCTCATTTTCCCTGCAAGGCTCACTAACCCATTGATGGAAGAAGGGAAGACTCAGGATAAATGCAGACCCAAGGGATGGCTCTGCACCCCTCTCTGCTCTCCGGGGAAGGCTAGCCTTCCACGAAGAGTAGAGGCACAGCTTACACTGGAGTGAAAAAAAAAATTCCCTCCAGACACAAATGGTCCGGAAATCCCAAGACGCTTGAACTTTCCGGTAGGCAGGCAGAGGTTTTTCAGCCGACCCTAAGGCACTGTTTTTTTTTTTTTTTTTTTAAAGCGACGAAATAGCTCAGAGTTTTGCCATTGCAAAACGCACTGCCGGAAGGCAACCAATCCCCAAGGTTCACCCATAGCCTGTGCGGTTACAACCACATACAGGGAAACCACTTCCCGCCCCCACCCACATCCCCTCAGGATTTCTTTTCCTCCATCTGGCAAGGAATTGGTAAACCTTTCATAAACCTTCCTTCCAGTGGAGAGCTTGTGTCCGCTGAGATTTCATCTTTTGGCTGACTTTGGGGTGAGGTTCTTTGGGGGTGAGCTCTGGCAGAGGCTGTAGAAAAGGACTTCTTAGCCCAAATGCTTGTGGATAGGCGTGTACTTACTTACATATGAAACGAGAGCTGGTACACCAGTCAGTATGAATACACACACCTATGTGGATACATCAGTACACAAATACACCAATGAAGACAGTGAAAGATGGATTTGGAACTACCTGTTCAGCTTAATGAGTTACCGGGTGTGCCAGTACACTTGGGATACTTGCTTAGGTTGAAAGTGTGTAACCACTGCATAGTGCAGGTCTCTTTTCCCAGCTAAGGGCACCAGTGTTTGCACCCATAGTTCTCAGTTTCACATATGTGATCTAGGCTGTTCCCCAACATGGGCACTTGGACATTTAAAACCATTGGAGAGAATTCTGATTTAAAAAGTGAATAATAATTTCAAATAACTTGTTTCTGGTGTGTGTGTGTGTGTGTGTGTGTGTGTGTGTGTGTGTGTGTGTGTGTGTGTGTGTGGTCTTTTGATTGCAAAGGAGGATTGTATTTTGGGCGTGAATTTGGATAGTAGATGTGACCACTTTTTGGATAAAAGACAAACCAATGCAACAGCAATACTTACAAAACTATATGCTGTAATGCTGTAAACTGTACAACTCATGGGGGGGGGGGAAGGAAATGGGGAGGGGACAGGTGGGGGCAAATGAGGGAGGAGGTAACAAGTTGGGTAAGAAATGTACATACTGCCTTATGTATGAAATTGTAACCCCTCTGTACATACAGCACTTTGACAATAAATAAATAAATTAAGAAAAAAAAAAGATGTGACCACTTTTTATATGTGTATGTGTGCTGGTCCTGGGGCTTGACCTCAGTGCCTGAATACTGTCCATGAGCTTTTGTGCTCACAGCTCATGTACTACCATTTGAACCACAGCTCTACTTCTGGCCCTTTCGTAATGAGATAAGAGTCTCACAGACTTTACTGTCAGGGCTGGCTTTGAACTGTGATCCCCAGATCTCATTCTCCTGAGTAGCTAGGGTTACAGGTGTGAGCCATTGGTGTCTGGTGACTTTTTAAAACCACAAGTCAGAAAGCATATTGCCTTGAAACATTAAAAAAGTCACTGAAATTAGGAAATAGACATTTTGGATTTTAAGATATTGATACACCTGTGTGTTTGTGTGACAATAGACACTCTAAGATGGTTTAAAGTATATGATGATAAAAACGGCAGAGTTATATGTGCTGTAAAAATACAAGTAATGATGCCAGGCACTGGTATCTCAGGCCTGTAATCCTAGCTACTCAGGAAGCTGAGATCTTAGGATCTCTGTTCAAAGGAAGCCTGAACAGAAAAGTCCCTGTGAGACTCTTATCTCCAATTAAACACCAGAAGTGATTATGTGGTTCAAGTAGTAGCGTGCTAGCCTTGGGCACAAAGAGGCTCAGGGACAGTGCCCAGGCCCTGAGTTCAGGCCCCACAACCACCACCACCACCAACAAAAGAAAAGAGCTCAGGGACAGTGCCCAGGCCCTGATTTCAAGCTCCACGACCACCACCACCACTAAAAAAATACAACTATAAGAATATAGAAATTCTTGCAACTAAGGTTGCCACTTTTTTTTTTTTTTTGCCAGTCCTGGGGCTTAGACTCAGGGCCTGAGCACTGTCTCTGGCTTCTTTTTGCTCAAGGCTAGCACTCTGCCACTTGAGCCACCGCGCCACTTCTGGCCATTTGCTATATATGTGGTGCTGAGGAATTGAACCCAGGGCTTCCTGTATACAAGGCAAGCGCTCTTGCCACTAGGCCATATCCCCAGCCCTAAGGTTGCCACTTTTAATATTGCATTGTATAATATACTCAGAAGGCTCATTGCTGAATAATGGGTGCCTCCTTTCAAGTTTCTTTTTGTGACTAAAAGGAAGGGAGACAGCAGAGTATAAACTTTTCCCTATATAGTTATAACAAATAGATATTTAGTAAATGATCTTTAAAATAAAAATGAAATTAAGTATATTATTAAGTTTGATTTAATTGAAAAGTCTATACATGATTAAAAAAAACTAAATTTTGCAAAGGACTGTGAGGACTGTTAACTACTCCATACTCCATCTTAGAGTCCACCCTCATAGATGTTGACTTATATATCCTTTCAAAATACTCCATGCATTCAGAAGTGTATATGTCACTTTTTTTTATTACTCTGATAAAACACCCAAGATAACAACTTAAGAGAGAACAATTCATTTTGACTCATGGTTTCAGAAGTGTCAGTACATCATGGCAGAGGGGCATGGTGAAGATGAAATATTTACATCATGTCTGAAAGGAAGCAGAGAAAAAGGGAATGCGAGAAGGGACCAGGGCATAGTCCTAGAAGGTGTACTCCCAGTGAACTATTTCCTCCAACGAGGCCCCAGATTCTACCTTTCATCACATCTGAATAATGCCCTCATACTGTGAATCTATGAACAAATTAATCCATCTATTAGGTCAGAGACTTTGTGATCTAATAGTTTCTGGAAATGCCATCACAGAAACATCCAGAGGAGTGCTTTAATAATCTTCTAGGACTTGCTAGTTGAATTGGCAATTAAGATTATCCTTCTCACCTGTATATGTATGCATATCTGTGACAAACTATTGAGGTTCCTGTTTTATTTGATAAAATGTGGCTTTATTGTTTTTATAACTTCAAATTTAATTCAAACATTCTTGATGCCTAGAGGATTGTTTATATTTATTGTGATGAGCCATTTTTTAAAAAATATTATGTTTTTATTATCTTTGAGTAGTTGTACACAGGGTTACCATTCAAGTATAAAACATCTTGATTGATATTATCCCTGAGCAAATAATTATTTACCAGTGACCTGGTGGGTCTTCAGTAGGTAGAGTTGTTTGTTCTTGTAGGCCTTTATTCTCTCTCAGGGAGAAAGAAGCAGGTGCACTATTACATTCTCTATCTTTGAGATCAAGAGGTTTTTTTTTTTTGCTGATATTTTGAACCTGGTAGGACACAGTTTGATAACTTTAGTATAGTAAAATTAATAAATTCTTTAAGAAATCTCAGTCACTTTTCATTGTAAGAAAATACCTGAGCAAATTGACTTAAAGGGGGGCAGGTTCATTTTGGCTCATGGCTTCTTGGCTCTGGCCCACGGTCCCTTTGCTCTATGTTTTGGGTCTGTAGTGAAGCAGACTCCATAGCAGAGGATAAAGGCTATCCTTATGGTGGCCAGAAAGCAGAGGGAGTGAGAGGAGGACCAGGGACACAATAAACCTTTCAAGGGTACAGTCCCTCCAATGAGCCACTAAATCCTAGTTTCTACTACCTTGCAATAATAACATCAAATGATGAATCCATCAATGGATGAATCCATTAATTAGGTCAGAGCCTTTGTGATCCAGTCCCCTATGTAAGCCTTACTTATGAACTTTGTTTTGAGGACCAAACCCTTAATATATGAGTTGGTAGTGGTGGGAGAGAGCATATCATATCCAATCCATAATATCCTATAAGAAATTACTAGGGGGAGGGGGAAGGGGGGAATGAGGGAGGAGGCAACAAACAGTACAAGAAATGTGCCCAGTGCCTAACGTATGAAACTGTAACCTCTCTGTACATCACTTTGACAATAAATAAGAAAAAAAAAGAAATTTCTAGTACATGTTCTTTAGAAAGAGAAAATGCATTTGTCGTAGTTTTGCCAAATGTTTCTTTTCTTTTTTAACTTGGCATTGAAATGTATACAGGAAAACAAAAGGCTTACTACATTTTCTATTAAAAGTAACTACTATTCCAAATAGCCATGGTGCAAAAATAATTGATATTCATGATCACAATCATCATATATTAAATGTCTTTCACCTCTTTTTAGTGTATTGTTTCCATTTTAATTATTTTAGTGCTCTTTATTAACCTGAATATTAGATAAATCAGAATAGTGCATTCCTCTGTTCAGCCAGAAAACAGACTGTCTTGTGTTAATACAAGGAATGTTTTCTGTAAATTTGCCCTTCCTAATTTGAAACCATGTGTGTAATGGAGAAAACAATTTCCTTCTGAGCTACTGAAAACAATGGCAATGTTTATCTGTACACATCTTTTGAAAGTCTTTCTACTGTTATAGTGTTTCTTCCCTTAAGCTTCTAGTCTTAAACTTAAAAAATTTCATGTAAGAAATAAGTTTTTCTTTAATACATTTTGCATTTTTTCTGTGTTGATTTTTCCAGCAGCATTGACATTGATAAATGCTGCATTTTAAATGTTTTGCAATATACCACAGTAATTTAGTTGAGTCAATTTTAATTTCTTCCTGACTTATGGCTTAAAATGATAAATTAAGAACATGCTAACAGGTAATATCTAATAGTTGTGTACTATTTTGTGTTTGATTATATTTCTAGGTAAGATATATGTTAGACCATTTATCTATCTGGTACTTGATATCAACCTTGTAACATTTAAAATATTTAACATTAAATTACAGCTAATAGCTTTATATTCTGTAATACTTTGGAAAAATAAAGCAATGTAGATTATTCTTTGTACTCAATGGTAGGAATGGAGATACATACATGTTTAAAAGTGATAGCTGATTTATATTCCAGTATGTATGACATGTTGATGAGTCTACTTGGTTCTATTTTATTTTGACTCCACTTAGTATGGATTCTCTAGGCAAGGAAGAGGTGGAAATTGTCATGTGAATCTCATGAGTATGGGTACATGATATAAAGCTTTGAGTTGAGAATGAGGATCTGAGACAAGCATCAAAGCATCTAAAATAATGGTTAGCTTTAGTGTTCATGCTTTACTGTTGCTTTGTCATGGCCAGTCTCATTCTATCTAGGTTTCTGAGCTGCAACTTGAAGGATGTACCTTAAATACAAAACATAGCAAAGTTAGGGCTTTTCTCAAGGGATATGGGGGATGCAATTCACATTAAATGCTGCCTACTATGAGTCAGGTATTAAAGTAGGAACTTACCTCACAGTAAGCCCTCTAAAGTTGGGGAGGCAGAGAGAGCTCTTGATGTATGATATTTGGAGACAGAATTCAAAGCCTTAGCTGTTTAACTCCAGAGCACGTATTCTTCATCTGATTTTCAGGTTAGAAACAATCAGAACATGTAAGAGAGTGACTAAAGAATTTGAATCCTGGGCCCCAAGATTTGTGGGCTACACTGTCCTTCTTCACCTTCTTTTCAAATTCAGAACATTGGAGTTTGATGACTCAGGAGACGGATTACAACCTTTCTCATCTTTGGACATTTTGTAGGTCTGTGCTGCATTTGGAAAGGTAGAACAATTTGGGAAGTGTCAATATTTGGGCCCCACCCCTCTTTTAACAATCAATATTATAGCACACACCTGTTGTTTTCCACTGAACCCATTTCCCCTGTTCCTTCAGACAGTGGGTTGTGAGAAAGATTATAGTTCCATTTATATTGAAACATAGAGGGAACAAATACCTGGAACACCGAAATAATATTATTCTAGGGGAGTGAGACATTACAGGATCTTCAGCAGGAGCTCTGAAAGTATTTTTTTTTCAAATTTTTATTATCAAACTGATGTACAGAGAGGTTACAGTTTCATACGTTAGGCATTGGATACATTTCTTGTACTGTTTGTTACCTTGTCCCTCATGCCCCTCTCCCTCCCCCCCTTTCCCTCCCCCCCCCCAGGTGTTCAGTTCACTTACACCAAACAGTTTTGCAAGTATTGCTTCTGTAGTTGTTTCTCTTTTTTTACCCTGTGTCTCTCAAATTTGGTATTCCCTTTGAATTTCCTACTTCCAATACCAGTAAACACGGTTTCCAATATACTCAGATAAGATTACAGAGATAGTGTAGGTACAACCACAGGAAGGTGATACAAGAACATCATCAATAATAGAAACTACACATACACATAGGACGTTGAAAGTAGTTACAACTGTGATATAACAATTGTTTCCATAACATGGAGTTCATTTAACTTAGCATCATCTTATGTGTTCATAAGGGTATAGCTATTGGGCCTTGTGATGCTCTGCTATGGCTTGCCTAAACCTGTACTAATTATTCCCAATAAGGGAGGCCATAGAGTCCATGTTTCTTTGGGTCTGGCTCACTTCACTTAGTATAACATTTTCCAAGTCCTTCCATTTCCTTACAAATGGAACAATGTCATTCTTTCTGATAGAGGCATAAAATTCCATTGTGTATATGTACCACATTTTCCTGATCCATTCGTCTATGGAGGGGCATCTGGGTTGGTTCCAGATTCTCGCTATGACAAATTGTGCTGCGATGAACGTTGTTGTGCTGGTGGCATTACTGTGATTTTGTTTGTGGGCTTTTGGATAGATACCCAAAAGTGGGGCTGCTGGGTCATAGGGGAGTTCTATATTGAGCCTTCTGAGGAATCTCCATACTGCTTGCCAGAGTGGCTGAACCAGTTTACATTCCCACCAACAATGAAGTAGGGTTCCCTTTTGGCCACATCCCCTCCAACAGTTGTTATTATTAGTTTTCTTGATATATGACATTCTTGCTAGGGTGAGATGGAATCTCAATGTTGTTTTGATTTGCATTTCCTTTATGGCCAGTGATGTAGAGCATTTTTTCATATGTCTCTTGGCCATTCTCATTTCCTCATCAGGGAAGTTTCTTTGTAAGTCTTTAGCCCACTTGATGAGGGGGCTATTGGTTCTTTGCGGTTTTGTTTTGGAAGAAGGTAATTTTTTTAGTTCTGCATATATTTTAGAGATGAGGCCTTTGTTGAGTGTCCGGTAAAGATCTTCTCCCAGTCTTTGGGCTTTCTGTTTATCTTGCGAGCTATGTCCTTTGCTGTGCAGAAGCTCTGCAGTTTGATGCAGTCCTATTTGTCCAACCTTTCTTTGATTTGTAGCCTCTGAAAGTATTTTTATAGGAACAATTATGAGGGGAAATGAAATGGGATTGAAAATTGCTTAAAGTTGTAGGGATGCTATGAGTTCCGTAGGCTTTTGTAGATTGATTTGGAAATGATTCAGAATTTATAAATTACCCAACAGGATAAATATGTTAAAAACTCCAAGTTACAAACTTATGAATGAATATCAAGGCAAAAACCTGATTATTCAGTGGAGCTGTCCAGCTGTATCTATAAGGGGAGCTATGAGTGTGTTCCTTCAGTTGGGGTTCAATTTGGGTTCTCCTGAAGTGTGAGTCATCTGTTTAAATAGCATAGGACCACTTAGATGGCTTCAGTTTATGAGCATTGAACCACTTAGGCAGCTTTGGTTTATTATCCCAACAACATCAGTCAGAATGTTTCCTGTCTCTAAATTTGCCATGTAACTATAGTCACAGTTCAGCTTAAAGTACTTGCTTCTTATTGTTTGGCTTTTCTTATAGCACCTCCTGAGAGAACTAGTAACAAACTTCTGGTGAAGAACAGCCTTGTTATACTCTGACAAGACAGTTTTAGAAGTGCTTGTTAGTCAGTGATTGTTGCTATTAGTATTTATATTGTCTGTTTTTCTTTTTGAAGACTACATGAAGGTTTAAAAAGTATAAACTAATTGCATAGTCATTGAGAAGTGAAATACATATTGTGATTACCACTGAGCAGTTATTTTCCCAGACTCCCCACCTTTTTTTTAACAATAGAGAAAACAGGCAATTAAATTTTGTACAGTAAAATGTCAATTGGACATTTATTACCAAATAGTGCCTTGAGCACAGCTGGGAATCATGAAAAGACATCAGGAGACTGCTGACCTCATCTTTTAACTGCTTCGGCTAATGCCAGAGCAACTGATGAGGCTGATCAGGAGCAGCTCAACAAGAACCAAATCATCTTTCCTGCTCCTGTAGTCACTTCTGTCAGCCTTAGTAACTATGAATATTGAAAATAATTCCAAGTTCAGGACTAATGTCCAAATGGAGATATACTTCTGTACATCTAAATAGTTATCATACATCAAATGACTAAAAATTAGGAGTAAAGTGGGTTTTGGAATGTACTTTTGGGATTCATCATCAGCATCTCTATGAAATAGAGAGGAAAAATAATTTGATGAGTCTTTCAACTTAAATGTAAGATAATAAATCAATAAATCTTACCTATAGTGAGATCTGTTAGTTCTGGAAAATCTCTTATTTTGTGTGTGTGTGTGTGTGTGTGTGTGTGTTATTGCTGACCTGGGATTTGAACTGAAAGCTTTATACTTGCTAGGCAAGTGATTTACCATTTGAGGTATGTTCAGGGCCTCAAAATCTTGTATTTTGAAAAGTGTGTATTTTTTTTTGTGTGTGTGTGCTAGTCTTAGAACTTGAACTCAAGTCTAGCACTCTACCACTTGATTCACAGCTACACTACTGGCTTTTTCAGGGTCTGGGTGCTGTCTCTGAGCTTCCCCTGCCCCCCCCCCCCCCCAGTCCTGGGGCTTGCACTCAGGGCCCGAGCACTGTCCCTGGCTTCTTTTTCTCAAGGCTAGCACTTTACCACTTGAGCCACAGTGCCTCCTCCAGGTTTTTCATTCATTTGGTACTGAGGAATCAACCCAGGACTTTATGCATGCAAGGCAAGCACTCTACTACTAAGCCACATTCCCAGCCCTCTGTGTGCATTTTTGTTCAAAGCTAGACCTCTACCACTTGAGCCACAGTTCCATTTCCATCTTTTTGGTGATTAATTGGAGATAAGAGTCTCATGGACTTTCCTGCTTGGGTTGGCTTCAAACTGTGGCCCTCAGATTTCAGTCTTTTCTTTTTTTGCCAGTCCTGGGCCTTGGACTTAGGGACTGAGCACTGTCCCTGGCTTCTTTTTGCTCAAGGCTAGCACTCTGCCACTTGAGCCACAGTGCCACTTCTGGCCGTTTTCTACATATGTGGTGCTGGGGAATCGAACCCAGGGCTTCATGTATACAAGTCAAGCACTCTTGCCACTAGGCCATATTCCCAGCCCAAGATCTCAGTCTAAGAGTAGCTAGGATTACAGGTATGAGCTACCAGAGGTCCACAAGTGTTTAAATAATATAACAAAGCTTCATTTGTAGTATGGTTGAATCTTATTCACCTCTGTATTCTACGTAGTTCATCTCTGTATTTCAGGTCTCCCAATAGTACACAATGGAGTTTATGATGATTATTGACTATATTAAGCCAATAACAATTAGGACTAAGAGCCAATTTCTGTAATCACAACATTGTGTTCTAAGTACTTCCTAATATATTTCATCTAACATTGATGGCTACAAAATTATAGTATGACAAAGTATTGGAGTAGGATTCCATAATTAGTTTTATTTGTATCACCTTATGTGTGTAGTGGGTGGGTTTAAGAGTTTGTTTTAAATGTACTTTTTTTTTGGTGATGCCTTTCTTAGGGCTTGAACTCAGAGCCTGGGTATTGTCCTTGAGCTTTTTTGCTCAAGTCTAGCACTCTACCACTTGATCCACAGCTCCACTATTGGCTTTTTTTCTAATTAATTCGAGATAAGACTCTCAAGGACTTTCCTACTCAGGCTGGCTTTGAACCATGATCCTCAGATCCAGCCTCCTGAGTAGCTAGGATTACAGGCATGAGCCAGCAGCACCTGGCCCTAAACAGTACCATTTTGGCTTATCTCATTCATCATTGGTCTATTGTTATTTTGAAAAAAGTAGGATTATGTATGCTGAGTAGAAAATAGCTATTATTTATACCATCATTATCTGTCTGGAAAGAACAATTTTGAAAACAATGCAATTTATTCCAAACAAAAATCCCATAAAACTAAAATATTTCAATAAATGTGTTTAGCTTCCTGAGTTTGTACTTGGTAATTTATGAAAGTGTGCAGCTATTATAAGCAATGATGTTGTTTGTTCTTAATCATACAACTTTGTATTCAGAGTTCAGAATGCCTTTGAAAGATAACATCTGCTATGTTTATTCTTTCATTCTGACCTTTTTCAAGAGCCTTTTAAAATATGCTGATTCTGGATCGAGCACAGACTAAGCCCAGGCAACGTGTACAAGTTGACGCCGTTGGTATTATTTCCAATGGCACAATATCCTGGTTAGACATGTGGGAATTGTGATTTACCGGGAGTTTGGGGAACTAGATATTCTCCAAGTTGGAATATCTTTAGAGGACATGGCAGGATATAAGTGCACAGAGAGACAAAGAATATTTTATGGATAGTTGGGACCAACATTTTAATGTCGAATTTTGAAAAGCTAGAATGACCATGTTTAGGTATTATTGCCTAAGACCTTAGTCACCTCAAACCAAAGTAGGCTACTCCATTTCCCACGCCTCACAGTTGGTGATGAAGATGTGTTTCTCAAATGCACATAGTGGGGGTAGAGAATGACGTATCACAGCTGTTGTTCACATGGGGTCTCCTTTGACTCAGGCT
This sequence comes from Perognathus longimembris pacificus, assembly GCF_023159225.1. Taxonomy (NCBI): domain Eukaryota; kingdom Metazoa; phylum Chordata; class Mammalia; order Rodentia; family Heteromyidae; genus Perognathus; species Perognathus longimembris. The sequence goes on along the minus strand of NC_063164.1, from coordinate 32,010,218 downwards.
GTATCAGGATTATACATAGGAAAAGTGAATCTGTCATAAGAGTGACTTGTCCTGTTCTCCTTCAGCTCTGCCTAGATTGTGCATTGAGGAGACAGAAGAGATCACTTGATGTGTATGTATATGACATCTCTCTCCTTTAAGTTTCCCTCGATGAAATGTAGGCCTGTTAATATCCTTGAATCTACAATTTCTTAATTACCATTGGCCATGACTAAATTTTGGAATAGTTGTAATGTAATATCCCAAATTTCTAAAACCAAGCAATGCTAAATTTTTGAATATGTTGATCTGGCTGGATTGGAGCAGGGAGGAAAACTAAGTATATATAGCAAGTTAATTCTTTTTTTTTTTTTTTTTTTGCCAGTCCTGGACCTTGGACTCAGGGCCTGAACACTGTCCCTGGTTTCTTTGTGCTCAAGGCTTGCACTCTGCCACTTGAGCCACAGCACCACTTCCGGCCATTTTCTATATATGGGGTGCTGGGGAATTGAACCCAGGGCTTCGTGTATACGAGACAAGCGCTCTTGCCACTAGGCCATATTCCCAGCCCTAGCAAGTTCATTCTTATTGTTCTGCAATGAAGGCCACCACCATTGAGCTAGAAGCCTATCTGTTATTTAAGTTGTAATTCATGGGATTCTAGGAAAAACCAGTGATTTGAGGTGCTTGTTTGGCTTCAGGGTTTTAGTTTCTAACTCTTGAAAATCTTAAGCATTGGCTTCTTTTCACTGCTATACAAATTGCTACAAAGTTAGTGGTTAAAACAGTATACAGTTATTATCTTAATTTTTAGAGCCATTATTGTGTTCTTATATGCAATGTTAACATAATAAGGTTTCTAGCCTGTATGGCAATGTAATATATTAAAATAAGAATAAAACCTACAATTTCCTCAGTGCTGCTTCTTAGTACTACTGATACCAAAATTTTATTCCCATGTAAGCTTATCTCATAGAGAATCAGTTGCCCTGTAGCTTTAAAGTTAGTTGGATCAGATTTTAGAATGTTTTCATATAAAGCCTATTAAAAGTCAAAAGAGGCAAACATTTCTCTTCATGGAAACTGAACAATGTCAACTGGGAATGTATGGGCTTACTGGTGTTACGGCACTACGAAAAAATTTAGAATCATAATTTAAAAATACCTGGATGTAGAAATTAAATATTTGTTTATATGAAGTGAAAACTGCACATGACATTTTAAGTTCTTAAGAAAATATGTAGAAAGACAAACTGAATAAATTTTTAATGTGCTTACTATCTTTGGAAAAATGTTTTCCCCACCACAAGCTACAAAACCATTTCTCATGGACATGAAAGCTTAACTATGCTTATCAGACTGTATATGTCTTAAATCTTTATGTAGCTAATTAGTGGTTGAAAATAATTTTTTTTGGCCCTGGTTGGTCCTGGGACTTGAGATGAAGGCTTGGGCACTGCTTCTGAGTTTATTTTGCTCTACTACTTGAGCCACAGCTCCACTTCCAAATTTCTCTGTGATTAATTGGAAATATGTGTCTCATGGAGTTTACTTCCCTGGCTGGCTTTGAACCACAATCCTCAGATCTCAGCCTCCTGAGTAGCTAGGATTACAGGCCTGAGCCACTGGCACTTGGCTAGTGGTTTAAATTTTGATACTTAATTTTTACAGTTGAACACAGCTTACCCATTTTACAGATGAAGTAGTAGATGAAGGTAGATTGTCTTATTCCTATAAGGACCTTGGTTCTATGACCCATAGGCTGTCTTTGGGGTTTACTCAAGTACTCCCTCCCACCTCCTGTCATTTGGATCTTTTTCTTCATAAATTGTTACATTGTCAGCTTTGTGGAAGTGTATAGTCAGTGTTAATAAGGAAATAATACTGTTGGTGGTACCTAGCTCTCTTGTTTTCTTTAGATGGGTGGCTTGATCTACATCTGAATTCAAAATATCAGGAGGGGGAATACTTTTGAAATATAGTACAACTTTGTTTGAAGACAACAGAACCTCAGCAAAAGCTATTAATCAATAGAGGATTGGAGAGGAATGGAAGAGAATGAAGTGGAGAAGGTTATTCTGAGCAAAACATAATATATGTACATCTGAAATACCACAATGAAACCCCTTGGTGTACCTAGTACACACTAAAAATAAATAACAGGAAAGTAAAACAGGCTTGGAAATACAGAGTAGGCAGCTAACAAAGAGGGTTATGGTTCATATAAGATAAAAACTTATTTCTCAGATAAGTAAGAGTAAGTGGGTTATTCTACTTTATGAGAAAGAGGAAAAACAATGGCAAATAGCTTCCTTTTTAAAGAAGTGGCTTGTAAGCTACACATACCACTTCTGCTCATATTCCATTGGCTAACTAGTCATATGGCCTCACCCACCTGCAAAGATTGGTAGGTGTACTATCTATCTTGTGGTCAGTGCTTAATTTAAGAATAGGAATTTAGGGGTTGGGAACATGGCCTAGTGGTAGAGTTCTTGCCTCGTATAAATGAAGCCCTAGGTTCGATTCCTCAGCACCACATAAACAGAAAAGGCCAGAAGTGGCGCTGTAGCTGGCTCAAGTGGTAGAGAGCTAGCCTTGAGCAAAAAAGAAGCCAGGGACAGTGCCCCCTGAGTCCAAGCCCCAGGACTGACCCCTCCCCCCAAAAAGAATAGGAATTTATTGTTAGTAAAGCAAAGAAGAGGAGACTCTCCCTTTTTGTTAAGGTTAAAAGAATTAATCACAGTATGTATGAACCTAGGTAATGTGTCAAAGTATTTTTGTGATCTGATAGAGTCAAACATCATTCCGTTCTTTTTGTTGTTCACATTGGTCTGGTTAAGACAATTGACCCTCATATGGCTCATGTCCTATTAGGTTCTGTTTCAAAATTCTATCACATAAGCATGGACTATGCTTTCTATCCCAGCTTGTAAATGTCTACAAGTGGTGAATATAGAGAACCCTTAAATAAAAGTGATATGGGCTGTTTTGAGACACTACGGTGTCCCACACTGTGTGAAGGAGTTTGTGGTGAATTTCTTAGGAGAATTTTTGTATGGTATATTTGTGGTGAATTCTTTTAGGGGAGCCTTTGGAGAGTATTTTGCACCAAATCACACAAGTGCAAGGAACCTTCTAGATGCAGCAGGAACTCCTCTAGATGTGTAGCATTAGCTCCCAGTCAGCAGGGAGCTCCATCTATTACCAAAGGGAGCCAATTCAATTTTTCAGGCTGCTTTTGTTGTCTGGAAAAATTCTTATGGTGAGCCAAGTCAAGTTATTCTCTGACATATTTCCTAGGCAGTCCTATTTCTACCTTTGGGAGCCATAAAGAGTAAATTTAAGTTCTCACATGACAGCTCTTGACATATTTGAAGGGAGTTATGTGGGTGTCTCCTCCCACACTCTCACTACAATAATAACCCCTGACATTTATTGAGTGCTTACTATGTTCCAGACACTGTTCTAAGCACTTTACACGTATCATCTCATATATTTCTCACTAGACTTACGAAGTAAGGACTCTCTACCCCATTTCCCAGGGAAGGAAATTAAGCCACAGACTGGTTCACATAATGGCAAGTTCCCTAACATTGGTTGCTATGCTGGAAGTACTATGGTCTACTATAGTAGACCTGCCTTACTAATATAGTAACATCATTTAAAAAATAAAGTTCTGCATTTGGGTGTGTACTGTGCTGTTTTGACCATTTGCTTGCCTAAAATTTCATCTTTATGAACAATGTATACTTTTTTATTGCTTCAAGCTGATTGAAATGATAGAAAAAGTGACCATTATGCCCACCCAGCACTTAAAGGACATATAAAACTTAGAAAAAGCAACTAATGAAATAGCCTCCTCCTTAGCTGAACCAATTTCACCTTAGAATTCAATTACATCTCTGAATTTTGTCTTAACTGAACAAAAGGCTTCCAGTGGTGTCAGACTTTTGGTTTAGTTGAATTATGCTCATTTCAATAAATTTTGCCATGTTCTAAATAGAAAATTTGGATGAAAGCATAAGTGTTAAGAAATAATATCTGACTCAGGTTCAGGTTTCAATCCCTCTCCCTCTGTGTTTGAGGATTGAACCCAGAGCCCTGTGTTTACTAGGAAAGTGCTCTGCTGCTGAACAGTAGGTATCTCTTGTTCTCAGCTTGCATAGTTAAATATTTTGTTTTCCTTATTGGGGGAGCTCATAAAAATCCAAACTCTGACACTAGTTTTGTGGTCCTTCCAAAGACAGAGTACAATGGACTATGTAGACTGTGACCTAAAATAAATAATAACCAAGCTTAAAACAAATCCTTACAATTAAGAAGTGAACCTTACAATTTATGGTTATTATGAGCAATAAGAATGATTTAAGAGTCAATGACTCATGCCCATAATCCTAGCTACTTGGGAGGCTGAGATCTGAGAATCAGGGTTCAAACAAGCCTGGGCAGAAAAGCCCCCCTGATACTTTTATCTCCAATTAACCACTTGAAAACTAGAAGTAAGGCTGTGGCTCAAAGTAGTAGAGCACTAGCCTTGAGTGCAAAAGAGCTCAGGGACAGCACCCAGGCCCTGGGTTCAAGCCCTACAACTGACAAGAAAAAATAGAATGGTTTAAGAGGGTAATGTCATTTTTTTCTGCTGCTTTTTAATTTTATTTAACTAAGCTGCTGAAAGTCTGAGATGCCTGTAGTCTGTTATTTTAGATGACTGTTACTACCAAGTTTTTATGGATAAGGTGCAAGTCAGCAGGTGGAAGGGGGTCTACAGGATGTAACTTTTTCCTTCCTGTTTCTTTATACACGTTATGTTTAAACACAGCTTCCTTTACAAAAGCATCCTGACAGAATTGGAATTTTGGCTCAAGTCCTTGTGCAAACCAATCATAAATTCTACATAAAAGGAAGTCAAAAGAACTATAGATAAAGTATTACAGTAGCATGCCACTGGGTCCAATTCTAGCACTGCACAGTAAACTTAAGTCTAGGGACAGTTTTACTAAAAGTTTTAGGATAATAAGCCCGTTCATAGAACACACAGTCAGTATTCTCGTAGTTTATCATCTATAACCTTGATCTTGACAAGAATAAAATAATTAGAATTTACCTTACAAACATCGAGGGATTACTTTTTTTTTTCTGCCTGTGTTAGTCTCATCTCACCAACTCAAAAGAAAAGAAACACATTTTAGACCTTCCATGTATATTCTGTAGCTCTACTTCAGACATGTACTTGATTTACTTACTCCTTGTCCTTCAAAATATTGTATGGAGAAAATCATCTTTCATCACAGGAAGGGATCCCTGCCCTGAGACAATGTGGTCTGTTGCTCTTAGGTTCACATTACTTAATAGCAACTTGCATCTTTGGGAGATAACTTGGGTTGATAAAGAAATACAACACACACTAGAAATTTTGTTCTGAAACCTCCTACTTGCTTCTTACTATCTGTGCTTAAATTTTTTTTTCTGACCTTCAGCCTCTTCATTGGAAAAATGGGATTTTTTGCTTAACCTTTTTTTTTTTCCTTTAGCCCATTGGGAAATTGGCAAGCCTTTACTTGATGCAGTACTGTGTTGCAATGGGCACACAGAAATGGCCTCAAGAGTTGAGAGAGTTCTTGAATGAGATAATTGATGCCTATGATGTTTCATTAGTACTGGTTTCTACAAACATAGACCTCCTGGAGTAAGTTCACAAGCAACTTCAGGGACATGAAGGCCTTGGCCTTTGCAAAGCTCTCTTTCCCATCCTTGTTCTACTTAGTCAAAGCATGTTACTCTTCTTGTTGTTTTTTTTTTTGTTTGTTTGTTTGTTTTGTTTGTTTTTTTGGCTAGTCCTGGGGCTGAACTCAGGGCCTGAGCACTATATCCCTGGCTTCTTTTTGCTCAAGGCTAGCACTCTGCCAACTTGAGCCACAGCGCCACTTCTGGCCTTTTCTGTATATGTGGTGCTGAGGAATCGAACCTAGGGCTTCATGTATACAAGGTGAGCACTAGGCCATATTCCCAGCCCCTTAACCTGTTATTTTTTAAACAAAAACTTTCAGTGTAGCTCAGGCTGGCCACAGACAAGTGATTCTCCTGTCTCAGATTCCTCTACCACGTTTGACTCTAAAATGGGATTTTTTTTTTTCAGGCAAGGCTTGGGCCCTGTCCCTGAGCTTTTCAAGGCTAGTGCTCTACTACTATGAGCCAGAGCTCTACTTCTGGCTTCTTGGTGGTTAACTGGAGATAAGAGTCTCATGAACTTTCCCTATCCCAGCTGGCTTTGAATCACGATCCTCCAATCTCAGCCTCCTGAGTAGTGAGGATTACAAGTGTGAACCACTGGCACTCAGCCTTCCCTTCTGTTTTCTTAAGATGCCTGTCCTATGATAGACATGTCAGAGTGAGGAACTATGTGGGCCATCTTCTTTTCTGTGTTTTATATTAAATATTATTAAACATGTGCTTGTTATCTTTGTTTGGAGCCAAGGTCATTGGAGTTAGTCTCTACTAAAAGCCTTTTGGGCAATACTAATCATTTTTTTATTTCACTATACAATGTATTTGGCAAAATTACTTTTAATGACTGATTCACTCATGAATTCACTGATGCTTATTTGTGTCAATACTTACTGTTTTACAAATAGATATTCAAGGGTGAAACATACATATATTCTATACCCAAAATGTTAAGACCTTTATGCCAGATATAAAATAGGTGCCACCACAGAGATCTGATCTCCACAGTAGGCACTGAAAATATTTGTTAAATGAATGAATATACTGAAGTCTGTCTAACTGCTGGGTATTTCCAAATCTACATATTTTCCTTTTTCTGTGTTCTTCATTGTGTTTTCTTGTCAAAAGAACCATCATCTCCGCAGTTATAATTGCTACCAGTTTGGTTCTCCTCTTTCATCTCTTCTCTCTCCTATCAACTTCAGCCTATGCGTGGGTTCTCTTGGTCCAGCAGGTCTCTTGTTCTCAGTGCTGCTTTAGTTCAGGCTACTTCCATGCTTAGCCTCTACCACTACAGCATCTTTCTAACTGGTTGCTCTGCTTCCAACCACTTTCTCTTTTAATTCAATCTCCAGCATAGTAGCAAGAGTATTGTTTCTAAATGGCAAATGTAATTGCATCATTTTCCTGCTAGAAACTTTTTGTCAGCTTCTTACTATCTTAGGAATAAAATACAAATTCCTTCATAGGATTCAGTGTGAACCGTGCTTTTCATTTTAGCTCCAACTTCTACCTATTAGTGATGTTTCATAAAAGTGCCCTGCTCATAGCTGCTAAACCTGTGTTAATTATTATTTACCTTCCATATGCATTCTGTGTGAATGTGGAGTGTGTGTGTGTAGGTACTAAAGCTTGAAAGCTTGAACTCAGGGTCTGAGTGCTGTCCTTGAGCCTTTTTGTTCAAAGTGCTCTTACCCACTTGAGTGACAGAACCACTTCTGGCTTTTTGGTGGTTAATTGGAAATAAGAGTCTCATGGTCTTTCCTGCCCCATTTGTCTTGGAACCATGATCTTCAGAACTCAACCTCTTGAGTAGTTAGGGTTACAGATGTGAGCCACACTCAGCACCTATGCATTCTTAATGCACAGGTAGAAGGAAAAAAATAGGTCTTTTCAAGAGCATTAAACATAGGAGGTTAGAAGACGAGAAACTCAGAGTTGATAAGAAGTTATACTATTATCTAGATGTTGGGAACTAGCTATCATGATAGAGTAAGAAAGTTATTTCATCATTAACACTTTTGATTTTACTTATTTTCTTATTTTTAAGTAGTTATACAAATAAGTTTCACTCAACATGTCATTTTATGAGTCCATTATACTTCTGAAACATGTGCTTTTGTGTTGGTTTTAAAGAATATTTTAGTAGAGCACATAAAAAGGACTTCTGTTTAATCTTATGATGTTGTGTTTCCTGAGATTATGATCTAGTTTGGAAAAGTCACCAGATATTGACTTCTCAAGATTTACATTGTTGTCCAAATTTCCCCACATGGTCATGGCACTGTTGTTAGGCATTTAGGTAGCTAGCGAATTTCCTTAAATTGTGCCTTTTAGTCAATGGAATATGATGACTCATAGGGAATGTAACTGCTTTCTGTTTTAGCTTTCTGATCTTTATCTTTTTGTACGCAAAAGTCTATTTCTTACTCTCATAGATTAGCAAATGTGCCTTTTCAAAAGGAGCAAATAAAATTTAATTTAATTTTGCTGACTTTTTATGTCTAGCGTGACAGATATTAACAACTTGAGGTGAATTGTTTAGGTCACAATTTAAAGATGAATAGAGAAAAATTTTGCCACTAATGTTTTTCAGTTGTACTGGTGGAATTTGGTTGGTGGATCCACTTTAATTTGCTTGGGGTAAATAATTTTTTGAAATAATATCTCACTGATATTTCTATTAATAGTCCTTTACACCATTTGCACTGGTTGGATTTATTTTGTAATTGTTAACTTTCTTTGGGATGGTATAAATACTACATAGAAGGCTTTCTTACATTCTTAAAATGTTTTGATGATCAAAATTACCTTTGAGTTCAAAACTTAAGTTTACCCAGGGTAAAAAGAAAAGCACAAAACATTTTTAGATGCTTATGTGTTTTTAAATCAGATGTTTAGTTTTTTTTTATAATTAATTTACTTTATTGTTATTATAGAGGTGATGTACAGAGGGATTACAATTACATGAGTCAGGTAATGAGTACATTTCTTATTGTATAGTGCCATCTGTTCCTAGTCCCTTCCTCTTGTCTCCAGTCATCAGTGACCAGTGATAAACTTTTAGTTTTAAAGTTTTTTTAAATGTGAATGTTTGATTAAGTAAAATTGTTTTCTAACATAAAATTTAAACATTTTAAGAGTTTCATTATTGTAACTTAAAAAACAAGTGTGTTTTGAAAAGAAACATGCAGTAATGATAGTTTAGACATGTGTATAAAATCTTTTGAAAACTTAGATCTTCAATAAGCTTTGTAAAACATCCACATAGTAATGTGAATTGCATTTGTATATGCAGAAGATTGATTATTGTGATTAATTTCATAATTACATATATTAATCCACAATTATAGATTCTTATTACTGCCAGTTCGGTACAAACAAATACTAAAATCTTTTATGTCCTCTTAAGAAGCAAATCAAGAACAAATAAAAATGAAAAAAAAACAGAGCATTTTAAAATATCCTAATACAATTTCACAAATGGCCAACACTTTCAAAAGTTAGGAATCCCATTAAATTTATCATAGTCCATTACACATGTTGCCAGGTGATTAAATGATGTATAGCACAAGGCATAATTTATGATGCTATGTTAATGGTGTGTTTACTAAATAGAATAATGAAAAATAGTAAGTATAGTATTAGAAGTGCTGTGGTAGCATTGGAAAAAATGAAATATAAGATACACAGTTAAATTTACATTTCAAAAAAAAACAATGTACAATGTTTAGTATTTATTATGCAAACTTATTCTTGACCTAAAATTTAGGTTTGTTTTTTTTTGCCAGTCCTGGGCCTTGGACTCAGGGCCTGAGCCCTGTCCCTGGCTTCTTCCCGCTCAAGGCTAGCACTCTGCCACTTGAGCCACAGCGCCGCTTCTGGCCGTTTTCTGTATATGTGGTGCTGGGGAATCGAACCTAGGGCCTCGTGTATCCGAGGCAGGCACTCTTGCCACTAGGCTATATCCCCAGCCCCTAAAATTTAGGTTTTATTTGGCACCCTAAATTTTTATTTAATTCTAGAAGCCCTAGCTATAGATGTTGGGAACCATTATAAGTAACAGTAAAGATACAGCTTTTTCTGATGGATTGATTGGAATTTTTCTATTCTATCAGAATCAAGTAAAGAAGGTCTTGGCTAACAGTTGATGACTTACAGCTAGAGCTGAGATCTGGATTAGAGAATCAGGCTCTGGAACCACTACTCTGTCACTGCTTTTCATCTACTGTTGTTTTTGGTTGTGAAAATAAAATTAATGCTGATATTCCACACTATTCCCTCCTGTATCACCACATTTTAATCATGTAAAGTTGAATTTTTACATGACTAAAATAATCAGAATACATGTTACATTAAGAATTTAACAGAAACAACAAATTGGATTTTATTTTCCATTTTAAGGTTTGCTTTTTTTTTGGCCAGTCCTGGGGCTTGGACTCAGGGCCGGAGCACTGTCCCTGGCTTCTTTATGCTCAAGGCTAGTACTCTGCCACATGAGCCACAGCACCACTTATGGCCATTTTCTGTATATGTGGTGCTGGGGAATCAAACCCAGGGCTTCATGTATAGGAGGCAAGCACTCTTGCCACTAGGCCATATTCCCAGCCCCAAGGTTTGCTATTTTTGACATGAAAGTTTTGAAGAACATGTAGATGTTCATGGTTTTAGTTTGTGGTATTAATCAGTTTACTAAATGTTTTTGTGTTTACTTCATAGTTAATAGCAATCAATTTGCCTTCCATTTTCTTGTTAAGATTTGTGCCGCGCCACTGGAAGGTGCGAAGCATTGGAGCAGCATGCTGCTCTGCTTGTCTCTTTGGTTTGGTCAGCCTCTGTGCCACCTGATGGCTATCGGACATCTGGTACTCTCTCTATGTGTGCTATGGGATATATTATTTCCCATGAGTCATAGAGTTTCCTTTTATACTTAATCCTCACTAATAAATAATTATACAGGTATTACCTAGAATCACTACATGTGATAATTCATGATCTCCATTCATTCAATTGTAAATATAAACACATAAAATTTAACAGTTAAAAAAAGTTCTTGAAAGTGAAGCCCTTTTAGAGGAAAACATCACATCTTCTATAGTGAAATGTAGGCTTTGAGATGTTTGAAATGAATGAGCTTTTTCTTTCTTCTGGTCTTGGCACTTGAATTCGGGGCCCAGGCACTGTCTTTGAACACCTTTTGCTTAAGGCTAGTGCTCTACCACTTGAGCCACAGCTCCACTTCTAAATATTTTTTATATCTTGGTGCTTATATGGAGATAAGCATTTTACAGACTTTCATGCCTACGCTGGCCTTGAACTGGAATCTCCAGATCTCAGCCTCCGGAGTAGCTAGGGTTATGGGCATGAGCCACCAGTGCCTGGTGACTTTGGTTTTTAAAGCAAAAAACCTTTTTTTGCTCTAGTGAAACCTTTCTTCATATGGACAACACACAACAACACACATTTAGAACATTTAAAAGTACAGAAGAAACACTGATAATTTCAGGCTATATGCCTTCACCACTTCCTACAGACAGATGAATGACACTCCCCCCCCCCCCACTCCACAGGTGTGATAAAGATGGGAACTGAAGAATGGGGCATGGATAGCCAGGATAGGAGAGAACTGATAGGAAAACATCTTATAATATCTATATAATGAACCACTGAATCAACTAATTAAATAGCTCATTTACATAAACAGAATTAGAATGTACACTGTGAGCTAAAATTGAACTTCTGGGAAAGTTTCAGTTTTATTCCAAAATCTTTGCTGGTCTTTAATTATCACGCATTAGTTCTGAGTTGAAACAACATGAATCGAGTTAGAATATCATACAACATAGCCTCACTAGCAGAGGGAAATAAATAATAGTATTTTTATTTGAAATTGGGAGATCCTTTTGCCAATTTTACTTTTTCAATCATTTCTATAATACCTGGGTTCTTTCAAAAGAACAAAGGATCATTAATAAATTTAATTCGGCTATTTAGTAATTCTTAGATTCTTGAATTTGTATGTGATGCCTAAGGTTTCTTTCCTGAGCAACTGGAACTGACAGGTTGAGTTCAATATGAAAGTATGTAACATCCACGTTGGGTCTGAAGGAGGCATGGTTCTGAAGATGCCCACACTGAGAAACTATTTTCTTTTTTTAATCAGTTGTGGGGCTTGAACTCTGGGCCTGGGCACTGTCCCTAACCTGTTCAGCTCCAGGCCAGCACTCTACCACTTAGTGTCACTTTCTGAGTGATTTATTGGAGATAAGAGTCTCATGGACTTTCCTGCCCAGGCTGGCTTTGAACTGTAATCCTCAGATCTCAGCCTCCTGAGTAGCTAGGATTACAAGCATGAGCAACCAGCTCCTGGCTTGAGAAACTATTTAAAAAAATTGTTGTACTGGTGATGCTAGCCAATTTTGTCATTCACAATGCTAACTTCTCTTTGGCTGTCTCAACAGGTCCATATGATAAAATTCCTCTGCTGTCTTCATTTAGATAGGCAGCTTTTCTACTTTTGAGGAGCATTCAGCTTCTCTAAAGAAGCTCTCAAGTAATGAATCATAAGAAGCTTAATGACTTTCCTTGCTAATATTTATTTTTCTTCAGTGACTGTAAAAGGTGGACAGTGGTTATTTCCTCAGTTTTAGTGTTGGAGAAGGATAAAGCTGAGATTTTCAGGAAATGAATGACTTCCGGCAAACAGCATGCTTTCAGTTTCTTTAGTTTTTTTTTTTCTTAATAGGTAATGAATTGTCAGGTGCCTGTGGCTCAAGTCTATAATCCAACTACTCAGGAGGCTGAGATCTGAGGATCATGGTTCAAAGCCAGCGCAGGCAGAAAACTCCCCATAATACTCTTATCTCCAGTTAACCACCAGAAAAGCAGAAGTGGAGCTGTGGCTCAAAGTGGCCAGAGTACTAGCTAGCCTTGAGCAAAAGAGGACAGGACAGCACTCAGGCCCTGAGTACAAGCCCATGACTGACCAAAAACAACAACAACAACAAAAAAAAAAACCCACCAAAACAAAGAAAGAAAAGGTAATGAATTGAAAATTTATTAAAGCTCTTTCATGTATGTTAGAGACTTATAAACTACTACGATGTGAGTTTGGGAACATTATTCAAAGGAAATATAAGCTTGAACATTATAGAATCATTGAAATTTCACTTTAATGGGGTGAGTGGCCATGACATTTCTAAGTACCCTTCCTGTTTCACAGTGGAGGATGGACATTTTCAATAGAGCAGCTGACTTAGGTCCAGAACCCGAGTTCTGTGATGACCACCCTGACTTACAGTAGAGCCAGTGGTTTAGTTGCAACTGATCTACAATTGATTTCTCCCTGATTTATCTTAAAGAGCTATTTTGGGAATTCTCTTAGGAACCTGCTTTATCTTTGGGGAATATGACAACTAGTAAAATTGCAAAGATGAGCAAACCACTGTTTTTATATATGTGCATTTAGCTGGAAGACTATTTAAGTGGAAAAAATTTCTGTGTATGCTCACTCTATTCAATTTTTGAAATCCTAATGCTGTTGCCAAATTTTATAAAAGGAGAATTTAATACACTATTTCTTCTTGCATCAGTTTTCTTGACACTACCCTAAATACTAAGAAGTATTCCATGAACACAAAATTTATTATTTGCTATCTCTCTATCAACTATGTACTGACTAGTTTTTACAAAAACTTTGAAAACACCCTTGAGAATAGTTCAGACTCACAATTTATGTCAAACTTAAATTCTAAGAAAAAAAGAATCTTAATATGTAGTGAAAGAAACAAATGCGTGATAAATTAAAATGTTATTTAGAGACATAATGCTATTATTATTACTTTTTACATCTCCAGAGAGTCATTAAAGCCAGTTAGACTATTCAGAAAGATTACCCAAATGCAATTTTGTGGAAAACATGCATTACTAAGTTCTGAAGGTGCATTTTCATTTCTTTTGTCATTTTAACCTACGCAAAGTGCAACTAGAAATATCTATTATAGACAAATGCTAAGAAAATAAGTGTAAATACAAATTCAGACTGAATGTATTTTTCTTTTCTACAAGAAACTATTGAAAACTTGGCAGTGGAGACTATTCTTTTGTGTATGAAGTATTATGGCAGAACATGCCAGGTCACCTCCAAATATAGAGGACTCTAGGACAATATCTTAAGAAGGGTAAATGATATAATTGGCTAGACGGGAAGAGAAATTTCTGTATTTTACCCTGAAACTTGGCAGCATGTTTGAAACAAGGCTTCAAACTTTGAAATGAATTAAAGATAGCTTGACTCACCTTCTTCTGAAGCTTTTTGTTTATTTGTTTTGTTTTTGTTGCCAGTCCTGGGCATGGACACAGGGCCTGAGCACTGTCCTTGGCTTTTGTTTGCTCAAGGCTAGTACTCTATCTACCTCTTGAGCCACAGTGCCACTTCCGGCTTTTTTCTATATATGTGGTGCTGAGGAATGGAACCCCGGGCTTTATGTATACAAGGCGAGCACTTTACCGCTAGACCATATTCCCAGCCCCTCCTTAATGAATTTATTTGTTTTGTTTTGCTTTTTTTTGGCACCCAAATTATTTTCCCCATGTCCAGTCAGTGAGGGACTTGGTCTTCACAGTTTGAAAAACTTTGCTGGTTCATCAGGATGCATATTTTATCTCTTTGGGTGAGCAAATGATTTCAGCATTGTCAGCTTCACAGATCTGGGTATGTAAACTACAGATGAGATAAATTACTTTTTCAAGCTTGAATTTTTCCATAGGCTGGCTTATTAACTTGAGAAACTCATCCTTTCAAGTTGGTTTGCTTGCTGTTTTATGGGAAGATTAAAGGTAGAAGGGTAAACTGTTCCACTGTATTTCATAGTATTAGCAACATCTGCTATAAGTATAGGATGAATAAACTCTCCAAAAGGAGGGACAAAATTGAGGTCATGGTTCTGGGTCCAACTTTCAAGTTGTTGTGTGGCCCAAGAAACATCATATCTGGTATCCAAATATAGCATTAGCAGTCTAAATTCTTTGCAGTCACATTTCTATTAGTTTACATTAGTCATATAGAGGGATATTTCATTTTTACATTTCCAAAATTAATTATAGCATATTAAAATCAATCTCACACCTTCTATCACTCTTTCTTTATCCCTGTCATTTGTTTGTTTTTATAAATTGGGGGGGATATCCTATTTCTTTTTCCTGCATTCTGGTAGGAGATGATTATAAAAGCTGCCCCACATGGCCCATAGAAATATATATATATATATATATATATATATATATATATATATATTTTTTTTTTTTTTTTTTTTTTTGGCCAGTCCTGGGCCTTGGGCTCAGGGCCCGAGCACTGTCCCTGGCTTCTTCCCGCTCAAGGCTAGCACTCTGCCACTTGAGCCACAGCGCCGCTTCTGGCCGTTTTCTGTATATGTGGTGCTGGGGAATCGAACCTAGGGCCTCGTGTATCCGAGGCAGGCATTCTTACCACTAGGCTATATCCCCAGCCCTCATAGAAATATATTTTAAAGACTTGATTAGTTAGAGACTAACTCCTAAAAGAAGTTAAACCTTTTCAATAGCTCAAGGATAGCTACTTAAAAAAGTTTTTTTGAGTGATATATGTAGTAGGCTAGCTTCATGTTTGTGATTCTTCTGCTGCTGTCTCCTGAGTGCTAAGATTATAAGATTGTGTTACCACATCTTGCTAACTTCCTTTAAAAAATTAATAACATTCATTTTTAGAGCATCTTTAGATTAATAGGAAACATAAACAGATAGTAAAGAAAAGGCCCATATATTTCTCCCTGACCCTTTGTTTTCCCTGTCTCCTCTGGTACAATTGTTACAAAAAATTAATGAAAGCTAGGCACTGGTAGCTCACACTTACAATCCTTCAGGAATCTGAGACCTGAGGATTGTGGTTCAAAGCCAACCCAGGCAGGATAGACTGTGAGACTTTTATCTCCAATTAACCCCCATAAAACTGGAAGTAGGGGGCTGGGGATATGGCCTAGTGGCAAGAGCGCTTGCCTCGTATACATGAAGCCTTTGGTTCGATTCCCCAGCACCACATATACAGAAAATGGCCAGAAGTGGCGCTGTGGCTCAAGTGGCAGAGTGCTAGCCTTGAGTAAAAGGAAGCCAGGGACAGTGCTCAGGCCCTGAGTCCAAGGCCCAGGACTGGCAAAAAACAAAACAAAACAAAACTGGAAGTAGTACTGTGGCTCATAGTGGTAGAGCACTAGCCTTGAACAAAAGAACTCAGGAACAGTGCCCAGGCCCCAACTTCAAGCTGACAAAAAAAAAAAAAATAATGAACCAATATCGATACATTATTAGATTTCCATAGCTTACATAATGAGTTACTCTTTCTGTTGTCTACTCTGTGGATTTTGAAAAATGTAATAGGACCTGTATCTACCATACATATTCATTATAGTATCATACAGAATAGTTTGAGTACCCTAAAAATCTCCTGTGCTTTTTCCTTCCATCTTCCTTTTCTCTGACTCCTGGTATCACTGATCTTTTTACTGTTTATGTAGTTTTGTCTTTTCCATAATGACATATATTTACAATCTTGTTGAGTAGCCTTTTCAAACTGTCTTCTTTCACTTAATAGTATGTATTTATGGCTCCTTCATGTATTTTTATGGCTTAATCGTTCACTTTTTTAACCTCTGAATAATATTCCATTGTGTGTGTATGCTATGGCTTGTACATTCATCTCTTGAAAGATATTTTGTTTGCTTCCACATTTTGGCAGTTGTGAATTAAAACTGCTTGGTGTAGGTGTAGGTGTAAAAGATTTTCGTGTGGACATTGTTTCTAACTTATTTGGGTGTACTTACTCAATCAAATTTTCTTTAATTTGTTGATTAGAAGAAAAAAAAAAGAAGAGAGCAGCTGTTGTGTTCAGGCCTTCAAGAGCCCTGAAATTTGCAGTGGATTGGAACTCTGTAGTCTGTTGTTAAGTGTATCAGCTCAGTCTTATTGGTAGTGCACAGGGAAAATCATCCTCTTCTCCATCCTCAGAGTGCTTTGTTTATTGAATTTGTTTAATAAGTATGTGCTTATATAATATGGGAAATGGGGAACTCTCACTAGGTTTAATAAACATAGTAAATAAGAATATTTTAATGTTTGCTTAAATACTGGGGGAAATTGGGAACTCTCACCAAGAGATATTGTTTGGCCTTGTAAGAGTTGAAATAATTATTTGGAATGAACTTTTGTAGATACAACATAAATACCCTGCTACATCCTCATCTTTCTCATCTACCTTTATTGTCTCATTATAACACCATAGCTCATACTTTCCCATAGCTCATACTTTCTCTTATTCCCCTATTCTAGTATTGCCAGAGTGAGTATAATTCTTTGTGACTTCCACTCAAGTTTATACCATTGTTTCAGTGCTATGTTTTAGAGCCCTACTCCTTTCTGAAGGTCAGCAGACAGCTGGCACTTTAGCCTCTTTCATCTTTATTACTGTTTTGTATGGCTCTCCCACACTCTTCAATTTTACTGTTCTTATTCTCACATTCATTCCTCAAAATCCATCAAAATTGACACCAGCATTCACATTAATGACACTTTTAGCACTGACTTTATTTAAAGTTATTGGGTCTTGTTAATATAAACAGTATTCAACCTCATCCTACTTCATCTCTCTAAAACTGCCTCTCTGCAGGTCTTGTAAGCTTGGGGAACTGATGTTCTAGCTCCAGAATTTCAAGCTTTTATTTTTCTTGTCTGTCCATCATTTTATTTTAATCTCTCACCACTTTGCAATTCTTAACATTTTTATTGTCAAGTTGATGTACAGAGTGATTACAGTTATATACATAAAGTAGTAAATACATTTCTTGTCAAATTTGTTACCTCCTCCCTCATTTTTTCTCCCACACTTCCTTCTCCCCAATTCCTCCCCCCCCCAGTTGTACAGTTAGTTTACGAAATACTATCTTATAGGTATTGCTGTTGCATTGGTTTGTCTTTTACCCTTTGTCTCACCATTTTGATGTTCCCCTTCCCTTCTCTAATTCAGACTGACATATATACAATACCCAGGGTACAAAAATCACATATAGTGACAACAGGGGTTAAACCATAGGGAAGATAAACAAAAGAGAAAAGAAATAATTTCACATAGTACATTAAAAACAAGAATATGTTGGGGCTGGGGATATAGCCTAGTGGCAAGAGTGCCTGCCTCGGATACACGAGGCCCTAGGTTTGATTCCCCAGCACCACATATACAGAAAACGGCCAGAAGCGGCGCTGTGGCTCAAGTGGCGGAGTGCTAGCCTTGAGCGGGAAGAAGCCAGGGACAGTGCTCAGGCCCTGAGTCCAAGGCCCAGGACTGGCCAAAAAAAAAAAAAAAAAAAGAATGATAAGCCGCTTGTTTCCATATCTTGGAGTTCATTTTCCTTAGCATCATCTTATGTCTCTCACCTTTTAATAAACCTATACTTTATCTTTTTGTGAGGAACAAGGTTAGAAGGTTTGTTGAAGTCTATAGAAAGTTATTATGAGTTCAAGATCAACTCGAGTCTTGAACTCATAATATTCTTTTTTTTTTTTTTCAGGCAGGAGAGAAGAACTCATAATATTCTTACATCAGACTTCTGAGTGCTGAGATAACAGACATGCACTACCATGTTAGGCTCGAAACTTACTCTTAATAATTGAATTAAAGCCAAAGGAAATTAGTGCCTTTTCCAGCTTCATAGAAAATGCCAACATTAATCCCATATTTTCAAGTTAGGTTTTTCATTTTTTAAAATTAGGTGATGTAGCATTCCGTTTAGTAATTATCTTATTCTTGGGGAACATACATTGGTCTCACACTAAGTTTTATGTAATTAGAAATTAGCCAAATAGTTTTGAACCTATTGTCTGTAAAATAATTTTTTTACTAAGGTGGAGCTTAAAGACCTTCTTGTCATTATTCTAATGAATAAGCATTTAATTAAAATGTCATATGTATAAAGCACGTAGTTGATGCACACCCAAGTGAACCATTTAGTGAATTTTCATTTAGTGGCTTTGCATAACCATCATCTAGATCAGTGTTAGAACACACTGAACCCATATGATCTTGTTTAATCATGGAAGCTAAGCAAAGTATGACATGTTTAGTACTTGGTTGGAGGACTAGTATCCAGATAAAAAAAACAGACCAGTATCAGCAACCCAGAAGCAACCTTGTGCCTTCTCCCAGTTGCTACTACCTGGCCCTAAAGGTGAACACTTTACTGATTCCTAATGCTATAGGTTAGTCAGACTTATTTTTGACCTCTGTATAAATGGAGTCATATACCATGCATTCTTTGGTCTGCCCTCTCCCTCAGCAAAATATTTGTGAAATTTACTCATGTTTTTATGTGAAGCAAGTTTGTTTTTATAACTGTTCAGGTTTTAATTTTTTAAATAAATACCATCTTAAAGAGTCAGTTGGTATTGTTACTGTTATTCTTCAACTAGAATTTGAAAGACAATTATAAAAATGGCCTGTGGTGGGCTGGGAATGTGGATTAGTGGTAGAGTGCTTGCCTAGCATGCATGAATCCCTGGATTCAATTCCTCAGCACCACATAAACAGAAAAAGCCGGAAGTGTCGCAGTGGCTCAAAAGGTAGAGTGCTAGCCTTGAGCAAAAAGAAGCCAGGAACAGTGTTCAGGCACTGAGCCCCCAGCCCCAGAAGAGGCAAAAAAAAAGTCTAAAGTATTCCTTGTTATTTATTTATTTTTAGGGAATATAAAGGAGTTTATTGCTGGCGACTTGAACCAGGTTATTGCCAGAGAAGTTCTGATGTTGAGGGAGGGGAGAGCTTGGATTTTATACAAGCTGGTTACACACAAAAAAGACATTAATCAGATATACAAAAGGTCAGGTGGGCTGACATCAACTTTTGAGCAGGTGGGCAATTCCTTTGTAGTTATGCAGAAATTATGACATCCTGGTACTTTTGAATTGTAATTAAAAAATACCTGTAACTTCCAATAGCTCTAGTTAGTCTGTCCCCAACTCGCATTCCATCAACAGCCCCAGTCACTTTCTGGCAACTGGGTAGGGGCCACATTCTGGCAATGGGATGCTGCAAAGTCCTTTTGCTAGCAGGGATAATTTTTTTCTACTTCAGTACGATTCCCAACACTGCCACGACATCTTCTTTCTTTTATATCTTGCATGCTATCTAAAAATTCCTTGTTATTTAGCCTAGTCATTGTTTTTATTGTTTTGGTTTACTTCATAGAAGTTATGCCTAAATGTTATATGGGAATTTGATCATGAGATAGGTAGAATTGGGATTCTTTATTGGTAAGTCAGTGACTACAGTTCCCAGAAAACTTGCAGCTTCAAATATACTTAACACTGTTGAAAACTGAGTCATGAGAGTAGTAAAGCAAAGGGCAAAAAAGCAAAACCAACAAACCAGATCAACTCCAATGGAGAGCCAAAGTGGGATGCCATGGAGAGCTGAGGAGAATCAGCAGACACCAGGCATGGTGCAAAATGGTGCCTGAGCTGGTAGGGATCTAAATAGAGTCCTGGTCATGGGGCAGGGTCACAGGGAGCTCGAGAGTCTCAAGTTCCCCACACCAGTCTCTAGGAATTAAGGCATGCTCATCACCTGGAGGTGGTGTGTGTGTGTGTGTGTGTGTGTGTGTGTGTGTGTGTGTGTGTGTGTGTGTGACTTCTCTTTTATCCAAGAAGACAAGATTGCTCCAATTAAACTAAATTCCATATTATCCACCACATTGCTAAGATGATGCAGGTTAGATGCCGTATCCTTATTTCATATGGATTTACAAAATAAGCTGTAAAATTTTAGGAATATATTTAAGCTTTCTGAGCATGGTTATTTCAATACAGAAGTCCTTTGGAAAGAATTTTAAAGTAAGTTTTCAAAGTGTCTAGAAAGTCCTGCCTTGTATGAATAAAGACTTCATGTCTTCTTTTAATTTATCTAGCTTTTGGAAGCAAGGTCTTGCTATGTACTACAAGATGGACTGGAACTTGCTATGTGGCCCTATGCTGACCTCAAAACATAACCTTCCTGCCTCAGCCTCTTGAGTTCTGGAATTATGGGCACATGACACTCAGGCTTGGCTGTGTTGAGTTCTTATAACTTCAGATGTGGTTTTCTTGAAATGACTGCAAACTTTTGGATTCAACATACTATCCCATCTTCCCTAGGGACTAAAAACCAACTCATTCAAAAGAAAGAAAATGAGAGGTAGGGATTTTTTTGTCAGTTGAAGAATACAGAGGTCATTCCTCAACATTGTATTAGTCAGGTTTTTGCCAGTATAATGAAATACCCAACACAGGCTAATCATGAAGTAAAGAGAGATGTATTCTTACCCATGGAGATAGAGGAACTCAAGATTCTGGATGTCCAAATATACAGGTGGCCCCATTATTGTGTCTATAGTGAGGGCAGAATGTAGTGGAAGTACATATTGGCACAAAATACTCACTATCAAACCATAACAGAGGGAGAGAGAGAGACAGAGAGAGAGACAGAGAGACAGAGAGACAGACAGAGAGACAGAGACAGAGACAGATAGGCAGACAGACAATGAAAATTGGGTGAGGTCTCATAATCCCTTTTGAAAGTATACTTTCAATTGCATAGAAGCTTCCACTAGGCCCCACCTCTTCGAATCTGTACAGCTATCTATATCTCATCTATACCTGTATGTATATTTTGGTGCTGTGTGTTGGTACTGTGTATATATGCTATGATGGGTTAACAGATTATTCAATCTTATTGCTCTGTTTTTAGATTTGAAACAGTGTTTGTAAACATTCATAATTAAAAAAATAAGATGTAAGAAAAGAATGACACAAGCACTCTCAATTTCTACCTTTGAGAACAACAGATAACCTATTCAGAAGGAAAAATCAAAGATTCTAATAAGTAGATACTAAAGGAAATGTTTTGTATACATATGCTAGTGGTGTGATATGGAAAAGACAGAAGGAAAGAATATGTAACCTTTTTCTGACATAGACTAACTAGGAACAAAGACAGGAACTCTGAAGTAGACTTTGAATATTGAGAAATGAGATAAAGGCACAGAGAAATGTTTGTTAGACATGAAGAGGTGAAGAGGGAGTAAGAGAATCTGGCAAGAAAAGATGGATTCATTGGTGTGGAGGCAAAGGGAATACAGACATGGTAAGCCATTTCTTAGAAATTTGCATTGGTATTCCAGGCAACAGAATACCACACAGTGCTTCTTAAGTGTCTTGCTTTTCTGGTAGTTAATTGGAGATGAGTTTAATGGACTTTCCTGTTTAGGCTAGCTTTGAGCTGTGATCCTCAGATCTTAGCTTCCCGAGTAGCTAGGATTAAAGGCATGAGCCACAGGCATCCGCTCCCTTGGACTTTCTAATATACCTCATTTGCATAGATTCTTATTTCCCTTTCCTAATTCAAATACTGTCAAAGCACAGTCAAAGGAATAAAGGAGGAAACAAGATTCCCTCCCCAGTGCATTTGAGACTAATTGAAATTAGGGCCAACAGATTGGAAAATTCAGTGAAAGAGCAGTAAAAGATGAAGGATATAGCTGATGATAGTCTACTCTGAGAGGAAAGTGAGAATGGAGTAGAATAGGAAGTAAAATATCAGTGGAAATACTGGAAAACTATGTAAAAGTCTAAGTTCTGATCTAAGCTGTTAGTAACGCTAGTAAATTGTAAGTATCTCTTCCAGATATTTTTGGTTTTTGATAGAAAATGGAATGTTTGGTCTTAACCATTGGAAAGATTGTATGTCTGCATGACATTTGGAAGAAATATTTGTCAAATACAGGAAATAAAAGATGAGTTAAGGGCTGGGAATGTGGCTTAGTGGTAGAGTGCTTGCCCAGCATGCATGAAGCTCTGGGTTCAATTCTTCAGCACCACATAAACAGAAAAAGCTGGAAATGGTGCTATAGGTCAAGTGGTCAAGTCTTGAGCAAAAGAACCTCAGGGACAGTGCCCAGACTCTGAGCTCAAGTTCCTGGACTGGCAAAGAAAACTGAAAAAAAAAATGTTATAAAAAATGAGTTAATAAGATAAAACAACTCTACTGGAGAATTAGATTGGAAAATGACTTGAATAAAGATCATTATAATTATGATGGGGGCTGGGAATATGCTGTAGTGGTAAAGTGTTCATCTCATACATGAAGCCCTGGGTTCGATTCCTCAGCACCACATATATATAGAAAAAGCCGGAAGTGGCGCTGTGGCTCAAGTGGCAGAGTGCTAGCCTTGAGCAAGCAGAAGCCGGGGACAGTGCTCAGGCCCTGAGTTCAAGCCCCAAGACTGGCAACAAAACCAAAAACCAAAGATCATTGTAATTATGAAAAAAATTTACGTTTAAGGGACTTTGTGTGGAGTGGAAATTAGTCAACCAGATTCTACCATTCTTTGTAGTGGGAAGGAAGTACTGGATTTTGTTTGAATATTCAGATGACTAGAAGGCAAAATGCCAGGGGAATATGTTTTTAATAACTCTATATGGGACCATATAGATAGTAAAATACTTTCTATAGTGGAATATATAAGCATAACCACTATCTCACATTTGCCACTACAACGATGGAACTGGACATTATGTTCAATAAAACACACAGAAACAAAAAATACTATCTGATGTCACTCATGTGTGGGATGTTAAATAAAATAAGTACACAGAGATGAAAGATGAAATGGTTACCACAGAGGTAAAGAGCGGGAGTAGAGAATAGGAAGAAATAATGGAAAGGATACAAAATAATCATGTAGGAAAAACAAATCCAGAGACAAGGTGTAGTTCAATTTATGTATATATAAAATGTGAGTAATTTCACAGAGTAATTATGATGTGGTTTTAGGCTGTGCACTGGTGGCTTGTATCTGTAATCCTAGCTACTCAGGAGGCTGAGATCTGAGGATGATAGTTCAAAGCCTGGGCAGGAAAGTCTGTGAAATCCTTTTTTTTGACCTCCTGTAAAAATTTTTTTCAGAATAATTATTTATTTATTGTCAAAGTGATGTACAGAGGGGTTACAGTTTCATACATAAGGCAGTGGGTACATTTCTTGTACAATTTGTTATCTCCTCCCTTATTTCCCCCCTCCCCCTCTTTCTTCCCCTCTCCCCCCATGAGTTGTTCAGCTGGTTAACACCAAATGGTTTTGTAAGTATTGCTTTTGGAGTCATTTGTCTTTTTATCCTTTGTCTCTAAATTTTCATATTCCTTTTTCCTTCCCTAGTTCTAATACCACTATATCCAGGGTACTCAGATGAGATACAGTGATAGTGCTAGTACAACCACAGGAAGGGGATACAAGAGGATCATCAACAACAACAAAAAAGCTACCGTTTCACATGGCATGTTGAAAGTAATTACAACAGTGATATAGCACTGATTTCTATAATGTGGAGTTCATTTCACTTGGCATCATCTTATGTGTTCATAAGGGTATAGCTATTGGGCTCTTGTGATCCTCTGCTGTGACTAGCCTAAACCTGTGCTAATTATTCCCTACTAAAATCCAGAAGTGGTGCTGCAGCTCACGTGGTACAGTGCTAGCTTTGAGTATAAAGAGGTTCAGAGACAGTGCCCAGGGTCTGAGGTCAAGCCACAGGACTGTTAAAAAATGATTGGTATGTTTAGACTAAGAGGGTAATAAAGAAGTTGTACAAATGTAGTGGGTTGATAAAGAATGTTGGTAAAACAGAGTCATACATAGATGATGATCCTCAGGATATTTTCTGGGTTTAATATATTATTGATGAAAAAATGGAGAGACAAAGGGTAAAAGGCAAAAAACCCAATGCAACAGCAATAATTACAAAACTATGTGCCATAATCCAAGTGTACATCTCGGGGGGAGGGGACTGGCAGGAGGAGGTAAGGAGGGAGAGAAATGAGGGAGGAGGTAACAAGTTTGATAAGAATGGTACCTACTGCCTTATGTATGAAACTGTAACCCCTCTGTATATCATTTTAACAATAAATAAAAAATGTATTATTGATGAATAGTAGGTCCTGTTCTTTGGGATGGATCTGGGGACTTATGTAGTGTATTTTTTTTGAAAATAAAAATAAAGCGGACTTTATTTAGAAGATAAAGGTGGTGGTATCAGTTTTGGTTAATAAAGTTGGGCTCAAGTGTTTTAACAGATCTTTAATGCCATTACAGACTGGCATGCCAACGGCATTCTGAATGCCAATTACAGATGGAAGATGTTTCAAAAACCAAGATGCTATCAAAAGCTGATGGAGTTTGGACTTTTCTTAAAGTTGGACTAACACACTTCTTAAATAGTAAGAGTAAATTGCTTGGTTCTGAAAGTTCAAACACTACACTAAACAATTACCCTCCCTTTCTCCACAAGACCCTAGGGCAATATTACAGTTGTCTCTGACAGTTAAAAATGAAAAGCAAAATTAACAAATTTAATTGGTATAGGCAGCTGCCACTTGTGGCAAACCAAAGTGTAGTTTGATGCCTATTTTCTTCACATTTGCACTGACATCGTCCCAAACAGACAGTAACTACATTCTTGAAGGAATGTGCCAAGACTTAGAGGTGGGGAAGGCTCAGACAGTGAGTGGACAGAATGTATTTAATGCAGTGTATTGTTGATAGGAGGTTTATACTTTTTCTTTAATCCACATTTTCTAACTGAAGCAGCGAGGCTGGGTCATTCAGCAAGTGTGTGTTCTTTGGTTTGCATGAATGGTATGTACTTCGAATTCTCAAAATAGAACTCCAGTTTATTTTCTCAGTAGTCTTAGTGAGAAAAGCTGTATTTCTTTAATCTGGTCAGCCAGTACTTGGAGAGGAATGATTACTGTAGGAACCTGTGATTGTCTGCAGGCTCCAGCACAAATATGTTCCCTTTCTTGAGCTCAAGGGGATAATCTCATTATGAAACCTGTCCAACCTTCAAGTCTCTTGTTTCTTAATGCTGGTTTTAGATTTGTAAAGGCAACAAGTGAACAGGGCAAAAAGTGAAACAAAATGAGACTACAGAAATGAAAAGTAAGTTCCAGATCTCCAGCACCCCAGAGACAAATTCTGCTCACAGTTTCTAGTGTTTTTTTTTTTTTTTTCCACATAAGGTATACTTTTACTTCTTGTAGAGAGAATGATTTTGTATTTTATCTCTGGAAGGCATAGTTCCCCTCCAATGCAGTCAGCAAATCATCTTTAACTTCTTTTGCCAACCAAACTCTGAAACATGAGTTTTGAGGAACAGGATTTAATCACTGACCAAGAAAGAGACACAGATATTTGCATTTTGGTGCAAACATGCCGTACTGATGTTGACATTTTATCGAAGCTAGAATCAGTAACTTTCTCCTCTTGTGCTAAAAACCAAGAGTTTAATGCTGTGTTTCTATTTATGCATTTATGTTCTATTCTGTATAACACAGGGGAGAATATTCAGACATTTTTGGTCATCAGAATACTCCTCCCCCCAACTGGCTCCCTATTGTATTTGTGCAGAAATGTCACACTGTGTTTGACAATGGAAAAGTTTGTACTATCTGTCTTAGAATAAGCTTTTACATACAGCTTCAAACACCTTGTGGCTTGGGGTGTATTTTGACAGTTGCTAGGTAGCTTGAGTCAGAGAGTCCAGCTGTGCAATTTAAGATTTTTTTTCCTCCTATGTCAGCTCCTAAAGAGCTAAATAAAACAAAACTCTCATCAGTTTTCTAATGTGTTGACGTTGACTTAACTATTTAGAACAAGCCACGGAACACAGAGGATGAGTCCATACTAAATAAAGCACAGATGTACTGACACATACCTACAGATTCAGTTAAATGAAGTGGAGGGGTTCCTTGGGAACTGGTGAGCTTCAGGAGCTTGGGAATGGTTTCCTCCAAAGGTGAAGCACTGGCTTTGGAGATGTACAGACTCTGGTCACAGGTGAGTGGTTGGCATTTGCTAACCACGAAATTCTGACTTGAATGTGCTGTTAACAAGGATGAGTTAGGGAGAGAGACTAGGATTTCTCCAAATAGAGGAAAGGAAATGTAGCAATCCAATTTACCTGGTAGGATAGGAATACAGGATTAGAAACGAGTTGTTTCTACAGGGAGAAGTGATGACAGTTTACTCATAGGGCTCCAATTCTGAGTTTTTTCCTTGCTGATTTGCAAAGTGTAAATGTACTTTTTTTTTCTGGAGACAAGGACTAAGCTAAAAGTATGTTTGATAAAGTGTGATCAATTATTTGTTAAGGACCTGTGCTGGAATTTCTGTGAGAGAACATTGCAAATAAATGAAATAGTCAAAATCAACTAATTTTTTGGGGGAAAATTATTTAAGGCAGATCCTGCAGAAGGAGAGATTGAGAAAAAATACAGTAGATGGTTTTGAGAGATAGGCAGGATTGCTTTTCTAGCAAGAAGGGTGCATGATCATTTATCTTGTTGCTACCCAGAGAGTAGTTTGGTGTCTAAAGCCCACCTTTACCAGGAGACATATGGGGCCACAGGGGTAAGAGAAGAAAGAATAAAGAGAAGTTAAATTCCTTTCTTTACTAGAGGAATGGTCCCTGTGCTTGAGATCTACGTGTCTCAGGTGTACATATATTCTGATACACTTCAAACTATGCTCTGTGCCCCAGCTGTTAAGTGAGTAGATGCATAAGTGTTGATGCTGAGGGAATTGAAAGGCAGGTGAGGCTCTGTTCCCAAGGCCACCGTCCTCAAATCATAACCCTACTCCTGTCTCCTTTAATCCCTGGGTGATGGTGCAGGCAAGAGCACAAAAAACTCAAGGAACAGTGGGCTTCTAGCACCCTGGGCATTCTTCCATCTGTGTAATTTGAGAGCCACAACAATATTGTAGAAAAGAAAACAGGATTTTTAGGTCTTCATCAATCTTTGCCTTGACTTTTAAAGAAACATTTACCAATTTATATGATCAAACTTATTGTGAGATAACAAGTTGACATGAATAATAAAAATATAACAGTTTTGCTTTCCAGTGAAACATCTGGTTACAAAAGTAATATAAGTTGAAAGCAAGAAATTTTAAGAAACATAAAAGTAGAAGTGTGGTATTAAAAAAATCCTTTAGATAATACTTTCTTGAAATCTTTAATGGAGTGGTTGGGCAAGGGATGAGGGGAAAAACTGAGGAGTCCAGAAGCCAAAAGAATAACAAAGGAGGAGGTTGGGCACATCTCTAGGAAGGATGGAACTGGCCTTTAATCAATTCAGTGAACTGTCAAAAGCAGCCTCTCGGGAGATCATTAAAGTGAGAGCGGATCATCTTTTGAGTGAATAGTCGAAGTCAGCTCAGATGCTCCTGAAGTGCTTCTGACTACTGAAGCATGTGTCTGAAATTGCTGGAGCAGACATTTCCAGTGTTCCCATTAGAGATTTTAAACCCCTTCCCACCCACCACACACACGTGCACACACATACACATACACATATACCACCTCCTTATATTCCATATGCACACATACCATACACATCATACAACACCACACCACAGTCATTCACTGCTTACCACACACCAGACATACCTACCCATTACATATACCTACTGCAGACTACACACAAACTACATCCACCTACTATACCCACTTACTCTCCACACATACACTACACCCCTCACTCACATCTCCTGCCCAATAGGACCCCCATGCGACCCCCAACAACCACATATACCATGATGCACATATGCCACACAGCAGGTATACCAAACACACATACCACTCCCCCTTCCCCCTTTCCCCCAGTATGAGCAAGAAATCTAACCTTGTAGAGTTTTAACATATCCTTTACTAGGAGCATGGCAGGATTGAATCAGTTTCTCCTATCTAGCCCTAATACAGTACTTTTTTCAAAGCATAAGTCGCTATCTCTCCTTCTCGATGTCTATCTCTGTGTCTCTGTTTCTTTGTCTGCCTCTCTTTCTGTCCACTTCCCCCAGGATAATTAAAGTATTTGCATTTCAGATTCTGAGCAGTGAGTTAAGTGCTGTTGTGAACAGATGAACCCCAAGAATGCAGGAATATTTTGATTCTGTCTGGAGTGCAGAATATGTAATTATCAGAATTGTCTTCATAGCTGTGAGGGAGCATTTGTGTGTGGAGAAAGCATACAGAAATAAATGACCAAATTTATAATTTTCATAATCATTGGAATGTGAGAACTTAGTCTTGTGCTGTATTTCATGAAAAGGTGGGATTCATAAAGGGAACAAACCTGAAGGTCAGAGATTTCAGAGATACATCAGGAAAATTACTTTATTACTTATACCTTCCCCCCTCTCTCTTCTAATCTTGTAAAGGAAAGGACATACAGGTATGCAACAATTGTAACTACCTATTGAAAGTTTTCATTTCATGAATAATAACCCATTTGGAATCCTAGAGTTGCTTTAGGGTATGAAGGTGTTTTTTTTTTTTTCCTTCCAGTGCTGAGAATCAAACCCAGGCTCATCTGTGGTAGTCAAGTGCTGCTCTACCTACTACTGAGCTATGTATCCAGCTCCAATAAAATTTTAACTGGAAGGCATTTGAGATTAAACAGAATGAATTCTAAGAAATGGAAGCAAGGGTATTTTTTATTTTTATTGTACTCTTTGGGCTGCCGCCGCCTCTTCTTCCTCCTCCTCTTCCTCCTCCTCTTCCTCCTCCTTTCCTCCTCCTTTCCTCCTCCTTTCCTCCTCCTTTCCTCCTCCTTTCCTCCTCCTTTCCTCCTCCTTTCCTCCTCCTTTCCTCCTCCTTTCCTCCTCCTTTCCTCCTCCTTTCCTCCTCCTTTCCTCCTCCTTTCCTCCTCCTTTCCTCCTCCTTTCCTCCTCCTTTCCTCCTCCTTTCCTCCTCCTTTCCTCCTCCTTTCCTCCTCCTTTCCTCCTCCTTTCCTCCTCCTCCTCCTCCTCCTCCTCCTCCTCCTCCTCCTCCTCCTCCTCCTCCTCCTCCTCCTCCTCCTCCTCCTCCTCCTTCTCCTCCTCCTCCCTTTTTTCTTTGGCTTATTCCCTTCTGTTGCTGTTTTTGATTTCTGTACCCTTTGTCTTGTGTATAAGTTGATCTGATTTGTGGAGGGAAAGGGGAGGCACAGAAATGGCGGGGCAAAGGATGAACCAATTCAATAGTGAAACCCACTAGACAGTGTGTTGGAAATGAACTATATAACTTGGAGGGGAGGGGACAAACTGGGAGAAAATGAAGGGGGGGGGACACTGTTCATAAGGAAATGTAGTCATTACCTGACTTATGTAACTGTAGCCCCTCTGTATATCATCTTTACAATAAAAATTTTTAAAAAAATCTGAAAAAAGAAAGAAACAGATAGAAAGAAGACTTCTTTTTACCTGACTAAAAAGCATTAATTTCTGGGAAATGAGTTTGTCATCAGTCATCTCTCTGGGGGAGTTTCATGGCCATGAAGGTAGAAAGACCACTTGCTTCTTCATAAGTAGACTGTCAAAAACTTCCTTATCCCTTGTTTGTTCTCCTTTTCCAAAGAAAAATTTTATTTGTTCTTCACATAGGTACCTTCCCTCATTTACCTTTTACTGCAAAATTGGGTATATAAGTTCCAAATTCTAATGGTTTCTTTGAGTTATTCCTTACTGAGCAGTAGGAGTACTAAATGTGTAAATAAAGTGCTTATTTTTTCTTGCTAGTCTTCTTTTTGTCAGTTTCATTTACACGCCACAGGAGAACATAAGAAATTAGAGGAAAAGGTGTTCTTTTGTTTTGTTTTGTTTTGTTTTATTCCCTAACATCAGTCTTACTGAACCTAGGGTCTCATGCAAGCTTGGCAAGTGTGGATTTAATTTCTATTACATGAAGATATGATTTCTGGAAACTTAGGAGGATCTGAGAGTTCTGCATGGAGAAATATATTAAACAATCTAAGAAATCACTAATGCTGCTTCTGGTAATAAATTCCTTATGAATACCAAAGAACAACCAGTCTAAAACTGGAAAAAAGAATTTTCCCCTATTGCACAATGATTGAAGTATTGGTTCTCTAGCTGCCTGGAAGAAAAGTAATGTTCTGATGGATTGCAGTTGTCTCTATTTGAAAAGGCACTTCAAGAACTTGGTATTTATGGGAAGGCAAAGCAACTGAACCATGCTTAACATTGCTCTGGGAAATGTTTCCCACCACCAGTAATAACAAGAAGAACATTTCCAAAGATACCCAGAATCAGGGTACAAGTGATAGGAGAGAGAAGGGACCAGAACTGGGGAAAGTGGAAATGTGTAGCAGAGATAGTCGAGAAGACATGTAGCTATATGGGAACAACTTCAAACCTGTCACTCTGTATGTACCTAGAGGTCTTGGTGCAGAAATCAGCAAAGCAGAGAAAACCAGGAAAAATCTTGCTGTGGATGACATTCAAAGGTCCTCTAAATCCACACAAGATGCAGTAGGAGAGCTGGCACCTGGTTCCATTCACCTGACTTCACCTCGTTCAAGTCCTAAAGATTATGTATTATGATTGTGTCTGTGCTAATGTGAGGCTACATGATAAATGTCTCCTGGCCTGGCCTGGCATTTGCATCTGCCATCAGCAGTGAAAGGTGAATGTTAGAACAATTTGCATATGACACATTTTCATATTTAAATAAGGATGACAGCATTTAATCTTTCCTGTGTACTTGAAGCTGTAGCAAATTAGGAATGAATTCAATACCAGGCTTTGTGTTTTTGATGCAAGGACGGGTTGTGATTGTTGGAGGTAGGAGTATAATAGCATGTGGAATGAGGGTAAAATGTCACTTAAGGCAGTGTGTGCCTCTCAGTTCCTGGCAACCTCTGCTGCGCAGCTGCACTGTGGCTGTGTGGGGGAGGGTGCGAGGAGGCTGGTGGGGGAGATGGCATCACTGTGTGCAGCAGCCAGCCCTGCTCTGCCAGATCCTGACACATCAGTGCCAGGCTTGGTTGTGGATTGCCATGTGATTATGAGCATGTCATTGTATCTGTCTGTCATACTGGGATTTGAACTCATAGCTTCTTGCTTTCCAGAAAGGTCTTTTGTCACTTGGGCCATACCTCTAGCCTTTTTTGCTTTGGTTATTTTTATTATTATTATTATTTTATTGCCAAAGTAATGTACAGAGGGGTTACAGTTATATATGTGAGGCAGTGAGTATACATATATATTTTAGTACTTATATTTCATTTCTTTATTGTTAAAGTGATGTACAGAGAGGTTAGTTTCATACAAAAGGCAGTGTGTACATTTCTTATCCAACTTGTTCCGTCCACCCTCCATGAGTACATTTTTTTATCAAACTTTTTACCTCCTCCTGTTTCGTTTTTCTCCCTCCTTCCCCCTTCCCTGGTTCCCTCCCCATCCTCCCCCGACTTACAGTTGGTTTACAGCATTATTGTCTTGTAAGTATTGCTGTTGCACAGTTTGCCTTTTACCCTTTTTCTCTCCATTTTGGTGTTCCCCTAGTTCTTATAAACGTACATATAATACCCATTGTATCAAAGTCAGTTACAGTGACATCAGGGTAAAACCAGGCAAAGAAAGACAGAAGAAAAAGGCATAATTTCATAGGGTACATTAGAAATAACAACAACAAAGATAAACCATTTATTTCCAAATCTTGTAGTTCATTTGGCTTAGGATCATCTATGTCATCATATGCACATTGCTACCTGCACAACTATGTTCATCGGAACATAATTTACCATCGCTAAAATATGGAACCAACTCAGATGCCCCTCAGTAGATGAATGGATGAAGAAAATGTGGTACATATACACAATGGAATTCATTGCATCTATTAGAGGAAATGGAAAGTCCAAGTCATACTAAGTGAAGTGATCCAGACCCAAAGAAACATAAACTCTATGATTTCACTCATTGGAAACAGTTAGTGCTTGTGTAGGGTAGTGCTTTGGTTATTTTGAGAGATAGGATCTTGCTTTTTCCCCCCTGACTCTAGCCTGTATCACAATCCTCTTATATCTCCTGCTGTAGCTGGGATGGCAGGTGTGTCCTGATGCTTCAAGCTTCTTTACTGTTGAGGAGGGATCTTGTGATCATTTTCCTAGATTGATCTAGAACTGTATTCAGATCTCAGTTGCCTGAGTAGGTAGGAGTCCAGGTGTAGACATTGACATCTGGCTGATTGCCTATTACTTCACCACCTTTATAACTGTTAGTTGTTTGCTAGGCTTTAAAAAAAATATGTGTTCTTGAAATGGTATAGTAGTCATTAAGAATATTTAATGTGCTCATTCATTTGCATTACTTTGTATTATTTTCCCACCCAGGGAGGTTGGGAAAGTTTACTTTCAAAATTCCATTGTTTTTAGGATAAATTTATATTGCTTCTTTTACTTGTTTATGTATGTTTTTCATTGCTGAACTATGAAGAGAGTCATTGATGGATGCCAGTCACTAATAACTAATATTAAGATGCTGAGGTGGTAGTGGGTTGTTAGAAGCTTTCACTGAGTCCTTTTTTTTAAAAAAAATCTCTCTGGCTTTGGGACTGAAGGTAAAAATGTTTTGCTTTCTAGGAAGTAGACGTGGGTTTGAATGCCTGTGTAGCCACTAGTGTGTGTATAGTGTGTGCACTATGTACGAATATGTGTAATTTTTTATTTGTGGTAAAATATACCTTACATAAAATTGACTATTTTAATTATGTTTAAGTGTACAGTTTGGTGACATTAGGTACTTGCCTTCTTCTGCATCTGTCTCTGTATTCCATCTCCAGAATGCTTTCATCTTCCCCAAGTGAAAATCTAACCATTCAACTCTAACTTTCCATTCTTCCCTCTCTTCTGTTTCTGGCAACTGCCATTCTACTTTCTGTTGCTGTGAATTTAAGTATGCTCTAAATCATAAATATTTGTCCTTTCATGCCTGCCTATTTCACTTACCATAATGTCTTCCAGGGTCATCCATTTTTGTGCCAGATGTTAAAAATTCTTTTCTTTTCATTGCTTTATATGCATATGCCACATTTTTGTTAATTCATCTAATGATGGACAACACTTATACCTTTTGGTTATTGTGATTAATACTATATGAACATGGGCGTACAAATACCAGTGTGAGCTCCTGCTTTCTCCTCTTCCTGACCCTCCTCCTCTTCTTGTTGGAGGTATTGGAATCTAAATTTAGAATCTTATGCTTGCTAGGCAGATGCTCTTCCACTTATGTCATGCCTCCAGCCCTTTTTGTTTTAGTTATTTTGTTTCCACATAGGATCTGTGCTTTTGCTTGGGACAGCTTGTACCATGATCTCCCTACATTTACCTTTTACATAGTGGGATTACAGGCATACACCACAATGCCTGGCTTGTTCTTTTGGTAGACTCCCAAGCTAACTTGGAATGGCAATCCTCTTATCTCTGATTCTCAAGTAGCTAGGATTATAGGTGTAAACCATTAGGCCTGACAGAATCCCTGTTTTTTATTTTCATTTTTTTTGTGTGTACCCAGAAGTGAAATTGCTGGATAACATAGTAATTCTGTGTTTTATTTTTAGAGAAGTTGTTATATCATTTCTTAGGACAAAATTTAATCTGAGCCTGTTTCCATATATGTAAAATAGGAGAATGACTTTTTTTTTTTTTTTGGCCAGTCCTGGGGCTTGGTCTCAGGGTCTGAGCACTGTCCCTGGCTTCTTTTTGCTCAAGGCTAGCACTCTGCCACTTGAGCCACAGCGCCACTTCTGGCCATTTTCTGTATATGTGGTGCTGGGGAATCGAACCCAGGGCTTCATGTATACGAGGTGAGCACTCTTGCCACTAGGCCATATCCCCAGCCCGAGAATGACTTTTTAATGTGAAGTGAACTATCAGGGTTAGAGATAATGCAGGCAAAGTTCCAGAATTATTTGTTGCCTCTAGAAGCTATAGCAGAAAACTAGGGAAATTGAAGGAATCGGTGGAGTTGGGAGAGATGGGGGAGAACAATGAATGGGTGACATTGATCAAGATGCACTATACTCATAAACTGACATGTTGAAACCCCTTTGTACAACTACTTCAAGATAATTAAAAAATTAAAATAAAAACAGGCTGTAGCAACACAATGTATAGTTTCTGTCCAACCTTTGATATTTTTACCTTGTCTCTGCTCCTGTTGTTTCTGAACCACCTCATTTTGTCTACCTCACATCTGCTTATTCTGTAAGGCCCTTTCAGGCTCCACCACCTTGTGGAAGCTGTCCCCGCTTCAACCTAGGCTATGCTACAAGCTACCTTTTGTGCTTTTATGCACGTTTATCATTGCACCTACCACATGGTAGGAGATTGCCTGGCCATTCTTCTAGCTCCTGTTTGTGGTGTTGCATCCTAATAGTAACATGGTATCTAGCAGGGTCAGGGATGGGGACTGAGTGGAAACACAGAGTAGAAGTTCCATGGGGACCAGTTCCTTAGGTCCATCTGCACTAGAATCTTACAGAAGCTTCTGGGGCTTGATAGTCTTTGGGCCTGGGGAATATATATTTTCATTATCCTTAGAAGATTCTTAGGCACACTACTAACTTCCAAGTCCCAGGATTTCAAGATGGGAGGCCTTTAGATCCAACACAAAGTAAGTGAACCAAGAAAATTCTGCTGATGGGTCTGAATTGAAGTAAGGTTGCATTGACAGGCTTTTTTTTTGTGGATCCCAGATTGGGCATGGTCAGCAGCAGTATGGTGTGGCAGAGATTAAGTATACCTTCTTCCATAAGGGGAATATAAAGCCAGCCTAAATATATATTGATTTCTTTCTGAGTGGGACTTCTCTCTGCCATAGAGTGATCCCTAGATTTTAAGAAGGAAAGAAATGGCCTGTTTTTTAAAAATCTAAAATTACTTTTCAGATTGTTTACTTACTGTTGTCCTCCTTCTTACTTAGTTTCCAGGGCAATATCATAAAGTTAGTTTTTATTAAGCATTATAGTTCTTGAAAAGGTATTTATGCAAGAATTTAAAATAAAGTTTTCTGGATTCCATAATTTTTTCTAACATGCATAATGAAAAATTTCTGTATAAGGACCACACCAGTATATTTGTATATTAGAACATGTATAGTGTAGTTTTTTCCTACAGTGTAGAAAAGATAATTTTATTTTGAGTGTTATTAAAAGGACAAAAGGACAGTGGACAAAGATTTTTTAAGGGAGGACTGAAACTACTAGCACTTACTTATTTAAGTTATGATGCTGGGGCCCAGTTGAATTATTTGTCACTTTTTTGGATACTAAAATGCTATGCCTTTCCCCCCCTCTCCTTTGACTTTTGGTTTAGCTCTGAAACTTGCTTGTGTTAAAGACAGAATTTTAGTAGCTAGGCCTGTGGTTGTTGTGAATATTCTTTTGTATAACTGAATTAGCAAGACAACCCCATGTTAGTGGAATCTCTCAGTTAATATTCTGGCAGCAAGTAACTCAATAAAACTCATAAATATTCAGGTTAGTAAATTGATTTTCTCATTTAACTTAAGGAAAATAGAGAAGGAATTTTGATAAGCTAAGCACTGGAGGAGAGGCATAAGATCTTTGCTTGCATCTATATTTGTTTCCTGGTGCCTGTTTGTGACTAGTTCTTCTCACTGGAAATGCTTTCCTAATCTTTCCATCAATCTGTCTAAATCTCATTCTTTATTTCTGTTTTATCCAAGCTGCTTTAGGTCTTGGTACCACCAATCGTTCTTAGGAGACTTAATTTGGCTATTCAGAACAACTCAAACTTTGGTTGGTTTGGCTATGCCTGTGTTTGTTTTTGATAATAGGTCCTTTCTTCTTACCTGTGGCCATACTTCTATGTTATCACCTTCTATTTACCTCGTCTTACCGGTAGTCTGGTTATTCTGGCTCTGGTCTCCTAATTCACTTATCTATATACGTTTTGTCTGGAGCAGCCCTGTTGGCTTAGTTTAATTTAATTGCTGTCACATCTTTATAAGGCCAAGACTTTAGCTAAAACCTTTTCCCAAGTCTATTCATTGCCTGACATAGGCTGCTCACTGGATGTTCTTCACTTGTCCCAAGTCTCCTTCCCATTTGGATGAGACCTTGTTTAGTCTTTGAATTCTAGCCTTCCTTAATAGTACTCATCCCATGTTAGCTGGTCCCTGATTGGATGTCGAAAACCAACTCAATGTCTGTTTAGACACTGTTTAATTGACATTGGTGTTCTTGATCTACTGAAAGATAAAAGTCCTGGTTAACTTCTGTTACTCACTCAGGTGTGTAAATGTGCCATCTGAGCACAATGTTACTGACTAGGGCATTTGTTTCAGTGTGGCTGTTTCTTTTTGCCTTAAAACAGAACCTAGCCATCTGTACAGCAAGGATTACCTCCATCCCTTAAGCTTTATCTTCTAAGGTGATTATGAATTGGACTTAAAGGATACATTAGAAGGTTTTGATTTGTTTAGTTGTACTTTCTATTGTATTGCTCTTAGAAAAAACACACATATGCACAACATTTGTTTACTAATTCATGGAATTGGACATGTATCATATGTCATAGTGACACTGAATTTTTTTTAGCATCATAAGTTCATACATGAATGCTGTTTGGCTGTTACTATAGTGATACTTTTGTAAAAGTTACTTTTCAAAAACAATCCATGAAAAGCTATATATACATGAAAAAATAAGAGTAGCATTTATTTTTAACAAGATGTTATTGTCAAACATCTTTCATTTATTGTATGTATGCAGTTACAAATTATGTAAACATGAATTTTGGCTAGCAACCAAATACCACTTTGTTCTGAAAAGGAAGAATCATTTGCACTGTTATTAAAATTCGAATTTGAGCTACTTTACTTGAAAGTTGAAATTACAGCTAGTCCAGAGGTTAATATAATGTATAAACTATTTCAAAGGACATTTCATTGCTTTGTTTTTATATCCAATGTGTAAAGATGAAACTAGCCATTATTTTGCCATTAGTTGCACTATTTGAGAGTTAGACTTTGTTCTGTTGTTTTAAAGTAGATTTTGAAATATCTTTGGATAAGGCTTTTTGAAAACTTTTTGAATTGGCCCAAGTTTGAGAAGACTATATATTTAGAATTAAAATAATTTAAAAATGCCCTTTGTTGGGAACTGAACACTTTTTTTTTTAAAGATCACTTTGGTAAAGATAATGGAGGAAGTTTATAGAATTTTACAGCCGAGCCTCTGAGAAACATCACCTAGGTCCAGAGTCTTAGCTGAAAGCCCTGCATTCTTTCTTCTATACCAGCCAGGCTGCCTGGCACACAAATCACCACCAGTACAACCTCTGTGGAGAAAGAACATCAGCTATTTTGACCAGCAGCTTCACTTTTCTCCCAAGGTTAAACTTCACAAAGAAAGTTTTTTTCTGTGGTAGGTTAGGTACATTGAATAAACTACTGCAGTACTGCTAATCAGCATGCTTCTCTGACCTTGAGACTGAGCTGCAAAACAAATGATAAGCTGTTTAGTGAGGTGAAAAGCTAGGAGTTTCTTTCCAAAAAAACAGTCTGTTTAAACGTTAAGTGAGGAGAAATCTGGTTTCTACATGGTGGTAGTGAGTCACACGTTTGAGTGAAGGTCATTTGGAATGAGGCAGAGTGGTGATGGATATAATTGTTGAACACAGAAGTATTAATTATAAATTTATTAATATCTGACTTTACTTTTGGCTTATTCTGCATAGGCATTTTTTAAGTATGTGCTTGAAGGGACTTGACATAAATAGAGAAGGCAGAAGGAGATGAGAGTGTTAGGGAATAACATGAAAGTAAATACAAAAGCAGGGGCATGACAGTAGGTAGAAGAGCATGATAGCTAGTTATACCTGTGTGACATTCTATGACCTTGTCCATCAGGGAGCTGAGCTGCATTTGGTGAAAGGGATTCTCTGAAACAAAGGAGCCAGAAGGGACCGCCCCCCACCCCCCGCCCGATGGAGGGCACTTGCCTCCTCCCGTCAAGAGCCAGTGCCTCTTATGAGGGCTTTACAGGGTAGTTAAGCACACTACTTAGACAAGAAATGAAGGGTCTTTTGTGCATTTCCATTTCCACAGAGATCTTGGAATGTATTTGGAGAAGTATTAGACAATATTTTGGAATATTGAAGGAGGAAGTCTCAGTTGACATAAATCATGGTTTAAAGTAAGATAAAAAAGTTAAAAATGAAAATGGGTAACGCTAAGAGTTAATGCCAAGAGCATATGCTTTAGAAACAAAGAGATCTGGGCTCAAATCCTGGCTCTATAGCTCACTACCATATGACCACATATAAATGTGCTCAGATTTGTTATGTATTATGGGGGCCATTGAAATAAATTTTCTGTGAAGTTAGTGAAGTATCATTAATGAAGCCCTAAGAAGGGTTCAAAGTCACATGGCCCTTTGTCCCTTTGTTTTCTTTAAGCTTGTTATCTCTTTCCATTTGGCTTTCTGCTCCCTAGAGTGCTTATGGATTTGGGGGCTTAGTGTTATATTTTGCTTCCTGGATATGTGTAGTTTTGTGCCATTTCCTTATTGTTCTGTTACGTGCACTATTTCCCAAAGGAATCTCTACAAATTGAGTGCATTCCATGCCTGACAAATTCTAGTTTTCCCTTGGTTTAACTTAACATTCTTAGGGAGTGAAATACTGTGTAGAACATTGTATTTGTTATTTATTTTCAGATAGCGTATCCAAATAATCAGTTCTTTCATTTTGAGTTCACCTTGGTGCTTCTTTTGCTTCTTCTTCTGACTTGGGTTCATTTCTGGGGCTGTAGTCCAGTAGCTTGACAGAGATTAGATGGGTTAGTTGGCCTCATTCATATTTCTGGCAATTGCTTTACTATCTACACCTTGTTTCTGTACCAAGGGGCCTCTCCAGCAGACTTCTCAGAGTTGTTCAATGGCACAGTATTCTAAGTTGGAGGGAGTGAAAGCTGCAAGGTCTCCTGAGAGCTGTGCTTAGAACTCTCATAATGCCACCTGAGCTGCAATCTGTTTGTCAAAGCAAGCCACAAGGTCATCCCAGAATGAAGGGGTAGAGAAGTAGATTCACTCTAACAGAATGAGTTCTAAAGAATTGTGACTATTTATAATCTAATATAAACTCTGTGCTTGAAATAGGAGACTTGGAAATATGTTAGCATTTTAAAAATTCATCCTCCTCTTCCTACCTTGGGTCTTATTTTTGTTGCAGTTAAATATAACCAACAAGTAAAGAGAGTCTTCCATGGAAAAGAGAAAAAGTGTCCATAAATAAAGCTTCTTATAAACATGTCTGAAACTCATTTGTAAATTCTTAATCTGTCTTTAAGTTGCATTTAATTTTTAACCAGGTGGTACCATTTTGAAATAAAATGCTTAACATTTTTATGGTATTTTAATTTAAAAAGTTACATGAAACATTAAATGCTTTGTCTTTCTTTTCATTTTAGATAAAATACTTCGCTGAAGAAAACTTGCTTTTGCAATGGAAGTGCATTAATAATTTAAAATACAGAACAAGGATTATGTCTAGCCATTTATTAATAAAGCATTGTTGTATTCTTTTTTCTTTTTAAGTTTTTTTGGTGCCAGAACTATGGCTTGAACTTGAGCATGGGTACTGTCTCTGAATTTTTTCTGCTCAAGGCTAGTGCTCTACCAATTAAGTCACAGCTACACTGCCTCTTTTTTTGTGGTTTATTGGAGATAGAGTCTCTTAGACTTTTCCTGTCTGCGCTGGCTTTGAACTGTGATTCTCTGATCTCAGCCTCCTCAGTAGCTAGGATTAAAGTCATGGGTCACCGGCTTCTGGCTGTTGTATTTTCTTTTTTTAACTTTAGAATCTTGCATATATGGTCTAATAAGGCAACTTTCTAAGATTTCCCTCCTTAATAAGTGCTAATTAATCATATGCTAATTGTGTAATTAATCAGTCTAATGACTCTGATTCACATTATGTTTAATGATTTTGATAGCATTTATAACTTTTCAAAAGCCTGTTCAGTTGTTAGGAAAGTCATCAATGTCTCCGGTGAAGCTATCTATGATTATATTAATCAACTTCATAACTAAAAGCATCTATTGGGATAATTACTTTGAAACAGTTGTTCTTTCTACAGTTGACTGTACTGTTTATTATTGAAATTTATTATTAAAATTGATTTTCCAGGTGCTGATGGCTTACTCCTGTAATCCTAGCAACAGATGAGGTTTAGACCTGAGTGAGGATCATGTTTGAAGCCAGCCCAGGCAGGAAAAATCCAAGAGATTGTTATCTCCAGTTAACCATAAAAAGCTGGAGGTGGAACTGTGGCTCAAGTACAGTCCTTGCCTTGGGCAGAGAAGTACATAGGCTCAGAGTTCAAATCTGTTATCACAACACACAAAAATTCTTAAATTTTTTATTATTTATTATCAAAGTGATGCACAGAGGGGTTGCAGTTTCATATGCAAGTCAGTGAGTACATTTCTTATCAAACTTGATACCTCCTCTCTAATTTTTCTCCCTCCTTCCCCTTTCTCCATTTCCCCTCCCATGAGTTGTACAGTTGGATTTTGGCATATAGTTTTCTAAGTATTGCTATTGCATTGGTTCACCTTTTACCCTTTGTCTCTTCATTTTGATGCTCCCCTTCCCTTCCCTAGTTCCAAAAACATACATACAATACCCATGGTACTGAAATCAGTAACAGTATATATATATATATATATATATATATATATATATATATATATATAATTTTTGTTTGTGTGGAACTGAGGAATCGAACTCAGGGCCTCATGCATACTAGGCAAGCACTCTAACACTAAGCCACATGCCCAGCCCCAGAAAAAAACATTCTTGACTTTATGACTTGTTAAGAGAAGACTGATATTAATGGGTATTGCATTGAATTTGTAGATAGCCTTTGGCAATATTGCCATTTTGATTATATTAATCCTCCCAATCCAGGAGCATGGAAGGTTTTTCCATTTTCTTAGTTCTGACTTAATTTCATTTTTCAAGCTTTTAAAGTTCTCATCAAAAAGGTCTTTCACTTCTTTGGTTAAGGTTATTCCTAGGTATTTTA
This sequence comes from Perognathus longimembris pacificus, assembly GCF_023159225.1. Lineage (NCBI taxonomy): Eukaryota > Metazoa > Chordata > Mammalia > Rodentia > Heteromyidae > Perognathus > Perognathus longimembris. Next base: position 31,968,517 of record NC_063164.1, on the reverse strand, counting down.
TGTTTTTGGGGGCATTGCAAAAAGGAGTTGCTTTCCTGATTTCAGCCTCGGTCTTCGGGTTGTTAGCATAGAGAAAGGCCATTGATTTTTGAAGGTTTATTTTATATCCTGCAACTTTGCCAAAGTTTTGGATCAGCTCTAGTAGCTTGGGGGTAGAGTCTATGGGATTCTTTAGGTATAGGATCATGTCATCTGCGAAGAGAGAAAGTTTAACTTCATCTTTTCCTATTTGGATCCCCTTTATATTTTCTTCTTGCCTAATTGCTCTGGCTAGGAATTCTAGTACTATGTTGAAGAGCAGGGGAGAGAGTGGACATCCCTGCCTTGTTCCTGATTTTAAAGGGAATGGCTTTAGTTTTTCACCATTTAGAGTTATGCTTGCTGTTGGTTTGTCATAAACTGCCTTGATTATATTCAGGAATGTTCCCTGGAATCCGAGTTTTTCCAGGGCTTTTAGCATAAATGGGTGCTGGATTTTATCGAATGCTTTTTCCGCATCCAGAGATAAAACCATGTGGTTCTTTACCTTGCTCCGGTTGATGTGGTGGATTACATTAATTGACTTGCGTATATTAAACCAACTTTGCATCCCTGGGATGAATCCAGTTTGATCGTGGTGTATGATTTTTTTGATGACCTGTTGAAGTCGATTGGCCAGAATTTTGTTGAGAATTTTTGCATCTATGTTCATCAGGGAGATTGGTCTGTAGTCCTCTTTCTGTGATGAGTCTCTGCCTGGTTTGGGGATGAGGGTTATACTGGCTTCGTAAAACTGTAACCTCTATGTACATCAGTTTTATAATAAAAACTAAAAAAAAAAAAGGCAAGAAAAAAAAAGAAAATAAAACCTAAAAAATAGCTATACGAAAATATGACACAAAATCCGCTCTGTCCATTATGAAGCATTCATATTTGTAAAGTTACTTTAACCAGTAAATTTGAACTAACCATCTTCCATTTATACGTATCCGTGGCACTCATAAAATATGGCACGTGTGACAAAGTTTATGAGCAGATAGTTTTCTAATATTGAAACCCAATCTGCTCTGGAAGCAAAGTGATGAAGAAAACAATAAAATTGAGAATATATAAAAAAAAGAGAAGACTGAGTGAAAACTGATACAGAAATAAAAGGAAAAGAAAATCTAAGAAATAGAGAAGTACAAGGAAATTTAAGCTGTCAATTGACATTTAGTTTTTTCTACTACAGTTTTATCCATTAATAAGGATGCTTCTTTGTAAAGGGCAGAAAACACAAAATAGGAAATTATTGGCCCCTATCAAGGGAGAGTCAAGAAGACACTTTGGTACAGTTGAGTGTAATAGCCTTGATAAGTAATGAGGACTCAGTTTTTCTTGCTCTTTCATTTGTATTGGCATCAGTCTCAGATTTGATGGGGAACAATTTGGTTACTGTCTTTCAAATTATTAGTATCTTCTCAGGTTTAAGTACACTGGAAAAGGGAGCTTGCTCAGGAAAAGAACTTGAGATTAAGCTCTGAATTAGTCCTGCTCGATTTTGTGTGAATCACTCTCTGTCCCATCCAGACTCACTAGTTTGAGCAAGAGGATAGAATGTGTTGATTGCTTCTGGCTTCTCTCATGCTTCAGATGTCTGTATAGAGCCAAATCAGAGACCCTCCTCATAACCCCACAGCCTGAGGTTGGAGAAGAGGAGATTCTAAAGAGAAGGGGGCTACAGAAGTAGGGCAAAACTGTGATGTTAAGCCCAACACATCTAAGGTCTGTTACACATATGATATACTAGCATATTCCTAACATCTTGAGTTAAGGGTGGTTCTAAGACAAGGATATTTCAAGTGGTTTTTGTTTTAGTAGCATCTTTAAGTTTTTGTACAGTAGTTTTGCTCTTAGATATCTGCTGAGTAAGTATGTACAGAGTTTGTACTCTAGTTACTTCTCAAAGCTTTTGTTAATCACTTGTAATTGCTAAGTAATTGTGGGATTTTCATGCAGTTATTTAGCAATAACAATATTCCTATTTTACAGATGCTATTGTGCTTATTTGATGCCATTTATGAAATGTAGTAATGGATTAAATTAAAATGTTTCCACTATCAGAAAATGTTTAAAAAGTAGTTAAAATAGTTGCATCAATTTTCCCCAGTCAAGTTATTAGAGACAACCTTGTGACTTAGTCTAATAACTGATAGACAAGTGTGACATATTGTTGCATGTTTGGGGGTAGCTTGTCATATAACAATGACCTGTAGAATTTTTGGATATGATATATTACTTCAGAAACTAAGATGGATATTTGAATTTGTTCTACCTGTAAAATTCAAGCCAGAGATGAATGAGCTCTTGCCAGCTTGGCCTATTTAAGAAGGTTTCAGGACAAGGTAACAAACAGTACAAGAAATGTATCCAATGCCTAACGTATGAAACTGTAACCTCTCTGTACATCAGTTTGATAATAAAAATTTGAAAGAAAAAAAGAAGGTTTCAGGCAATATACAGTCAGATACAACAAAATTTCCCTTTATTGTCACAGATTACTGTATAAATAGGTGATGACAAATCAATTATCCAAATCATGGCATTGTCGAAAGTGACAAGAAAATGATTTTACTGGAAGACCAGGTAGAATCTAGACAAACTGGGACCTTAAGTCATCCTTTGTTTATATGAAGCAACTTTTATTAATTGTGAACTTAATATTAAATTCTCTATATGAGATACAATGTCAGAATACTTTTTGTTTCTTGCAACGCATTCTGACAAGTGATCTGTTGATTTTTTTTCTTTAAGAGCTTAGCACCATTTTAAACTCTTAGAGATATGCTAGTGTTTGTGAAGGCTCACTTCTCTCTTTATTTTCTAGCAGATTATTTTACAACAGAAGCTTGAAATTTCTGAGTGACAGATGTAGATTTTCTGTCACATTTCTGATCCCCTCTTAGACTAAGACATACAAGGAAATCTATGAGAACAGTGCTTGGTAGTGTACTTGATCATTAAGATTGTCAATAAGATAGTAGAGGTTGGAATGACACTGAGAGGTCTTTTAGTGTCTCATCCCCACTCCCTTAGCTCTACTAATTTTAATGCATCACATACAAGTTATCTTTTCCTTATCCTTGAGACTCTAGGTGGCATTCATGGGTAACAGAAAGAATGGAGGCAACAAATTTCATATTAACTTTTATATTTTTTTATTCAGAATACTTTGATTGTTTTTTATTTTTTTTAAGAATGGACTTACTTTGTTAAGCATACTTTCTGTTCCCAGTCATGTGGTAGCATAATAAATATACAAGAATGTGGATTAATATGTCACTAACTTTTCTAAAAGTCATGAAAACCTGTGACAAGCCAGTGATGACAGAAATCTTTTTTTGTGGAAGTACAGTACACCAAATGCTTGTCTTCCAAGGTGTTTGAGTGCTCTTAGTACTAATTGCACCTTATGTGGAGCCACTTTTTAGCCATTTTATTCAGTTAAATTCTTGAGGCTACTGCATAGAGACCCTCAGTTCTGGATAAAAATTTTACACCTCGTAATCAGTGTGGTAATCAAGGTAATAAGCAGTAAGACCCCTTTTTTAATAATAGAGAGAGACACTTTCTTCTTTTTTATTGTTCATAGATAATATGTTAAATTTTATTCATTTCTTTATTGTCAAAGTGATGTAGAGATGGGTTACGGTTTCATGTGTAGGGCAATGCATACATTTCTTATCCAACCTGTTACCTCCTCCCTCATTTTTCCCTGCCCTCTCCCCCCCCATTTCCACCCCCCATAAGTTGTGCAGTTGGTTTACACCATATAGTTTTGTAAGTATTGCTGTTGCCTTGGTTTTTCTTTTTATCCTTTGTCTCTCCATTTTGATATTCCCTTTTCCTTTGCTAATTCCAATACACATATATACAATATCCAGGGAACCAAAATCAGTTACAGTGACATCAAGGGTAAAACCACGGGAAAGAAAGACAAACGAAAAAGGGCATAATTCTAATGGTATGTTGAAAATAACAGGAACAATGATAAACTACTTGTTTCCATAACTTGGAATTCATTTCACTTAGCATCTGATCTTATGTGTTCATATGCTCACATACATTTTGCATAGAGTTGTGATATGGAGATGTTACAATTTGATCATTTCCTATTTCCTTTCTTTAGCGTTATAAGCAGTGTACAGTAACTTGGTTATTGTAGAGTATTTATTCAATGCTAGGATTATTGAGAAGTTGTCTTCACAATAGTTTTTAATATATTTTCAAGAAGCAGGGCCTGTGCACTAAATTTCCTACATTCTCTACAGCTACCAGAAATTACAATTTAAAAAAGCCCTGCTCCCCACAAGTTGCTAGATAAAAAGCTATAATGTGTGTGTATAATATTAACATACATATACATTTATATATTAATGTATATATACACTATATATACATATATACTGTATATATATGTATATACATACATATATGTACACACATCTATATACACATTGTAGCCATAGTACTAGTCGTAGGACTTGAACTGAGGGCCTGGGCACTGTCTCTGAGCTTCTTTGCTCAAGGCTAGTTCTCTACCACAGCTTGACTTCTGGCTTTTGGATGGTTTACTGCAGGTAAGAGTATCACAGACTTTCCTGCCTGGGTTGGCTTTGAACTGTGGACATTGGGTTTTAGCCTCCTGAGTAGCTATGTTTATAGTCATGAGCTGGTGGTGCCTTGCTGTTATATTATTTTTAAGTTTTTTATTTATTTGACTTTTAGTGAGAGAAAATATCTTCTTATGTTTATTGGCAATTTATATCCCTTCTATTGTAAATGGTTTAAATATGTAGAGCTTTTTCACTTGAGGATTCATGTCTTTTCTTGTTGATTATACTAATTTTATTCTACTAGGGAAACTAATTGTCTCTACTTAATATTTGCCTTTGATTTTAAAGGTTTGTTTAAAAAATAATGTGAGCAGAGTGAATGGGCATTGCAAAGACCTGAGGCAGGAAAGAAATGAACCCAGAAGGGTTGGAAAACAAAGACTGGAAGAAAGAAACACAGAGAATGGAATCAAGGACATGGTGGGTAGATACTTCTTAGAGTGAGGGAAATCTTCCTACTATGTATCCTTACTTACCTTCTACCCTAATTCTACCATTCTTAAAGGATCAGGTAAGGACTCACCATTAACCTCCCCTTCTTTTGAATGGATATGACCCATATTGGTCTGATTCTTCTCTGAGTCCCTATTGTTTTTATAGCCATATCATAGTTTATGTTCTTGTTTCCCTTGCATTCTTTTCTGCCCACGGGATTGTTAGATCCTAGTTGGGAACTGGATCTAAAACTTTTATGTCCTTCCTTAGAAGATCTTCTATGGTGTTGGGAATATTGGATAATTACTTTCTACTGTTGATAGATGTGTAAGATTATGGAACTTTATTTCTTCAGTATTTATCCTCAATCTTTCTGAACAAATTCGACTAAAAGAGCCCATATATGACTGTAAATGCTAATTTGCACATTAAAGTCAATGAAACATATCAATGGAATGAAACATCATGCTTCAAATGATTTATCTTAATTCTTTAAATATTGTAGATTAGGAAAAGTGCATAACGAATAGCAAAGCAGACATTTATGATAGCTTGTCTTAGGTTACACACTAAAAATATCTTGAACATTTGTATTGGCTAAACATGTTCTCAAGCAAGTAAAAAAGTTTTTAGTTTTTTTAAAAAAGCATTAGTTATGACTCCTAGTTCTTTTCACATCAAATTAGTCGATCCCTTATTCTAGTGGGCAGACATGATGAGAGTGAATTTACCTGAAATAGAAGCTGCTGTTGTCCTCATTCCTGGGACTTTCCCCATGCTTTGTGTTTAGCTCTGGCATCTACATCTCTGTATCTGAGAACTCACAACCTCTCAAAGGCTGTTTTGTCCATGGCTAGAAGGTCAGTTTTGGAAATAAATCTCTCTTCTCTAGCAGCCCTCGTCAAATAACTCATTAGATCTGGCACATATAATACATCAGTTCCCTCATCCTCAGATGAGATAATTCTGGAGCTGGTCCTTGAATCAGTTCCCAAAAGTTTTTTTTTTTTTAATATAGAATTCAGATTCTGTCTTCTACCCTTGAAGCTGATTTCTTATATGCCTTATTATCTCCCTTCCCCACTTCCTGACCACTGTTCTCTACCATTCCCATATGAACAACTTACACCTAAACTTGTGTTGGGATCTGGCTCTGGAGAATGCAAATTGAATCCAAGCATTAGGTGTAATTACTTCTGTGCACTTTCTAGACTAACTCCGTGATGATCACTGTTTAGGAATTCTCAAGTGATTTACATAAGTTCACGAAACTGAATTAGGCCTATAGGATCAATACTGCACACTAATGGACTGGAAGGAGTATCTGGGATGACCTGAGATGCATTAGCAAACAGGAAATCTGACCTTGGTAGGAAGCCCTTGATCTGAGTCTGGAGGAAAGGCTGAAGTCTGAATGATGACCCCTCACTGCACTGTGTCACTATGTAGTGGCTTTGCTGCAGAACTAGCAGGCTATGGAGGAGGATTTCTGCAATGACTTTTTTTGACTCTTGCATTTCCTTTTTGACCTGAGGGATGTTGACAATGAGCTCATCTTATTCTTTATTCCTAAATATTTCACAGCTCTACACAAATAGAGGTAGATACTTGTTGATTAATGGGCCACTATGTGCTGAAGACTGTGGTGTCTAAAACTATAAAAATATTGTTACTTTTAGTATCTGTGACTCTTTTAGGGACTTTAAGGCCTCCGATTTCCATGCTATCACATTAGACAACATGGTCAAATAGTGTGTTTTCTGTTCTAGAGAAAATTAGTGCTATTATAATTTGCGTGTTTATAAGTTGTTATTGAAAATTAGTGATAAAATATTTGTAAAATAAATACTCCCTTTGACCTTTGGTTTTAACCTTCATCAGTTTTGTGCATAGTCTTGTGAATGAGAACTTTAATATGGTAAAGAAATGTTTCAGACTTAACTGGTAGCAATCTGGCTAGTTGATACTGATGCCCCACCTTGCAACTTCCTTCTGTGGTTTATTGGGGTCCCCAAAGGAATAGAGTTAGGAAACGTATCATTTTCTTTCTACTATACTCTGAGATTTCCACATGTCTCCCCATTCTCGGATTGGAATGGCTGATAAGGACTTATCAGTTATGCCTTAGAGATACTTCTCTTTCTCAATTTGAGAATTGGATTCTTACCTTTTATTTTAATTTTTTAATTTTTTGCCAGTCCTGGGCCTTGAACTCAAGGCCTGAGCACTGTCCCTGGCTTCTCTTTGCTCAAGGCTAGCACTCTGCCACTTGAGCCACAGCGCCACTTCTGGCCATTTTCAATATATGTGGTGCTGGGGAATCGAACCCAGGGCTTCATGTGTACGAGTCAAGCACTCTTGCCACTAGGCCATATTCCCAGCCCCTTATTTTAATTTTTGAGAAAAGCTTTCTCTAGGTATTCTAGACTGGCCTCACCCTTGTGATCCTTTTGCCTCAGCTTTCCAAGTGTTGAGATTATCAGTGTGACCATCATATCTGGCCTGGGACTCCTATCTTTTAATATTGTAATTATTTTAATGACTATTGTATGAGTATAACACATACCTGAAACATGAAAGCAATTGTTCCCATAGGTAAAATACCAACTAATAACTGAAAAAAGGGGCAAAGACTTTGCAACTGAAAAGCCTATCCATTTGCTTATCACTGCATTATTCATTAAAGTGGGTATAATCTTAGCTATTGAACCTTTTGTATCCAGTTAAAACTGTGCACTTTGCCGATGCTTGCATATGAATAGTGCTCCTATATGAACAATTGTTCATACATATTTTTCCATTTAAATACATTCTTAGGTGTTTATCAACAAGTGAATTGTTCACTAATGGTAGTTTACTGCAGCATCTTTCTTATCAGCTCTGTTGCTTATCTGGCAACCACAACTAGGTGGAACCTAGCCAAGAAGCAGGTCAGAAGCTGAACTATCAGATCAGGCAAGTGATTTCCTGTTGTTTATGCTTCTTCTATAACTTTATTTTGTGGAGAGCCCCTCCAAGAGCTCCATGAAAATTTTGTTTGATTTTATTGTGTATGTGATTTTGACAGACTTGGTTCCGTCATACAATTTTGTAGCAGCAAATTATGAGGGGGAGGAAAATAGAACAACAGAAAAACCCACCAAGATACTTTACTAATACTCAAGTTGCTAAGCTTATTGGAAAAATGGGTTTTCATCACATTTTAATTTAAAAAAACTGATAATTGTGTGGGGTTTCAAGCTATTTATTTATTTAATTTTATTTTATTGTCAAGGTGATGTACAGAGGGGTTACAGTTATGTATGCAATGAGTATATTTCTTGTCAAACTTGTTACCTCCTCCTTCATTTTTCTCTCACTTTCCCACCCTCCAATACCCCTCCCCCAAGTTGTACAGTTAATTTCCAACATATTGTTTTGTGAGTATCACTGTTGCATTGGTTTGCCCTTTATGCTTTGTGTCACCATTTTGATGTTCAAACTCTTTCTTTCTTTCTTTCTTTTTTTTTTTGGCCAGTCCTGGGGCTTGGACTCAGGGCCTGGGCACTGTCCCTGGCTTCTTTTTGCTCAAGGCTAGCACTCTGCCACTTGAGCCACAAGCGCCCCCTCTGGCCATTTTGTGTATATGTGATGCTGGGGAATTGAACCCAAGACCTCATGTATAGGAGGCAAGCACTCTTGCCCAGCCTACTCAAACTATTTATTGAGTGCCATTATGTACCAGGCAATGCAAAGCTCTCTTTACCAAACTCCTCTCTATTACTTACATCTTTGAGAAAAATGTTATTGCCATTTAAAAGCAGGACAATATGGAAGCTCAGAAGAGAAAGATCATTTGCTCAAGAACAGGTAGGTAAACTACTGAGCCAGAATTCAACAACATACTGTTTGATTTAGAAGTCTGCCCCCCTCCCCCCCTTTTTTTTTCCTTTTTTTTCAGTTGTGGGGCTTGAACTCAGGGTCTGGGGACTGTCCCTGAGCCTCTTTGTGCTCAGGTCTAGAACCCCACCGCCACTTCCAGTTTTTGAGTGGTTAATTGGAGATAAGAGTTTCCCAGGGACTTTTCTGCCTGCCCTTTTCCGCCTGCTCTGGCTTTGAACTATGACCCTCAGATCTCAGCCTCCTGAGTAGCTAGGTTTACAGTTGTGAGCTATCAACACCCAGCTAAAAGCCCCTATTTTCATCTGCTTCTCTATGGCCCATTCCAAGCTAGGGTGTGGTCTAGTGGTATAGTTCATGGTTAGCCTGTGCTATACTTTGGGTCTGATCTCAACACACACACACACACACACACACACACACCTCATGTGGGCCAGTCCATAATGTGCATAGTGGAATTATTTAAGGGCAATATACTCCTCAGAGAAACTTAATAATAACCTCTTCTGACTTACCCTGAGTTTATATTTTGTCTTTTGTGCCTCTGAGTGGGAATGAAGAAATCTTAATTATTTTCATTGGTACTTGTATAAATAGCCTTTTCACTTTGTATATATTCTGTTTATAATATTGTTTCTGGCCTCATGCCTGTCAGTGTTTGACTTTCGAAGTTAGACACTTGTTCTTTAAATGTCTGCAATGAGGGGTTGTGTGAAGGAAGAAGTAGTCAGAAGGTATCAAGACCAGAACCCATTTCAAGAAAATTGTAGCAACTGCCGCCAGTGGTACAGTGATTAAAGAGAACAGCTAGTTATGTAAAAGCCATTTCTTTGCAGAGCTGTCACTGATGCAGACTGAATAATATTGGGGGCAGATATGATTGGCAGAAATTTTGATGTTATCCTAGTGTTCAGATAATCCCTACCTAGCCCTTGGTCCTGGTGATTTTTATCTGTCATGTAAAAGCACAATCAAGGAGCCACAACAGAAGGCAGGCTGCAATAGTATGTTTTATGGTGAGACTTTCTGCATGATTCAGCAGGGCTCATATGAAAGAAAACCACATTATTTTCTAACTTCCTGTCTGAGTTAGTAGAAAGGTTTTGAGCATACACTTTTTTCTTCCACAGGTGTTGTTTATCAGAAATCATCAACAGTAGAAACCACACATTATTAAATATGAAAGACAATATAATTCCAGTGTGGTAGGGAGGTTTGGAGTTAACTGGTTTCAGTACTTCTCCTGACCTCTAGCTAGCTAAAATGAGTTTAAAAAACAAAACAAAAACAACAATCTCCTTTAGTATGGTCTTGTTTGTTTGTGATCATTTGGGTAAATGCCCAGGACCACACTAAATCTACTAGCACAACTAGGTTCATTGTAGCATTATTTACCATAGTTAAGATATGGAATCAACCCAGATGTCCCTCACTAGATGTATGGATCAAGAAAATGTGGTGTGTATTCACAATGGAATTCTGTGCTTCCATCAGAAAGATTGATATGTCCCATTCATAAGGAAATGGAAAGACCTGGAAAAAAATCATCAAAGAAACATAAGCTCCATGATTCTCCTCATTTGTAATAATTAGTATATGCCTAGGATAGTCCTAGCAGAGTTCACATAGTCCACTAGCTATGTACTTATGACCATATAAGATGATGCTAATTGAAATGATCTCCATGATCTGGAAAACAAGAGGGTTTTTTTTTTTTCTTTTTTGGTCGTTTTTTCTTTCTTTTTTTAAGTGTACTGTTTGCAATTAGTTCTTTTGTCTTTAAATTTTTTTTCCTCATCTAGTTTATTCTTCAAGGTTACTGTTTCTGATTTTTGTACCTTTTGTCTTGGGGAAGGGAAGGGGAACTACAGAAACAGTGGGACAAAGAGCAAACCAATGCAATAGCAATACTCACTAGACACTATGCTAGAAATGAACTTGGGGGAAGGGAGGTTGGGGGAAGGGAGGTTAGGGGAAGGGAAACGGAGAAAATGAAGGAAGGAGACAGCACTGTGAATAGAAATGCACATATTTCCTTACTTATGTAACTGTAACCCCTCTGTATATCACCTTTACAATAAAATAAAAATTAAAAACCTCCTGAATTTTAATTGGCTTATGCAAGAAGTAGAATGAGTAAAGAATACAGAAGTTGAATTAAACTCCAAGGGGATATTTCATTTTTGGTGCTTTCTCTGATGTGAATTCTGATCTGGTTCATTAGCATCATTGGTTCATTTGAGAGGGGGATGGAACAGAGGCCTTTGGGAACTTGCTGACTGTTAGCTTCCACTAGTCCTACATCTTATCAGTCCAGGCTGAACTTTTTTTGGTTAATATGTAGGTTAAGGACTTATCTAAGCTATCCATTCTGTAGTTCTTTCTCCTGGAGTTAGAGGCCCACCACAGGCCCATTGAATCTGAATCATTTCGTTTGTCTTAGAAGTTGCATTCAAGATATGATCCCCAGGTAAGTCTATGTGACTTTGAGAACCTCTGCACAGGCCTCCAAGAGTATGATTGTGACTCTTAAATACATGACTCTAAGTCTCAGAGTGTCACCATATTTGTTAGGTAAGACAATGAAAAAGTTTGGTCATTCTTCTTCTATTACTCAAACATCCAGATTCAACTGCCTTGTCCTACTTGTGTTACTTGAGGACTCACATTTTTCCTTGTGTTCTAACAGAACTCTTGTTCCTTAGATGTGGAACTGAGGTGGGAGATGAGAATAACACTCTTCCTAGAACAGTTCTTAGACAATATGGCAGTCTGGGGTTGAGGGAACCCAGGCTGCTCTTACCCCTCTCACCTTCCTCATTCTAATCTCCCTGTGATTCATGCGCTTATCCCTGAACAGAAGCTGATTTCCTAGAGAGGAGTCTGGGACCAAGAGGAAAAATTTGTTATTTACGTAAAATTCTGTGTTTGGGTTGGTGTTAGAGGTGGGAATTCTTTCCCAGACTCAATGCCTTAAGCAAAGAGGCCTGACACCTGCAAGCAGGAATAAGGAGACATTCAAATTTCTGGACACTAATTTAGTTCCCTTCAGAGTTAGTTGTGTTAGTTGTGGGTGGGCTAGGAGAGGGCCTTAAAGCTATGGATTTACTTAATGTGATGCGAAAGAGGTCTTGTGCTGAATCCCTGGAGAAACCCCTGATCTTCTACTTTCTGGTTCTTTTGGATCCATTCCTAGAGTAAGGGTCTCAGGAAGGTGGAGGAGTGGCTTACTGAGTCTGGAGGTAGAGTACGGTCTGGTCCTCAAGTGATAATGAGCACCTGGGTACTTTCCAGCAAGGAGATTCAGACCCCCCACTTGGGGTGACTAGGGAGTGGTGTGTTAGTGTCCTGGTATTGCCATGGAAATTACCATCCAGGACTCTTTCACAGCTGGAACACTGACCAGCCACATTGGTTTTTAATCTCCAAGCACTTGATTCATCTCAAGTGTAATCCTTCCAGGAAGTCTTCTTAGAGCTCTAGTCCCTAACCTAGTCAATGCAAAACAATGCATGTTTTCCCTCATTTGTAATTGAATGTGCTTATAAATCTACAAGTAAACCCAATGGATAGTAAAAGGCAAATAATTACATTTGGACATGATTAATTAAACAGTATTCTAAACATTCACACAGTGAGAATGAAGGAGGATTCTTCGGAGAGGATCACAAGAGCCCAATAGCTATGTACATATTATCATATAAAATGATGCTTATGGAAATAAACTCTAAGAAATGGAAACAAGAAGTTTTTTTATTGTACTGTTTGTGTTTTTTTTTCTTTTCTTTGCTTTATTCCCTTTTGTTGCTGTTTTTGATATCTGTACTGTTTGTCTTGAGTCTAAGTTTATCTGATTTGAGTAGGGGAAGGGGAAGCACAGGAACAGTGGAACAAAGGGTGAACCAATTCAGCAGTAATACTCACTAGACACGATGTTGGACATGAGCTATACAACTTGGGGGAGGAGAGGGAAGTCAGTAGGGGGGAAATGGGGAGAGAATGAAGGAGGGGGTGACATTTCAGAATTACACCTAGCTACTCAAGAGGCTGAGATCTGAAGATTGCCACTCAAAACCAGTCCAGGCAAGCAAGTCCATGAGACTCTTATCTCCCATTAGCCACCAGAAAACTGGAAGTGGTGCTGTGGCTCAAGTGGTAGAGCATTAGCCTTGAGCTGAAGAGCTCAGGGACAATGCCTGGGCCCCAAGTTCAAGCCCCACGACTGACAAAAAAGAAAAAAGAAAGAAAGAAAAAAGAAATGTACTAACTACCTGACTTGTTCATTCTTCACCAATAAATAAATGTCTGATTTAGCCAATCAGTTTGCTTATTAAAGCCTAAACGAATGAAAAGATAATTGGAACTGCATACTGATATATCTTGACTCCAACATTATATCCTATCCCCCTATAAAGGGCCTCTGAAGCTCTTTTAGCCAATCAACTCTTGTGAGCCTTCTAAGTTGCTTGCTCAGGAAGCATATCTTTAGTAGGCAAGAAGCTGAATGAAATAGGTTCTTAGCTCCCCTGATTCCTAGTTAACAGTAAGTTTGCTCAACTGTGCTGTAATCTTATTGCTTCAACATTGAATTTGAGACTGGGCTAATAACTTTGTGAGCAATGCTAACTAATATTTAAATTGCAGAATGCCATAAAAATGTCAATTGTTAATTTTATCTTCCTGGCTTAATCCAAGAACTTTCTGCTTAGTTTATTAGGTCCTCCCGTACTCTTAATTTAAGTTTAGGTAGCAAATATCCTGCTTCATGAAAGTAGGGGAAGCTATTTGAATTAAATAAGCAAAATCAGTAATATTAATCACCTATCTTATTAATTTGTTTATGCTAAGTTTAGAAGACATTTGGGGCCTAGAATTGACTTGTTTGCTTCTTCTCTTCTTTCTCCTCCGCTTTTTCTTTCTCCTCGTTTTCTTCCTCCTCTCCATCTTCTTACTTTTTTTTGTAAACCTCTCTGTTTTCACTCATTAAACTCTTAAAGATTTCAGTGCCAACTGTGAGTTTTATGTGAAACACATGATTGGCATTCTTTGCTGGTAGACATTGTGCCCTGATGGTTAAGGGCTGTGCCACAGATTCAGATTTGTAATTCCAGCTCTACCTCTTGCTAGTTTGTGATCTTGCTCAGTTTATTCAACCTCTCTAAACTTTATTCAGTTTCTTCATATGAAGAATGGGGATGATGATAATGGTGATAATGGCTGCCTTACTGGATGGTTGAGAGGATTGAGGTTATTTTAATAAAGTGTATTCCACATAAATTCTTAGCTTCTTTTGTGACTACTGTTATAATAGTTATTACTTTATTATTTCTGCTATTTTGTCTGTTCTGTTTTACTTATAATGCATGTAAGATAGACCTGAATAAAAGCTTTCTCATAATAAATAAAAAAGACAATGACTGCCAGATGATAGGCTGAGTTCAATTATTTGGTTAACTGCTAACATGGATTAGGTTCTTGACAGGTATTACCACCATTGTAAAGTATCTTGTATGCATGTCTCAGTTAATGATCATGGTATGTTAGGAACTATCACTGTTACCTCATTGTCTTCAGAAAAAGGAAATGCAGAAAGATTTAGGTTTAACAAGGGTCTACCATGTACCATGTGATAGTCACTCCACTAGGTTCAACAGAGTGATGGCATGTTGAAAGTTTCTAAATTATTTGTGTTATTCTAGAATTACCCAACATAATGTTTTGTTTATTCAAAGACATTTTGTTCACTACAAAATTATTTAAAACTTTACCCCTTAATAGACATATCTCAAACACATGTTATTTTTGGGGAAGGAGTAAAAACCCCAGTGTCTTGTAGGTGGAGCCTGCAGACAAGAAGTGACCCTCTTCTCTGATGAGCTTTTAGGTCACAGGCCAGCAGGAAGGTCAAGGTCTGCAGCCAGCAGGAGAGTAGGTTGAAGTGTTTAGAGAAGAAGGTGTAATGAAGTTGCACCAGTAAGCCTTTTTTTACACTTGGTCATGGGGGACTTTCTTGCTGGGACATGTCTTCTGGATTGTACTGCTTACCACCATGCCTATAATCGGCTTTTGCCAAAATATAGGAAGGCAAAAAAGCAAACCTTAAATACTCTGATTTTAGATGAATAATTCAGTAATATTTTACAACAATTTTGTGTTGTGGCTCCATTTGCACATAGAACCAAAGTTTTTAAGTATTGATAGCATGCGGCATATATGTGCCTATTTCCTAGGGCTTAGAAAGAAACTTTACAACTTTAAATTTGTAATATCAAAATAATTAAAACATTCCTTAACAGTAGGATAAAGACGATTTAAATAATGCAAAACTGTACAGCAATGCAATGAGTAAATGTGCAATGACATGGATAAATCTCATGAACATAATTTTGGTTGCAAGAAGCCTGACAAGAAACAACATATATTATGTTATTATGATTGCATTTGTATAAAGTTCAACAAAATCTATAATTATTGTGAGGATAATTAGGACAGTAAGAAGCCAGAGTGTTGTTAGGAAGTCAGGACACATAACTTTCGGAGAGAGGGAGGGGATAGTATGAGAAAGGGTGACCAAGATACTCTACCTGTTGACCTGAATGATGGAAATAAAGATGTATTTGCTTCTATTTCTCTCTAGTACTGTTCTCCACATGATGCATTTTAATATAAAAAATTTAGCAATCATCACACATGCTTTTGCTTATGAAATACCAACCAATGTTCTTGTTGTATCCTCTGGAAATATGATCTACTTTTCTGTCATTCATTTATGGTTTCTAAGAATACATTCATTTTTAAAAATTTTAAAGATAAAATTGCTAGCATTTATTTTGCTTCTATTGTAATGACTTTGTAAGTCATTTACTAGATAGATGGTAAATTTTATTAGTTCTTGTTTGCAACAGATGTGGGAGACAGGCTGGTATTGCTGTCTCCATTGTTCAGATAAGGAAAATAGACACAGGGAGGGTAAATGTTTGGCTGGGCCTGGGATTGGAATGCAATTCATTTGAAATTCCTTTTAATTGCCTGATTATAGAACTGTGCTAAACTCATAAAGATTTCAGAATTTCCAGAAACCTTGGTCTCTTAGAGAAAGAAGTTTTCCCTGAGCTAGCACAGATGCTATCTATAAAAATATTTTTAGATTAAAGAATTGAGGCTAATCACTGCAGGGAGAAGGGTATTACTTAACTTAGTGATTCAACAAACATTTCCGAGCACCAGGTACTATGCCAGCCTCTGGGGAGCTGAACTCAGACATATGACTATAGCACAGTGTAACGAATGAATTAATGGAGGTTTGCTGAGAGTTTTGTGGAGCCAGCTGGGATAGTCTTGTAGGAGGGCATATCTGTCTCTAATCTGAAATGTACACACATGCATTTTGTGCTATTTAGGGCTTGATAGATCAGATTCCCTACATTTTTTCTTCTTGTGGTATCTTGACCTCATTTTAGGAAATTCTAATTTTTTTTTTATAGAACCGATTTTGCCCCCCTGATATTTAAACAACAATATCTAAAAAATGTCAGCCGAATGAACTCTGAAGTAGTAATAGATAACTCACTAAGATTCACACCCTCCCCCCCGCCCTCCAGTCCTGGAACTTGAGCTCAGGGCCTGAGTGCTGTTCCTTAGCTTTATCACTGGTGCTCTACCACTTGAGCCACAGCTCCACTTCTGGGCTTTTTTGGTGGTTAATAGGAGATAAGAGTCTCACAGACTTTTCTGTCTAGACTGGCTTTGAGTTAGGATTCTTAGATCTCAGTCTCCTGACTAGTTAGAATTACAAGCATGAGTCAGCAGCCTCCTGCTTTATAGTGATTTCTTCATTTTTATACTGCTTTCTTTGTTGGTGAATCTAAAGTGCTATGCTGTCGGGTTCAGGGCATTCATATACTTTATTTCAAACACATTCTAACACCATCCCATCATGTGTATCAAAATCCAACTGCAAATAAATTTAGTTGGCTTCATAGAGCATTAACATGGTTCTAATTTTTAAGATCAGGTTATGCTAAAGGTGTCATTTGTAGACATTTAACTGAACTTAAATTTTGAGGGAAGCAAAATGCCTGATACTGATACCAACACATGTAACGTCCCAAGGGTGGCATTTTTGCTTTTCAGGTGTGATATCTGTATCATCTTATTCTTTTTTTATTAGGTTTTAATATATAATCTCTTGTTCATATATAGGGATCAGGCCTAATCAAGTTTTAACAATAAGATTGAGTTATAGAATGACAATATAATAAAAACATATGCAGAAACAATATTTTGTACTTACTGGTATTATCTGGCGTCTTTAATGATATATACTAAAGTTGATCTCTATAATAGTTTATAATCTCTGTTTTTTAGATCATATATAGATAATTCTTTTCTTCTTTCTGGGAAGAATTCCTTAGAAAACAAATGGAAGTTCAAGCTTGAGAGAACAGAAGTTCATCTGTTTATTCATAGACTTAAAAATTGATTGTGCTATTTATTTACTTATTTTTTGGCCAGTCCTGGGGCTTGGACTCAGGGCCTAAACACTGTCTGCCATTTGAGCTACAGCGCCACTTCCAGCTTTTTTCTAATATGTGTTGCTGAGGAATCGAACCCAGGGCTTCATGTATACAAGGCGAGCACTTTACCACTAGGCTGTATTCCCAGCCCGTGATTGTACTATTTACAAATTTGTAAAATGGAAAATATTGGACCATCCTTTGCGGTAGCTCTGGGAAATATCTCTTGTAAGTAATGTATCTCTTGTGATACATTGCATTTCTATGCCACATAATATTTCTAATAGAAATGGGAAGGAAAAGGAACTTGTGTGTGGTTCAGAAATAAAAAAGGCATGCATTTTTAGCAAGTGATAATAATCCATTCTTAGCCAATATAGTAGCCTAATTATTCTAGTCAAGCCTGGTTGTAATTTCAAAACATGGACAATTATTGAAGTATGTGTGAATAAGGAGGAAGTGCACTGATTCAATTTCTTTTTTCTTTTTCTTTTTTTTTTTTTCCAGTCCTGGGGCTTGGACTCAGGGCCTGAGCACTGTCCCTGGCTTCTTTTTGCTCAAGGCTAGCACTCTGCCACTTGAGCCACAGCGCCACTTCTGGCCATTTTCTGTATATGTGGTGCTGGGGAATTGAACCCAGGGCCTCATGTATATGAAGCAGGCACTGTTGCCTCTAGGCCATATCCCCAGTCCCCCTGATTCAATTTCTTAAAGAATATCCTTAAATGTTTTCTGGGATGTCAGAGTAAGTGAAGTGAAGTGGCTTGGCAGTGTAGTTTTAAATAAAGGTCCTTAGGTGGATGTCTTCAAGGGATCTTTGGACTCCTAAAAGTTGTGTACCAATATAAATGAAATAGTTGGTTTTTAAGGGGCAAGTAGTTCTCCAAGTCTGTTAAAATGTTAAGAACTACTGATTAGGCCAAGATGACCAGCAGGTATTAAATTAAAGATGGTGGCAAATAGTTGATAAATGTAGCAAGCCTATAAAATGCATCTATGTTTATGGTAACAAAGATGAAAGCAGGGGGCTGGGGATATGGCCTAGTGGCAAGAGCGCTTGCCTTGTATACATGAGGCCCTGGGTTCAATTCCCCAGCACCACATATACAGAAGATGGCCAGAAGTGGTGCTGTGGCTCAAGTGGTAGAGGGCTAGCCTTGAGCAAAACGAAGCCAGGGACAGTGCTCAGGCCCTGAGTCCAAGGCCCAGGACTGGCCGGGGGGGAAAAAAAAAAAGATGAAAGCAGATTATGTTTTGGAGACTGTAATAAAGAGTTACCTATATTATTAAAATGTTTGCATAGAGTACTTTATTCTTATGATTAAAATGTAAAATTTTATTTTCCTCTTGGCAATATTGGCTGCTCTGCAGAAAGTCAATGAGAAATAACATTCTTCATTATTAGGGCTGTATGTGTACACCAGAAGTTTGGGCTGTTTGTTCTTCTCCGATTCCCACACTTCCTTTGTACCACATCACAGACCTCATAATGAGTAAAGCAGGGGCAGCTTGTAGCAGCATTGGACTTGTCACTGAGATTGACCTTACTAGATTTTGAATGAGTTATTTCAGATCCAGTTAAGTGCATTCTGTTTTCTGTTATGAGCCAAGACAACTGTGATTATAGTCAGTTTATCTTTTGGAATATGAATGTGTTTTGAGTGGATTTACATTTTCTGCTGTACACCAGCAAGATACATTTCAACTCAATGATGGAAGCACCTCAACCAGTATTTGTGATCTAGTATTTGTGTGTGTGTGTGTGTGTGTGTGTGTGTGTGTGTGTGTATGTGGTGCATATACAGGAATGTGAATGTATGTGTATGTGTTTGAGAAGGTCATTGAAAAAGGATAGCTGGGCCTCCTGCTTCTACCAGTTTCTGAAAAAAGTTTTAAGTTGATCTGGTCAGCACTCATAAAGTAAATAGTTGGCAAATACAGCAAGCCTGTAAACTATGTCTGTGTTTATGGTATCAAAGATAAAAAGAAAGCATGCTTTTTGAAAAACAAAATGGTATGGCAGAAAAGTAGTGTCTCCCTTAGGATTAAAATAAAATCTCCACATCATTAAAAAATCTTTCTTAGCTAGATTTTAACAGTGGTTTTTCAGGATTGTGTATTACTTGGTTGAAAGAGAGAAAAGCAAAGTAATAGTTTACTCCTTCCTTTCTCTGTAGTTTCCCTGACATCTCAAACTGGCAGCCAGCTGGCTGAATCCTACTCACAGACATGTTTTGTTTGGCCCATGCAGTGCTTTTAACGTTTTTCTGCCAACATTTTAATAGGAAGATTTCACGTACTAATCTGTATTTCTGGCTTGCCTTGAGAAATCAGAAGATAGGAGAACATTTGGCTGCAGTTAAGGGGCTGTTACCCTCCTCCCCTAGGGCCACAGTTTCCTTCTGCAGCTTGACAGAGAGGTAGGCACTCTCACAAGGAATTCATGATCTCATTCCCAGCCCTAGCAATTATTTACCTGCTTGATTACTGCAGTCTTTTGAATTTGAAACTGGTTTCAAGTGCCTTTGCGATTGAGTTAGTCTTCTGATTAATAACTTGGTTTTGTCTAATAGCTATGCTCATACCCTTGGGAGTTTTAGATTTAGACCATCAAATCTAAGAATTTTCAGGTTCAAATAATTTAAAATTTTAATTTGAGGGGAGGTCTGTTGCTTGTATAAATTATAAAGAGAACATAAATCCCTCAAACACTTATTTGTCTTAATAGATAGCCAGTGTGTATTGTCTACCAAAGCTGTAATTTTAGTGTGCTAGTCTTAAGTGATGTTTGCATCAGATAAGCATAATGAAATTTGATGACAAAAATATTTTTTTGCCATAAAAATAGTTGATTAACTTGAAAGGTACTGTTATACATAGACTCAAAAGACATAGTTTCTTTATACTTTGAAGCATAGAGGACCAATTTTTGATGAAATTTAAATGGATGTAGGGCCGTCTTTTTAATTCATGAGTCTGCAAGGTTTAATTCTTAAATCAGCTTTTTAATTTTTCAGGTTTTTTTTTTTTGTTTTGTTTGGGTTAGGAATAGTGGGCTGTGAAATTCACACAGTTTTCCTTCATTTTTTCCAACCATTTCTCTTTGCCTAAACTCATGTAATCATGTGCAAATGGCATTTTTATCAATGAAAGATCAACTATGTAGCAGTGCTTCCTAGAATTTTTACTGTGTCTTTTCTATGTTTACATGTTTGGTTACACACCACTATGCTACAATTTCCTATGACCTTCAGTACAATAACCTGGCAGCCTGGTATGGCAGCAATAGACTGGTCCATATAGCCTAGGTCTGTGATAGGCTAAGTAACATACATGTTGAAACCACTTGAGGATACAGTTTTTAGAATGAATCCCTGTAGTTAAGTAGCACAGAACTGTCTTCAACTTTTTGGAAGGCTAGACATTATTTTGCTACTGAAGGTCTATGCAAACCACTTTTAATCCCACTAAATCCTACAGTTTAATTAAGACACACGGAGTCTGGAACATGAGGTGCTTAGTAATGTGAATGTGAAGGCAATTAGTATTTAACTTTTAAAAGAAATGAAAGTTTTTTTCATTATGTTAACTTGGAGCAATTATATTTCTTTCAAAACAATTTAGTTTTCAAACACTGCTAGACGCGCAGTGAGATAGAATGCATGCTCATGGGATTTGAATGTGGGAATGGATAAATGCTTTATACTGAGGGGAAGAAGTATTGCTCAACTGTAGGAATGGAAGCTCCACAAAAGTATGAATGTCTAAATCAATAACATTTTTTATATTATAAATCATTTTTGGCAATGCTTCTTTGTGAACATAATAGTGATCTAATGTTTATGAAATTAGATGTCCCATTTTTCATCTTTCTTTTCTCATAAAGCAGTCAAGAGACCCTAAGTAAAACATAACTTGCTATGCTTCCTTCAATGGTGAAATGCTTGAAAATATATTTTAATGTATAAGTTTAGTTTATATTATTTCTATGATTTTTTGGAAAGACCAGAAGAAACATCTATTTTTAATGTGAAGAGAAAAAAAATCATATATTAAGAGACATGGTTTTTGAATCTCTGTATTTCCATTTTAAAGTAATTTTACTGTAAAATTAACTTTATTTTCCTTGTTTTCAGATATTCTAACATACAACTAGAAAGTATGCAAGAAAATTAAATGCCTTTCTTAGTCTATAGGGAAAAGGCAATCTATTCCAAAAGAACTAGAAGATTTAAGATAAGATTTTAGAAAATTAACATTTTACCTAGCATAGTTAGAATTTAGAATATAAACATTTGTGAACAGAAGAAAACATGGAACAATTATTAGTGACTCATTTTCTTAGAGCTGAAATCTCCTGAAAAGATTTATTATTGGAAAATCGTCTCTCTTAATATGTATTAAAATAATTACATAAGAATATTATTGTTTGGGAGGGGAAAGACTGGAAGAAAATGAGGGAGAGGGTGGCACTGTTCAAAAAGAAACATACTCATGAACTGACTTATGTAACTGTAACTGCTCTGTACGTCACCTTTTCAATAAAAAAGGAATATTACTGCCTCATTGTTTACAACTTTTAAAACTAATTGTCTATTAACAGCAGAATGGAAGAATAAGTACAATAACATAGCAAAAAAGATAAACCATGGATACCTGTAACAATGTGGATATATATGATAGATATATTGAGTGAAGCAGTATACATTGAACTATTCCATTTACATTAGGTTTAAGACAGGCAACATGAATCTTGGAGTCAAAAGTCAGGATGATTCCTTTTTTGGGAAAGGGGTGATAACTGGAAGGGACAGAAGAGAGGATACTGAATGCTGGAAATGTTCCATTTCTTAATCTAGGTGCTGGTTATACAAGGTACTCACTTAGGACACTCTAATCAACATGACCACTTAAGACCTGTGTACTTTACAGTACACATATTGTACTTCAATGACAATGGAAAAGGAAAAAGCTTCTGACTACTTAGGAATATCTAAAACAATTGTCTGTCTGACTTTAAAGCAACCAGGCAGGCTAGCATTTCTGATCAGATTTTCTTTTATCGGATGATAGACCTGGTAAACAAAGGAAAATTGATAGATACAGCATGTTTTTCTTTACAAAACATTTTTTTTTTGTCTACTGAAGTAATCAGCAAAAATTTGTAGTGGTCATGATAATGGAACTTGGCATAAATCTGAACTCTAATTCCGATAGAATCTCTCTAGACCCCGGCCCTTAGCAAAGGATTCTTAAATTGGCCACTTCTCCTTTGACATCCCTAAGTAAGTAGCAAGAGTGGTTGTCATCCCTTTTCCCCAACAGCAGTGAGGGTTACCTCTTTAAAGGAGGGAATATGATACAGGGTTAGAAAAACTGGCAGAAAATTTTGATCTATACAGTTTGCAGACTGCAGGATAAACTGGACTAAAACCTGCCTGACCTTGAAATGGAGGTAGAGTTATAAATGAATGAGGAAGCAAAATGCACAAAAGAATGAGGAAATAGGGACTGTGCACTAAATCTTTTACTTAAAACCTTGCATTCTCACCATTTAATCTAAGACCCAGCTCTATAAAGAGGAAGAGAGTCAACATGGCAGACATGGTCTAGACTATGGGCTTCCCCGTGGCATGTCAATACTACTTGCTCTCTCTATCACCTTAAAACATCCACGACAAATCTAAAATTACCTTGTAAACAATAGGAATTCAAAATGAGGTTCAGCATATACTTAATTGTAAGAGCAACTATAAATATCAGTAACAATTGAACACACTAAAAATAAATTTAAGGCTGAAAGAACCAAATGAATATAGCTTAAAATAAAAGGGTAAGACAAGTGACACAATACTGACCTTATGCAGTGATATTTTTATAAAGAAGATAATTCTTGTATTGGGTTCAGTGAGGCTATTTTGGGTGCCATGGGCAGAAGTAGTCTTCGAGAGGGTTGTGCTATTGAAAACAGTTGATTCTGGCAACTTCTTTCTTTCTTTCTTTCTTTCTTTCTTTCTTTCTTTCTTTCTTTCTTTCTTTCTTGCTTTCTTGCTTTCTTGCTTTCTTGCTTTCTTTCTCTCTCTGTTTTTCTTTTTTAGTTTTACTATGCTTATAGTGGATATTCTGTCTCATTAGGATATTTGATAAGCACTACATGTCCATCTTTTTATATTGACTGCATCAGTCAGTATTTGGTTTAATTGTATGAGTGATAAAGAAACTCAAACTACTCTAAGTGTGCAAAAGTTTATTCTACTTGAGAAAATCCAGAGATAGAGGTGCACTATCTATTCTCTGAAATCTCCAGTAGTCTGGCCTCTATTTAAACTTTTGATTCTGTATTTTCAGTATTTGATCCCCAAGGTTAACCTGGTGACTCAAGATGGCTGCTAGAAGTCCCATCATCATCTTCACTCCAGGGAACAGGAAGGAGTTTGGGCACAAGGCAAAAAAGTTCAATTCCCAGCTGAATTAGCTCTTTTCAGTTGTTGTAGAAGTTCTGTAAAATATTTGTCTTGTTCTTATTGTTCAGAAAGTAGCCAAATAACCACAGTTAGCTACAGAGGTAGGCTGGGAAATGTCGTTTAGCTGAAGTTTGGTTTTGGATGGCAATTAGAAGTCTTAACCACAGTGTTCACAACAGAATTTTTGATTCTTCTTTCCCTATTTTACCAAGAGTTACAACTATCCACCAGATAACTTCATCTAAGCATTTGGAATGCAGCCATCAATCCTTTCTTTTCCTCATATCCAAGCTATCACCAATCCAACAGTTTTAAAATATAACCTGAAGTATGAACTTTCTCCCTGTGTACACTAAGAAATCTACAGTTTTGGTTGCCTTCATTTCTCATCTAGATTGACCTGCTGCTCCTGACTTACCTACTTCCTGTACTGCTTCCCAGAAGATCACTGCCTACACAGCACACAGAATGATTTTCTCAAAAAAGATTGAAACCCTGTCATTCTGTGGCCCAATAGTCTCTCAAAGAGTCCCATTGCAATAAATAAAACCTTCACTCTTTTACTTTAGCCTGTATTATCTTACATGGTTTAGCTCTCGATGCTCTAAATCATTGTTCATCTCTTAGCTCAAGGTCCTCATTGTCCAACCGCTGCAACCATCTTTCTGTCTCTTGAACATACCAAGAATATGATATCTAAGATCTTTATCTTCATTTTGTATGGCTGGCCCTTTTTCTGTATTATCTGGGGTTCACCCCAAACAGAATACAGACTAATTTGTATGTGTATAAATACATGAAAAGAAGATTTTATTGGGTGGGGCAAATGGGGATGAGATCATTGAAAGGGGTGACACAGATACATTGTATTCATACACTGCTTTGTACAACTACTTAAAGGTAATATTAGGAAAGGGAGATTCTGTTATTGAGAGTTGGCACACGTGGTTATGAATGGAGGCTGTGAAGCCCCACAGCATGCCATATTCAGTCGAGAAGCAGGAATGCTGTGGTGTAACTGAGCCTGAGTCCTAAGGCCTGAAAAGCAGGGTAGCTGATGTCATAAATTCCAGTCCAAGGGAAGAAGATGAGATGGCTCAGCTCAAACAGTGAGGCAGAACAAACTGAATAGAATTTTCCTTCCTCTATCTTGTGCTCTATTGAGGCACTGAGTTGATTGAACGATGCCCACTTATTGTGTGGAGTACTGAAGTTCACTGATTCATATTCTAACCACATGTGTAAAAACCTTTATATACACACACATAAATAATGTTCAGCTAGGCATCTCATGGCTCAGCACAGTAAATGAAAATTTAGCTATCACTTCGTGCCGTAGTTTAGTTACAGCACAAGCATCTTTCTTTCAGATAGGCTTTCTCTGATCAGCATAACTAGAGCAGATTTTGTTTTTCCTGACTTCATGTTCAAGCTATCCCGTCTATCTTCATCACATTTGCCTCAGTGCTTGACATGCACCTTCCTCCTGTTCCACTAGCGCGATAAAAACATGTGGCCCTATATTGAACTGACTGTAGTATGGGGAAAGAAGTACTCTCATGTGCTCCCTGTAGAGAGTGTACTGATCAAAACTTCTTTGGACAATTTTAAAGTATCTAGTAAAACTAAAAAGTATGGCTTCATGATTACAAGGGGGCCATAGTCACAGTAGGAATCCAGAACTTTATTGAAGAGTGGTGGTCTTGAGTTAAATGACAAAACATTTAATGTCAGTGTCTAATCGTTTCCTTTCCTTTTTTTTCTTTATGTACTTTGTTCCATACCTAAGGTCTCATTTTGTTTCCTTCTCTCTTCACACAGAAATGTTTTACTAACTTTACTTAATATTGATTCATGGAAGCGGAGCTGTCGCTCAAAGTAGTAGAGTGCTAGCCTTGAGCAAAAGAGTTTAGGGACAGAACCCAGGGCCTGAGTTCAAGCTGTATGACCAACCAAAAAAAACAAACAAACGAAAAAAGAATTTTGCTTAGATTGAAGCTATATATGCTGGATCAATAAAGTACCTTCAGGAAATGTTAGTAGTTAAAGCAATGCCCAGGGTGACTTGCATGTGAATATTGTCCTCAGTTTGCAAAGTGCTTTGACATTATTTCATTTTACTGGAGTGATACATCAGCCAGGTTTTGAGTATAGCATGAAAAGTGCTGAATGTTTCACTCAGCATTAAATTTATAAACAACTGAATGAAAATTATTCCTCTAAACCAGACTCCTGAATCCTCAGTTTTCTTCTTCAAAAGGGAACTTCTTGGGTTCTTTCCAGAGATATGTTATTAAGTACATACCAGTTTAGATCTTATGGTATGATCTCCCTTTTCATGTATAAATGAGGATATGTGTTTCCTTTGTGTTATGGTCTTGAACAAATGGTTCTTCCATTTGAAACTGTTTCTTCAGTTGCAGCCATGTGATGATTTAGTGATATTATATAGTAAGAAGTGACTATTAGTTTTTGTTACTAATTTGATAAGAACTATGTTGCGTGCTGGAATATCACACTTGGGGAAATTGAAATTTCTGCATTCAGTTACTTTTTTGGAAGATACAATTAATTGTTGTATCTCAGAAGTTTCCTTGCCTTAGGCATATTTCATGAATTCTGCTGATTCTATAATTAGGCAAGACAAATTTCTTTCTAATTATAAGACCAGAGAAAGGGATGGTTTAATAATGCTAGTGAGTAGTAAATGATCGTACTGAGTGAAATAATTATGTTAAAATGGCAGGGTTCCATCTTTTTTCAGTTATTCAAAAATTTTAGGAGAAATTTGCTGACATGAGGAATTTGCATTTGCTGTTTTCATTGGATTACAAAAATACAGTTTTGTATAAGTAAAAAGGGAAGAAATATGTATAATTAGAGCCTTAAGAAATTTTGATGAGGAACGAACCTAGGTATTAACTAGCCCCAAGCCTGTTTTACAGATGAGGAAGTCGGAAATTTCAAGAAGCAAGGTAACTAGTTTGGTCATATGACTACTGAAGAACAAAAGGAAAAGGAGTTCTTTTGTCTCCTTTCTCCAAGCTCATAGCCCTTTCCCTAACCTATGACATTTTGCTTGCATATGTCTAGGATATATGGTAATAACCATACTCCCTTGTCAATTTGCCAATGAGCACCCATGTTTCTTGAGCCTGGGATTGTACCCATATTATGCTAAGACTGATTTTTCTCCCAAGTGCTTCCAAGATGATTTTGAGCTACATTAAAAAAAACAAAACCACCTTTAAAAACTCTTCCTGCACACAGATTGAGTTTTAGTATTTAGTAAGCATTTAAAGTTTTCCCTAATTATTTCAAGCTTTCAGGTAGTAAGCACATTTTAGGAAAACCCCATAAAAATATGTTTAAATTATTAATAAGCTTGGAGTTGGAGGTATGGCTCAGTTGGTAGAGTGCCTAGTGAGTGAAAACATCAGGTATCAAGCTTGAGTCCCGCTTTCAGACCTAAAAAAAAGAAGGAAAAAGAAAAAGGTTATTAATAAGGTATAACATATTTCTGTTGGTATTATGCAAGCATAATATACATTTAAATAATTCAAACTTAATCCAAAGTATAATAGAACTCTAATGATGACTAACAAATTGTATATTCTTCTTACAAATCTTATTTCTGTTTTTAAGTTGAATATTAATATTAATGAAATAAATATCAGACTACTTGACCTTGTATTGGGGGTATAAATTTCATTTTAATTTACACCAGTTATTCTTCAATCTTATCTTGATTTCATATAAGATTCTAATGAAATGAGTTTTATTTTGTAAAACTACTTGTAAATCCTACTTGTAGACTTTCATTGTGTTAAAAGAAAAAGACTGTGGGCCTTCCTCCACATGCACACATTCCCCCCTCCTGTTCTTCTTCCTCATTTGTGCTGGTTCTCGGGCTTGAACTCAGTGCCTGGGCACTGTCTCTGAACTTTATTGCTCAAGTTAGCACTCTACTGTTTGAGCCACAGCTCAAGGCTTTTTTGGTGGTTCATAGGAGATAAGTGGGTCAGGACTTGCCTGCATGGGCTGGCTTCGAATCTTGATCCTCAGCTCTCAGCCTCTTGAGGAACTAGGCTTACAGGTGTGAGCTACCAGTGCCTGGTCACATTCCTTTCTTAAGCCAGTTTCAGCAACTGTTGTTACTGTTGTTGACATCAGCTATCCAGTGTTGGTATCCTGCTAAAGAACTAAAACATACCATTTAACAAATTAATGTTGAATAATGAACATTCTGAAAAGTGAGAGAAGAGCAAATAGGGGGAATGAAATGATTTTCACATCTGAAAAATCTAACCACACTTTCTTTATACTGAAACTAAAAGATAGTGTCAAAATTAAGCTGCATTGTTTATACTGGAAGCCACAGCTTTTTATTAGCAAAGTGTTATAAGATATGAAAGGATTTTTAGTTATTTTTCTGAATCTCAGGCAATAAAAGAATCAATTATAAGAGCCATTTTCTAAGACTATTGGTTTTCTTCTTTCTCCTTTTTTCTCTTAGCAACCACTTCCAGCCTCTGGATCTTTGCCAACCTTTGGAAATTACTGTCCTTGGAAGCAGAATAAGTGAAAGCCATTACTTACAATAACAACGTTCATCATATAAGCATTTGAAGTGTGTGTGTGGAAACATAAAAATGTAAAAAAAGCATGTTTATTGTAAAAATCCAAATAAAAGATAAAAAGAAGATAATGTAATTCATAATCTCACTACCCAAGTTAACTGCTGGTAACATTTTTCTTTGAAGTTGCAGATCTGGGGAGGGAATTCAGGGCTTCGTCCCACTGAGCTATGACCCTAGTCCTTTTGCTTTTGCTTCATTTTCAGGTAGGTTTCGAGCTTTGCCTAGGACTCAAATCTTCCTCCCTCTTCTTTCTTTTTAGTTGGGATTACAGTAATATGCCACTATAGCTGCCCACTGTTAACATTTTTAAAATAAAATTTAAATTTAGGCAGTACTGTGGTTTGAACTCAGAGACTTGTGCTTTCTGGACAAGTATTCTACCACTTGTGCCCAATCCCTAGCTTCACTGTTAACATTTTGGTGTATATTCTTCAGGATCATCTTATACTTATATTTGCTATTTTCTGTTTTTGCTATGTACATCTTGGGGGTGTTCTCCTAATTAATAAACAATCAATATTATTTTTAATGAATGAATTGCATTTTGTTGTACTGTACTGTATTGTAATGTAGTCATTCTAAATAGTTTCCAAACAACTGAGCTTTGGGCTTTTCAAATTTCCTTTTCTTAATATAAACAATGCTGCAGTAAATCAGCAAATATTGAGCGTATTCCAAGGGTGTGCTTGCTGCTGGGGATAGAAGGATACATGGCACATATTTTCTACATTTAGGAGCTCCAAGAGAGACGAGGCATGGAAGCACTTAACTGACATATCACACACATGGCCTAATGTTGGAGGCTAGCATTGTACCACTTGAGCCACAGCTCCACTTCTGGCTTTTTCTATGATTTAATTGGGGATAAGAGTCTCACAGACTTTCCTGCCCGGGTTGGTTTTGAAACATGATCCTCAAATCTCAACCTCTTGTGTAACTAGGATTACAGGCATGAGCCACTGGCACCTGGTTTGCTGGTTATTTTTATCAACAATAAATGAGAATGATTGCTATCTGGGCAGGGATTAGAGCCTTTTGAAGTTGTGAATTTGCTTAGGAGCCATCTGGGCTCATTTAAAATATAAATTCCTCCAAAGTAGGTGAGGCATAGGACTGAGAATCTGATTTTCTAATAGTCTGCCAGGTGATGTTGATGTCTCTGTTTTATGCATTGAACAAGTACTGGAGATGGCTGGCAGAGAGTATTTACTCAGTGAGAATATCTATTGTTTTTTTTTCTTCTACAAACAAGTATGCCTCTATGAACTTGGGTAAGCTCACTTTCAATTTGTTAATACCCCCACAGAGTTGTCTTTCAATTGACCCTTCATTTTCCCCCCAAAATGCTCTGTTTGCTCACTATTTACTATGTGAAAGCTTCCTGGCAGGACCATCCAATAAGTAAGTTACACAAAGCCAGTTTTCTATTTAAATTTTATTTGGTGTAAGGTTTGAATTGATTAACTGAAGTGAGTCCTGAGGCATCTAATGCTTATTTTTTGATATGGTTATTTCTTAGTTGAAAACCAACAGGTGAAATAAAGAAAGATGGGATTTAGACTGATTTTTAGAGTTAACTTTTAATTTTGCTTAATTTTTGATATGATTGTTCCTTAGTTGAATACCAACAGGTCAAATAAAGAAAAATGGAATTTAGACTATCTGTGACTTTACAGTACCTTTTTAATGGTTGAATAGAGGTAACACTCTTACAGACTTTCCTGCCCAGGCTGGCTTTGAACTGTGATCCTCAGATCTCAGCCTCCTGGGGTAGTTAGGATTACAGGAGTGAGCCACTGGCACCTATACCCAGTGAGTCAGCTCTTTTTATGATCACTTCCTGAGGAAGTCAGATTTAGATCACTTGAATTTCATTTGTTACAATTACATTATGAAGAGCGTTGTTGGTTTGTTTTCATGGTTAATAGTTCTTTGCTAGCATATCTATCTCATGAGATTCTTTGTGTGATAGTTATCCATCTACTTTACCATCCTTTTTAATTAAATACATTTTATGCACATTGTTAGATTAGTAGATTATAAGAAACAAAATGTGGCTGCTTATGCATAAGAATTGTGCAGAAGCAGCAGGCCTTGGAGTGTGTTACCTAGAGACAAGTGTTTTGATGTGAACACACCCACCTTCTCATGAGGATCCTTTAAGCTGTAGCAAAGTGATGGGATATACTTCCCAAGAAAATGAGAAAGGTTTGGAGGCAGAGATTTGCGGTGTAATCTTGGCCTGTTTCCTGAGCCAGGGTCTCCTCCTTTTTCAAGAGAGGGTGAGGGACTTATGACAGGATGCATGTGACTGGTAGCACCAGGGGTGGGTTAGAAAAGGCATTCGCTGTCATAGCTCCCATTTATAGTTTCTAGCGTGCCCTACCACATTCTGGCTGGTTGAACTTGGAAACTGTTTATCTGTTTCCTTTGATAAAAGGTTTAGTTTTTGTTTCATACACAAAGGGGAAGTAATTTAGAAATTTTGGCCCAGTAGACTTCCCTTCTGATTAAATACATGGCAATCCTGTCGGTTGAAAGAAAAGCAAGTTCCTAATTAAGTGATCTTAACATCACTTTGGAGAAAGGATCCTCCCCAACTCAGGATGAAAGTACTCCCTAAATTTGGAATCCATCACTATCTCCCCTTTCCCTTCTTACCTTCTCTAACCTCAGTAACCTAGCTTGAGATAGACAGATAAAAAAGCTGACTCCAGAGTTATTTTGAAAGGAAGATAACTAATTTGAAGGTATGACTATAAGAGAAACTATAGGGAAATCAGTTACTTATCATTTAAAAATTTCTTTTATCATTTATTGTTCATATGCATATAGCAAAATCTTCTCATGTAGAAATTTACAAAATTGCTAATAAAGTCAATGGGGGTATTTTCTGACATAATTGCTTTTCAAAGTAGGTTATAAACTACAATCAAATGCTGTTATCACTTTGGCTTGCTCCAATGAGAAATTCAGATAATTTTGTTGCATATACTTTAAACATTTGCCTTTGCACAGATATGGTAAGCAACCAAAAGCACTTTAGTAATGAGATGTGTCTCATCCTACAAGGGTCATTTGTCTGTAGAAGAAGTCAAATGTGAAATGTTGCAGTTTGATGTCATAAAGTAATCATAGAACCAAAATAACACGTAAAATATGGGCCGCAAGTGAGATGGCTAGTGGCTAGTGAAAGAATGAAACACATCAGGAAGCTCCAAGTCATGGCATTTTTATTTTTATTTTTATTTTTTTTGGCCAGTCCAGGGCCTTGAACTCAGGGCCCGAGTACTGTCCCTGGCTTCTTTTTGCTCAAGGCTAGCACTCTGCCACTTGAGCCACAGCGCCACTTCTGGCTATTTGCTCTATATGTGGTGCTGAGGAATCGAACCCAGGGCTTCATGTGTACAAGGCAAGCACTCTTGCCACTAGGCCATATTTCCAGCCTGCGGCATTTGTAAAGTTTATTGTAACCATATTTTATACTTATTGAGTAGAATATCTTTTGGTGATACTGTCACAAAAATTGATGGCTTTCTTTTATAATTTCTACCCCCATTCAATGTTATATAATCTACTCTGTCTTGCAGGTCCAACTATATATTTTCTTTTTTTGTGTGTGTTGGTTCTGGGGCTTGACCTCAGGGCACAGGCTGTCCCTGAGCTTCTTTGTGCTCAAGGGAGCACACTCCACAGCCACAGATTTTCTTTTTTGGTGGTTAATTAGAAATTTGGTGGTTAATTGGAGTCTCATGGACTTTTCCTTTCCAGGCTGGCTTAGAACTACAATCTTCAGGTCTCAGTCTTCTGAGCTGTTAGGATTACAGGTGTGAGTCACTGGCACTTGAATCTAAATATATTTTAAAAAATTATATTTGTATTTTACCATCATTGGATCAGTTAAGGCATCTTGATTGATGCCACCCTTTTTATCATTTTCCTCCTTCCCTCCCAACCCAACCTACTCCTCAATTTTCTTTTCTTTTCTTTTTTTTTGTTTTTGCCAGTCCTGGGGCTTGAACTCAGGGCCTGAGCACTGTCCCTGGCTTCTTTTTGCTCAAGGCTAGCACTCTGCCACTTGAGCCACAGTGCTACTTCAGGCCATTTTCTATATATGTGGTGTTAGGGAATCAAACCTAGGGCTTCATGTATACGAGTCAAGCACTCTTGCCATTAGGCCATATTCCCAGCCCCTCCCTCAATTTTCTTAATTTCATAGGATATAGACTAAGTATTATGATTGCATTCTTCCCCTTTCTTCTCTTCATTCGTCTACCCCTTCCTCTTGGCTTCCTCCTTCCTTTCAAATATCAGTTTCCTGATATTCATTTAGTTGGACTATGAGTTAGTTTTCTTGAGGAATCACAGTTTGAATTCTCCCTTCAAATACCATACTATGGTTAATAAATTTGTGTACACGTGCATATAATCCCATATGTATTCATTTGTACATTTATAAGTTCCTTCTAAGCTTCCACGTTTGAGTCTGGGTCTGACTTACTTCATTTAAAGTATTTTTTTCCAGGTCCATCCATTTCTTTGCAAATGATGTAATATCTTCTTCCCAATGGATGTATACATATACCACATTTTCTTGATTCGTTACTCTATTATGGAGCATCTGGGCTGATTCTATACCTGGTGAACTATTTATCAATGAACATGGTTGTACAGGTGGGTTTACTGTATCTTGATTTGTAATTTTTTGTATAAATGACAAAGAGTGGTATTGCTGGGTCATAGGGTAATTTCAGGTTTTTGGAGGAATCTCCAAACTGTTTTCCAGAGTGATCAAACAGTTGACATTCCCACAAATAGTGTATTAGGGTTCTTTTCTCCCACATTCATGTCAGAATCTGTTGTTAGTATTCTTGGTGATGGCCATTCTAACTAGGGTGAGGTGGACTTTTAGTGTTGTTTTGATTTATATTTCCTTCATAATCACAGGTGTTGACCATTTCTTCAAGTGTATGTTAAACATTTTCTCTTCTTCTGAGAAGTCCCTATTTAGCTCCTTTGCCCACTTACTAGTTGGGTTATTGATTATTTGAGGGTTACATTTTCTTTTTGCCAGTCCTGGCTTGAATCTGGGCCTGAGCACTGTCCCGGCTTCTTTTTGCCAACTTGAGCCAAGCGCTACTTCTGTCCTTTTCTATATATGTGGTGCTGAGGAATCGAACCTAGGGCTTCATGTCTATGAGGCATGCACTCCTGCTGCTAGGCTATATTCCCAGCCCCAAGGGTTTCATTTTCTTGAGCTCTTTATATAGCTGGATGTTAGGCCATTGTTTGATGTATAGTTGGCAAAAATCTTCTCCAATTCTGTAAGATGTCTTTTTTGTTGTTGGTGGTCATGGAACTCTGGGCCTGGGCACTGTCTCTGAGCTCTTCAGCTCTAAGTCCACTACTTGAATCATAGAACCACTTTTCTGGTGGTTAACTGGAAATAAGTGTCTCACGGACTTTCCTGCCTGGGCTGGCTTTGAACTGCCATCTTCAGGTCTCAGCCTCCTGAGTAGCTAGGATTACAAGTGTGAGCCACGAGCGCCCGGCTTGTAAGATGTCTTTTTTTAGCTTGTTCACTATATCCTTTGCCATGTAGAAACTTCCTAGTGTGATGCAATCTTATTTGTTAATTTTTTCATTGATTGACTGAGCCCTTGGGACTTTACTCAGAAAGTTCCTGCCTTTGCTGAGAAGTTCTAGTCTTTCTCCTTCCTGTAGTAGTTTCATGGTTTCAGATCTTACACTGAGGTCTTTGAACCATTTTGAATTGATACTAGTATAGGGTGTCTTTTTACCATCCTATATTTTGGGCTCCCTTATCAAATATGAGATGGCGGTAGGATTTCCTAAATGTATTTTAAACTGGTGGTCTGTGATTAGAATTACAACTCTGAAGAATGGAAGTAAACAATCTTAATAAACTTGAACTTTTGCCTTTGACCTCATTATTTCAGACTTTCCTTGAACTAAGGCAGATTATAAACTGTAACCTGTTTAGGGAAGGCATTGTGTTTCATTCATTCTCTGAATGCTAAATTATTAGCATAGATTATTATATCGGATGTACATATATGCATATATGTGCGTATTCCAAATTAACCTAAATGTAATCTATATTCTGAAGATTCTTTTTTTTTTTGCCAGTCCTGGGGCCTGAACTCAGGGCCTGAGCACTGCCCCTGGCTTCCTTTTGCTCAAGGTTAGCACTCTATCTCTTGAGCCACAGCATCACTTCTGGCCTTTTTCTATATATGTGGTGCTGGGGACTTGAACCCAGGGCTTCACGTATACAAGACGAGCACTTTACCACTAGGCCACATTCCCAGCACCAGATTGTTTTTTTTTTTTTTTTGCCAGTCCTGGGCCTTGGACTCAGGGCCTGAACACTGTCCCTGGCTTCTTTTTGCTCAAGGCTAGCACTCTGCCACTTGAGCCACAGCACACTTGAGCCACAGCACCACTTCTGGCCGTTTTTCTATATATGTGGGTGCTGGAGAATCGAACCCAGGGCTTCATGAATACAAGGCAAGCACTTTTGCCACTAGGCCATACTCCCAGCCCCCTATCCTGTAGATTCTTAAATAACTTCTTAAAAAAACTTCACATTATGAGATATACATAAAAATATAAGTTAAAAAATGGCATGTAGCAAACACCAAAATATTTGTATCACATCTTCACCAATTCATGAGTTACTTGTTCTTCCTTTCTCTTTTTTTCAGTCCTAATTTGGATTTTTTCTAGTCGAATCAGATCATTTCATTCATAGATAGTTCAGCATATGACTCTGAAAGGTAAACATGATTTGCTGGTGTCAAACAGTGTTAAGTAGCTTTTCATATGTTTTTATATGGTAGATATTTCCTATGTGAGAATGGAACTAGGCATCAGGCATAGTAAATTGCAGGTCCTCATGGTTTTAAGCATCTGTCTGCATTCAAGCTCATTTTCTACAAACAACCACTTTTTTTTTTTTTTTTTTTTAATTTTTTTTTTATTATCAATTGAACATAAATTTTTTTTTTTTTACAAGGTGCTGTGCAAAGAGGGTGCAGTTACATAGTAGGGCATTGTGTACATTTCTTGTGATATCTTACAACCTGTTTTCCCATCCCTTGTCTAGGTCAGGTAGACCCATATGCAGTATACAATGTATCAAGCACATATACAGTGTTCACAGACTTGGTCTCTACTGTCTCTCCATCTCCCTTTGTTAACAGTCATATATCAGGGAGATCATGCCCCTTTGTTTTCTGTGTTCTAGGCTTGTCTCACTCAACATTATTTGTTCGAGTTCTGACCATTTCCCTGCAAATAACAATATTTCACCATTCCTAATCGCTATGTAGTATTCCATTGTGTATAAGTACCATATTTTTTGGATCCATTCATCTGTGGAGGGGCATCTGGGTTGTTTCCAAATTTTGGCTATTGTGAATTGTGCTGCGATAAACATGGAAGTGCAAATGTCCTTTTGATATCTTGGGTTTTGCTGTTTAGGATAGATGCCTAGGAGTGGTATGGCTGGGTCATAGGGTAGGTCTATATTGAGCTTTTTGAGAAACCTCCATACTGTTCTCCAAAGTGGCTGTACTAATTTGCACTCCCACCAACAATGGAGAAGGGTTCCTCTTTCCCCACAGCCCCTCCAGCATTTGTTGTTTCCTGAGTTCAGAGTATAGGCCATTCTAACTGGGGTGAGGTGGTATCTCAGGGTTGTTTTTATTTGCATTTCCTTTACTAGCAGGGATGTTGAGCATTTCCTCATGTGTTTCTTTGCCATTTTTATATCTTCTCTTGTGAAGTCTCTCTTTAGCTCTTTTGCCCATTTCCTAATAGGTTTATTGGGCTTGGAGGGGCTTAGTTTTTTGAGTTCTCTGTAGATGACAGATATCAGGCCTTTGTCTGTTGCTGTGCTGGTAAATATCCTTTCCCATATCGTTGGCTGTCTTTCTATTTTGGTGGCTATGACCTTAGCTGTGCAGAAACTTTTTAATTTGTAGTAGTCCCATTTGTTGAGTCTTTCCCCTATTTGTTGTGCGCCTGGGACTCTATTCAGGAAGTTCCTTCCTGTGCCTATAAGTTCTAGTGTCTTTCCTACTCTGTCCTTCAGTAGTTTCAAGGATTCAGGTCTGATGTTGAGGTCCTTGATCCATTTTGAGTTGATCTTGGTGCATGGTGATAGGCTTGGGTCTACTTTGAGTTTTCTGCATATGGCTGCCCAGTTCTCCCAGCACCAGTAGTTGAAGAGGCTATGTTTATTCCATTGTATGTCTTTAGCTCCTTTGTCGAATATCAGTTGGCTGTAAGAGTGCGGTTTTATTTCTGGGTCTTCAATTCTAATCCACTGGTCTTCCGATCTGTTTTTATACCAATACCATGCTGTTTTTGTTATGATGGCCTTGTAGTAGAGCTTGAAGTCTGGTATGGTGATACCTCCTGCACTATGTTTTTTGCCTAGAATTGCTTTGGCTATTCTAGGTTTTTTGCTGTTCCATATGAATTTATGGATTGGTTTCTCTATTTCAGTGAAGAATGTGGCTGGGATTTTGATAGGTATTGCATTGAATTTGTATAACAATTTGGGCAGTATGGCCATTTTCACTATATTGATTCTGCCTACCCATGAGCATGGGAGGTCTTTCCATCTCCTTGTGTCTTCTTTGATTTCCCTTATTAGATTTTTGTAGTTTTCATTGAATAGGTCCGTCACGTCCTTGGTTAAGTTGATCCCTAGGTACTTTATTCTTTTTTTGGCTACTGTAAATGGAATCGTTTCCATAATTTCCTTTTCTGTTTGTCTATTGCTGGTGTACAGAAAAGCTGCTGACTTTTGTGGGTTGATTTTGTATCCTGCTACTTTGCCAAATTGGTTTATTAGATGTAGGAGTTTGGGTACTGAGTTTTTTGGGTCCTTGAGATATAAGATCATGTCGTCTGCGAATAGGGATAACTTGATTTCTTCCTTGCCGATGTGGATCCCTTTGATGTCCTCCTCTTGCCTTATTGCTATGGCTAGGGATTCCAGTACTATGTTGAACAGAAGTGGGGAGAGTGGGCATCCTTGTCTTGTTCCTGTGTTTAGGGGGATTGATTTAAGTTTCTCTCCATTTAATATGATATTAGCAGTTGGTCTGTTGTATATGGCTTTTATTGTTTTGAGGAATGTTCCATCTATTCCTGTTCTCTCCAAAGCTTTTAATAGGTATGGATGTTGTATTTTGTCAAAGGCTTTTTGGGCATCGACTGAGATAACAATGTGATTCTTGATTTTAGTTCTGTTTATGTGGTGAATTACATTGATTGATTTACGGATGTTGAACCATCCTTGTGACTGAGGGATGAAGCCTACTTGGTCATGATGTATGATATTCTTGATCACTTTCTGGATCCTGTTAGCTAATATTTTATTGAGGAGCTTTGCATCTGTGTTCATTAGTGATATTGGTCTGTAGTTCTCTTTTTTTGTTGGATCTTTGCCTGGTTTGGGGATGAGTATGATATTAGCTTCGTAGAATGAGTTCGGGATTTTTCCCTCCGTTTCTATTTCGCGGAAGAGTTTGAGGAGTATTGGAATTAGCTCCTCACTAAAGGTTTTGTAGAATTCATTGGTGAATCCATCTGGGCCTGGGCTTTTCTTAGTAGGGAGGTTCTTGATTACCTCCTGTATCTCACCGTAAGTTATTGGTTTATTTAGTTGATTTATTTCTTCTTGGTTCAGTTTGGGCAGTTTGTACTTCTCTAAGAATTGATCCATTTCTGTAAAATTATTGTTTTTTGTTGAGTAGAGGTTTTGGAAATAGCTCCTTATGATTGTTTGAATATCGTGTGTATTTGTTGTAATTTTTCCTGTGGAGTCCCTGATTTTACGAATATGAGTCTCTTCTCTTCTTTTTTTTGTGAGTCTTGCAAGGGGTCTGTCAATTTTGTTTATTTTCTCAAAGAACCAGCTTTTAGTCTTATTTATTTGTTGAATGGTCTTTCTATTTTCAATCAGATTTATCTCTTCTTTAATCTTTGTAATCTCTCCCCTCCTAGTCATTTTAGATTCTGTCATTTCTTGTTTCTCCAGTTGTTTTAGTTTCATCGTGAGGGTATTCACCTGCTCTGCTTCCATTCTTTTAATGTGGGTACTGAGTGCAATGATCTTGCCCCTCAGTACTGCCTTAGCTGTGTCCCATAGGTTTCTTTGTGATGTGTTTTCTTTGTCATTGTGGCTTATGAATTCGTTGATTTCATCTTTAATTTGATCTGTGGCCCAAGTGTTGGATAGCAGCGTGGGGTTTAGCCTCCAAGAGTGTGTATAGGCTCTGTGGTATCCTTTGTTGTTGAGGGTTACCTTTAATCCACTGTGATCAGATATAATACATGGGATGATGTCAATTCTTTTGTATTTGCTGAGGTTCTTTGTGTGGGCTATGACGTGGTCTATTTTGGAATATGATCCATGGGCTGCTGAAAAGAAGGTGTATTGGGTCTCTGTAGGGTGGAAGGTTCTATATAGGTCTGTTAGATCCATTTGGGCAATGGTGTTATTTAGGTCCTCAGCTCCCTTACTAGTCCTCTGGGTGTTGGATCTGTCTCTTGGAGAGAGAGGAGTATTAAAGTCACCCACTATGATTGTGTTTGCATCTATCTTGCTCTGTAATTCTGCAAACAACCACTTTTGATGCTTGCAGTTTGGTGGTCTTTGTTTACATGCAATTTAGTTGAAATGTTAAGACAGCTTTGTGTTTGTTTTTATTTCCTTGGTTCATTTTTTTCCTACATGAGAACTTTTGGTGTCTACAAAGTGGTAGGTCCCTGTTTTACATGGAAATATTATCTCTATCCACATGACCTCTGGTCACTTTCCAACTGTGGTTTTCTATCTGAAAACCGTTTTATATATTTTAGAGCAAAAGGAAGGAAATTAAGCTTCCTATTTGTGTATGATATTGGAGTTTAGGACAGACTGGTCATTTTTGTTGGAAGACTATAGACTTGCTCTTAATATGTTTTAATTAAGCTACAATGAACAGTTGACCATTTTTATAGTGTTTTTGGAGACTGCACTATGATCCTCCTCAACTGTTTTGGTTTGACTCTGATATGGGTAGGAGCTAGTTGTATTGGAGTAGAGGATTTGAATTGACTTGGATTGATTTGTAGATTACTATGTAAGAATGTGCACTCTAATGAGTTTTTATTTTTTGTAGAAGAGAATAGAAGCAAGAGAGAGAGTATTTATGGTTCAGAGTATGGTTTCTAGCTCAAACTGTTCAGCTTTGGGTACCTGCTCTGCCAACTAATAGCCACATGATTGTCAGCCACGTAATTGCCCAAGCCTTGAATTTCCTGTATATAATATCAATTGTGATTTTTTTTTAGGTGAGGATTAAAATAGAAACAAACAAAATTTATCATTAGTTCTGGCTTAAATTCAATATGATATTTGTTACTGAGCTTTTTTTGGTGCTGCAATTGCTTATTTTAGTAACCAAAAACAATGATTTTTAGTTCTGAATGTCACATGAAAAATACATTAAAATATTATAAATTTGTAAGTATTAAGAGGTAGACTGTTATACTCAGTTCTTTTACTATTAAGTATTTTATATGAGGCATTTCATATATGTCTGACTTGTAATTCATTGCTGTATAATTGGATAGCCAGTGTTGATTCAAAAAGCATGTGACAGGAGCTGAAGCTGATTTTTGTCATCTCAGAAATGACCCTAGTTTATCTTAAATATCATTTGTTTTCATGACTGTGAATTTATTCAGAAAGCTCTTGAAGCAGGTTTTTATTTTTAATTTGTACTGTGTGTGGTAGCAATCAGTTCAACAAGATTACTCTGTGGGGCTGGGGATATAGCCTAGTGGCAAGCGTGCCTGCCTCGGATACACGAGGCCCTAGGTTCCATTCCCCAGCACCACATATGCAGAAAACGGCCAGAAGCGGCGCTGTGGCTCAAGTGGCAGAGTGCTAGCCTTGAGCGGGAAGAAGCCAGGGACAGTGCTCAGGCCCTGAGTCCAAGGCCCAGGACTGGCCAAAAAAAAAAAAAAAAAAGATTACTCTGTGAAGAGCAGCCTGGAAACTCAGCTAAAAGCCTTCTGTCCATTTTGGAGACAGGTTAGTTGTAGTGTTTGTGTTTAGTTGTTTGCACCTTGAAGGACTGGGCTGGGATGGCTCTTTCTAGTTTATGGGGTTTGACATCTTGGTGAGAACACTAAGCTTGTGAGTAGTTATAGTTCAGATCATAGCTGGCTCTGAGAATTCTTGGGCCTGGTAGTCT
The DNA here is from genome assembly GCF_023159225.1 of Perognathus longimembris pacificus. Taxonomy (NCBI): domain Eukaryota; kingdom Metazoa; phylum Chordata; class Mammalia; order Rodentia; family Heteromyidae; genus Perognathus; species Perognathus longimembris. The sequence goes on along the minus strand of NC_063164.1, from coordinate 31,927,665 downwards.
TAGCTCTGCCAAGGGGTACGTTACCAAGGCACCACTAGACTAGAGGTACTAGAGAAGCAGGATCTGAAATCGACATTGGAGAGACACATACCTGTTCCATGGAGTTGCCAGATCTCACTGGTGAGCCCTGTGAACTTATCCTTTGCCATTCTGTACTTTGTTAACAGTACTTTATTTTTGTCAGGTTGGCATTTCACACCCCAGAGATGCTTAATGTGTCATTTGCAAAATCTGAAACACCAGATTACTAACTCTTTTCTAGTCCATTTATAAAATGCATAGCAAGCTAATCCTGGCATCACTTCTGAGAGGACCCTTGGATTTTGCCTTTGTATTTGAGAAGTACGTACTTCTAACTTTGTGCTTTGTTCCCGATAATTTTCTGTAATAATTATAGTTTAGTAACATAAGATTGTGCCTTGACATCTTTATTATTTGATGCAAACACCGCCCTGAGTTCAAATTTGAGCTCTGATACAAATTGGTTACATTTACATATCTCTGTTTTTCCATATCTCAGTATTTTTTCACTTACCATGAGGGTGATAGCAGTACTTACCTTAGAAAGCTGTTGCATATACTACTTACTTCATTTCATATGAATCAGCACAATGACTGCCAGCCTATAGCATACCAATATGCCCCTCTTATTTCTATCATATTTCTATCTCCTTTCTGTGAGAAAATATTATTTGCTCTTCAGATATTCAATGTGTGTTTAGTAAACAGTTCATGCACTCTTTTATAGATAGCTGGGACAGAGTTTGAAACAAAACCAGAACATTCCAATAGGAGAGAAAGTCAGTACCTAAGGATAATTAATGATCATAATTAAAAGTGTGATGACTTTTTAGACATGTATGTGATAATTTATATACACCTAAGTTGTCATTTCATTTACTTGGACTGTAGCTAATAATAGGAACAGGACTCCAGAGAAACTGAATTACTATTACACAAAGTAATTTTCTTTTCTTTTCTCTTTTTTTTTTTTTTTTGCCAGCACTCTTGCCACTAGGCCATATTCCCAGCCCCATTTTTTTTTTTTTGCTAGTCTTGGGGCTTGGACTCGGCCTGAGCTCTGTCCCTGGCTTCTTTTTTTTGCTCAAGCACTCTGCCACTTGAGCAACAGTGCCACTTCTGGCTATTTTCTATATATGTGGTGCCGGGGAATCGAACCCAGGGCTTCATGTATACGAGGCAAGCACTCTTGCCACTAGGCCATATTCCCAGCCCTAAAGTAATTTTCTTGTTTGGGCACTTTAGATTTAGAAAATAGGTCTTTCTCTTTGGAACTCAATACCTACTGATATTCAGCAACAACTAATTCAAGGAGACAGTGTACTTTATTTTGTAACTTATATATTGATTTCTATTGCCAAAGAGGTTAAAAATAGTATATAGTTTATCAGCCTTAATTAAATGAATTATTTTTTATCTGGCCATAGAATTTCCCAACTATATTCTACATATTATTTCTAGATATTTGTAAAGTTTTTCCCCTTGCTTCTACCTTCCATCATGCTACCTAAAATTATATTTTCTCTCAGCAGTGTGTGTGTGTGTGTGTGTGTGTGTGTGTGTGCGTGTGCATGTGTGCACGTGTGGTTGTGTGTGCCGGTACTGGGGTTTGATCTCAGAATCTGGGCACTCTCCTTGCGCTGTTTTGCTCAAGGCTAGTGCTCTACCAGTTGAACTACAGCTCCACTCTGTGAGTGTGTGTGTGTGTGTGTGTGTGTGTGTATGTGTGTGTGTATGTGTGGTTAATTGGAGATAAGAGTCTCATGGATATTTCCTTCCTGGTCTGGCTTTGAACCACAATACTCAGCTACCTGAATAGCTAGGATTGCAGATATGAGCCACCAGCATCCAGCTCTCTCAGAATTTTAAAATTTTATATCTTGTTTTACTTTTCTTTGTAGCACTTTGTGTCTTGTGACATGTATATACTTATTATCTTATTAGCTAAAATGTTAGCTCTCTAAGAGCAAAAATTTATATGTTTTGATTACTGCTATATACTTTACCTAGAATAGTGACTGGCATATAGTAAATGGTCAAATCAGTGTAAAAAGTACAGTCAATTTAGGGAGGGGAATGTTTCAGAATGAGGACAGATTAAATACTGTTTATACAATGGAGCAAGTGATCATTTTAGTTTTCATAAAAGGAGGAAGGCAAAAAATGATTGACTTTAAGTCAGACTTTTAGAGGAAATAAAATAAATCTTACTTGGGAAAATGAAGACAACAAATAAAACAAATAAGGTAGACCATTTAATGTTATTTATCTGGACATATTGTTTAAGCGTATAAGGAGTATAAGGGATGTGGATGTGGCTAAAGTGGTAGAGTACCTGTCTTGCAAACGTGAGACCCTAAATCCAAAATTCTGGTACCACCAAAAAAATGTAAATATTCAGAAATGTTTCATTTGAGTTCAGAAGATATTATAGCTCTTGTTTGTATGTGAAAGAATATTTCTTATACATTGAAATAATTATTTAACTTAGCACCGGCATAAAATTCCTAAAGAATCTGATTAAGATAAATTGAGCAACTGGCTTCTTAGTTCAGGCTTGTTGTTGTTATTGGTCTTGGGGCTTCAACTCAAGGCCTGGATGCTGTTCCTGAGCTTTTTCACTCCAAGTTAATGTTCTACCACTTTGAGCTACAGTGCCACTTCCAGTTTTCTGGTGGTTAATTGGAGATAGGAATCTCATGAACTTTTCTGCCCAGACTGGCTTTGAACTATGATCCCCAGATCTCAGCCTCCTGACTGTGATGCCAGCTAGCATTACAGATGTGAGTCACCAGCACCTGGCTCTCATTTCACTTTTTATTACTACCTTGTAGTCCCTTGAGATCTTACTAGGAAATGGTTATTTTTTCATTCAAATAATGTCTATTAGTTGTTTACAAAGCAGAGGAGTTGTCATAAATAATGTTTTCTTTTCAAAACTGGAAAAAATCTAACTTCTGACAACCAGTAAAACCTAAGGTGTTTATTGCTCAAGGCTAGCACTGTACCACTTGAGACACAGATCCACTTCTGGGTTTTATGGTAGTTAATTAGACATAAGAGTCTCTTGGACTTTCCTGCTTGGGACTGGCTTTGAACCATCACCCTCAGATCTCAGTCTTCTGAGTAGCGAGGATTAGTAAGCCAACGATGCCTAGCTGAAAACAATTTTAAGCCTCATTTCTAATTTATCTCTTATTCAACTTTACTAGCTGTTATCTTGAAACAAATCTCTTAACTAAAGAAACAAAAAATGGATTAGGGTACATATATTGACAAATGGTAGTTTTTGAGATTGAATCTGTGACTGCCTGAAAAATCACTTGATCATAAAGATACTTGTTTCTTAAATATACCACTTTCATAATAGACATGACAGACAATCCAAGTTTAACTCTTACTAGTCAGAATCTAGATTCAGTATATGAGAACACTTAGTTTATTTTGTTGACCATTAGTACAGATTAAATGATTATTATATGTAAGACTGCAGGATGTATATGACATTGAGTAAGAAATAAGGAATTTATAAGCTAGTCACAAAACAACCATACAGTCCCTATGATATAGATTAATACTATAGTAGAATAAAATGCAAGTGGGTATGATGCTTAGATATAGGGATTGCTCCTGGAAAAGATCCAGAAAGGCAAGAGGCATGAATGGTATTTTTGGGGGGTCTTGAATTAGATGAAGTGGAATGACAAGCCAGCATGAGCCAGAGGCGTTGAGGTAGAAAATTATAGGTCATATTTAGACAATCAGGAATATTCCAGATGAGACACATAAAATGAAATCAAGAGATAGTGTGAAAAGGACACTTCAATTTAGAGACAGATCCCTAGATCTAGAAGATAAAAGTTGAGAAAAATTTGAGATGGTGAGGTAGAAAATTTTTCATGGCTTCAAGCTCCTTGAATCTTGGCCATCTGCTGAGAAGAAGGGAGATTTGAGTTATTTTTAGACCATTTATTTCAAGAACATTACTCAGTGATTTTAAAATATTTACTATATATGAGATATATGTCTTGAAAGGCAATATGCCTCTCCAAGATGACAGTTTTGTAGATAAAGTATATGACTTTTATTCCTTTCATCTTCTAGCCTTGGTTTTCTTGCTATCATAGAAAACACAAGGGGCTAAAACATAAGAATGGAATCTAGGTTTTTTTTTTCTCTTTTTTTTCTCCAAATTTTTATTATCAAACTGATGTACAGAGATGGAATCTAGGTTTTTATGACTCCTAACTCACTTTTTCCAGGAATGGTAAGGTCTACTGGCCTGATAGTGATTTTTATCTTGGAAGTAAATGTATATGATAGGACCATAGCTTTTTCAAATAATATTAATTGGAGAAAATTTTCTGAGGAAAAATTTTATTAGTTATAGTTACATAAGTTGGATAAAGAGTACAAACAGAGTATAAGGGAACAAACGACAAAAAGAGAAGGAAACAAAAACAGCAACAAAGGAAAAAAACCGAATTTCCATTTGCTGGAGTTCATTTCGATAAATTTTATTTTATATGACCAGATACAACAAGTATTATGCCTTTGTGTTCCTTTCCTAAGATATCTTCCTGTTGTCTCACTGTGTGTGAATGCCTGAGAACTTAAAAAAAAATATGGCTGCCTAGTCTATCCTACAGAGATTTGTGTTTAATTAGTCTGGAGTACAGTATGAGCTTACTAAAATCACATTATAGTTTAAAAATCTCTAGATAATTTTAAGTTTAAAGGACAGCTACAGTTGAGATCCATTTCTATATTGTACAAGAAGGTTGTCTTTCAACCTATCACCTGATGTAAAAGATATTTGGGAGGAGCAATGGTTGGGACTAGGGAAGTAAACATGTTTGAGACACAGAGTGTTGCCTAGGTTTAAGTTTTGGGTTTATGCAATGAATGAAGGTATCATTTACTGGGACAACAAAAATATGCATTCTAGTTGGGAAAGAAAATTAAACATGAGAATTGCCTTGCTTTAAAATTTTATTTTTATCTTTAAGTAGGTGTACAAAGGAGTTACCATTCAACAAAGCAGTTTATGAATACATTGCATCTTGATAAATGCCTTTAAATATTTGAACTTACCATGTGGAAGAAACAAATAACATTTTACTTCTAAAATAACATTTTACTTCTATAGCCCACTATATTAAAAAAAAAAAACCCCAAATACCTATATTTAAAAAGTATACAGTGAGCTGGGTGCTGGTGGCTTACACATGTAATCCTAGCTACTCAAAAGGCTGAGATCTAGAATTGTGGTTCAAAGCCAGCCCAGACAAAGTCCATGAGACTCCTATCTCCAGTTAACCACAAAAAAACTGGAAGTGGAGCTGTGGCTCAAAGGGGTAGAGCACTAACCTTGAACGCAAAACCTCAGGGATAGCTCCCAGGCCTTTCAAACTCTAGTACTGAAGAAAAAGCAAATAGACGGTAGATAGCCTGGATAATAAGACCCTGCCTCAAACAAAACGAAAGAAAAACAATTATGCAAAATTACATTTTGTTGAATAAAAAAATCTTCATAATTGTTTGAGGAATTATCTCAATATGGACAAATACTTGACTGCTTTTATTCAAGAGAGGAGATTATATATGGTGACCACTCAAACCAGCTATCCAGTAGGAGACTTGCTGTTCCTATTGGAGGTTTAATCTTCAAAGAAACTGAAATGGCATTCAGTTTCCCACTGCTTTTATTTCCAGAAGGTATGCACTCATTTGCATAACTAATCTATCTTTTCTCCCCTCAGAGACAGTTTTGAACTCAAAATTTGGTGTGTAGGTCATGATTCATATGTCAGAGGAGAATTAGAATCTTGCTTTAGGTACTTGGCAGAGTCAGGATGTGTTTCCATATATAGCTGGAGAAGTCTGTTGCCCATTTTGGCTTGAGAGGATCTTATTAAAAGTTCCTTCCTGAAGTTCGTTCGTTCGTTCGTTCGTTCGTTCGTTCGTTCGTTCCTTCCTTCCTTCCTTCCTTCCTTCCTTCCTTCCTTCCTTCCTTCTTTCCTTCCTTCCTTTCTTTTTCTTTTTTTTCCTTTTTTTGCCAAGAAACAGCAGTGGCCATTAAAACTGTGTGTTGGAAGAACTAAGGTTTGCTTCAGTCTAGGACTAGCTTTATGCCCTGAGCACCTACTGCAGCTTTCCCTGGTTGCTCTCTTTTTAACATGTCCATCTGTGGGGGTTAGTCGTTCATTCCTTCCTGGCTGGTTTTGTACCCCTGGGAAGCCCTAGGAGTAGCCTTTGCAGAGATGAATCAAGACAGTGCCTAATTTCCCGAGTCACAGCTAGAGGCTCCTTGGTTACTCTCTGAGGAAGGCATCTGTTTACCTCAGAGTTCCCTCTCTGGAAGGGTATTTTGAATTTTGGATGGCGGCCTAGAATTTTGGAGATCAGAGTTCTCTGGGGAAAAGTTGTGCTAGTAGCAGTCAGCCTAAAAAGTTTATACTGTCTGCTCTTTGCTCAGGGTCACATGATGTAGTAAATGTTCTTGGGAAAATGAGATGTTGAGGTGACCCTCAATTCTGGCTTTACACATTCTGTAACTTTCAAGATAATAGTGTAGGAAAATAGAGGATGAGCTCTCCTAGTATCTTTTTCCCTTCATTTACATAATGTACTTCTTTCAAGCTCATCTGCAGGTTAGGTTGAGACAGACCTGTATTTGAATCTTGGACCTCCTATGAGGTGTGGAATTGGTAAAGATAATGTTTCTTTGGACTTGTTTTGCTAATATGTCAATTAGGGTTAACAATGCCTGTTGCACAGGAGTTTAGGTATGGATTAAATAGGATTAGGTGGGTTAATTTATATAAGGAGGATAGCAGATCTTTTCAGCAAAGCAAATGCTTTTAATTAAAACAACATGAACTTTGGAAATAGTTACATTTGAATTCTATTCTGATTCTGATTACTAGACTTAAGATGTCTGGGCATTTTTATTCTGTAATCTTTGGCTTCATCCTATGTAAAACTGTCCTCCTCAGACAATTTTAGAAGGCTGAGGAGAAACGAGGGAGGAGGTAGCAAGTTTGCTAAGAAATGTTCTCACTGCCTCACATGTGAAACTGTACCCTCTCTGTACATTTGACAATAAATAACCCCTGTGTACATTTGACAATAAATAAAAAAAATTAAACCTTCAAAAAAAAAGACGGAAGTGGTAGAAATTCTATCGGTAGACATTTAAGAAGTGTTATCGTTCCTACTCCAAAAGCGTTTCCCAATTCCTCCCTTACTTCCTCAAAGACGTTTGCTCCTTTTCTGACCCTTTCAGGTTTACTGTTTTTGTTTGTGATCTCACTACATGACTTATTTTGTTCTGTTTTTACAATGTCTGCTTCTTCCCCATGTATAGTCAATTACTTTCAAGCAGAGTTGCCACTCGGTTCTGTATTTTCACAGGAGTCCCATGTTGAACCAAATTCCTATCTTCCCTAGAAAAAAAATCTCCTTTCCTCCAGTTCTCTTAAGCTTGAATTCCAAGTTAATTCAGAGTGAAATCTTAACATCTTTTATTCCACTCAAACATACTACAGTAAGTTACGGGAGAAGTAGATAACTTTATGTCCAATGTAATGCGTATTATATTTACTATGTAGTTCAAAGTCCAGTTATTGTGTTTTTTATGACTTTTCTGCAAAGGTGTAGGAGAGAAGCTTATTAAATACTAAGGTTTATTTAGAGGGACTGTACCTTAGCAGCAAAATACTTGCCTAGCATGCAAAAGACCTTGGGTTAAGTTCTCAGCACTGAAAAAAAAAAATCTAGAAAAAAAAGTAATGGGCATAATATTAATTGAAAAAAACACCTAATCCTGTATATATTGAACCATAGTCTTGAATATGGATACTTTGGGTACAGCATACATTATTCAGAAAACCTAAGCCATATGGTTGTATATTTGATTATCTTTTAATAAGAACTTATCACTTTATATAGATGTATTTGAGAGTTAATATCCCAAAGTCAGATTTTCTTCAAAAACAGGAAAAAAGTCAGGAGTATTTCAGACATGATAAAGGCATAAACAAATTAGCTCTCTGTGATTTTATTTGGTTTTGGAGGATCATATATTGCTTGCAGGTATTAAGAGTATTAGGTAGGAAGGATGGGGGGTGTGGTTCTTAATACTGTTAATCATTCCCTTCTTTTTCTTCTCTTCTTTATTTAGCATCCTGCTCACTTTGTGTGGAAGGCTTAATATGCTGAGTCCAGAATATGATGTTGACATGAATAATAGATCATGAGTTTCCAGTAAAACTTGGGGCAATGATCTGTAACATAACTGGTACCTTTGTCCCAGGTCCCAGTATATACTGCCCCTGGGCCCTGTTAAACACAGAGCAGCATTCCATCCCCTCCAGGAATGCATTCCTTGTATGCATCGGAATCTCTGGGAAGTTTATGCTTTTGAAGAATGGGGAGAGGTGTTATCACTGTACACAACTTAACACTTATTAGGGTTATTTCCTAATGCCCAGACCCCCCGCCCCCCCCCCCCATTAAAAATACATTTGAAGTTGGGTGCCGTGGTTTGTATCTGTAGTTTCAGCTACTTAGGAAACTGAACTGGGAGAATTGTTTGAAGTTAGGAATTTGAGACCAGCTGGGAATAATGAACATGGCCCTGAAAATGAAACTAAGCAACAACAAAAACCATTTGAGCCTCTTAGTTGGTTTTTCTAACTGGGCGAGGCATATTAAAACCTTTCTCTTTCTAGATCATCAGACTTTGGTTTGGGAAAAGTCCTTTGACTTTAGCAATGTAAGCTGAAATACAAAGAGATAAAATGACTGGGGCAAAGCGGAAGTTGTACATTTAAACAAGAGGATTGGAAGTGAATCATTTTCCCTATTGGGTGACTTCATATGTGTTCTTCTGGAGGCTTTTAGTTACTAGGCAAAAAATGCCTCTGAAAACACTTGGAAAATATGTATGTATATGTTAATCCTCTTTGGTACTCTAAATCCAGTTTGCCAAATTAGAGACCCATATGCTAATTAGGTTGTGAACTTTATTCTGCATCAATGATATTCAGCTGTGGAAAAGCTGTGTTAAAGCTTTCATAGCATAAAGCGCAAATAAAGTAGCCAGGAAAACAAATAAACAAACAAAAAGGGGCAACCATTTTTCAGAGATGTTGCAAAGTGACCTCAATTAGTTAGTCATGAGGGATTATTAGGCTGCTATGTTTTTCCCTTAGATAACATTTACTTGTAGCTAGATGTCGGCAAAAGTTATATAGCAACTTCATGTATTCTTCTACAAGTACAATGAATCAAGACCTATCCAAATTCCATCTTATGAACAGATATATATATATATATATATATATATATATATTTTTTTTTTTTTTTTGCCAGTTCTGGGCTTGGACTCAGGGCCTGAGCACTGTCCCTGGCTTCTTTTTGCTCAAGGCTAGCGCTCTGCCACTTGAGCCACAGCGCCACTTCTGGCCGTTTTCTATATATGTGGTGCTGGGGAATCGAATCCAGGGCTTCAGGTATACGAGGCAAGCACTGTTGTCACTAGGCCATATTCCCAGCCCACGAACAGATATTTGTAAAGATGTTTTTAGGTTGGCAATTATTAGACAACTTGCTTTACAAGCTTGAGAAAGTCTTAAGTGGAAGAAATACTTTGTTCATATGTTTCATGATAGATTTACTTAGGACAGATAAGATGATAGTATTGTAGGAGCAGTATTCAGCTAACTCTATCATAATCTTCTAAAACTATGGTTGGATTTAGGGTTGTTAAGAGATGAGCCTTTGAATCCACTGTGGAGGCAAAGGTTATTTTTCCACATATGCGCATGCAGTATCTCTGTGAACTTTTTCTTAACCAATTCAACTATCTTGAATACTACTACTACTACTTTTGCCAGTGATAGTTTATTTTTGACATACATTATCCTAGTTAATAGGCCATTAAATGTTTCACCAAGGAAACATATTTCTAACAATCATTATGCTGAGTAAGTTAGGCTTCTGGTCACCACCATGGATAAGAATCAAATGAAATATTATTACAACCACTAATGTGGCCTTTCAGATTCAGTGTTAGCTGACCATTTTCAGAGTGTAGATGCCCAGAAAGTGTGACTGAAATCTGAAGCGCTTCAGAGTGAATCACAAATAGGATGATACAGGTGCAAAGAACAAATAAAATACAAATAAGTGAAAATATTGTTTGTATTTAGTATTTTAGTGAAAATATAAGACCCTGTGTTTCTTTGTCAGTACAGAGGTTTGAACTCAGGACCTTGCATTTGGCTGAGCCACACCTCCAGACCTTACTTACTTTCTGAATTTATATTTTTATGTTAAAGTACTCAGTACATTACAAAGATAGTGTTACACAGCTTTACCAAAGAACAATATTTAATCAGTTAATTCAGTAAGCACTTATTGAGTACCTACTGTGTGCAGAGAATATGGAGCTGAAAGGTCACAGGTGGTTTTATTTTTTGTTTTTTGTAATAGGGTTTGAACTCGGGGCCTTGGCTTGCTTCCTTTGTTGGTATTCTACCACTGGAACATTCTTCTTCCCTGAATTTTTGCTATTATTTTGGAGACAGTTTCACAGACTTTTTTTTTTTTTGCCTGTGTTGGCCTGTGTTGCCTGTGCTCTTCTAGAATGTATCCTTCTGAATAGCTAGGATTACAGCTATGAACCTCCAGGGTCTGGCTGAAATGTCATTTTTTTTCCTCTCCATCTACATGTGATGAAGGGGTCAGGTCACTACAATATGAAGCAATGGCTGCACAACTGCAGGGGTGCCCTTTATTACATGTGAGCGGCAGGCCCTGAAATAGTGACCTAGAAGAGAGCAGCACAGTGGCGGAGCAGAGCTGATGTTTCCTCCTAAGATAACCTGGAGCATGACTCATATTGTGGGAATTAAGAGTTGGATACAGGAACATTTGTTTAAAATTGGATGTAGAATTCTTCCCAAGAACCAAATACCATCTAGAGCTCCAGAGATCTTGTTTTGGCTGCATGCCTTGTGTAAGAACAGTCCATCTTCCAAAGAAGATTGAATTAGTTAATAAGTTTAGAGCTCAGTAGAAGTTTAGCCTGCAAATAATCTGCTCTTATTTTTTACAAAAAAAAATGTTTGGAAATGGCAATTCACCAGATTTAAGGTGATTTCAGTAAAAGAAGTAATGGCAGTGTCAACAATGCAAAAATAAAGTAGCACGAGTTGTATGTAAGCAATTTTGTTTTCTTTCTGATTTTAAGTTGTTGGCAGGTTTAGTACAGAATACAACAAATATGCAATAGAAATTCAGACACACTTAAAAAAAACAAGAAACTGAAACAACCTATTTTCTCATAAAGAAATTGAAACTTGCCTGGCGCTGTGGCTCACACCTGTAATCCTAGCTACTCAGGAGGCTGAGATCTGAGGATCACGATTCAAAGCCAGCCTGGGCAGGAAAGTCTGTAAGACTCTTATCTCCATTTGGCCAATAGAAAATCCGAAGTGGTGCTGTGGCTCAAGTGGTAGAGCACTAGCCTTGAGCTGAAGAGCTCAGGAAAAGTGTCCAGGCCCCACGACTAATAACAACAACAACAAAAATCAAAACTTGAAATTAATCTAGATTCTAGAAACTGTTGTTATCTCATTTTGACAGAATAGTAAAGTATACCTGATCAAAAAGCAAAAGGTTATAAAATAAAATACATTGCCACTGTTGATTCTTATTACATGCGTCCATTGGTGAGTTGATGCAAAATTAGAATGTCTGAGTTCCCAAATACAAGGATAGGTTCATTAAAAGGGGGTGAAATATTGTAGGATATTCAGGAATTTCATTAAATGAAGTAACTAGTTGCTCTTTACATCCTACTCACATTCCCACTCTTATTCTTTCCATGTATACTTGTTCTGTTTCCAACTGCCAAAAGTCCCACTTCTTTATAGGAGGGCCTCCTCTTCATCTAAAGGGAAATTTTTAACAGAAATAAAATGTTTGCTTTCCAGAAGCTACTAAAATAAAAATTCCTAGGAACAGCGTGACAAGTAGTTCCTAGGTACTGGTGCTGGGAGCTGAGCTGGTAGCATTAGCTTTTAGAGAGCTGGATGGCCATACCTCAGTAAGGATGTCAGTTGGCTTGATGATGATTTGAAGCCCAGCATCACTTATTTCTCTGAGGCACTGGTACCCTGTTTGTATCTGATAAGGCAGTGACTTCCCTTCCATCTCAAAGCTCCAACTAAAGTGCTAGTGGGGTTTGATCATGGGAAGATTGGGAGGCAGTGAGAAACTGTTCTTTTACTGGAGGTACTAGTTGTTGTGACATCTAGAAATAGCCTAAGATTTCTCAGAGGCCAGTGGGGAGAAATGACTAAATTAGCATCAGGTCATGTGCCAGCTTTAGTTGCTACAGTGGTAGGCATAGGTCTGCAGAGGGGATCACACAGTGGCTGTCACTTGGTACTTGAGATACTGAAACCTTCCTTTGTCATAAGCAGTACATCCTGAAGGTAAAGATTGCTTATAAAGAACATTTTATTCAGGGTCAATATTTTCAGCACTAAGATACTTCGTTTTCATTATTGTGAGTACTTATCATTTTGGTTGTGTTGTTGTTGTTGGTAGTGGGACTTGAACTCAGGGCTTTGACACTAACCCTGAGCTCTGTTTTTGCTCCCAGCTAGTCCTCTGTCATTTCAGCCACACACAACACCACTTCCGGTTTTCTAGTAGTTAATTGGAGATAAGAATATTCTCTCATTCTCTCCTCATTCTCTCTGCAATCTTCCTCCCAAAGCCTATAATCACAGTTTGATCGTGTGAAAAATAGCAGATAAATCTTGAGGGATATTCTACAAAATACTTCATTGGTCCTCTTCAAAACTATCAAAGTTATTAAAAACAAGAGAATGACAATTTATCATGTCAACTAACCATAATGTGGTGTCCTATACAGAATTTTGAAACAGAAAAAGGATATCAGGTAAAAATGAAGAAAATCTGAATAAGATGTAGATTCTAGTTAGTTATGATATATCAAGAATGATATATTCACAATAATAAATGAGTCATGTATGTAAAATTTTAATAGGAAAAATGAATGGGGTATAAGGAAACTGTACTATCTCCACAATCTTTCTATGGTCTAAATTCTAAAATTAAAGATTATTTTGGAAACTGTGGTTTAGGTAAAAGACAATTTTATGACATTAAGCAAGCAATAGTGACATGTGCCTGTAATCCCACTTAATTGGGAAGCAGAGGCAGAAGAATATTAAATTTAAAACTTGCCTGGGAAAAGAAATGGCAAGACCCTTTTTCAAAAACAAAAGCTGAGGGATGTAGTTTAGGTGGTATTGTCTAACATGAGGTTCAATTCCTACTAACGCGCGCGCGCACACACACACAAAACCATGAATAATATACAGATAGTAAAAGTGTTTATAGTGCCAGAGATTGTTTGTTTGTTTGTTTTTGGCCAGTCCTGGGCCTTGAACTCAGGGCCTGAGCACTGTTCCTGGCTTCCATTTTGCTCAAGGCTAGCATTCTGCCACTTGAGCCACAGCACCACTCCTGGCCGTTTTCTACATATGTGGTACTGAGGAGTCGAACCCAGGGCTTCATGTATACAAGGCAAGCACTCTTGCCACTAGGCCACATTCCCAGCCCAGTACCAGAGATTTTTGTTTAACGTGAAATTAAAGAACCAGGCAGGATAAAGGATCCAAAGATCAATCACATGTATAAGCTCAAGAAAACAGAAATAATGTGCACATAAAGGTGAAACTACCTTCATTCACTGTGAGGAAGGAAAACCATTTTACACTTTATTGGACAGAACAGAATTATTTTTATCATAATCAGTAATCTTCTACAATTTATAGAGTTGAAAACTAATATTCACAGAGTTTACATCAGATACTGAAAGGGTGTTTTTTTTTTCAAACTCATTTTTTTCTTTATTGTCAAAGTGAAGTACAAAGTACATTTCTTATCCAACTTGTTACCTCCTCCCTCGTTTCCCCCCCCCCATGTTTTTCCCTCACCTACCACCTCCCCCACTTCCCTCTGCTCCCATGAGTTGTACAGTTGGTTTACACCATATAGTTTTGTAAGTATTGCTATTGCATTGGTTTGTCTTTCAATTTTGTCTCTCAATTTTGGTATTCCCTTTCCCTTTCCTAGTTCCAGTACACGTATATAAGATATCCAGGGTACTAAAATGAGTTACAGTGATATCAGGGGTAAAACAACAGGAAAGAAATATGGTAGGTTGAAAATAACAACAACAATGATATACCACTTGTTCCCATAATCTGAAGTTCATTTTGCTTAGCATCATCTTATGTGTTTACATGTGCATAGCAGCTACTGTGATCTTCTGCTAGGTCTATCCTAGACATGTATTAATTATTCCCAATGAGGGAAACCATAGAGTACATGTTTCTTTGGGTCTGAATCACTTCACTTAGTATGATTTTTTCCAAGTCCTTTCATTTCCTTATGAATGGGGCAAAGCCATTCTTTCTTTTTTTTTTTTTTTTTTTGGCCAGTCCTGGGCCTTGGACTCAGGGCCTGAGCACTGTCCCTGGCTTCTTCCCGCTCAAGGCTAGCACTCTGCCACTTGAGCCACAGCGCCGCTTCTGGCCGTTTTCTGTATATGTGGTGCTGGGGAATCGAACCTAGGGCCTCGTGTATCCGAGGCAGGCACTCTTGCCACTAGGCTATATCCCCAGCCCCAAAGCCATTCTTTCTATAGAGGCATAGAATTCCATTGTGTATATGTACCACATTTTCTTGATCCACTCATCTACTGAGGGGCATATGTGTTGGTTCCATATTTTTGCTATGACTAATTGTGCTGTGATGAACATAGTTATGCTGGTGGCTTTGGTGTGGTCTTGCTTGTAGTCTTTTGGGGCTGCTGGGTTGTAGGGGAGCTCTGTTTTAGCCTTCTGAGGAACCTTCATACTGCTTTCCAGAGTTGTTGAACAAGCTTACACTTCTACCAACAATGTAATAGGGTTCCCTTTTGGCTACATCCCCTCCAGCATTGGTTATTATTAGTTTTCCTGATAATGGACATTCTTACTGGGGTGAGGTGGAAACTCAATGTTGTTTTGATTTGCATTTCTTTTATGGCCAGTGATGTAGAGCACTTTTTCATGTGTCTCTTGGTCATTCTCATTTCCTCCTCAGAGAAGTCTCTTTTTAGGTCTTTAGCCCATTTGTTGAGGGGGCTGTTGGTTCTTTGAGGATTTTTTTTGGAGGAATTTAATTTTTTGAGTTCTGCGTATATTTTAGATATGAGGTCTTTGTCTATTGTATGGCCGGTAAAGATCTTCTCCCAATCTGTGAGCTTTCTATTTATCGTGCAAGCTATGTCTTTTGTGGTGCAGAAGCTCTGTAGTTTGATGGAGTCCCATCTGTTCAACCTTTCTTTGATTTGTTGTGTTTCTGGGCCTTTATTAAGAAAGTTTTATCCTGTGCCAAGGTTTCTCCTATTCCTTCTTGTAGTGTTTTCAGGGTATCTGATTTTTATCTCGAGGTCTTTGATCCATTTGGAATGGATTTTGGTGCAGAATCGTATGTAAGGATCTAATTTTAGTTTGTTACAGGTGTTGAACCTGTTTTTCCAGCACCATTTGTTGAAGAGGTTGTCTTTCTTCCATCCTATTTTTTTAGCTCCTTTATCAAAGATTAAGTGTCCATAGTTATATGGGTTCATTTCTAGGTCTTCAGTTCTGTTCCATTGGTCCTCAGGCCTGTTCTTGTGCCAGTACCAAGCTGTTTTTATTACTATAGCTTTGTAAAACGGCTTGAAGTTTGGTATTGAAATTCCTCCAGCACTGTTCTTTCTGCTTAGGATTGTTTTTGATGTTCTGAGTCTTTTGTTGTTCCATATGGATTTCTGGATTGCTTCCTCTATTTCATTAAAGAATGGTGTTGGGATATTGAGGGGTATTGCATCGAATTTGTACATAGCCTTTGGCAATATTGCCATTTTCACAATGTTAATCCTCCCAATCCAGGAGCATGGGAGGGTTTTCCATTTCCTCAGTTCTGCTTTAATGTCCTTTTTCAGATTTTTGAAGTTCTCATCATTGAGGCGAAATGGTGTGTGTGTTTTTTTTTTTTTTTTGGCCAGTCCTGGGCCTTGGACTCAGGGCCTGAGCACTGTCCCTGGCTTCTTCCCGCTCAAGGCTAGCACTCCGCCACTTGAGCCACAGCGCCGCTTCTGGCCGTTTTTCTGTATATGTGGTGCTGGGGAATCGAACCTAGGGCCTCGTGTATCCGAGGCAGGCACTCTTGCCACTAGGCTATCTCCCCAGCCCTGTTTTTTTTTTTAACCAATGTATAATTTTCTTTTTTCCCCAGTGCATTCTTTTATTTTTTTAAATTTAATTTTATTGTCAAGGTGATGTACAGATGGGTTACAATTACATACATAAGGTGGTGAGTACATTTCTTGTCAAACTTGTTATCTCCCTCTCTTGCTTTTCTCCTATTTCCCTCCCCGTAGTTTCTTCCCCCACCATGTTGTACAGTTAATTTCCAACATATTGTCTTGTGAGTATCACTGTAGCATTGGTTTGTTCTTTGTCCTTTGTCTCATCATTTTGATGTTCCCCTTCCCTTCCCTAATTCAGATAAACATTTATACAATACCCAGGGTATCAAAAATCAAATGCAGTGACAACAGAGGATAAATCATAAGGGGGAAAACAAAGGAAAAGAGAAATAACTACACATAGTATATTAAACAACAACAACAAAGAAAAACTTCTTGTTTCCCTGCCTTGGAGTTCATTTCACTTATGTGGTCATATGTCCATTGCTATTGAGATACTGTGATCCTCTTCTAGGACTACCCTCAACACATACTAATTATTACCAGTGAGGGAAACCATGGAATCTGTGTTTCTTTGGGTCTGGTTTATTTCACGTAATATGATTCCCCCCCGCCCCCCCCCAGGTCTTTCCATTTCCTTATGAATGGGGTGATGTCATTCTTTCTATTGAAGTACAATTTTTTTCATAGTACATTTATCCACATGTTGTTTTCTGTAATGATCTTTCAACTTAACTAAGACATATTGAAGTTGGTCTTGGAAGTTTACTTTCTTGCCAATTCTCATCTTCTTTTTGTCTTTGAAATCCTTATTTACTGACTGTCTTTAGGATTATTAGTCCTGTCTTGAAATATCTTAGCTCTCAGCCTTCCTGGCACATGGCAAGGAAGATGCAAGATTGCATTTTCCATTTCTCCTGAAGTTAGGACCATGGATATGTGACTTGTAATGGCCAATGGAAGGAAAGGGAAAAGCCACTTCCTCTTACTTCCAAGAGGGCTTGCTTTAAGGGCTTGTTTTGAGAATTGCTCTCATAAGTGAGGAAATACATGTCTGGGTTATAGTTTCTATATGTGTGATTTTTTAAAGTAACTATGGTGACGAGAGCTCCCTTTCATGACCTATAACATGACTGAGAATTAAATTTTATTGGAAGTCACTGGAAAAACAGTCAAAATTATTAAGTCAGGTAGAATTCTTGGATCTGAATCTGACTACACCATATGTGAGGACAAATTAGTTAATAACCTCGTTGTGTTTTGACTTCCTTATCTGGGAAATGAGGATAATGATAAATGCTTGTGCCATAAGATCATTTAGGATTATATAAGGTAATATATATCTATCATCATTTCTTACAAAGTCAATGATATCTGGGTCCTTGTTTATCTGTTGGTCATTTTCTTGTATATCTTTACATCACAATTTATAGAATATTCAATACAAAAACCAGTCTTCAATTAAAAAAAAAAAAAAGGGAACCTCTGCCAATCTCAGAAGTCCACAGCCTTTGGCCTTCTCTTTGGTGTGGCAGCCAGTGGCATCTTGGTGTGAGAGGAGTGATGGTAGGTGAACTGGTTAATGTCTTCAACACTCCATGCCTGAGTCTCTACTCAGGGTCAAAGGCTACTTGGTGGGACTTGTGGGACTCACCAGGACACTCTTCTCTGCCTTTTTAAATTCCATATAGTCATGTTTCTGTTCAATCCAAAGGTGACTTTCTTGGAGCTGGAAAGTGTTTTGGTCAGCCCAGGGAGGGTGTGCTGTGGAGAGCTGTCCTGGGCCACAGGGTCTAAGGAACAGGTGGAAATGCCACTCTTTACTTTTCTGAAGAACAGGGGCTTTGGTAAGGAGAAGATCTCAAACTTCACAAAGCCATTCTTTGCCCTCAGTGGTTTCTTCAAATAACTGTAAGCTGTGGGGGACTGTATATGCTGTGGAGGACCATGCCATAGGGTTATGCCTTTTTTTTTTTCTTCTACAGCCTCTTGAACTTAGTAGGATGACCCAACTGTCCTCTCCCTCTTTTGAGTTGGCCAAGAGACACTCTGGGGCAGACCAACGCCATTGACAGGGAGTGCACCAAGTTTCAGCTTCCGTTTCAGGACCTGGGCACCATCTGTCATAGAGCCTTTGGGCAGCAGGTCCCAGAGGAAGCTCTGGCTTGGGTCCCCTTCAGGACTCCACAGATGACATGGACTGCCAGCTGCCTCTGTGATCTGCTGGCTCTTTTTCTTAGTTTCTATCTTACTGTGCCTAGGGATGATGTAGAGAGGCTCTGAGCTGCTCTCCTCCTGGGTAAGGGGTGCAGCCTCTACTGTGGCTCACCCTCACATGCCTGCATAGTCTTCCTCTCTGGCCTCAGCCTCTCTCCATGCTCTTTGCTCAAGGATTGGCAGCATGGTTCCTCTTGGTTTTCTTTCTTTTCTTTTCTGAACACTGCCTCCAGGGTCCTCTTCATCATCAGGAAAGACCTTGCTTCATTTATTGTCATCCAAGTTGGCTTTCTCTAAAAGTTTCTTTCTTTTTCTTGCACTTTCCTTGACTGAGGGTTTGATCACTTTCAATGCCCTCAGCAAAACTAAGTTGAGCTACATTGCCTTTAGGAAAATTCTTGGAATGTCTTGACTAGTGTGCAGAAATGCTTCTGATGGAAAGGAGGGGGTGGTTTTTTTTTTTTTTTTCCTGTTGGTTATTTCCAGGAGTCAATCAGGAAGAGCTTTACAGTCACCCAGGATTGACCCTGGGTCCTCATAGGCAGCACCCGTCATCATCTTCTCTCTTGGGGAAACATTTGTCCCGGGAAATCTTTCTTCTACTGGCTTTTCTCCATGTGGTCTCACTTTTAGGAATTGCTTTTCCAGAGGAGTGCTTGCCGTCCCCTCTGGTCTTTCAGTCTCCTGTTGGTCCTTTTGGTTTTTAGCTCAAAATGCATGCGTGATGTTGCTTG
Source organism: Perognathus longimembris pacificus (assembly GCF_023159225.1). NCBI lineage: Eukaryota > Metazoa > Chordata > Mammalia > Rodentia > Heteromyidae > Perognathus > Perognathus longimembris. Next base: position 31,908,342 of record NC_063164.1, on the reverse strand, counting down.
TTACAGGTTTGAATATAACATTGTGAGTGTAGCACTGTCCAAAACAGAGTGGCTCTTCCTACGGAGTGGGGTCAGGGGGACAGCTGTTTCACACACTGTTTCAGAGTGATCCCTGGAAGATTTGCTTGTTATCATCTTTCTCTCTTGTGCTTTTGATGTTGAGTGGCTTGTGAAACATGAAGAAATTGGATACTACAATGTAGTATGAGATCTTAAATCAGACAGAGCAAAGTGACTAAGGAAGACTTTCTTGGAAGTATAAGTTGTTACTATTTTTTTTAGCTCTGGAAATAGAACCCATCTCTTCTTAGTTATTAGCATTATTTTATTATTTTTTGTGAAATTATTGGAACAATTACAAAATATGTAGCAAGAGCAAGTATATAATGAAATATGAAAATGGGATATGAGAAGGGCCTATTCACATAGGCTTACCCTTATTGAAATAATCATAGTTCGAGGGAGGGGTAACAATGTTCGACCAGAAATGTACTCATTACTTATGTAACTGTAACCCCTCTGTACATCACCCTTACATTAAAATAAAATTTAAAAAAGAAATGATCATATTAAGTACAGTGTATAGTATAAAAACCTGAAGTCCTCTGCCCTCTAGAAGAATATATATAGAATCAGGGGTGGAATAAATTGGCATACTCGCTACAAATTTATGGCAGCTGTTTTCCAAAAGTGAGCAAATATCCAGCATTATTTGCAAGCCAATTCATTATTCTTGACAAGCCAAAGCACAAAAACCTTTTTCTGAATTTAATTTTATTGTCAAGGTGATATGCAGAGAAGTTACAGTTGCAAGTGTAAGGCAGTGAGCACATTTCTTCTCATACTTGTTACCCCCTCCATCATTTTTCTTCCACCTTCCCATCTCCCCCGAGTTGTACAGATAATTTCCAACATATTGTCTTGTGAATGTCCCTATTGCATTGGTTCACCCTTTATCTCTTGTCTCACCATTTTGATGTTCCCCTTTCCCTTCCCTAATTCATATAAACATATATACAATACTCAGGATACCGAAATCAAATACAGTGATAAAAAGGGATAAAAATATTGTTAAAATAACATCAATAAAAAACTTCTTGTTTCCATACTTTGAAGTTCATTTTGCTTAGCATCATCTTATCTGGTCATATGTACATAGATATTGAGCTATTGTGATTCTCTACTAGGACTATCCTACAAATATACTAATTATTACAGATAAGGGAAACCATGGAATCTATGTTCTTTGGGTCTGGGTCACTTAGTATGATTTTTTCCAAGTCCATTTCCTTACAAATGGGGCAACATCATTCTTTCTGATGGGAGCATATAATTCCATTGTGAATGTATACCACATTTTCTTGATCCATTCATCTACTGAGGGGCACCTGGGTTGGTTCCTTATTTTAGCGATGGTAAACAATACTGCAATAAACATGGTTATGCTAGTAGCTTTAGCATGACCTTGTTTGTGATCATTTCGTTAAATGCCCATAAGTAGGATTGCCAGGTCATAGGGGAGCTCTATTTTTAGTGCTTGAGCAACCTCCATACTGCTTTCCACAGTGGTTGATCACGTTTACACTCCCACCAACAGTATAGTAGGGATCCTTTTTGGCTACATCCCCTCCAGCATCTGTTATTAATAGTTTTCTTGATAATGGCCATTCTAGCTGGGGTGAGGTGGAATGTTTTTTTGATTTGCATTTCTTTTATGGCCAGAGATGTTGAGTATTTCTTCATGTGTCCATTGGCCATTCTTATTTCCTCTTCAGAAAAGTCTCCCTTTAAGTCTTTAGCCCAGTTACTAATGGGGAAGTTGTTTCTTTAAGGATTTGTTTTGAGGGGACTTGAGTTTTTGAGTTCTAAATATGAGGCCCTTGTTTGTTTTATGGCTAGTGAAAATCTTCTCCCAATCTGTGGGCTTTCTATTTATCTTGCAAACTATTTCCTTTGCCATGCAGAATGCCTTTTGTATTTTGACTTATGAACAATTGAACTTCTCAGCCTAGTGAAAAGGATATAGAGATTCCATCAAAGACATGCTTATGCCTTTAGTATCTAATGGGTGTATTTCTTCTGAAAATTTGGTTAATAACAAACAGTAGCAAATCATGCAGGTTATATGTCATAGTTACTTACAATGGCATGGAACCTATGAAACAGAACAAGACACCCTTGTTAATTGGTGATGAAACATTACTAGTTGAAATAAGAATATGTGCCTTAATTATAATTATTGGTGTAAAATGCACTCATATTTAACTTTGACAGATGTAAGCTTCTAATAAGACCATGAAATTTAATTAAACATATAAAAGTTAAAGATATATAGATAAAAATTTAACAAATAGGTAAGTTTTCTTCTGCCTTGGAGAAATTCACCCACACTTACCAAGATCTCCCTTTTTATTTTTAAATTTCTATGTGTATTTCATTCTGGTCTCATCTCAATACCTCTTACTATTTTTCCCAGTGGAAATGGAATATCTTTGAATTTAAGGTCCAACAAAAAGTGTGTAAGTCCCCAAAACACCAATAGACTTCTCCAGACCCTATTGGTCTTTGTTTTTAATCAGAATATTTATAAATCTTGCAGTTGGTATCTCATAACTGTGCAAGCTTGAGTTATCTTTATATCTCATGTTTCTGTTTTTTTCCCTTTTGTACTGAGCTGAGTTACTTAAGGAAAGCATCCTATGTAGTTGTATTTCTGAGCACAGAGAGACAAATATGGCTGACTGATGTATTTTTAATTGCTGGGGAATTGAAAGCAGTCATATCTTAACAAGACATTTTTTTCAAGTGTATCTTTCATTGGTATCAACATTAATAGAAGCTCTGATAGGATTAACCTTTAGGTTTGACTTTTGAGTTATGACAAATCCAGCAACAACAGTAGAAGCTGCAAGCCTTTATCTGCTATATAGTATGGTAAGGACTTTACACATTACGACTGTTTAATTCTCACAAAAACTGTTATTACTGGCACTGAGGAAGTCTAGGAAAACTAAAGAACAGAAGACTAACAGTGGTTAATGAAGTGAAGTCTCACAGAGCTAGAACTCACTTCAGAGAACTGCTCATGCTTGCCTGCCAGTCTGGATAGGCAGTTTGCTCATTTTAACAACCTTCTCATTCTTGGAGTCATGAGCAGAAAAGTATTCATTAGGCTCAAAGATAATCATTTCCAATGGAACCACTGGAACAGAATAGAAGATCCAGAAATGAACCCACAGACCAATGGCTGTCTAAAATTTGATAAGGGAGCCAAAAATATAGGCTGGAAGAAAGGTATTCATTATGTTCTGAGGACTGTTTGAAAACTCTGAGCCTTTATAAAAATTAAAGATTTAGGGTTTCCATAATAATCTGGAGTGATCTACAGCTGAACACAGAATAAATGAAAGGAACACACACTTTCAGCTGTGATTTTCCTACCAATTTGTTGAATAAGTTAGTGCAGCCAGACCATTCTGAGCATAGTTTGTTATTAGGGCTCTTTTAGAGATGGAAAGTGCCTTATAAACAGATTAATAATACATCTTGATTGTTTTTCTGATGAACTTTTTTTTTTTTGCCAGTCCTGGGACTTGGACTCAGGGCCTGAGCAGTGTCCCTGGCTTCTTTTTGCTCAAGGCTAGCACTCTACCACTTGAACCACAGCACCACTCCCAGCTTTTTCTGTTTATGTGGTGCTGAGGAATCGAACTCTGGGCTTTATGTGCAAGACAAGCACTCTACCATTAAGCCATATTCCCAGCCCTTCTGATGTACTTTTTCTTTGAGACAGTACTAGTTTTTAAACTCAAGGCCTCAACATTCTCAAATAGACACTCTTATTGCTGAAGTACATCTTCAGCTTTGATTTTTGCTGGTTCTCAGAGAGGTAGTCTTACTTCCTGCCAGGGTAATCACATGATCTGCCTATGTTGTCCTTCTTGCTACTTAGGATAGCAAGAACACATCCTACAGTCCAGCACTTTTTTTTTTTTTTTTTTTTTTTTGGCCAGTCCTGGGCCTTGGACTCAGGGCCTGAGCACTGTCCCTGGCTTCTTCCCGCTCAAGGCTAGCACTCTGCCACTTGAGCCACAGCGCCGCTTCTGGCCGTTTTCTGTATATGTGGTGCTGGGGAATCGAACCTAGGGCCTCGTGTATCCGAGGCAGGCACTCTTGCCACTAGGCTATATCCCCAGCCCAAGTCCAGCACTTTTTAAGAAGGGGTGTCAGGAACTTATTTCTTTAGGGGCTGGCCTCAAAGTTGCTGTTTCAGTCTTTTAAGAGGGAGGTGTGATCCACCAGCTCATACTGATACAATTCTTAGTTGCTCATTCATGAATATACTCAATAGGAAATAACATGCAGTTTACCATGGAAAAATACTTATGTATTTACAAAACAATCAACTTATTTGGGTAGCAAGGTGAAGAGTATGAAAGAGGGTTTGTTTATATGCTATGGAAATATGTTGGGGAAGTTTTAAAGATTAACTTAAAAATCAGTTTAGCTTGAATTTTTGGTGGGGTGGTTCAGTTCTAGCTGTGGATTGCTTGATCTGTATTCAGCTTTTGATAAGAAATTCTCTCCAAGTGAATATAGTACACTGAGGTTTTCTTGATTGAACACTGTCAGTTTCTAGTGGTTGGGATTGAACTTTAATGTCTGCAGTGTGGTGGTTTATAGTTCTTCCAAGTCATAAATATAACATTAAGAATGTAAGGTTGGCATGTTGTAGCCATTCAAGCCAAAGTGAAACCCTGTACTCATATCTTATAAAGTATATTTTAATGGAGAGAATAATATGCTGTTCCACTGTTTTAAAACCCAAGGACATCTATCACAAAAGTTAATAATCTACATGTTGTGCTTAAATTACAACTTCCCTTCATCATTTATTCACTTGCTCACCCATTCACTCAGTCACTCATTCTGTCTTCCTCTGTGTTATCATCTTCTCACACCTTTATCAGTAACCTCTTCTCATTTTGATATCTCTTCTAGCTGATGATCTGATTTTTCTACTCAGTTTTACATGCTTTCCAGTATAATAATTTTTGAAGTCCCTCCCTTCATAGAATAGCTGCTTTTTCTTCTGGAACCCAGCTATGGTTTTGTAGGTCAGATATTCCTCATTTTTTAAAAGTGTGGTCCCTGGGATATTGCTGTTGAGGAGTGCTGTGGGCCTTTGGGAGGAGAGGTTTTGTGGGGGACTCAGGTCACTGAGGGTTGCCCTCAAGGGTAAGTATGGAATACTGGCCCTCTCCTCATTCCCTTTTGCTTCCTGGCTATGTGCTCTGCTATGCTCTTCCTGCTATTGCCATTTGGCATTTCCACCAGAGGCCCAAAGTTATAATCTAGCTGACTTTGAACTAGAACTTCCAACACCAGGAACCAAAATGAACCTTTACTCTTTATAAGTTAACTGTCCCAAGTATTGTATTATAGTGATTAAAGCAGACTAAGGCAATTCTAAACATAGTCTTTTTAAAAAAATAATTATGTATTTATTGTCAAAGTGATGTACAGAGAGGTTACAGTTTCATATGTAAGGCAGTAGGTACATTTCTTTTTTTTCTTTATTTATTGTCAAAGTGATGTACAGAGAGGTTACAGTTTCATATGTGAGGCCTTGGGTACATATCTTGTACTGTTTGTTACCTCCTCCCTCATAGTCTTTTTCTGAAGGTCATCTTTCATTCAAACTATGTTGTCTGCTAGTTATAGCTTTTGGTTTATTTTGTGCAGCCTGTTTCCCTTCTCATTTTATGCATACCTGCCTACTGTTTTACAATGTGTGAACTTCTTGTTCATGGCATGCTTACAAATAACTCTTCAAACTTCAGTAGGCTTGTTGTTTTTAACCTCTTAGTACAAGAATAGTTTCAGTAATATGGCAGTAAGGCTTCAGAGCTCCCAAAGCATCACTGTAGGAGAGATCAGAGCTGATTAGGGAATAGAGGATCCAACACTGGGAACTCAAGAATAGGCAGTGACATATGGACAGAGAATGACATAGTGTGTTAGGTGTGGGCTGAACCCAATTGGAGATTTTACACTGTTGTTATACCTTTTCTAAACACAATAAGAGAAATTGGTCCCTGATCCTATTCCGTTTTCTCAGACTCTTTCCATGTCATCGACATAGTCTTGTTCAGTGTGTCCCTGGTTGAGCCAATCATAACTCTCATATTTTTGTTATAAGCTTTCAAACTCAAATTATACTTCACTTAATACTTTAGTAACTTGTCTCTTTAACTTAAACATTTATTTGAAGTTATTTTCTAATCATTATAACAAATACTTATTATCACTTTCCTTAACTATAAATAAAATGAAAACTGTGCTTTTATGTACTTAATCTTTCTCAAAATGTCTCCCTCCCAGCCTCATTGCCAGGCAGGCACATTACAGCTGAGTCTGAAGTCTATTTTTTTCTAGAAAAGGAACAGTGGAAGTCTTCTGGTTTATCATTTACTCTAAAGCAAGCCACTCAAAAGTTAGTGATTTATAATAACATTCTATTATTATCTCCCATGGTTGTTGTGGGTTGACTTGGTTCATTTGATGGTTTTAGAATCTCACAGGTTGTTTAATTTGACAGCTAGGCTTGAGGCTGTGTGGTTCTTTTATTTGGGCAATGAATGCTGACCCTTAGCTTGGGTCATCTGGTGCTAGTTGCCATACTGCGTACATACTGACTTCTTTGTGTGTATCTTCTTCCCACATGGAAGCTGTTTCAAGAATAAGTGTTCAAAAAGTTCTTTATGGGCTGGGGATATGGCCTAGTGGCAAGAGTGCTTGCCTTGTATACATGAAGCCCTGGGTTCAATTCCCCAGCACCACATATATAGAAAACGGCCAGAAGGGGTGCTGTGGCTCAGTGGCAGAGTGCTAGCCTTGAGCAAAAAGAAGCCAGGGACAGTGCTCAGGCCCTGAGTCCAAGGCCCAGGACTGGCCAAAAAAAAAAAAAAAAAAGTTCTTTATGGACCCTGTGAGGACCTTTATGAACTGTCTTTAACCCACAACATCTTTTTTTTTTTTGGCCAGTCCTGGGGCTTGGGCTCAGGGCCTGAGCACTGTTCCTGGCTTCTTTTTTTGCTCAAGGCTAGCACTCTGCCACTTGAGCCATAGCGCCACTTCTGGCCATTTTCTGTATATGTGGTGCTGGGGAATCGAACCCAGGGCCTCATGTATATGAGGCAGGCACTCTTACCACTAGGCCATATCCCCAGCCCCGTGACCCACAACATCTTAACCTATTAATCTATTGATTAAGAGGTTACTAATCCCATTGAGAATAGCAGCAAATAATCTGTGGTCTTTAATTTATCTGAGTGGTGTTAAAGACTCACATCAAATTTAGATGTTATTTGTGATGTAATGAGAAGATGAACGAGAAAGGGGAATGGCTTTCTCACTATGCATTTTAGTTACCTAATTCTCTCTCCATTAATTATCGTGGTGGCCAGTGACAATGAATTTTATTCACTTTCTTAGTAACATACTATGTCTATTGCCTTTGGGACTTCAAGTGTGAATTTGGCTGGTTTCCTTATATCATTTTGAGGATTACATTCTGTCTTTTGTTACTGCTAGAAACAAAAAGGAGTGAGGTAAAAGCCAAAAGTAGCATTATAATAAATAATTTTGGTTTTTTTCAAGGCAAATAGCCAAGTATTACATAAGTCAACTCACAAGGAATCTTTACAAGAATTTTGGAGAAGTGGCTACACTATTTTTCCAGATTTGGAAACTTCTCTAGCTCACTTGGGTAGTCTATTTATGAAGATGGATTTTTAGTAAGCACCTTTTCTCACGGTTCAGGTTTCTGATTCCCATGGATTGAATAGTATGGTTCTGTTCCTAAAATGAAATAAATGTCAAAATCTTTATGTACTATGGAAAAATGTTAGGTTAGGTGACTTGTCAGGAATAATCTAAATAGTTACAACATTTTTAGTGAAGTTATGGATAGATTACATGAAAAATCAACAAATAAGGTATACTGTTTTCCTCTTTTCAGGAAAAGCACAAAGGACCTGTTGTTTTTTTTTTTTTTTTTTGCCAGTCCTGGGCCTTGGACTCAGGGCCTGAGCACTGTCCCTGGCTTCTTTTTGCTCAAGGCTAGCACTCTACCACTTGAGCCATAGCACTACTTGTGGCCGTTTTCTATATATGTGGTGCTGGGGAATTGAACCCAGGGCTTCATGTATACGAGGTAAGTGTTCTTGCCACTAGGCCATATCCCCAGCCCCAGACAAAGGACCTGTTTTGTGAGAAATGCACAATTTAAGCTTAAATATATTTGGAGCAAGCTGTCATTTTTATAAAAATTTAGTGGCATTAAGTTTTTGGTGTGTGTGTGTGTGTGTGTGTGTGTGTGTGTGCTGGTCCTGAACTTTGAACTCAAGCCCTGGGCTCTGTCTCTGAGTTTTTTCACTCAAGTCTAACGCTCTACTACTTGAGTCACAGCTCTGTTGGTGGATAATTTGAAATAAGAGTCCCACAGACTTTCCTGCTTGGACCAGCTTGGAACCATGATCCTCAGATCTCAGTCTCCTGAGTAGCTAGGATTACAGGGGTGAACCATCAGTGCCCGACTGGCATGAAACTTTTTTTTATTGATGTATATGTTTATATCTGCATTATATCTGATGGAAAACTTTGCTGAATCCACCGTATTTTAAAGAAAGCAAAACAGAGACAAGACAATGATGTGGATATATTTCAGATGGGTTTGGGTAATCTGTGTTAACATTCTCTTTTCTTTTCTTTCTTTCTTTTTTGTCAGTTGTGGGTCTTGAACTCTGGACCTGGGTGCTGTCCCTGAGCTCTTCAACCCAAGGCTAGTGCTCCACCACTTTGAGCCACAGCACCACTTCCGGTTTTGTTCATAGAATTTCCCGCCTGGGCTAGCTTTGAACTGTGATCCTGATTTTAGCCTCCTGAGTATCGAGGATTACAAATGTTAGCCACTGGTGCCCTGTAACATTATTTTCTTGTGTTAGGTCTGAAGACGAGAGAGAGAGAGGCCTAGCAGTTCTGTAAAGTATGCCAAATAATGATCTACTCCAAGTCTTGGCATACTTTACAGAACTGCTAGGGATCTCTCTCTCTCTCTCTCTCTCTCTCTCTCTCTCTCTCTCTCTGTATCCTAGCATCGTCCCTTCCTTCCTTTCTTCCTCCTTCTGTCTTTTTGTAAATTTACATTAAAACCCACAATTTGAAACGTATTTATGAGAGCAATATGAAGAAATGTTAACCATAGGAATGTATCTTTAAACTTTATTATTATTTTTTGAGTATCTTTTGTTTTTGTTTTTTGGTATTTTTTTTTTTTTTGCCAGTCCTGGGTTTGGACTCAGAGCCTAAACTTTATTTTTTAAGTGTTAAATCACTGATTGATGGGTCACACTATCTTGATTTTAAGATTGAACTCAAGCATGAACATGTTTATAAGGACTTCCAATAACTTAGATGTTACAGTAATAAATGATATAACAGGATCCATAATTACATATACATCTGAGCATAGCAGTGTAGGAATAAACATGCCTAGAATAATATCTGAACAAAATATACCAGTATATCCAATAGTCATTGTCTCGATGTATTTGAATGCTACTTTTTTCTTCTTTGGTGATTTTTTTTCTTTGTGCTGTAATTTTTTCCTTATATAATGAAAACATTTTAGCATGGGCTGTGTCAAATAATTAAATGAGGTCCTGTGACCAACTAATGTATATGGCTCAGTGAATTGTTAGCTTTTAAATTATGTTCATGAATAAACATAGTTTCTAGCCCAGTTGTTTTTAGACTCATTGTGCCACAGTGACATTTATCATCTACATCTCCCACTTTTGACTGCATACATTTATATTAGTAGTTTTGTAAACATTGTAGAGGAAGTACCGGCTATCAGGCCATTAGCCCATTTTTCTTGAGCCAATGGAAGATTATTTCCTGCTTCTACTCTGTTGGCTAGGAAGGATCTGTGATCTTCACTTGAAAGTGACTGAAGATGTGTTATTAACAGACCAGCAGGGTTGGGCCTGGCCTGGTTTAGCTGCTCACAGATTCCTTTCTCTTCTCTTATAAGCACTTAGGAGTTTTGAAAGCTTTAGCTAGGGGGGATGTAAAGCGAAGCAAAGTGAGAGACTCAGAGGGTTTCCTCTTGTGCCTCTTCTGCGTCTGTTTCTCATTCTTTGACTTGTATAATCTCATCATTTCTCTACTCAGTTTTAGGTTATAGAGTAAGGAAAAGAAAAAGAAAGAAATGCAATACAGTTACTATTAATTCATTCATTGAGTCGAACACTAAGGTTATTCTCTTGCCACTTGTTCTCTTATATTACACAAATGTCTGTTTGACTATCACATATATGTGAGAAGAGGTATCTTTTACATGACCTGAACCTGTCAGGAAGAGAATACAGCAAATGACTATCAGTCATAAACTTCCAAAGTGAGGAAAGAAGGTCATTATTAATGCTTTGTATTTGCATCAGCAACCTAAAAGTAATTGAGGGGGTTTGAGATAGAGCATATATCATTTGGGATCTTTTAAGGAGATCACTCCTAACTAAATCACTCTTTTGGCATATAGGACTTAACTCATGTTCCAGTGTCCCACTCTAAATAGATGATTCTGAAAATGCCAGAGAGAATTTTCAATTACTATATTGCTTTTAGAGACCATATGATTTTGGTCATTAGAAACACCAGAGCAGATTTTTCTTCACAAAATAGAATACTTACAAATATTATTAAGTTCAGCCTCAGATGTTTGGCAGTTGGGCAGTTTGGTGAGGGATCTTGAGTTCTTTTATACTTAATGACCGCATGAAAATTAAGGGGTTAAAAATAAAACTCACTGAATGTTTTGCTTTCTTCTCAAATACTTTATTGTAGAAAGACACCTCATTTTCCTACTAGGCCTTATTTTCTGATACTTTCAATTTCTATATGTTTAAGAAAAGTGGTACGTATTCATAGATATTACTCCATTGGTTTGCACCGTAGAGCTGATAGTGGTTAGACCTGTTGGCCTACAAAGTATAAACATTGAGGGAGAATTTCAATGTAGTAGGTTATCTAGCTTCCTAACTTTCAGAGTCATCTTGATCCTATCAAGACACATCTTGAAGGTACACATTTGCAATTTGTTTTTATACATATGTGTGTTCAGTAGAGGGTTTTAATACAGTTTCATGCTTGTTCATCTTCTTTGCTCTACTGATTCTGTTACTTGAGCCATACCTCTTAGAGCTAGAGTCTAGTGGACTTTTCTGCCCAGGCTGGCCTCAAAACTTCATTTTCTAGCTTTCTTCCTTGTCTGAGTAGCTAGCATGAAAGTGTGAGCCAGTACTTCCTGGCTATTACATTTTTAACTCGTGTAAGTTCCCATTAAGGAGAAGGAAACCAGCCACTGTCAAAATTCTTACTATCTTGGAATGGTTCATTATTTTTATTGTAGTTTTTTTTATTATTGTTATAGAACAAGTCACATCCTGAGCTTACCCTCTTAAATTCGCAGGGCTTTATTCTGGATGGAATTAAAATAAGAACCACCTTGATAGGGAAAGGGAAATGAGTTGTCTCAAAAAGAGCACCTAAGTGATGACTATTTATAAGTCCTTTCTTTGTCTCTGTAAAATGTTTAGCTCTCAATGAAGCCAGCCATACACTTCCATTACCTCCTCTAAGTCAGAAAAGCATTCTGGGGCAGTTGTAATTTATATGACTCTAGTGATATGTCAGGGTTTTATTGATTTATTTTTTTAAAGAATAAAATCATTGGCCAAGACTAGAATTATAGGAAATCTCAGCAATTGCTCTGGGTAGCAACAGCTTATAAGGGAATCTACAGTGCATAGTTCTCAAGTAAGTTACTCACTTTTCCAAACAAATGCCACTCATTTTTTTTAGTTCCTATTTGTGGCAGAGGTTGCCAGTAACTTTATACAAGTTGTCTTCATAGGATTTTTTTCTCTCGTTTGGAGAAAGCTTTCCAATGTATGATTTGAGCAACATTTAGAAGATCTTCCTCCAGTCAGCCAACCAACCAAACTACCTACCTACATACCTTTATTTTTCTATTCCTAGATTTAACTTCAATGTGAAGTAGGAAGTGTTATGACAAAGTTACTTTTTTGTATATTTTCATTACTATACAAGTCAATTGAATATGAAAAGGAAATGGAAATGTTGAAAGTGTCAGAAGTGAAGTTGGTGAAACTGGAGGCTTGTGGTAATTTTATACATGGTACACAATGTTTTTTCCACTTTGTTTAAGGGTACATTGTCAGATATCCTGCATATATTAGAAGTGGGCTATTTTAGAAGAGAAGACATGAAACAACTAAAGGAGCCAAATAATTTCCTATTTTAAAAAAATTCTAGTCTCCTTGGATCCTCTTCACACTCTTTCTTCTGGTCATTGTTACACATATTATTGTGTACTCTTTGATAATGATTAAACTGAGCTGCCATCTGATAGGATCTAGCTGGCTAAAGTGCACTAACTGTGTCTAGTAAGGTGGTGCCAGGAATTTTGGAATCTTCTTCTTGTGTTGACTTATGAAAATCTAGAACCTCTAGAGGTTCTAGAACGTCTGTCTTCACCACACTGGACAGTATCTTCTGTATTCTATTGCTGTAATAAAGTACTTGAGACAAGTGTAAAGAATAGACATTTAGCTCATGATTCTGGAGACTGAGAAGTCTAAGAACAGGGTACAGGAATTTCATGCTATATCATAACATGCCAGAGACAGAGCATAACATACGCTGAGACAGAGCAAATGTGCTAGCTGAGACCTTTTTCTCTTCCTATAAAGCAATATCCTTGGGGTACCTCCTCCTTGACCTCATTTAATACTAATTATCTCCTGAAGACCTCGCCTCCAAATACAAAATGAATTTGGGGATTAAACTTAACTTTACTTAAACTTTTGGAAGATATATTCAAGCTACAGGACATTGTTATTTCCAATTTCTAGTTAACTAAGCTTTCTCTTCCTCCTGTTTTTCCCTTCTTTTGCTTCCCTTTCCCTCTTACTTTTTCTTTTCTTCTCATGCTAGTTTCCTTCCTCTCTGCCTACTTCCCTCCCTTCACAATGCTCAGGATCAAACTCAAGGCCCATATGCAAGCACTCTGCCACTGAACTATAATGCCAAATCTTAACTCTGCTTTCTTTGTAGATAACATACCACTTTATACTATTATAAGAAAGGGTTTTGTAATTTAGTTCAACTCAGGATCTACTCATTAGTCCTCTGTTATAAGCAAGGCAGTATTTTAGGTATTACAGAAGTGTGACATAGACTGTGACTTTGAGCTAGTATTTAAAATGGGCTTAGAAGATGGGTTTGAATTATGAAGAAACAGAACAAGTTAAGAACATGTCAAAAAAAGAAGGTGGATCTCATTAGGTAGAAGGTATCCTAATTTGCTCAAGTCTGCTGGTTGTGTTTTGATTTTGTCTCTTCCTTTGGTCAAGATTAAGGTCCATATTAAAAGTAAGACATTATAAAGAAGCAAGTACTTTAAACAGCTTTTATTAGTAAATAATATTTATTAAGCAGGTAAATCATGTTTGCATGAAGCAATTGCTGCCGTTGACTTATAGAAACATAGCTTTTAAGATTTCAATGAGAAAAAAAAAGATTTCAATGAGTAGGATAGGTTCTATTTCTTAGCATATTCTTAATGATTCAGAAACTGATTATCCGGTTGGAGAATTACTTTTCACTCCTTTTCTGTCTCTCTCAGATATTTGTGAGATTTCTGTATACTAATTCCATAGGTAGTAGAAAGGAAAATAAGGTTAATGAATTAATTGTAAATCTTCAGAACAGTTAATTGATCGGAAGGTGGTTATATTTGGGAAAAATGAGGTAAAATAGGTGCATTTAGCTTTCATTAGAGATAATGGAGAGTTGAGGGAAATCAGTGGAACTAGGCCTGCTGAGTGACTTGTCCAGATGTATCTTCCCTTCCCTCCATTTTCCTCCTCATCCTTCCCATTTCTCTTCTCCCCTCCCCATCCCCTCTCCTTTCCTCTCTTATCCCTTCCCTTTCCTCCTCCTTCCTCCCCCTGTTCCTCCTCCCTACTCTTCTTCCTCCTTCTAATGGCAGTAATGGAGTTTGAACTTAGGGTCTTTTGCTGGTGACAGGTACTCTGCTACTTGAGCCACAGCCCCATCCTGAAAAACTTTCATTGATATATTCCAGAGTTTTTTTCCTCTTAATTTATATATTTTCCAAAGCTATGGCCTCTGGTATCCAATAATTTGTGAAGTTTTGTTTCATCCATTTCTACATATTTTGAGGAATGTAGTATTGAAATTTTTTAGTCTAAACTTTAGTTCTTGGAAGACTGGACTAGGCTAAATGGTTATAGCTGTAGATCTATGCTATGAAGTGCTTTCGGAAATCTGGAAAGCAAACATGAGAGCATTTGGCTCCAGACATTAATGCATTTCAGCCAATTAGAGTTTATGCCAGCTGTCATTCAATATAAGAAGCCATAGTTAAAAGATGAGAACCTTAAGTTGAAGGTATTTATGGTTCTTTCCTTGTCTCAGGAAGCATGGTTTGGTTTGTCAGCAAGAGATTGTTGTTGTTGGACTGGAAGCTATCTTTTTGTTCATGTTTCTCAATGTACTTTGGATATAAAGCAATTACCAAATGTATTGTTTGAAAATATTTTGCTCTATTCCATAGATTAACTCCTCACTTTGTTGATTGTTCCCTTGCATCGCAAAGTATTTTCAGTTTGATGTAACCCTAGTTATCTGCTTTTGCTTTTTTTTTTTTTTTTTTGTCAGTCATGGAGCTTGAACTCTGGGTATAGGCACTGTCTCTGAGCTCTTCAGTTCAGGGCTAGCACTGTACCACTGAGCCACAGTGCTACTTCCAGCTTTTTCTTAGTAGTTTATTGGAGATAAGAGTCTCACAGACTTTCCTGCTGGGGCTGGCTTTGAACCATGATTCTCAGATCTCAGCCTCCTGAGTAGCTAGGATTACAGGTATGAGCCACTTGTGCCAGGCTAAAACTACAAATTTCTTTCTCTCACTCTATGTTTTTTGTTTTTTTGTTTTTTGCTTTTTTAGTTGTGGGGCTTGAACTCTAGGTCTGGGTACTGCCCTTGAGCTCTTCAGCTCCCGTTTTTAATTTTGTTGCATGAAATTTTGGGATCATGTCCAAAAATCCTTTTGCAGACTTTGGTCTGGGCAAGGGAAAGACCATGGACCTTTCCCTTATATTTTCTTCCAGTAGTTATATAGTTTCATGCCTTACATTTAAATAATTCGTCTGTTTGCATTACCTTTTCTATTTTCTGAAAGGTAGGTGTCCAAGTTCTTCTGGTGATTTTCTTCTTGGCTTGTAGATGGTTGGTGTGTTCACATGTTGTTCCCTCGGTATACATCTGTGTCCTAGGTATCTCTTTAAGGACATCAGTTCTTTTGGAGTAAGGCCAATTCTAATATCCTAATTCCTTTAAAAAGAACTCATGTCCAAATGTGGTCATACTCTTGAGGTACTGGGGATTAGGAGGACTTCAACATACAAATTTTGGAGGGACATATTTTAACCCATGACAAGACCAAGACCAAAGCATTAGTGTTATTAACAACTGGTCCCTAAATGATTCCAGTGTGCAGCCCAAGTTGAGAGTTAATGCTTCATAATACTCTCAAACCTTGTCATGTTCGAATCGCTGAAATAGTTTAAAATAAAGGACAAAGGAACCTCACACTCCACTGCTTAGGCAGGAGCACCTCATGGATGTGCTTTAATCAGCATGGGTGGGATTGTCTGTTTACAGGCTCCAGGTGATTTTAATTTGTTGCTACTTTAGAATGCCATGGCCTTAAGGTTTGTGTTTCTTAACAGAACAAGAAAGTGTATCTTTTCACTTTTCTCAAACTTCCAAAATTCTGAAGAAATACAGCTTCTTTTTAAATACATATATCCAACAATACATCATAGAGGATTGAAAAATGACAGTAGAACATCTAAGGTGGTAGAGTTTCAAATGTTAAGGCATTTTGTCATATAAGTTTTCATGCAGTCTAACAGAGCCTTTTTTATGCTTAATGAAAACGAATAGAAGTGGACATATCACTTAGAAAGCAAATCACTGACAGTGATTAAGTTGACTGAAATGTCATTACTTTCACTGAGGAAAAAAATCTTGATTAAAGAAATGGTGATTTTTGGCTCTCAGGAGGAGGCTAGACTTCTTTTTCTAGATGATTCCAAAATCTGACGGAAATTCCTTGATTTAATCAGGCCAATTACTGTGTTTGGAAATGAAGCCACTTATCTGACATTTTTTTCATTAAGGCTTCCAAACAGCTGGCTACTTCCAGAGTGCTACACTGTGAAAGAGTATTGTATAAAGCTACAGATCAGCTGCCTCTGTAATGTGCTGAAATTGATTGTGTGTGTTTCTTCACTTTCTTGTTTAAAAGAAGGCTGGACTTGGGTGTGAGGAAACAGTATTATTGTTTCAGTGAAAACAGATCATTTCTGTCATGCTGTATTATACAATGACCCAGTCTTTTCTATTGAGCTTCAATCGTATTTTCAGTTCTATTTGGTAAAGTTATTATTTAACCCTTTTAAAGTTATTTTTTAACTATCAAGGGAGAATTAGCTCAGCTGGCTACCTTAGGTCCAATGAGAGAAGAATTCAGGCAAGATGTAAAATAAAATACAATGATAGAAAAGCTTATTATGAAAGCAATGTCCGATCTTGCCACTGATATGCCAAAAGAAAGACACGATGAAGGGCAGAGAAAGGAGATTATTACATGGACCGCTGCCATGGGAAGATGGCGTTTCAGTTTACCTTCTTTCATCTTCAGCACATGTATTTTGAACATGAAGTTTAGGGGTAAGGGATAAATGGTATATGCGAAGAGTTCCAGTTCAGGTGCCTGATCTTTATCTTAGCTCTGGTAATTGTCCCAGTTTTGTCCTGTGAGGTTGATATTACTGTTATCACTTGAAAGAAACAATTTGATTCCCATGAGATGATTCCTCTTCCTCCAGGGTGCATAGGTAATTGTCCCTTTTTAGGAGTGAGGTTTCTGTCCTACAGAGTTCTGCTGTTCTTGTACGGATAATTTTAATCCCTTATCATAAAGACATTATCAATCAATTATTTCTTCTCTTGGCCCCCAAGGTGATTGCAAATTGTAGAAAAATCAGCTTACTGCTAAGTAAAATGCAAAGAAAAAATACAAAATGGAACCAGAGATGCCAAGTTTGTGCCCTGCTTGTAGTTAATTCATAGTCAATGCCCCTCAGTAAAAGCAGTCCAAGTACCTGTCATAGATACATTTTCTTTTTTAAAAATTATTTGTTGTTATTATAAAGGTGATATACAGAGGGATTACAGTTGTATAAGTCAGAGTACAGTTTTTTTTTGAATGTCACCCCTTCCCTTTCTCTCTCCAAGTCTTTCCCTCCCATCCCTACCCACAAGTTGTATGGTTCATTCTCAACATAGTGTCTAGTGAGTATCATTGCTGCATTTGTTCACCCTTTGCATCACCATTTCTGAGTCCCTCTTTTTTACCCTCCCAAAGACAGATAAATGAGCAAATAAGACAAAAGGAAATGAAAACAAAAGCAGCAACAAAGAGGAAAAACTTCATTTCCATTTTTTGCAGTTCATTTTGATTGTATTGATTGTAATGTATTTGATTGTATTTGTTAAGATGCACAAAACTATTGTGCCTATGTGATCCTCTCCTAAGAATATCCACCTGTTAATGCCTAGAGACCTGTATCCCCAGCCCTTGAGCAAGTTTCTTGTTCATTTGGTTTCTCAGTATTCTCATCTATAAAATTAAGATATGAACAGAAACTGCAGAGATGTACTTTTAGGATTAAATGAGTGAGTATATTTAATGAATGAACCATAAGTACTGATGCTTCACTAAATTACTATGTGTCAACAATTGTGATTATTGTTGCTGTTGATGACACTAATGATAATCAAACTGGTATTGGTATTAACATTTGAGTACTTATTAAAACTAACATAAATATCACACTGAACTCATCCATATACACACATTCCACTGGAATATATTATTTCATCTGAGCCATACAAATCAGTGTCCTCCAGATAATTTAATGAACATTAATGTCAACTAACTTTACCATGCCAAATGCTCAGGTTACTGTTCCCTAAATCAACCCATCACTTTGAAAAAATAACACTAGAACCTTTCCTCAACTTTCTTCATCAAAAGGAACTTCAGGTGGATCAAAGCTTTAACCCTAAACAAAAACAAAAAAAGAAGAAAAGCCATAAAGATATCATAGAGTTGGGTGGATTTTTTTTTAAATTATCATGTAGTTCTATAAAGGGCTTTCAATTCCAGAAAATTGTTTTACAAATACAGTTGCAGTATGAGATATCTCTGTGTATTGATACAAGAACATCAGAAACCATAAAGTAAAAAGATTGATACATATGACTAAATAAAATGTCAACTTCTGACCAAAGGAGGAATCACCAAAACAGTCAAGAATGGAACACTTCCTGTGGGGGAAGAACACTGACAGTATGGAAGACAGAGGATTACCAACCAACCAGAGAATGGAAGACAACATAAAGGAGACTCAGAAAAACAACCTTTCACTGCAAAGGAAGTTACAAATGGGGAGAGAGAAGCAAAAGGCCCTCACTATAGTTGATAGACATTTAAATTGAAACAATGATATTGGCCAATGGTTGGCTGGAGTGTAAGTGGAAGATACTTGAAGAGATAATCATCACTTCCAAGAGGCTCCAAGCTAAGGAAGCCCTTCCTTTGGTGTGGAATCTCTTGGCCTCTGATCTGGGTGCCTAGCCTCCTCCCTATCTCTGCTTTCAAGATAAGGAGTCTCTTGAGTGTTGTACCACTGCAAATTTGTTGGAAAAATTCCTGACAGCTTACCCATGATTTAATGGGGGCCTACTAATTGTGCATGATACAGGTGGCAGTCACTTCACTGTTTGAAGATCCTGGAATGTTCATCATTTGAAAAGCGTCCTTTCTGAAGGAGACAGAGTGAGCTGGTAGGTAGTCATTTGGGTTGGGTTCTTTCTTTTTAATGGTGGCATTAGGGATTGAACCCAGGTCCTTCTGTATACTAGGTAAGTGTTCTCCCATAGAGCTTCACCTGTAGTCCCAAGAATGGGTTCTGATACCACTTTCTGAGACATTTTACTACAAATGCCTGTGGACATTTTGCTTTTTCCTGTCTCTTGAGGAAAACCAAATCAAACCAAGCCTTTGAGCTTCTGGAAGAAAAAAAGAGATTAGATGGTTTTCAGGGTTTGTTGATTGATATGTATTTATTGAGTAGTTACTATGTGTAAGACACTAAGCATTGGGTTATTGGGGGTGAATGTAAGTGTTCATCGAGCTTATATTTTAGAACAGGTATAAATAAAAAATTAATCATTTGAGATGGCTTCTATGAAGAAAATAAATATAAAGTCTAGAGACATGGAGGTACTCAGATAAATTTACTTACTCATACCCACTGTGTGTGTGTGTGTGTGTGTGTGTGTGTGTTGTTACAAATATTTCATCTCCATCTTTAATGTGTCTCAGAATAACCTGGAGGACCTATTCAAACAGATTTCTGGGCCTCGTCCACATTCCTCATTCATAGGGGCCTGAGAAATAAGTGATTTAGCTGCTACTCTGGAGATCACATTTAGAGAACTAATAGGGTCAGGTATAGGAGTTTCTCTTCCAAAGAGGTGGTGGCTGGGAAGAGAACTAAGTGAGTAGATGTAGCCACTGATGGAAAGATGATCAGTGATGAGGGGTGGAGGATGGGGAAGAGGCTGAACTCTAGGGAAAGCTATTTGAAGAAAGCAGAGTGGATACAGTGTAATGACGTAAAAGTAGAGGGGAATATAAATTATTAAAAAATAACTCTAAGCATGCCAGAGCCTACCCCTAGGGACTGGCTTACATAATCTGGGTGGCACATACTTATTTCTAAGAGCTCCTTAGGGGTTTCTGATAAGCAGCCAAGGCAGAGAACACTGAACCCTAGTAGCTATAAACAGTGGATTTTTTCCCCCAAGTGTGATAAGAAGCCACTAGAGCAATTTAAGCAGTACAGGATATAATTTGAGTTAGTCTCTGGCTAATGGTAGTAGAATGGAAATTTTTTTTTTGCCTGTCTGGGGCTCGAACTCAGGGCCTGAGTACTGTCTGTGGCTTCTTTTTGCTCAAGGCCACTGCTCTACCACTTGAGCCATAGCACTGCTTCTGTTTTTTTCTATATATATGGTGCTAAGGAATCAAACCCAGGGCTTCATGTATGCAAGGAAAGCACTCTACCACTAGGCGATATTCCCATCTGGTATAATGGATTTTATAAGGGGTTAAGAATGAGTGGGGTTATCAGAAAATACTGCCATTGTCTAGGTTAAAATGAGTTTGATCGGCTGGGGATATAGCCTAGCGGCAAGAGTGCCTGCCTCGGATACACGAGGCCCTAGGTTCGATTCCCCCGCACCACATATACAGAAAACGGCCAGAAGCGGCGCTGTGGCTCAAGTGGCAGAGTGCTAGCCTTGAGCGGGAAGAAGCCAGGGACAGTGGCTCAGGCCCTGAGTCCAAGGCCCAGGACTGGCAAAAAAAAAAAAAAAAAATTAGTTTGATTTTGTTTGTGTGGTAAGAAGTGGGATACGGAATGCTAGATGAGATTTTGGCGGGGGGAGGGGTAGATCATAAAGAGCTTGCTGATGGGTTGCAAATGAGAAGATAGAAGGATAGAGCAGATTCGAAGATGATTCCTAAATCACCTTTCAAATGGATGAAAAGTAACACCATTAACTGAGAATGCTGAAGTGGAAACAGGTCTGTGGAGTAGTAAAAGCAATTTATTTTGCATGTATTAGCTTCAAGATGGATTTTGGGAACAATTAGGGACCAGGTTGTATTTGGGGAAATGGAATGAGACTGATAATGGACAGGTGCTTTGCTCCATTGGCAGGCCCATTGTGATACCACAAGAAGCTATTTTTCATGTGGATTTCTCATTAACATTTTGGAAAATGTAAACTCTTCTGTGCCTCATGAGACTTGTAAGATGGGTGAATAGAATCAGAAAAGGAGCTTTCTAGAGATTTAAATGTGATAGCTTAAGCTGCCAGCACCTCGTAGGCATGCAATGTGTATTTATTGAACAAAAAATGATGAAATTATTTTATATGTCATTTTGATGGGAAGTATGGATTCAGGACATGTTATATAGATAATATCAAATATCCAACAGTTAAAGATGATGTTCGATTAGATTATTGTGAAGAATTTAACTGGACAAATGAGTCCTGAATCCAAAGAAAGAAGAGAGTTCTTGGTATAAGCAATGTCACATTCCTTGTAGTTTCCCAGGGCAAAAGACAATGAAAAGGATCAAAGGCTCCTCTAGCTTCTCATTTTCTGTTTCTGATTGTCTGTTTTCATTCTCATGAATGTAATCTGTGTGATCTCTGCAGAATCAAGCCTAGGTTTGGGATTTGATTTTGAAGAAAGACTTTCTCCTCTTTTGTCAGAATTTGCCAGCCACTGTGAGTAGGAGTTCAGACTTCAAGACCAAGAACTCTAAGATACTTTGTGCATGTGGAAATTTCTAATTGGGATCACAGTTTGTTTGAGATTTACATGAGTCTGTATGTGTCTTTTTTGATGAACCAGAAGTGAGAATTTGTTTATAGAAAGAGGAATTCTTTCTTCAACTAGAGAGGTAGAAAAGTTGCTGAGAATTGTTTCTAGACTGTATTCAGAGGCACAGATATATAAGCAAGTGAGGTCTCTCTCTATTCTGGCCTGCTGTATCTGTTGACAATGGAGTGTCGAGATATTGGCACTCAGATTTCCTTGTCAACATTGTTGAAGGATAAGTCACTGCATTCCAGTCCTGTACACTGTAAGAAGTTAAATGGATTATCTTAACAGATGTTACTCAAATTCTCCTTAAGGTAGGGAAATTCTGTTTATTAAAAGCCTTACTAGTTCATTTAGGGGTTATACAGTGAACCTAGAGAACTAATTGCTGGATCTCTGTTGTACTCCGTTTAGCACCTGAACCTACCCAGACATTTGGTCACCCAGGAAAGGAGGTTAGATGTAACTAATAGTCTCAGAAATTGTTTTGCTGAACATGTACATAAGTGGGACAATTGTCTTTCCATGGACTTAACCAGAAAAGGACTTATGACATGTCATGTAATATTTAAAAATTGCCAAAGAGAGGAAGAAGGCGATGAAATGTTTACCGTATTGTAACCCCCTGAACCAGTGCCTTACAAGTACTATGTACTAGCTAGCATGTTAATATGTAAGTAAATGAATCACAGTCCACTTAGAACTTTAAGGGCTGGGCTATTTCTGATATGTCTCTAGAATTCAGTATCACAGAAACTATCAAAAGACCCCAGTTTCTTTAAAAAAAATTTATTGTAAGGGTGATGTACAGAGTGGTGACAGTTATGTCAATCAGTTATGTCAATCAGTTAAGGCAATCAGTACATTTCTTGTTGAACATTGTTACCCCCTTCCTCATATGAAGTAGTATGTCATCATTTCTAGTTACATAGGAATTCCCTGTGAAATTAACCTTTGATTGAAATGGCTGACAACCTACTGTTCATCAACATATCATCACTTCTCAATTCCAAGTTGATATCAAGACCCATTTGTAGCTTTCACTTATATGTTAGTATGCTAGTACTGTTGTTCCCTTTTATTCTTGGGGTGACATCCCAAGACTCCTCTTAGTTATTAAAACTTCAGATGGGGGGCTGGGGATATGGCCTAGTGGCAAGAGTGCTTGCCTTGCATACATGAAACCGTGTTCAATTCCCCAGCACCACATATACAGAAAATGGCCAGAAGTGGCGCTGTGGCTCAAGTGGCAGAGTGCTAGCCTTGAGCAGAAGCCAGGGACAGTGCTCAGGCCCTGAGTCCAAGGCCCAAGACTGGCAAAAAAAAACAAAAACAAAAAACCCCCCAAAACTTCAGATGGTTCTGAGCCCTATTACAGTCACTGAGGCAGTTGATAGGTTAATGAAGATGGGTGCTAAGTGACTAGTGGGCAGGTAGTCTATACAGCATGGAAACACTGGACATAGCATGACTCACATCTAAGAGAGCCTAGGATTTCTCCATGCTACTAGGAGTGTCATACTTGAAAATAGGAAATCTCTGAAGTTTTCCATTTAATATTTTCAGACCATGGTTTACTGGACCTAACTGAAGCTATGAAAAGCGAAAGCACAGATTCGAAGTGACTTCTCAGTTTTACATGCTAAAAGTGATTAGTATAGTCATTAATTAATTCTTTTGGTAGTATTGGAGTTTAAGATTATTTAAGGGACTTAAGCTTACTAGATAGTCACTAGTCATACCCCTGACACTAATATTTTGATATTCTTATATCAAATTGAATTAGATCCCAAAGAATCAAAATCATTTAAGTGTTTTAATTATTTTTCTAAATGTGTAAAATCATATTTTGTGTATTCTACAATAAAAAAGTTGGCTTTTTTTTAAACTAACCTTCTAAGTAGATGCCAATACCATAGTGGAATAAAGCTACCTGAATCTGTGCTGATGTACAATCTGGAACTAAACTCTTCTTTGTGACGAGATGAAGCTGGAGCAATCTTTTCCTGTGTACCTAGCTGTTTTTTTACATTTTTTTTCAAATTTTTATTATCATGATGTACAGAGAGGTTACAGTTTCATACGTTAGGCATTGGATACATTTCTTGTTGTTTTTTACATTTTTCCTGTCCTGAATGAGAGCTATGGTTGCTATGCTGACAACCCTATTGTTTGAGTGCATGGATACATAGCACTGGAGGCTGCTGAGAGACAATGTGGAGGGCAGCGGAAAGAGGTCTAACCAGGTTGTGGAAGGATCTGTGTGCTTTGCCATACCAGCCACAGGACCTCAACCTTTGCTTTTCTTGGCCATAAAAAAGGTGGTTGAGTGAGGTTATCAGCAGGATTCTTTTCAATTTCAATTTCAACTGAACTTGAGCTGGGGGTGTGGCTTAGTGGAAGAGCCTAGCATTCATGAGTCCCTGGGTTGAATCCTTAGAACTGCAAAATAAACAGCAGCAGCAACAGCAAGGCTGGGGTTATCTAATGCCAAATTATTGGAGATCTAGTCCTGGTGTCTGCTTTCAAAACCTTTGGGAAACAGAAGATAACTGACCATATGTGATGTTGTTCATAGTTCTGGGCTAGAAATGGAAGGCAGGAATGTCTGCAGAAAGCCTCGGCTTAGGAGGGGGAAATGAGGGACGAGGTACCAAACAGTACAAGAAATGTATCCAATGCCTAACGTATGAAACTGTAACTTCTCTGTACATCAGTTGGATAATAAAAATTTGAAAGAAAAAAAAAAAGCAAGCCTCGGCTTAATTTGTCAGATGGCTTGCCTCCTGCTTCCTTCAAGATGATGAAGGGAGATTTTAATCTACTGTGTTACTGTGACTGTGGTTTCTTTCCTGTGCACACAGCATATGGAGTGTCAAGAATGGCTAGGTAATTTCCCATAATTTGGTAACATCATATTCAGAATAGTAGTTTTAGAGATGCGTCTGCTGACCTGTGATTATATTCGGCGAGGACGAGCCTTGTGTGTAACTTCTGTGAGTGTCATATTTAAGCTTATTAATGGCAGAGACTGTTTTTGCCTCTGTGTGTGTGTGTGTGTGTGTGTGTGTGTGTGTGTGTGTGTGCGCGTGCCAGTTCTGGGGCTTGCTCTCAAGGCCAGGGCCCTGTCCCTGAGCATTTTTATTTAAAGCTATCATTCTATTATTCGAAGCACAGTTCAACTTCTGCCTTTTTGGTGGTTAATTGGAGGTAAGAGTCAAATGGATGTTCCTGTCTGAGATGGCCTCAGATCTCAGCCTCCTAAGTAGCTAGGATTATAAGCATATGCCCAGCTTGTTTAGGGCATTCTTAATGTGTACTATTTCTAACCATCTTTGGTCTGTCTTTTACAAGGAAGTCATGGAAGAACCTTGGACAGTATCCAGGAACTAACAATGTAAAGCTGCCTAGAAAATAAAACCCAAATACGTAGTTTAGTGGTGACAGCACTTGGTACTCTGGTAAAATTCCAGCCTGGTCCCCTTTATCTCTCCCGCCAGCACTCTTATGTCCTATTATACACATTGTTCTTCTATTTTATAATCAAGGCAAGTTCAACTATCTAGGCCTTTTCAAAATCAAAACCTCAATTTGATTCTCTTCAATGCATTTCTGTTAAGAGTAAGCGCTTTTTTTTTTTTTTTGGCCAGTCCTGGGCCTTGGACTCAGGGCCTGAGCACTGTCCCTGGCTTCTTCCCGCTCAAGGCTAGCACTCTGCCACTTGAGCCACAGCGCCGCTTCTGGCCGTTTTCTGTATATGTGGTGCTGGGGAATCGAACCTAGGGCCTCCTGTATCCGAGGCAGGCACTCTTGCCACTAGGCTATATCCCCAGCCCCGAGTAAGCGCTTTTTGAACTCTGCTAGAATATTGAAACCCAAAACATTGTAATTTTACTTCTATGTGTTACTCTTTCTTGTGTATATGTTATGATCTATATCTTTCTACTAGATAATAACGTTCAGGTCCTTTGCATCCCTCTCCACTTTAATAATGCTCTGGACAAGACTGGCCTGTGTGATTGCTCGTAGGATGGACCAGTGGATGAAAGATTTTGGAGAAACCTCTTCTTTATTTTTTTTGAAATAGAAATCTATCACTAATATATGGTTGATGGTGTTCATGTGATACTGGGACATATAGATGTCTTCATCTTTCCTTAGTCTCCTACATTGTAACTACTGGAATTTTAGTTCTGGATCTAGTTTTAGGTTGTTGATCTTCTTGCAAATTCCCAAATATCTCTTCTATACTCCGGAGCATGTTTTCTACACTTTAGCCTTCCTGTCTTGGGCACCCAAGACAGAAAGCTCCCACAGAGCCTCTATCTTACTTTGGGCTTAAATAAAACATGCTACTTTTTAGTGTCAGGAGTTGTATCTTACCCATAATTAAACTTTCTCGAATATATTCCCTATGTCCCAAGTCAAATTCTGTGATAGTTGTTAGTTTCTATTATGCCTATTTTTCACCTTCAGTTCTTCAGTTATGTAATACTAGATCTGCAAAATGTCTTTCATGTTTTTAATTGTCCTCTAGCAGATTCATTCCATTAAAGCACTGCCTTTTACCTTCCCAATTAAAAAAATGAAGTGATCCCAACTTTTATGTCCTCTTCTAGGTGACCAAAAGAAACCCTGTTTCTAGCCCTCTTTCCATTTTCTCTTATATGACTTTATTGATTTCTACATTTTCATGTTTGGTTTATTAGCTAGTAGCAAGTTACTCTGTGGTTAAGAGTCTGATGGGATGAAAGATTGAACAATGACTGAATTAGACTTTTGGGGGCGGGGAGAGGAAGACTTAAATATTTTAGCTTTCCATATTATTTCAAGCCTCTTCTTGCAATTACTACATGTCCCTCTTTAGCTATTATTTTGAGAATTCATTAGTGAAAGACTTTTATATTAAAGTCATTATCATGATTTGAAAATTTAATTTAACAAATATTTATATTTGCATGTCTTTTATGGAGGCTAAACAAGGGACTAAAGAACTAATATACAAATAAAATACAGCCATAATTTAATAAACTTAGAGAAAAGGATTAGTGGATTACAGAAAGATCAGACTTCTTGAGAAAATCTCTCTCAATGTTTATTCCTACTATATGATAGATTTAGTATTGAGAAAGTGCTCTCTGTCATGTTCAGACTAATCAAATGTTTGAATCTTTAGAAAGTTCCCTTAGAGATGATACACAAATTAAAGAGAATTTGTGGAGAATGAAACATGGCACCTAACCACAGTGAAGTTTGCCTTTGGAAATAGTTCAAGATCTTAAAGTGTCAAGCTGGTGGTTTCATTTCTAGCAACATCTCCCCTCCCCCGCACATGCATCAAATGGACCAGAGTTTTTAACCTAATGTGCAGCTCAATCCTCAGCACTGGAGTGAAGAGACAGAGGAATACAACACAGCAAGGGAGAACTATAATTTCTGAAACACAATGGATGTAGAGATGTTTCTTCATGGTGTACATGTGGTTTATCTCCTTTCCCAGAATTGCCTTTACCAGGTTCCTCAAATCTTTAGGTACCATTTGAATTATAAGAAGGATGGTTTTTCTTTTTTATAGGAAATGGTAGACATTTTGAACTAAGTTCTTTGTAGTTATTAAGTGCGGTCACCAGATAAAAAGATAAAGAAATAGAACCTGATAATTTGTATGGCTTTGAATAAGCTCTAAAAGCACTTTCAAATATAGGAATTACCTTTCCTGTTAGCAAGGCTGACTTTAGAGGGAAAACAGAAAGGGAAATTATTTACTAGTAAGGCTCCGATTGTTTTACACAACCTCTTTACTTCCTCAGTTGCTTCCCCAATTCTGGTATTACTTCAATCAGGATAGAGCCTTTTATTTCATAATGGGAGAGAGAGTTCATAAAGCAGAGATTGACAGTAGCAACACAAAGCCTGAATGGACCCAGGAACAAATTAGTGATATTAGAGCCACAGCTCCACATCTGGCATTTTGGTAGTTAATTGGAGATTAGACTTTCATGGACTTTGCTGTCCAGGCTGACTGAACCATGATTCTCAGATCTCAGCCTCCTGAGGAGCTATGATTATAGTCATGAGCCACCAACACCCAGCTCTGACCAAATTTTTAATTATGAAAGAGATAATAGATATATACTCAAGTTATGGGAGAATTTCTAAAGAAATTCCCAAATAGATGAAAGATGAAAAGCAGTACCTACCTTTGAGGTGACACTTTAAGTTCTAAAAAGTCAGTAATAGAGGGTATTTGAGCTGTCTGTGTGTTGTCAATGGTATTCATGTTACTTCTACATTTAAGACATCAATAGTGAGAAGAAAGTAAGCAAAAACTGTAATATAATGAGGAGATTCTCCCACAGAGAAAGAAAGCAAATTTTTATAAGGCTCCAGGGATAAGTCTTCTCTGGGGTTCTGTAATATCAGCGCCTGTTCGACAATTCTAGTCTCTGCCTTGTAGCTGCAACTCTTTTCTATGTCTAGTTCTTTCCCAAACTCTGATCTTTTTCAATCTCTAGGACTGATATAAGAAATTAGTTGGCATGGAATGAATTGGCTTGGGAGGGATAGGTAAGAATGTTGAAAGAGTGACATTAATCAAGATGTAATGTATTCATACACTGCTTTGGTGAATGGCAAATCCTTTGGACAACTATTTGAAGATAATAAAAATATTATTTTTTTTTTTTGGCCAGTCCTGGGCCTTGGACTCAGGGCCTGAGCACTGTCCCTGGCTTCTTCCCGCTCAAGGCTAGCACTCTGCCACTTGAGCCACAGCGCCGCTTCTGGCCGTTTTCTGTATATGTGGTGCTGGGGAATCGAACCTAGGGCCTCGTGTATCCGAGGCAGGCACTCTTGCCACTAGGCTATATCCCCAGCCCATAAAAATATTTTTTAAAGAAAGTATTAACACTTCTGGATGGTCTAGAAATGTTCTGGATTAAGAATAAAAACTAACTAGAAATCTTAAAACTATCATGGATAACTCACCTGTGGTGAGTCTAGTGGTCACAGACAAGCCGTTTGCATTTTCCTCCACTTCAAATCTATCATACTGCATGTGGCAAGGCTGGATACCAGCAGTTTGTTCAGAGGTACCTCGAGTTATCTTCTACTGACATCCTAAATGGCTCACCAATATATCTACCCCTTTCCTTTTCACATTTATATATGCTGAGAGGGAAAATGAGAACAAAAATAAAGATTCTGATGGTGAAACTGAAAAATAGATGACACCCAGAGGCCTTGTTAGTCTAAAAATAGTAGAGGGGAAAAAGGGCACAGTAATGGAGAGATGAAGAGAATGGATATTTGCTTTCTTTACTACTCACTGCTCAGTATGGCTGTTCTTCTACTTCATTTTTTTGAAAAAATTTATATAAATTGCCTTCAGGGCCTTGAAAATTAATTCCATCAGGCATATGGTTTGCAATCATGATATAGTTTTCTGTGATAAAAATGCATTTCAGATGTAGAGCATTATTATGGTTATGCCAGAAGCCATCTTTCATAAAAGTAACTCAGGGATGTTTGAATATCTGTCAGTTTCTTGGCAAACACTATTTAATTATAAATGTATACTGTATAGAACCTACAACTTTAGAAATATTTTGGAATGTGTTCAAATTTTGTTTTGAAACTTGGCATTTTGTTACTCTTTAATAATCTCAATCATTAATAGTTTAAAATAGTAATAAATGTGTTATGTTGAAATAGCTAGCATAGTCTATCAAGAATGTTTTTGCTGTTCCTTGAGTGGATATTTGGATTTCATATAAAAGTATTTTTGGGGGTATTTGAATTCATGCTGGTGAATTGTGTGAACATCAGAGAGAAGGTAGGGGAAAGAGCAAAAGATGGAACACATAGGTGTCAACATGTTAGATTTCTATCTGTGAGGTATATTCTTGTCCCCAGGCTTTCTGGTGTTAGAATGTTTGCTTTTACATTCTCTTTCTTCCATTAATCTTGAGTATGTTAATATCATTGTTAATGTTGGGGATTATCATGGCCTGGGAAAGGCTGCCCTTCCACCAGCCTTGGGACAATGGAAGTCCCTCCCACCTTCTGGCCTCCACCCCTTGGGAGGTGAACACGTGCGTGCCACCATGATGGGGTTGTCCCGCCCACAAAGGGAAGTTTCGTGATGTCACTTGATGAACGTGACCCCTAGCCTATGACTGGCCCTTTGGCCAGCCCCCTTTCTTTCCTGCCATTACTTCTATATAAGTGCCCTTCCATATTAAAGTCTTTGAGACGCTTCCCACCACTGCAGCGTGTCCCTGATGCCTTCCTTTTCGCCTCCGCCCTTGGTAACATGTGGGGGGACTGGGGGGAGGGGAAGCTTCAGCAACCCTTCCTCAACTTAGCGCTTGCCCATGTGAGCACGCCTTTGGCCTTCCGCTGGTGGAGGGCCAGGCTGAGTGCTCTTTCATAGAGTTTGTGGTTACCATTCTCCCCGTGGGGGGAGAAAGGGGGTGTCCAAACCCCAACAGTTAACTCTAGATAGTTTTTTTATTTTTCTTTTGAAGATGCTTGCTTGCAGCTTTCTTGTTTTCAAATCTACCTAGTTACTTTTGTTATGCATCCTTTTAAGTCATAGGAAGAGAAATACTACCCTTAGGAAAAAGTTTTGTGCTTCTTATACTCCTGTGTTTTGGAGAAATTTTAGTAAATTACTGGCTATGGCTCTTGGGAGATTCCTTATGCTCTTCTGTTAGGAACTGTAATCTTACTTGTCTCAGAGCCAAAATAAGCTCAGTTCCTAGGGCCATTGCAGTTAACATCCTTTTCCCCATCCAGATAATGGACTCTGTGTATGAAGTGGTTTGGAAATGAAACTTTATACCTCAAGGGGTTCTCATCTACAGGGTTTGGTGATAGTTTTGCCTTCACTTGGAACAAAGACCTGTGTTTTCACAGAGGTAAAATGTAGTAAGTAACAAGAAATATACTGTGCTTTAGAAAAATAAGTGAGTTGGCTTTCAGGAAGGCCATTTTCGTTTGAAGAAGGTATTCTAACTAGAACTGTGAATGTATTTGGATAATATGAGTGATCAAATTATCCGTTATATTGACAGGGTATGTCATATAGCAGTGCACTTTTAAAAATTAAGAGTAAGATCGATTATAAACAATACTACGTCTTCAGAGTAGTTTGCAGGTTTTGTTCATAACCACTTCATATCTTTATTCTTCTCATTTTTCCTCTCAGCATATATACATGTGAAAAGGAAAGTGATAGATATATTGGTGTTCCATTTAGGGTGTCAGTAGAAGATCACTCAATGTTCCCTTGCACAAACTGATGATATCCAGCCTTGTCACATGCTGTTTGGAAGATTTGAGGTGGAGGAAAATGCAAACAGCCTCTCTGTGTGACCACTGGACAGTTTTTAGATTTCTGGTTAGTTTTTATTCTTAACACTTGTAGATGAAATGCTAATACCAATTACTAATACTAATGCTAATACCAATTGTAATGCATATGTATTTTGGATTATTGTTTTGAAAGAGAAGTGTGGAAGAAAATTACATAGAAAAGTTGTAATCTCCTTGGGTGACTGGCTTCTTCCTTCTTCTTGTAAGACCCACTCTCTTCTGCACACTAATAGTCTTCAACAACTTCCCACTGGTGGTGCATATTTGGCTGAGTACCTTCTAGAGAACATAGACATCATTAAGCTTTCAGTGACATTCTATTACCACAAGGTAATTTACAAGTCTTAATTTAGCTACACAATTATTGCTCTCATGTTTTACATTATGTTTTAGGATTTCAAGATTCTGCAATTTTTTTCTTCTTTGTATGGGTCAAAGACCAAGCTGTCTTCTGTTATTTCTTTAATATTCACAAGTAAATTTGATTAGGTTGTATGAAACTTTGACCTTGGGATTGTTAAATCCAGTGGCCACCCAAAAATCAGAATCTGTAGACTTCCTGAGAAAACTATCCAGAAATCCAAACAGGGTGAATGTATCACACGGTATAATGGGAGATCCCTACAAAGTGAAAACAAGTGCTCGTTTTGGGATATTTTCTTCATGTACACTTTCCTAAGGCAACCAGCTAGGAAGGTAGGAATGTAGTTCTATTTTTTTGCATTAGAAAGCTTCCATCACACCATTGTACTAATTTAGCTTTGCAATATTAGCTTTCATTTCTCCACTATTAAAATCATTTTTATCTGGTCAGAATTGTCTGTGTATAGATCCCTACAAATGCATCTAGCGTTTGAAATATGGGTTAATTGAAATAAAATCCATAGAATCACATGATTTACCTATTTAAACTATACAGCTTGTTGGTTGTAGTATGTTCATAGAGTTGTGCAACCATTATCAATTTTAGAACTGTCTCTTGTGCTCAGGCTAGCTCTCTACTACTTGAGCCACAGCACCACCTAGAACCTTCTCATTAACTCCCCAAATCCATACTCATTAGCAGACACTCCCATTTTCTACCTACTCCTGACATTTCAGATGAAGGAGACCATATGATTGGTTTATGACTAGATTATTTTGCCTAGCATGTTTTGAAGGTCTATCTATGTTGTAGCATGTATTGGCACTTCATTTTTTATTGCCAAATAATATTCTATTGTGTGATATACAATATCTTGTTTACCTATTCATCAATTGATGGGCACTTAGATAAATGTGATGCTATGAATAATCATGCATAAATTTTTGTGTGAGTTTAATACTTTAATTTAACTTAGGTATAGTGTATATCCAAGAGTGGAATTGTTAGATTATAGGATGATTCTGATTAGCATTTTGAGATAGTATCAGATTTTCCAAGGCAACAGTACCATTTTACATTCCCATCAGCAGTGCTTAAGGGTTCTGATTTCTCTATATCTTTGCTAACATTTATGATTATCTTGTTTCTATCTTTTCACTATTGAGATTTTAATGGCTATAAAATGGCATCTCAATGTGATTTAAATTTTCATTCCTATATGACGAGTATCAAGCATCTTTCCATGAATTTATCTGTCATCATATATCCTTGTTGGAGAAACATTTGCATCCTTTGCCAATCTTTAAATTGGACTATTGGGATTTTTATTATTGATTTGCAATAGGTTTTTTAAAAAAATGTAATCTAGAGAAAATCTCATGATTAGTTATATGAGCTTCACTATTTTTCTCTCATGTTGTAAATTGTCATTTCATTTTCTTAATGCTGAACTTGGAAGGACAGCTTTTTAATTTTAGTGAAGTCCAATTTATCTATTTTTGACTTCCATGTTTTTGTTGCAACAATTTAAAAAGTCATTACTAATTACTAAAAAAGTCATTACATAATCTAATGTCACAAAGATATACCCTTGTGTTTTGTTTAAAAAAATGATAATTTTATCTCTTATGTTAACATCTGTTACCCATTTTGAGTTAATTTTGTATTTGGTGTGAGGTGGGACTCTAACTTGATTCTTTTGCACAGACATTCAGTTGGTTTGGCCTATACCTTAAGTTTTGAACTTTTTTTTTAAAACATGTTTTTGGCCGATGAAATCTTTGGAGTCAGCTTACCTTTTGCCCTCCCTGAGGAATCTTTTGGCTACTTTAATCTAAAGCACTTTTTCCTCTTCTAACTTGCTCCATGGAAGATATATTTTCCGTCTGCTTAATGAAAGACAGAGAACTCTAATCTTTTAACCAGTAAAACATAGAAAGTGTTAACTATGACTGGTGTCCTTTTATACCACTATCAGGTTTAAGTGACGGCTTAAAGAGTAATGATTTTACTTGGTCCTCAAATTCTGATATTTTTCATGTTCTTATGTGACAGTGATTGAAATATAGGAGGTAATAAAAGTTTTATAGCTCTTTTATAGTGAGATTCAATAATTCTTATGGTGTTGTTGACAATTGTGTGAAGTAATATTAGAACACTTGTGTGTACTACAATTTTAAAGAACAATAGTTTATTTATTGATATTCGTATAAAGGATTTAGTGAGCAACATTTGGTCTTATATGTAAATAATTAGGGGACAGGGCTTCATTGATAATAACTGACAGAGGAAGCTGGATCTCTCTCTTTTAACACAGTGAAGCATAAATCATCATTGTTCTTTTCTAGGTCATATGTTATTGACCTTGCCATTTTCAGGCTTAAAAGAGAATTGTTGACCATTTGGCTTCTGAGTGAGGATATAATTTGGAGGATAAGGCTGTACTTGATAAGTACGATAGGTTATTTTGCACATCTAATGTTTTCCCTTTGGTGACTGACAGAATGGGATGTATCTAGTGCAGTGTGTGGCAAGTCAGTAGATACTTGATGAATGGTAACTTGTCATTTTTTTCTGACATTTACTGCACTCACTTGTGCAGACATATGATGGCAGCTTAGTCTTTGTTTTTCATAAAGTGTTCTTAGGAAGGTGACATTTGCCAGTTTTACATTCCTTGAGACTAACCAAATAATCTCATATGCTCTATGCATTTCCAGATAGAGCAGCACTAATGCACATGTTGATGAAGTCTGCAGGAGGAATGTTTTGCAACAAAATACTGTCTTCTCAGCATCAACCTAGGATACTGTTCGGGAAATTATAAGGCATTGCGTTGATAGTGTGGTGTTTCACAGTGTTTCTTGCTCTGTTGGGAGTTTTCAGAACACAGTAAGTGTGTTAGCCACTGCAAATTACTCCTTAGCTTTTGCATGATCTGATAGCTGGCTCAGAGACACAGTTTTTATACTCAAAGTGAATGTTTTAAAAGCACGATTTAAACAGAATTACCCCCTGAGTGCACATGTGGGCCTGGTATATCTTTACAATGCCTTTTATGGGGTGTGTGAAGTGGAAGTTTATACTGTGTAGTAGATATGAGATACTTGGTTTGTCAAGACTAGCCTGTGGGTTCGTTAATGGGACTGTCCTCAAGAAGTGTGAGAGTTCCATGAAGGACTATTCATGATGTTTCTCGATTGGTTCCAGAAATAACTTTGCTTTTCCCTGGACTTCTTCAAACTTTATCTGTCCCATGCTAAGGTCAACCCTATGTTGTATCTAGCTGTCTGAACCTCCCCTTTATTTCCCTTCTTGCTTTTCACATTGCTTGGCTTGTGATATTTGCTTCCTACTTATGGCAATCATTGGTGTTGTACCGTAAATATTTCCAGCTCTCAACTATCTGAGCATGTGATAATGTTACACTTTCTGCTACCATTGGCTACAAGATTTGCTTTAACTTTGAGCAGAAGTGATGAAAGTCGTTTTGGGGTGGAAGCATTCAATGACCAGGGTGCAGCTTCTGTATTTCCTTTTTGTTAGCTATCATTTTGTACTGGAGTCTGAAAGACTGTGATGACCAGTACCCTCTGCCAGCCTACAGAATACTTATAACTTATGCAAGAAACACACACACACACACACACACACACACACACACACTCTTTTGGGGGGCATATTGGAGTTTGAACTCAGGGCCTTGCACTTACAGCAGGCATTTTACTGCTTGAGCCATGCTCCCAGGACATTTTTACTTTAGTGATTAATTTTTTAGATAGGTCCGTATGTTTTTTGTCTTGGGTCAACCTCTGACTACACCTTCTTCACAGGTGAGGTTGCAGATGTCTATGCCTAATACGTCTGTGAGAAGGGAGTCATGTTAATCACTCCTCCTTTCTCCCTCATCCCTGGCTGGAATTAAATTATGATTGTTATTGTCTCCAGTCCCAAATACTTGGGATGACAAGCATGCGCCACCATGCTTGGCAGTTAAGAAACATATTTTGATTCTTTAAGTTACTGATAATTTGAGTTTGTCTATGCATAGCATAACCTTTATGCTTCTGATGGATATACCACACCTGTGCTTTCTAGTATGACAGCCCTCAACCATAGGTAGCTCAATGAGTGGTGGAAGTATGGCTGATATAATGTGTAATTAATTTAATTTTATCTGTTTATCTTTTTTAACTGTTATAATTGCACATGTCTAACATTAATTTTCTATGATATGATGAGTATATTGAAGACAAGGGCTATGCTGATTTCACTCTTGTTTTTCCATGTCTAACTGTGCCTAGGGTACAGGATATGTGAAATAAATGTAAGTTTCATTAATTAGTTGACCATGTGCCTATTCATATTTAGTTAGCATTTTAAAATAATGTTCTCAACATGAAATTATTTGTCTTTGTAAAAATAACCAAGAAGGGCTGGGAATATGGCCTAGTGGCAAGAGTGCTTGCCTCGTATACATGAAGCCCTGGGTTCGATTCCCCAGCACCACATATGTAGAAAAAGCCAGAAGTGGCGCTGTGGATCAAGTGGTAGAGTACTAGCCTTGAACAAAAAGAAGCCAGGGACAGTCCTTGGGCCCTGAGTCCAAGGCCCAGGACTGGCAAAAAACAACAACAAAAACAAAAAAAAACCCCAAAACTCCAAGAAGCCCCTGTTTAGTCATGTTGGTGCCTTTCATTTGCTATCTAATATCTACTACTTATGTTCTTTTTTTGCCAGTCCTAGGACTTGAACTCAGGGCCTGAGCACTGTCCCTGGCTTCTTTTTGCTCACAGCTAGCATTCTACTACATGAGCTTCAGTGCCACTTTGGCTTTTTTTATATGTGTGATGCTGAGGAATCGAACCTAGGACTCCATGTATGCAAGGCAAGCACTCTACCTCTAGGCCATATTTCTAGACCCACTTACACTGTTTTTAGATTAGCTTATCCTTTGTTTGAAGCCTTGTGCTTCAAAGGAAAACTGAGAAAGAGAGTTATACAACCATGAGCTCCTCCTGCAACTCAGATGTGGAGAATATACCTGTGAAGAAGCATTACTTTTAATTTTTGAATAAGTGACACAGAAAAGCATGGTGGAAGGAGTCTGGAAAGGAATGATGTATTTGTATAGAATCAAGGGTGGGGAAACACAAAATACTACTATGCTAGAAACCCTTTAATCCTTACTCAATTATAGCATAGGAGTGATGCACAAACACAGAAGGATCCGAGGAAAGACATAATCTGGGTTGTGTACCTTAGCTCAGGAGGAGATGGCCACAGGGAGGGGGAGAGAGGTGTCATATCAAAACACTATAGAGTTAGCAAGACCTTGATCACAAACCAATTTATACAATATTCCATTTGTACAAAATCGCATATGTACTTGTGGACAGAAAGACACAATGCAGGGTGGCTACCAAAATAGCAATGATGACAATCTTTCTGGATGGTTTCAAGTGACTTTTATTCTACTATACTTTTCTGAATGTCTTTCCTAGAGAAGTATTTTATCATTTGTATATTATTACCCAGATGTAACATTTTTATACTGAGTGACATCTATATTGCTTGCATTCCATTGAATGCAAATCATATTAAATGAAAGTCATGTTGTGATATGTAATTATAGTTATTATAAATAAAAGAGAAGTCATTGGGAATATAGTAAAGCAACACATTTCAGCTGTTAGTGACTACTGTGAATGCACATATTTACAGGACTGCTAGCCTCGTCTGTGAATTAGATTCAGTTAGTTTTCTAAGTGACAAAAGGAACTAACTGATTGTATGAGTGAAAGCATGCTATCCGAAACTGAACTCTTCTTTGGAAAGGAACATGCTTTGTAGGATTATGGGGATGTGAGGACTATGCCATGAGGGCACATGCTGACTAAAGTGTTTTCAAGGCAGGCTGCCAAGGTTTGTCAAAGAAAGGAAAGTCCAGGGTTTGTTTTGCAATATCTGGAAAACTTGGAACTGTAATTTTCTTGGAAAATCTTTTCAAGATCAAGTCAGTGTGAAGGCATTCTACCTCAAAAACTTGCATGTAGCAAACCAAAGTGCAAGTTGTAAGATGAGAAAGGATTTTTTTGGGGCTCTGTTGAATTTACTTGCATGTCTGACAGCCTCATTGAAAATATCCTTATAAGGTTAATTTTTCAGAAACCCCTGAGCTACAGCAAAGTAACACACACACACACACACACACACACACACACACACACACACACTAAACTAACCTTGACATCACTTCATTTTCTTTATCCACAACACC
The DNA here is from genome assembly GCF_023159225.1 of Perognathus longimembris pacificus. Lineage (NCBI taxonomy): Eukaryota > Metazoa > Chordata > Mammalia > Rodentia > Heteromyidae > Perognathus > Perognathus longimembris. The sequence continues at coordinate 31,870,614 of NC_063164.1, read as the reverse complement.
CTGAATTTCTGAAGGATATAGAACAAGTGATTGAAGTTTTCACATTTGTTTAATCTGGGTTGTAAGAACTGCTATGGTCTTGCCTAGATTGTATTTTTTAAAAATGGAAAAAGAAAATGCCATATATATATAAATAAATAAATAAATAATATATATATATATATATATATATATATATACTCAAATATTCTTTGAGAAGAAAAAGAACCCCCAGTTAGTGTGCTTGATGTCTCTTCATGGGTGTTTTCCATTATGCGATGCCTTCTACCATGGATGTGTACTAAGAAGACCTTCACCAAAAGTAGCAGTCAGCATTGGGCTTCCCAGTCTCCAGAATGTTGAGAAGTCAATTGCCTATTCTTGGGTTGTTCATTTATGTCTTTGGAAGGGTAAGAAGAAGCACAGAAATGGGGGGGACAAAGGTGAACAAATGCACCAGTGGTACTCACTGGATACTATGTTGAAAATGAACTATACAACTTGTGGGTGAGGATGGGAGAGAAACACTGGGAAAGAGCAAGGGAAGGGGTGACACTTTCCAGAAAGAAATGTACTCTTTACATGCCTTATGTAACTGTAACTCCTCTGTATTTCATCATTATCATAACAATAAAAATACCACACTTAAAAATAAAAAAATGCTTTGATATGTATTATTAGTTCAACTTTAAAAAGAAACAACAAGGTCTCATTCTTTTTTTTTTTTTTTCTTTTTTTAATTGCCAGTCCAGGGCCTTGTACTCAGGGCCTGGGTACTGTACTTGAACCTTTTTTGCTCAAGGCTACTTAGTGATCTGTCACTTAAGCCACAGCTCCACTTCTGGCTTTTTCTTTTTCTTTTCTTTTATTTTCTGCCAGCCCTGGGGCTTGGACTTGGGGCCTAAGCACCGTCCCTAGCTTCTTTTTGCTCAAGGCTAGCACTCTATCCCTTGAGCTACAGCTCCACTTCTGGCCTTTTCTGTTTATGTGGTGCTGAGGAACGAATCCAGGGCTAGGCAAACATTCTACCACTAAGCCATATTCCCAGCCCTAGCTTTTTCTTTCTGAGTAGTTTATTGGAAATAAATCTCATGTACTTTCATGTCTAGGCTTGCTTTAAACCATGATCCCGAAATCTCAACCTCCTGAGTAGCTAGGATTATAGGTCTAAGCCATCTGCACCTGGCTACAAGATCAATTTTTTTGTATGGTATGAAAAGTATCCTGGGTGACTTTATAGCATTATCTAGAACTGTGACCTCTCCCAAGTCCCTTTAGGTTCTCCACACACCTGAATGAAGCCTTTGCCTGGCTGCCACAGAGCTGTAGTGATTGCTAGGAAGGATCCTACTGATTCTGGTTCAGGGCTATGTCCATGGGATGGCTACCCAGAGCAAGATACCCAGCCATGTTCTCCCAGCTCAGGGGTAAGAGTCTCTTCCTTCTTTGATGTCTTAATGGAGCTTCCTCGCTTTGGTGACTGTGTGAAGGAGGTGGGACCTTGCTCAGGTTCTTCAGGAAGTACCCTCTGAGTCTGTGTTAGGTGAGTCCAGCTGCTCTGAGAAAGTCCTAGCCACAACAGTGTGTGCAGGTATGGAAGGGGAAGCTGTAGAAAGGTAAGAGGTTATTTTGCTTTGGGACTGTTTTTTTTTTTACTTTCTCATTGGAAAGCAAGTAGTAGACCACCCAGTTGACTTTTGAGTAACTTTCAAATTGAAGTTGAATTCTGGGTAACCGGAAGATCTGGCTATTGCAAATATAGAGATGTTTTTAAATCTGTCTGATGGTTTTTTCCCCATACTCCAATTGAAGAAAAGTTGCATAGGGTTTCTTCATTATATATTCGTTGATTGAAGAGCTACCGTACACTGCCTTGTTGATAATAAAAATGAGAAGATTTAAACAAGATGATGCTAGGTACTAATTAAGATTGAAGTGGTCCTCATTAAAGAGATGATGTTTTCCCACAGTGAGTAGAAGTAGCCAGCCATGAAAAGCTAGGATCTTCCAGGTGAGGAAGCCTGGAAAAGGTGAGAGTGTTTAGGAAACAAAGAAGGCTCTGTGTCCAGAGTGCAATGAGGTACAGGGAGAAAGATGGCTTGACGTTAAAGAAGTGGGTCGGTGGAGTATCGAGTTTGTTTTATAGGCCATAAAGGTTTGGATTTTACCTAAAAACAATTAACTGCCAGAGGACTTAAAGGAGAGAGTGACAGAATGTGATTGTGCTTTTCAAGGATTCTCTGGATTGATGGCAGAGAATGAATGGGCAAGATGAGGTCATTGAGGGATTTATAAATCGAGAAATCCACGTGGGAGATGACAGCAGCTCCTATAAAGTTCTTGGGGACTGGGAAGTGTCGTGGCTTTGGAATGTATTTTAGAGCAGAGACAGCTCGCAGGACTTGACAATGGATGCTTACATGAGAATAACAACAGTCATGAATGGAAGATCGTTCCTATGTTTTCAGCTTGAATAGCACGGTAGAAAATGGTACCACATACTGCTGAGGGGGACATCTGTTGAGGCCTTGTCTTGGAGGCATAGCCAGCCATTCTTTCTGCTGTTAGCATTGTAAGCTTTAGCTATCTGCTAAATACTGAAGAGGAGATGTCAGAGAGACAACTTGAACCTCAATGGAAAGGTCCAAATTTGTGAATCATCAGCATGGACCTACATGAGGCTTGAAAAGATGAATAAGAATGTAAATCATTCACGTAATTTATCTATCTGTGCTGCCTTCAGAAAAAAAATCCTTTATGGAATGATATGGTAATTATTACTTACTTCTTAGATGACTTCTAGCAGGCAATTAGAATAACCACATCACTTTTATCTGGTAATTAGAGCTAATTTTCCTGTACTGATAATAGGCTGACTCACTAAATAAACAACATGCAGAACACAAAGTATGTCTTATCCGTAAGTGGGATGTTCCTCTTTAGGATGGGTTAGGGCCAAGTTTAATTCAACATTTTCACTCTTGTTTCTTGTTAATCGTATTGTATGCTTTGGAGGAAAGCTATTAGGGAAAATAGTCATTCCACTCCTCATGTGAATTATACCGCAAGTGCTGTTTGCATGGCCCAGCTTGGTTTCTTTGAAGCTAAATGTACTAAGATTGTGCACTCTAATAGTGATGCTTTCCACGAAGGAATGTCCACTAAATTCCAGTTACAATGCCAATTGTTTTGCACAGGGTACCTCTAACTATCATTAAGATCTCTGCATAGTAGATAGTTTGATTTCATCCTAATGATGAGGAAACAAAAGCTGATGGTCACATGGCTAGTTAAGGCAGGGTCAGGACCAAGATCTAGGTCTACTTGCTACTAAATTCATCTACAATTTTAATCCCACCAGGCTATTCAACTACTGAAATTTCCTGTCGTTTTTGTCTCCCAGCCCTTCCAAGTATTTCCAGCCACATATATCCATTTGTCTAGCTTCTGCATCTCTCCTTTTAAGATGGTTCCCTCAGGTACTTGCTTCCACAGTGCTTTCTATTTTTAAGTGGATTTCAGCTCCATCCCCTTTACCATCTGAACCTTCTCTCCAACCATGCCCCCTCTCCATTCTGCTGTTGCATTACTTATTGTTTAACTTCTCTCTTAAAATTTCCCTGTATGCTTGCCAAAACTCCATCTTGGCTTTTTATTATAGTTTCAGAGCCAAATTTGTCACTAGCAGTCACTTCTTCCACTTTCTCTGACTTCAGTATGAGGAGCTAGGGGCCAGCAAATTTCCTGCTTCCCATCATTCCATCCAGACCATTATTTGCTCATTGTCCCTCAGGAACTTGTGTTTTGAATTGCACACTCTCTCCTTGTGTACCAAACTCTTCCCATTTGTGTCCTTTCATCTTTGGCTCACTTTTCAGTTTATGGTGAGTCCACCCTCCCTCCCTCCTTTCTCTCTCTCTCTCTCTCTCTCTCTCTTTCTCTCTCTCTTCATTTCTTTCTCTTTCTAACATTTTTATGAGCTCACTTAACTAATATTCTAACCCATGGCTTCAGAGATTTTTGGGCTCTGGATTAATGAAACTTATTTCTGTGCTTTACATAGGCCTAGTCACTACTTAGATCTGTTGTACATTTTAAACTTTGTCAAAGGAAGTGATCTTCCTGCACAATATCTGGTTATGATTTCTCTCTTCTTAGTCCTCTCTCATACATTGAATAATGGCTTCATTTTCACTGTAAGCTCCTTGTCCCATCCATTGTCTTGACATGCCATCTTGGTCTTATCTGCCTCCCTGTCCATATGGACTTTTGACCTGTCATTTAAGCTTGCTTCTTGCTAGCTCCAGGACCTTCAAACTTTAGTACTTATGTCTATTTTACCTGCTTTATAATGCTAATCCTGAAGATTATCACCTGATTTCAGTACTGAGAACAGCAACAACAAAAAGTCATAAATGTGGATGGTTTTAATGAACAAGGAAATTTTATTAGAACATTTTAGCATATAGGTCAGAGTTTCATGGTTGTTTAATTCAGTGGTCCAGGAACACCATTGAAAGTCTTGGGTCTTTCTGTTCTCACATTCCCATTAGTCTCATTAGTCTTGGTTAACCTTGTTTGCAGGATAGCTGCTGTATTTTCAGAGGATGTGTGAATATGAAGAGGAGAAAAATTGGCCTGATTGGTTCAATCCCAAAGGCCAACACATATGTAGACCCTGTCATGTGGCAGTATAAACTCATCAATAATTAACTCCAAGAAGTGTTTCTCACTGGGATTAATATATGACTTTTTCATATCCACTATTAAGTACTTCTTTTACTTTATCTTCTTCTATCCATCATTATCTTCCTCATCCTCTTTTTTTACATCAAAAGTTTCTCATACCAAGAAATTGATCACTATAAGAGTGCCATCCTTTCTCTCTATCTGCCTCTCAGCTCACTGAAGTCTAATGCTAAACAGGACACTTTTCTGTTCACTACCTCTCTAATGGGTTCTTGAAGTTCAGTTACTTAGTGGGAATTCAGAGTCCATTGTGGCCTAGCCTAATAATGCATTTTAATTGTAATTTTTTACTTATTTATTTATTTATTTATTTATTATTTTTTTTGCCAGTCCTGGGGCTTGGACTCAGGGCCTGAGCACTATCCCTGGCTTCCTTTTGCTCAAGGCTAGCACTCTGCCACTTGAGCCACAGCGCCACTTCTGGCCATTTTCTGTATATGTGGTGCTGGGGAATCGAACCCAGGGCCTCATGTATATGAGGCAGGCACTCTTGCCACTAGGCCATATCCCCAGCCCCTACTTATTTATTTTTTAAAATGTAATTTATTGCCAAGGAGTTATACAGAGGGATTACAGTTACATACGAAATGTGATGGGTACATTTCTTGTCAAACTTGTTACCCCCTCATTTTTCTCCCATCTTCCCTTCCCCCAATCCTTCCCTAAGTTATACAGTTCATCTCCAACATATTGTCTTGTGAGTATTGCTGTTGCATTGGTTCGCCCTTTATCTCACTATTTTGATATTCTCCTTCCCTTCTCTAATTCAGATAAACCTATATGCAATAACCAGAGTACCAAAATCAAATACAGTGACAACAGAGGGTAAAACATAGGAAAGAAAAAAGGAAATACTTTCACATAGTACATTAAAAATAACAACAACAATGAAAAAAACCTCTTGTTTCCATATCTTAGAGTTCATTTCACTTAGTATCATCTTATATGGTGATATGTACATAGCTATTATGATCCTCTGCTAGGACTATATTAGACATACACTAATTATTGCACATGAGGGAAATCATGGAATTTATGTTTTCTGGATTTGGCTCACTTCACTTAATATGATTTTTTTTTCTAAGTCCTTCCATTTCCTTATGAATGGGGCGATGGCATTCTTTCTGATGGAAGTAAAGAATTCATATATATATATATCTATATCACATTTTCTTGATCCATTCATCTACTGAGGGGCATCTGGGTTGATTCCATATTTTAGCTATGGTAAATAATGCTTCAATGAATGTGGTTGTGCTGGTAGCTTAGTATGGCCTTGTTTGTGATCATTTCGGTTAATACCCAGAAGTGGGATTGCTGGGTCATAGGGGAGCTCAATGTTTAGTCTTTTGAGGAACCCCCACACTGCTTTTCAGAGTGGTTGAACAAGTTTGCATTCCCCCCAACAGTGTAATAGTGTTCCCTTTTGGCCACATCCCTGCCAGCATCTGTTGTTATTAGATTTCTTGATAATGGCCATTCTAACTGAGGTGAGGTAGAATCTCAATGTTGTTTTGATTTGCATGCTGGAAAAATTGGTTAAACACTCACAGAAAACTAAAGTCAGATCCTTATATGTCACCCTGCACCAGAATCAATTCCAAATGGATCAAAGACCTTGAGGCAAAAGCATATACCCACCCTGAAAACATTATAGGAAGGAATAGGAGAAACAATAGGATTCTTTGGCACAGGTTGAAACTTTCTTTTTTTTTTTTTTTTTTTTTTTTTTTTTTTTTTGCCAGTCCTGGGCCTTGGACTCAGGGCCTGAGCACTGTCCCTGGCTTCCTTTTGCTCAAGGCTAGCACTCTGCCACTTGAGCCACAGCGCCACTTCTGGTCGTTTTCTGTATATGTGGTGCTGGGGAATCGAACCCAGGGCCTCATGTATACGAGGCAGGCACTCTTGCCACTAGGCCATATCCCCAGCCCGAAACTTTCTTAATAAAGACCCAGAAGCACAACAGATCAAAGAAAGGTTGGACAAATGGAATTGCACTAAACTGCAGAGCATGGAAAAGGACATAAGTAGCAAGACAAATAGAAAACCCTCAGATTGGGAGATTTTTCACTAGCAATAGACAAGGGCCTCAAATCTAAAATATACTTGGAACTCAAAAAATAAAATCCTGCAAAACAAATCCTCAGACTTAAATTAAAAGAGACTTCTCTGAAGTGGAAATAAGAATGGCCAATAGACACATGAAGCAAAGCTCAACATCTCTGGCCATAAAAGAAATACAAATTAGAGCAGCTGTTTTTTCCCTCTCTCTGACTCTCCCTCTGTCTGTCTCCTCTCTTCCTCTTTCTTCCCCTCTCCCTCTTTTCTTTCTCTGTCTTGTCTTCCTCTCTCTTCCTCCCTTCCTTTCTCTCTTCCTCTCTCCTTTCCTCTTCCTTTCTCTAATAAAAATAAAAAAGAAATGTAAATTAATTATAAATTTATTGTTGCTGTTCTGTAGAGCTGGTCATTTTAACTGGAAATCCTGGTTTATCTTTAATGATTTCCCGATCCCACCCCATCCCTGATTTTTTTCACTCTAGATGAAGGATATTTACACTCAATTCTACAAATGAAATTAGTACACACTGATAGGTCTAACTCCAATGTCAGTTTCTTTTAAAGTCTTCCTGATCTCTCTTATTCCTAGCCAGAAATTACTGTCCTTTTCTAATTTGGAAGCTATTAATTTAAGTTATCTTTTGCTTTGCATGATTTTTTTTACTGCATCACTCTGTACTCTTAGTTTTCATATTTTCCACTAATATTTGAACAGTTCTTAAAGTACTTCATGTCTAGTTACTTTAGTTGTTGTTTAGACTTTTTCTCCCTTTTCTCTGACCTATGCTCCTCCTAAGGTTAATAGTATCTGTTGTGTACTCACAGGACATCCGGCTTCTCGTGTCCTCTGGGACTGTACATAGTTTTGCCTGGACAAAAGCCCAAATATTGTAACTGAAATTGTTCTCCTGGGTATTTAGTTCAATTGGTAGGGTTTTTGTTTGTGTTTATGCAGTTTTAGTACAGTGTTTTATTTAAGAAATATAGAAACAATGATTTAAACAAGTATTACCAAATTGACATCAAGATGCCCAGGTTTTGCTAACATAATTAATTATTCCAGATATCACAAAACACTGTTGATTGTACTTGTTTTTTGTATGTGCTTTTCAAACCTTCTGGGCTCTATGTCTGTCTCCCCATCCTCACTGCTAGCACCTCACTTGTGATCCTCACCACCATTCTCTGCCATCAGTTTCACTGAATAACAGAATCATCTCCACCAGACCAAATCTGATGCTGCTACTCCTCTGCTTATGTGCATTTTCTGGTTTACTGATACTTCCAGAAGTAAAGCCAAGTCCTACTGTGGGACTTCCTGCCCAGCTGTCTTCCTCAGGATCATCTCATACTACTCACTTAGCTGTGCCTTCCCCCATCCATCCATTGGGAGATTTTTTTTTAATGACTACCAGGAAAGTCTATGCTCTTTTTTAAAAAAAAAATTTATTGTCAAACTGATGTACAGAGAAGTTGCAGTTTCATACTTAGGCATTGGATACATTTCTTGTACTGTTTGTTACCTCCTCCCTCCTTCCCCCTTCCTCCTCCCCCTCCCCCTTCCCCCCATGAGTTTTTCCACTTGATTTACACCAAACAGTTTTGCAAGTATTGCTTTTTTAGTCGTTTGTCTTTTTATCCTGTGTCTCTCGATTTTGGTATTCCCTTTCAGTTTCCTAGTTCTAATACCAGTATATACGGTTTCCATTGTACTCAGGTAAGATACAGAGATAGTGCAGGTACAACCACAACAAGGGGATACAAGAGGGTCATCAATAATAGAAGCTACAGTTTCACATCACATGTTGAAAGTCTATGCTTTTTTGAGGCCTGAAACATCCTCCTCATTTCTGACCTTAGCCATTTCATTTAATACCAATTCAGATCTCACTTCATCTGTGGTACCTTTTGTGACCTCTTCAGAGTGGCTCCTTTTCTGTGTTTCTGTCCCATTCACTTATCTGGTGTGTTAAACTTTATGTAGTAAAAAATGCTGGAGATACAATGACATAAGATGTTGGAGGTCCTGGACCAATAGGATCAATTCAAGGAAATGTATAAGAAAGTGACCATTCAGAGGGAATGTAGGAGATAAAATGTGAGAGATGCCGTGGATTAGACAAACATGGGTTCTTAGTGCCTTTGTGAACATGGCTGATTGAAGAATGGAACGAGCACCAGATTTCTGTCTTGAGTGACACAAAAGGTATGAGGAGCTGGGAATATGGCCTAGTGGTAAAGTGCTTGCCTCGTATACATGAAGACCTGGGTTCGATTCCTCAGCACCATATATATAGAAAACAGCCAGAAGTGGCGTTGTGGCTCAAGTGGCAGAGTGCTAGCCTTGAACAAAAAGAAAGCCAGGGACAGTGCTCAGGCCCTGAGTCCAAGTCCCAGGACTGGCCAAGAAAAAAAAAAAAAAAAGGTATGAGAACTTCTAGCCAGGCCAAGTATGGAATGTGATGAGTTTAGTTTTGAGGCACCGCTAGGATATCTGGAATGACTATGCTCAGAGCACATGTATATCAAGAGCTCCAGGAAGAGGCCAGGACTGGATACATTTCTGGGAGATTCTAACAAATATCTTTTGATGTCAGGAAGATTTCTGAACTTATCTGGTACTCTTATTTATACCTTTCTTTGATTTCTATACCATATTGTTACATAATCATATGTCGGTATGCTTTGCCTCTCCAATAAGCTTATTAATTCACTTTGTTACTCAGTAACTATCCCATTGCTATCCACATAAAAATTCCACTTCTAGTGAGAGAATGAATATATGAATCTAATCAGCCTTCTCTTAATCCTGGGTGAGAGGAGAATGAAATACATTCATTTAATAAATGTGAATGCCTTCTATGAACTGGGCAGTATCTGAGACCCAGAAATTACAGCAGTGAAAATGATAGTAAAGGAGCAATAGTAAATAAACAGGATCATATTAGCTAATAAAAATGATAATGACCAATATTATGGAATTCTTATTGTCAGTCCTATTCTCAGTGTTTAACACGGCTATGAAATTTTAATCCTCACAGTATCCTAAATGGTAGAGAGTAATGGTTTCTGAGAGTACATCAAACACGGTAATATGGTGGCAAGTGGTCTGGATCTCATATCACCCTCTATCATCAGAGAAATAAATTTAAGGTTAGCTGCACACTGATTTATGAAGGAGCCAGCCACAAGTGCAAGGAGGAAAATGCAAAGTACAAGTAAATTGTGTTTTTGTTTTCATTGCTGGGGATTGAAAGTACAAATAAATTAAAATCCTCCTCCTCTTACTTCTTCTTTTAAAATGTTACAAGAATAAAGAATTGTCTCAAATATTACCAGTTGTATTCACCAGCCTTCAAATACAACAAAATATCTCAATTCATCTACAATCAATGAAATCAGAAGTAGTTTATTATAGGACTTCATATTAGGGCAGATGACCTTTCAATTCAAATAAGACACCTAGTTAACTCTTAGAGAGCAGGGGTTGAGGAATTACACCTCATGTTTAATCACTGGTATGGGGTAAAGATTATCAAGATTTGGGTATTGTGATATGCTAGTGTAATCCTACCTACACAGAGCCAGGAACTTTGTGGTTGGAGACTATGTGAGTGCATGAGGTCTTGAGTTCCAAATCAGTATTGCCAAAACAAACAAACAAAACAAAACAAAACAAAGATTATTGAGACAATTGCATGAAAACATATATAAAGAATTGATTTGCAAAAAATGGATTGAGATTCTACGGTAAATTAGATTCAGTAACACTAACAAAACCAGCAGAATTATACTTACCTGATTTATCTGCTTACTTTCTTATACTAAATTCTTTTCTTTTTTTTTTGGCCAGTCCTGGGCCTTGAACTCAGGACCTGAGCACTGTCCCTGGCTTCCTTTTGCTCAAGGCTAGCACTCTGCCACTTGAGCCACAGCGCCACTGCTGGCCGTTTTCTGTATATGTGATGCTGGGGAATTGAACCCAGGGCCTCATGTATATGAGGCAAGCTCTCTTGCCACTAGGCCATATCCCCAGCCCTTATACTAAATTCTTAATGAGTAAGTTCACAAGAATATACAATTATAAGCTATATCTTTATATTCATTTTTTCTTAATCTTTATAGCTAGTTTGCAAGTAAATCATTTTGTGAACAGAAGGTTTTATTCTTTATTCCATACTTAAGGCAACTAAGAAGGTTAGTAGTTGAAAGTTAACTTTTTATTTCCCTTCTTGTTCTTATAGTTTTTGGTTAGCCTAGGACAAGGCAAGGGAGAGAAGTTCATCAGGATCTGAAATACTCATTTTTTTCTAGAAAGAAACTCCTGTCTTCCAGAGTGAATTTATCCACAGCCAGAAAGATCTTTCAAACTGGAAGCATGATGAAAGTTCAGACTACACTTCTGGAAGGAGTTTAAATGGGATTTGCTAATCCACTTGACTAGGTTTACAATGAGGAAAGACCAAATGACTTATCCAAAGTCAACTCCCAGACATGGAAGTCTGGGTAACATTTCTTGACAGTCTTGTGCTTTTGCTTAGAACTGTGTGTTAGTAACCTGATCCAAAGACACAGATCATTTATTTATTTTTAAAATTTTTATTGTCAAGTTGATGTACAGAGGGGTTACAGTTACATATGTAAGGTAGTGAGTATATTTCTTATCAAACTTGGTACCACCTTCCTCATTTTTCTCCTACCTTCCTTCCTCCCCAATCCTCCCCCCAAAGTTGCACAATTGGCTTACTACATACTGTCTTGTAAATATTGCTGTTGCATTGGATCATTTTAATTTAACTTTTAGATACTCTGTTTTCTCATGAAACAGTGGTGTAATAAAGGGAGCAATTTGTATTTAACTGTGGGAAATACAGGTTGTTAATTCAGTTTGGGATACTAAATTGGTGCATTTGCACTTAAGTAATCCTAAAACTGACAAAAGAAGAAGGCAACTAGAGGGGCCCTTGTATGCCTCTCCTGTCTGGCTTCTCATCTTCACATTATTTCCACTTTTATTTGATCTCTACTTTCCTGATATAAGTGCAGTAGTGACAGCTATGACTAACGGAGTCTCTAATCCTCCCCATGCTCTCTAGGAAAATTTCCTCTTTTTCTGTTTTGATTTGTGTCTGTCCATCTGTTTCATCTGGTACCAGACCAAGTCTTATATTTCTCCTCAGTTTAATCCAAATTCATTTTCCAGATTGTGTGTGTGTGTGTGTGTGTGTGTGTGTGTATGTGTACTTTGTTGGTGCTAGAGATCAAACTCAGGCATTCATGAATTGTAATTTGGTGCTCAGCTACTAAACTATACTCCGGAACTCCTAAAATCTTATCCAAAGATTTTGATCATAATTTTTGTCAGTACTGAGGTTTTAATGACTGCTTTCACTTGCTAGAAAGCACTCTACCCATGAGCTATGCCTCCAGGTCTTTTTACTCTATTATTTTTCATACAGGGTTTCACTGTTTATGCCCTGGCTGGCCAAGATCACAATGCTTCTATTTATCCTGGTATTACAGGCAAGCTCTACAATGTTTTTATACTTTTTACACAAGCTGGCCTTGAATCAATCTCTGCTTCCTGAGTAGCTAGGATTATAGGCATGAACCACTGTGTTCAGCCATTGATCATTTTAATCTAGAAAAAAAGATTGGGTAATTATAATATAACTGAGCTGTTCAGAGAGTAGCTATGATCCAAAGCTGTGGGTTGAGAGAAGAATCCTGTTTCCATTCTCAGCCTCGATTCTCAGCCTCGTCCATCGACTTCTGTAAGAAAAGAAAAGCCTGAAAAATTTAGTTGATTCAAACCTTTTATATAATTTCTCTTAGGTTAATATTTTAAGTTTGTATTTTCTTCTTAGCTGATTTCTTAATGTGGAAGTAATAAGATATTTGGCTTATAGATTAACCATTTCGATAGAATAGATTTTAGTTCATAGCTCATCACTTGTATCTTTCTTTAAATTAAATTTTATTTTATTGTAAAGGTGATGTACAGAGGGGTTACTGTTACATAAGTGAGATAATGAGGACATTTATTGTCAAGCATTGTTCCTCCTCCCTTGTTTTCTCCCATTCCCACACCTACTCTCCCCTCCCCCAAGTTGTAAAGTTCATTTCCAACATAGCATCTGGTGACTATCACTGTTGCATTGGTTCATGGTTTGTTCTTTGGCTCATTATTTTATTCCCCTTTCCTTCCTCAAATCAGATAAACATATATACAAGATACAGGGTACCAAAATAAAAAACAGTGACAATAGAGGATAAACCAAAGGAAAGAAAAGAAATAATTTCACACAGTACATTAGAACAGAAAGGAAGACAAACCTACGAAACCTTTTTGTTACCAAATTTTGGAGTTCATTTCAATTAGCATCACATCATTTGAATCTTGTTTCCTTCCCTTCAAGTCTCTGCTCATGGGAGGACTCAAGGGAATTATTATTGTGTTGTGAAGCTTCTCTTAGAGTGTGGAGAGGCTACTTGGAAGAGTAAATATCCTATTACATTTCAGGTACAATTTGCAACTATGTGATTTACTACATGGTGCTCCTTTGTTTAAGGGTTTACTGAGTATTTAGTTCCAGTAGGTTGTTTTCAGGGATAAATGAGCATTTTCTGCAAAAAAAAAGAAAAACAACAAACCCCAAAATCGTGGATTGGCATAGCACTTGGCAGATGGAAAGGATAGGATTAATGGTACTTGTTATCATTGTTAGACCCTGTACTAGGCACTGAAGATTGAAAGGAGATAAAAGGATTTTTTTTTTTTCAGAGGGATCAAAGCCTGACATTGAGGACTGAAGAGATGGAGTTAGAATTACGATTGTTCTCTGAAGATAGAATTTTGGCTGTTTTGTAGTTTAGATCTAGAGCCTTCTCTCAGTAAACATTCCACATTTATGCATCTATTTTCCTTTAATATAATACATAGATCCATGAAAATACATAGAAGGGTGAATAATGTATATATTTTCATCATGACAAAGCATTGAACTCTTTAGTTAAAACAGCCTCTAGTTAAAATTGGACTATGCTTCCTTTTTTTTTTTAATTTTACTTTATCAGCTGCATCTTTCATATCCCTTCAAGGGAGGCCGAACTGGAACACAACTATAGTTATATTTATACTAAGCTTCAGCTAGTTTGTTATCCAAGCACAGATCTTGCATTGCTGAAGAATGCTTGGGATTTGTTTTTATTAGTCAATGTAGAGATGAGGCAGATGTGGGAAAAATGAATACTTTCCAATGCCTTGAATATCGAAACATGTTTCACTAGTTGGCTTCAACAAATTTTCCTTTAGCTAAAGGCATATTACTGATTAGCAGTCAAAAAAAGACATTTGACCTACTTTATTCATTTTACATTTGTTCCTTATAGTAATTTATAGTGAGAGAACTTTGGTTAAATTTAAAACATTTGTAACTAATTTTACTTATCATATATGATATGACATATGATAATATTCAGGTGAGTAACAAAACCTTTGACAGTGACTGGCCCTTGAGTTCCAAGAAATTAGAAGATACATTTCAATATCAAGATAATACATATAAAATAGCCTATTTAAATATACTATAGGTCCTGTTTAAATATACTCCAGGTACTCAATGGCAAAAGTATGATGCTCACAATTTATTCCTGTTAAGTATTTGGATTTTTTCTAAAACAAATAGTGGGCTTCTTTCCTTTTAATAGTTCCTTTTAACGGGTGGTGCATAATAAAGACTTTGTTAAATTTGCAAAACATATTTGGACTTCAAGTTTAAGTGCAAGGAAAAGAAGAATGTTTTTACTCACTTTGTTTGTGACAATAGAGGGAGAAGGCCTAGTAAAGCTACCAGAAAAATCATTTATCTCATCTAAAAGAGTCTATTGCATTTTGAAATGGGCTTGTTGTGGCATTATTACTTGGTTCTACAAAAGAATTTGTAACTAAAATTTTATAGACCTAATCAAAAGTAAAAGGATAGTGGATAGACTAGGTTAGTCCTAGTCTGTTTTTAAACATGATTAATTACAGCTAAAATTTTGAAAACACTCATTTTTACTATGAACATTCTTTAATGAAAATATAATGTATATCCATGTCTCAGAGGAGCTGAAGAATTGGTAGATATGTAGCAATCCAGATTATGTCACATGGACCATTGATGCATCAAGGTAGATCAGAGAAACCTAGGATTATGTCTTGGCTTTGTCACATGAGCTAGGTAATTAAACTTCCTAATAAAACTTTAGTCATATAAAGTGGGATACAAAACAACTACCTTATTGGATAGTTTATGAGAATAAAATGAAGTGCATTGTGTAGATCATATTATAGCATTTTGTTATTTATATATGGCATCCATTTTTATGAAAATAATAATAATAATAATTTTTGCTGGTACTAGGGCTTGAATGCAAAGCCTCAAGCTTGCTCAATGTTCTGGCTCATGGGGCTTGAACTCAGGGCTTGGGTGCCATCCCTGAGCATTTTTTGCTCAAGACCAGCACTCTACTACTTGTGCCACAGCTCTACTTCCAGCCTCTTGGTTGTAGAATGGAGGTAAGAGTCTCACAAACTCTTTTGCCTGAGCGGGATCTGAGGATCTAGCCACTGGAGTGAGCCACCAGCATACAGTTTCTAGTCAGCTTTTTGCTAGTTAATTGGAGATGGAATCTTTTGTATTTTTCAACCTGGCTTTAAACCATAAGATTCCAGATCTCAGCCTCCTGGGTAGCTAAGATTGCAGTCGTAATTCCCCATCACTTGCCTGAAAATAATTCCTCTTAAACTATTTAGTATCTGATATTGAGGTTCTTCAACAAGAAATGAATAGTACTTTGAATTTCCTTTGATGACCTTTCTTCCTTGACCTTCCTCCCTTCCTTCCTTCTTTCCCCCTCTTCCTCTCTCATTTGCTCTCTCTTACCCTTTCGTTCTCCCTCCCTCTCCCAATATTCCATCTCTCTTTCTGTGTCTCTGTCTCTCTCGAGATTGAACCCAGGGCTTCTTGCATTTGAGTCATGTTGTTTACTCAGATCTATTGGTATGTATCTATCCATCCATCTATCTGTCTATCTATCTATCTATCTATCTATCTATCTATCTATCTATCTATCTATCTATCTATCTGTCTGTCTGTCTGTCTATCTGTCTATCTATCTATCTATATTTTGAGATAGAGTCTTACAAACTTTGACTTTGCTAATCTTGAATTTCCTATTCTCTTGTCTCTGCCTCTTAGAATTACATGGACCACCATGCCCAACTTGGATTTCATGTGCCACTAGGCCAAACCTATCTGATCTTGAGCTGTCTTACTTTGTATAGAATGAAATCAATGGTCTAAGCCATGAGTGTCCAAATTGGTGCATAGCCATGCCACCCATTTAGGTACTGTCTATGGCTATTGTCATGCTATCATGATATAACTGTAATATAGATGCTGTGGCTTCTAAAACTTATACTATTTGCTGTCTGGCCTTTGTGGAAAAGTTTATCAACCCTTGGTTTAAGGTGTTTGCAGGGAATTGCTTAACTGGTATTATAGTATCATGGAAAGATCCATTTTAAGGGAGGTGCCTTAGGAGTAGATTATAACATAATTTAGCTATTCTTAGGGCTAATCAGAGGTTAACCTAGAGGATTTTTTAGAGGTGAAGTTCTTGGAATCAATTAAGAATAACAAGTCTGGAACCTACAGAAGGCAATTTATACAGGACCAACTATGGTCTATGGTCTATGGTCTATACTATGGTCTATATGGTCAGTTTCAACATGGGGCGGCAGCACAGACTGGTATAAACCCTACCGTGTGGTATCTTTTATTAGCCTGCAATTAGAGAAATTATTCAGAGCTTTCACTACCACGTGTGGATCCAGTCTTCCATAATAAATCTTTGCTAGTCATCATAAATCTGGCATCAAAAGATCACAGTCATATTCCTATCTAGAGATCCTGGGTTGAATGGATTTTGTCCTGTTATTACACTGTATATTTAGCTAGTTTTAAACTAGCTAAGCTTAAACTGGCTAAGCTAAAAACCAAACAAATCTGTGTGTACACTCCAAATTGCTGAAGATTGAAGTCACATTATACTTAATTCAATAATTAAGAGTCTCATAAGAGTCTCATGGACTTTCTTACCCAGGCTGGCTTCAAACCATGATCCTCAGATCTCAGCCTCCTGAGTAGCTAGGATTACAAGCATGAGCCTCCAGTGCCCAGCTCAAAGCCCTTTCTTGAATTGAAATCTAGGGCAGATTATTATTATTATTATTATTTCCAGAGAATAAAAGAACAGCAAAGGAACAGTGACTAGTCAAGAGATGATGCATACTTTTTAATAAATGGGTAATGTTTTAGTGCTGTCTGTTTTGTATTTGTGCCATAGGAGCTATATTTTCAAATATTTCACAACCAGACTAAGCAACAGACCATATGTTGTATGTTTCAATTTGAAAAGTATGGGCTCCTATAAAAGAATGAAGTTTAAGCATCTTATAGTTGATAAATAGATGGGAGGGTGTATGTTTCTGAAGTTCAGCATTAAGAGCAAGTTTTAGTTTTAGAAGTAGAATTATGTTTCTATTGTGTCTTATCAGGAAGGTGATGAATGCTTTTTTTTTGTGGGAGACTTTATGTATGACAGTACTGTGTGTCTAAGAGAAAGAGATAAAGGGAGGTAATGGTACATGATTTTGAGTACTTATTAAGAAACTAGAAAGATGAGTGAAGGAGATTGCACACAGGCATTGCCTGTCACAAAGAGCATCATACTTAGGCTGAGCGAGTGCAGGGATTTGCTTCAAAGGAGACATATAGCAATGATAAAAAAAAATGGAATCAGGGAGACCACAAGTGGGCTCAGTGGTGTTTAGCACCTATTCTATAGCATAATTTCTAAGGTGGATTATGTAGTTCAAGCCTAAGCAGATAAATTACATTTTATTAAATGAAAAAAACTAGGGAATTTGAAAAAGAACTATGACAATTAGTGCATTGTTGTGCTTTGAAATACATAAAACAAAATATTTGATTGAACCATCTCCTGCTAATGGGAAATGGTATTTTTGTTATTATTCATCCATTCAATAATTATTTATGAGAAGTTTGTTATGTGTGTGAGCAGCTTTACTTTTGGGTAGGCAAAGTCACTGATTGCTTGCTTTGGGGTTAGTTTTAGTCTAGTTTGGGATCTGGGAAAGGAAGATTGGAAACACTTTACACAAGAGGAGACTGTGTGTGTCAATGATTTGAAGTTTAGGCACTTCTCTCAGCATGGTCTGAGGGATGAGTAGGGATTTGAACTAGGCCTGAAAGGATGGCTAGGATTTGAAATACCAAAGGGATGCTAGATGTTTCTCTCAGGAAGGCTAGAGGTAGTGCAAAAGCCCAGTGGTAATGAGTTATGTGACTGAAAAACATGCATTTCCTGGCTGGAATGGTGAGCTGCACAGGTTAGGTTGGTCAGTATAGAGCTGTCAGCAGCCTTGTCTTCTAGGCTACATAATTTGCCTTTTGAAGATATGATTTGGGGCTGGATTACTCTCAATGGAAGTTTGTAAATGCTGTTACGAATGCTTGCAATTTGGAGCAGAGTTTGCTTAGGGGAGAATCAGAATGTTTCTTAAGCAGTGTATCTCCCTGGAGTCTCAAGAGGAGTCCACTTGGAAACTCTTCATAAACTCTTCAGTTTATGCAGAGACACACAAAACCAAGTGTACAAAGGGAGGCCTACAAGTGACAGATTACAAATGGAAGTTTCTATTTTTCTAAAAACAGTATTGAATCTGGAAGGCTATTATGTTTTGTTTCTATGGGAATCATCTTATACTGGAGTCCTTATAAAGTTGCAGGGTGCTTGCTCAGTTACCTTATTTTGATCAGCAAAATACAATTTGGGAAGGCACATTAAACTTAAATTCTTCATTCAGTGCTATTTTTATTTGCTCATAGAACTTTGCTGACAAATAAAGGAAGCACAGAAAGAATACCTTACCTTTTGCCACTGGGGTAGGATTTACACGGTGGACATAGGCCTTTGTACTCACACTAAATCTCATGACTGGCTTCTCTGTGCCTCCAGCTTGCCAAAGGAAGTTGTAGAATTTCTAAGCTTCCACATGGCATGAACCAACTATGTATGCATAACCACGCCTCCTCATTTTCTGTCTGGATAGATGAATATGTGTGTGTGTGTGTGTGTGTGTGTGTGTGTGTGTGTGTGTGTGTGAGAGAGAGAGAGAGAGAGAGAGAGAATGTATCTCTAATTGGCTATATTTCTCTGAAGAACCCTTACAAATGTAGAGGATCATCATAAGCCAATTTCATTTTTGTCCCTCTCTTTTTATTTTTATAACCTTACTTTGCTCTCATACTTATTCTTTCTCTTGACTGAAAAATTTAGGTATAGCTACATCCTTCTTCCAGTCATTTCCACTTTTTCTGGAGCACTGTGAAACACAGGTTGTGCTTACTAATATGTCCAGTGCAGAAGATGTGTTCAACCTCCAAGTCCACTGACACTGAGGCTTCTCCTTTCTCCCTGTGCAGGGCGGTTGTAAATCATAGTAGGAGGTGTGCTGAGAAGGCGTGCTTCTTCATCCTGAAGGCTTTTACTTCTTCTTTTCCCCTCTCCTAACTTCTGTTTTTGAAGCATGTAGGGCTATATAATTGAAAAGAAGAAAAGTTGGAAAGTATACATTATCTTTTGTGCTACTGTTCACATTCTTATATATCCTTTCATTTAAAATGTATCACTATCTATACAGTGCAGATGTGAAACTGAGCACAGATTGTTGGCTGATGGTTGTACAGCTAGTGTGTTGCAGAGGATAGGCTTTTTTTCTTGTCTTTGCTATGCACTTGCAACCCCTTGGCACATTAGTCTCGAGTGCTTTTGTGTGCACTTAAAATTTTAGTCTGTGAACACGGTGTTACCAATTATATTCCTAGGTATTTATCCAAATGCACTGAAATGATGTGTACATGCAAAAACCTGCACATGGATATTTAAGAAAGTTGCATTCATAATCACCAAAAATTAGAAACAACCAAAATGTCTTCCAATAGGTGATAAACAAAACTGTGGTACAGCATACTGTGGGATGTTATGCTGTAATAAACATCAGTATGTTAACTAAATATCTTTTTTTTGCCAGTCCTGGGGCTTGAACTCAGGGCCTGAGCACTGTCCTTGGCTTCTTTTTGCTCAAGGCTACTCTACCACTTGAGCCACAGCACCACTAATGGCTTTTTAAACTTTTTTTACATGGTGTTGAGGAATCAAACCTACAGCATCATGTGTATGAGGCAAGCACTCTACTACCAATAGGCCATATTCCCAGCCCTGTTCACTAACAGATACTGACAGTAGTGTCAGTATCTGCCCGTGGCCAAGGGATCATAGGACAGCTTTAAGGCAGTGAAACTGTTCCGCATGGTACTGAGGAAGGGGATATATAGGAACTTGGTACTTGAAATGCCATTTTTCTATAGACCTAAACTGCTCTAAAAAAATAAAGTCTATAAATTGAGAAAAATTTGCCCATATGAATGCATTTCATGTGCAGCATAGTTTGCAGAATCTTGGAGAGCCTGTTCTTTTCAGGCTTATAGAATACTATTAAGGGTAAGAAAAAGTAACACTCATCCCAGAAAGAAATAATCACTTGGACAAATCAGTATTTATCAGAGTGCAGACTGTCATAATCCTGTTTATGTAACCCCTCTAATTTACCAGTAAAGCAACACAAATTGCACGGAGGAAGGGAGACTTTGATTGCTTTTAAGGCTGTATTAATGCTGTTAGTCCTCATTAGGGCATAGAAGAGAATCTATCTATGCTCCACTGGAGTTTAAAAGAATCATGTGTGAATATGGAGAACCTGCTCTACCATACATACCAGTATTGCTGTTGGTAGGTAGGTAAAGAGAGAAGGAACAGGGAGGGAGGGAAGCAAGTGAAAACAATACATCCTTGTGTTTCTCCCCTTTCCACCATGGCACCAAGAGAGCCTTATAGTCCATAGAGGCCACTCCCACTTCCTCTCTTTTCTGGTCTTGGTGGGAGGCTTAAGTGGCAGCTGAGTGGTTTCCTGTGGTCTACTGAGGTCTGCCTTTAGCAATTAGAAATGACAGGTGATGCTTTCTCTAGTAACCCACAACTCTGCTGCTCTTCATTGCAGAAGCTTTGTGTAGCAGAAAGGGCCATTTGGTAATGGAGATTGTCTTGTGCTCTGGATGGCTTCTTTAGTTCACATTCAAGAAAGATCTCCCTACCATTGCTTTTGGTGTGTTAGGTTTTGTTTTGTGTGAAGAGGTTACTTTATTTTTGGAATATCACCAGATTAAAATCCAGAGTGAAGAGGCATGCTATGCATGACCACTATCTTCCAATTGGGATGGAGATACTAGAGAGAGAAAGCAGAAGAAAGAAGGTCTGACCCACTGTGGCCTAAAAACTAAGATTTCAGGAGCTATGAGAAGGGTTTCTTTGCTCCCCAAAGAGTAACCTGAAGGCTGCTTACCTGAATTATGTATATACTATTTCCCTGAGAAACACTTTGGACTAAGCATTCCTGTTTTATAGGAAAGTTTGAATACCTTCTCAGTACTCTTCCTTTCAGTTATGGAGTCTTTTGGGTGAGTGAGTTGCTAAAAGCTCAGAATTTGTTAAGGCAAATGGATGGCCAGGAGAGATTGGTGGCTTGATTTGGGTGGAAGTTACAGAGATTCTGAAGAATAGAGAGTGTGAGAACTAAGGCCAGGTGAAAGAAAAGTTCCCATGTTTTCAGTTTCCTGGAGAATTGAGCAAGTACTGTATGAGATGATGGGAACATGTGTGTATGGTAAAGGGTGTTGTGGCAAGGTTGGTTTAGGAAATGAGAGCTAGGAAGAACCAGATATCTGTTCTACTCTTTTTAACAGATGGGATTTTCTTAGAATGATGAATGGAGACTTGAGGATCATGTGTATAGAGTCTGTGAGGGACATGTGCACATATCCATGTGCCTGTGGCATGTGTATATGCACAGGGAGGCAGATAGCACACAGTGATGCTTTCATAGATGTCTGAGATGCTTGTCTTGTCTCAATCTCTAGCCTAGTATATGGTAATGAATCTGTTAGCCACCCAAACCACTTCCATTTCTTTCTTGTCAGGAGGACCTTCCTGTTTTGATGGCAACCTAGGAAATCCAGATGATATTGTATCAGAATAGTTTTAAGCCTGACAAGTTGGACCCTCCAGTGACTGAAAGTGAATCTGTCTCTTTGTCCCAGCTCTCATTTACCATCAGAGGAATACACTTCTTATCTCCTTTCCCTACTACATCGTTTTATAAAACCTGATACATTCAATTACATAGGTGTGGGCTCCACCACCATGGTGGAGCACCTGGGGAGTAGCAACAGAAGGAAACAACAGACTCCTTGAAACCCAAAAAGACCAGATGAGTGAGAACTGTTTCTTCTCAGAGCTCATGAGAGCTGCAGCTCTGTGAAGGGGCCTTTCAGTGGGAGTTGTGACTATGGGTGTATGGACTCAATCGCTTCAATCCAGGTGGCAGATGAATCAATGTCTAGCTCATTCTCTTTTCAGTTGTGCTTTCTCATTGACAGAACTGTAAAAATAATATGAGAAGCAAGGTCTATAAAAGTCTGCCTCTTGGAGCATAGAGCAAGGCAAAGGAACCAGTGATTTGGGAGGACAAATAATACAGAGCCAGGACCACCTCAATTTTCTTTTTTTTTCTTTTGCTAGTCCTGGGCCTTGGACTCCAGGTCTGAGCACTGTCCCTGGCTTCTTTTTTGCTCAAGGCTAGCACTCTGCCACTTGAGCCACAGTGCTTCTTCTAGCCGTTTCTATATATGTGGTGCTGGGGAATCAAACCCAGGGCTTCATGTATATGAGGCGAGCACTTTTACCGGTAGGCCATATTCCCAGCCCCACCACCTCAATTTTCTCACAGATGAAATGAAGATACAAATTGCCAGGATAGATATTGTGCTCTACAGAAGCATTTAGCACATTACTGAGAGGAGAGAAAAGCACCTTATAAATGCAGAATAGTAGAGGATAGTAAGATTAGGACATTTTTTTACTACATTATACTTTAGTTATACTCCCTGTGTCCTAATAATTAACATCACTTGCACATCTGAACATTGTTATAGAACAGGTATAAGTAAGATTGTCCTATCACATACATATCAGTAGGTGTGAAGTTATATGAATATACCTCTTTAATTTGAGCAAATGGAAATGTGCAGAGTTGTAACATTTCACCTTGTACAGAATTCTATAAATTAGATGTATAAGGCATTGTAGATATAATGGATACCTGTAACAAATATCTAATCTGTCTCTTTCTACATGTCTCAGTGTAGATCTGGAAAGGATATGGAACATGAACTTGAAGTTGTATGTGTTGATAATGGCTATAGAAATTATAAAGACCCAGTAATTTATCTTTATACCTCTGGCTTTGTGTGTGTGTGTCTACAGAATGAATTGAGTTTGAGATTGAAATAGAGATGCAGATTCCTACGGTGGTATAATTGCACATAGCTAGAAAGTCAATGAGTTGGTAATTATATTTTGTTTAGAGATAATTATTAAATGTATGAATTTCCATTTTGTTTGTTAAATTACCTGGTTGACTTTCTCTAATAACCTTTGATTTCCAGGAGTGGATAGCACTTTATGCCCAGAGTTGAATGTTTATTTAATTAATTTTTCATATATTTATACTATAGCTCATGTCACCTAAAAGCAAAATGATGCCAGGGTGATTAAGGAGTGAAACTTCAGTTTTGTTCTAGTCCAGTACATTTTGTTTGTGATACTTTGTAACCCATAGGGTTTTGTGAGTACAGAGATGTTTGTTGAGTTTGAAAAATCACAAGAAAAATATAAATTACATTTACTTTAATATTAGAAATATCCTCTTCTTACCAAGGCCAATTTAGTGAGGTAAAATTTGGAGGAAGAATTGTTGTAATAGCGTTATTCACTTTTCAAAAGTGCTTTGACATTTAATATTCATTTGAAGAACACTTGGTATTCATTCTATGTGGACATGAAGGCCAATAAGTCACACTTTGCAGGGATGAGATAAAGCAGAGTTGAAAAAATGAGTTTTGGCAGTATTGGGTTTGAATACAAAGCTACTTGAGCTATGCTTCCTTTCCTTTTTTTTTGCGGTAGTTATTTTTCAGATTACAAAACTGCAGATGAAAAGCCACCATCCAACATGATGCTCAGCATGGAAACAATGAAAACTTTTTCTCTATGATCATGAAAACAATGATGTGTACTCTATTTGCTACTGTTCAACATAAGACCAGATGTTGTATTCAGAGCAATTAGGCCAGAGAAATGAAAGGTCTACAAATTGGAAAACAAGTAGTCAAATCTCTGTTCTTAAATAACATGCTTTTTTTTTCCTCTTTGTATTGGTCTCTGATGGTGTCCTTGAGGTTTTGTGCTCAAGGCTAGTTGCTCTACCACCTGAGCCACAGTTCTACTTCCGGCTTTTTGGCAAGTTAATTGGAGATAAGAGTCTCTCAGACTTTTTTGCCCACGCTGGCTTCAAACTACTACCCTCAGATCTCAGCCTCCTGAGTAGCATTACATGCATGAGCCAGTGGTGTGTGGCTCAAATGACATGATTTTATTAATAGAAAACACTAAAGGTTACCTAAAAAAACTAGTAAGAATAATGAACAAAGTGAAATAATTGCAGGATATGAAACTAATACTCAATGAGTTATATTTTCTATGGACAAAAATAATCTGGAAAGAAAATTAAGAAAAGAATATCCCATTTAGTAATATTACTTAATACCTCCAGACCGTATACCAAAAAATGGTTACAGTGGTTAATCATGCTATGTGCTCTCTGTTTCATTGCTCCAAAGGCTCTGAAATGAGCACAGTGTTCCAGTTAGAACATTAATACTACTGAAATCAAAGCCCAGAGCAAGGAGGCAGTCTTGCCTATTAAGCAGCAGATTTCCCAGAAAGGAAATCCTTCATTATATGGCTGTAAACTCACCAGAGGTTCCAGATGGTTGAGGAAAATCAGACTCTAAAAATACTTGTTGCAAGAACAAACAGAACAAGTAAGTACCATTGCATATTCAATGGTTAAAAATGGGGAAAGGAAACAACTAGCCCTAGAGTTATTTTTTCCTTCTTTTCTTCCTTCCTTCCTTCCTTCCTTCCTTCCTTCCTTCCTTCCTTCCTTCCTTCCTTCCTTCCTTCCTTCCTTCCTTCCTTCCTTTCTTTCTTTCTTCTTTCTTTCTTTCTTTCTTTCTTTCTTTCTTTCTTTCTTTCTTTCTTTCTGTCTTTCTTTGTCTTTCTCCTTTCTTCCTTTCTTCCTTCCTCCCTCCTCCCTTCCTCCCTCCCTCCCTCCCTCCCCCCCTCCCTCTCTCCCTCTCTCCCTTTCTCTCTCTCTCTCTTTCTCTCTCTTTTTCTCTCTCTCTTTCTCTCTCTCTCTCTTTCTCTCTCTCTTTCTCTCTCTCTTTCTTTCTCTCTTTCTTTCTTTCTCTCTCTCTTTCTTTCTCTCTTTCTTTCTTTCTTTCTCTCTCTCTCTCTTTCTTTCTTTCTTTCTTTCTTTCTTTCTTTCTTTCTTTCTTTCTTTCTTTCTTTCTTTCTTTCTTTCTTTCTTTCTTTCTTTCTTTCTTTCTTTCTTTTTTTTTTTGCCAGCACTAGGACTTGCACTCTGGGCCTGGCTGCTGTCTGAGCTCCTTTGGTTCAAGGCTAGCACTCTAATACTTGAGTCACAGCTCTACTTCTGACTTTTTCTGGGATTAATTGGTGATAAGAGTCTCATGGGCTTCCTGCCTGGGCTGGCTTTGAGCAATGATCCTCAGATCTTAGCCTCCTAAGTAGCCTAGAGTTCTTTTAGAGGGAAATTTCCCTCTTGTATAGTCTTTGGGGGACTTTTCCACATGCAGAAAAATTCTTCATTTATTCGAGATTCAAATTTTGGGGGTTATCTTTGATTTTTGCTTACTAAATTTGGCAACTTAATCTATTATACCAATATTTTATTTGATCTCAAGTATGCCTACAGAGGGGTATGCACACACATGTATACATACATATACACCCTGACATTTATAGAAGAAAAGAACTGCTCAGCAGCAGCAAATTGATTCTGTTACTATCCTTCACAATAAAGACAAATTAATTCGGAATAGGAGTACTACAAACTTCCTGTTCTCATATTTTCTGTCATCAGATTCCTTATCCTTAGTTTTAACTATTCTAGGCCTCCATTGCTACTTGTTTCGAAGGGGAGAAACTGTTAAATTACCTTGCTTCTGAGAGCCACTCAGGAGTCATTTCTGAGCCATATGCCTTAATCTGCTCTTTTTCCAGCAAGTATTTGTTAAGTGGCTATTCTATACACACATGGGCTATCACGGGGCTGTGGGTGCCCCTGCCTTATTACTGGAAAAGGAGCAGTAGGAGTTAGAGAAATGTGTGGCATTTGCACAGCTGGAAGGAAGGGCCTCAATCTCCTGGCACCTACTGGCATTGAGTGTGTGGGTGCTGACTCTCACCAACCTCCTGATTCAGACACCCATCCTTGCTTTCCCTCCTCAGCTGAGGTGTCAGTTTCGTCTCTGCCCCTTGAGCCAATTAACTAACCTCCTACACCTGCCATCCTTTCTTTGTTCCGTATACTTTTTCATCCCAGTTGGCAAATACAGTCAGTCCTCTGTATCTGCAGTTTTTGCATCCACAGCTCAAAAACAAATGGGAAAACATTATATCTGTACTGAACATTTACATTTTTCTTATCATTCTTCCTTAACCATACAGTATAACAACTATTTGCACATTAACTTTGTAATTACATAAATCAAGTAATCAACCAATAACTTAAAGAGTATATGCAAGCACAGTGTGGTGCCTCAAGTTTGTAATCTTAGCTATTCCAGGGGCCCCAGTTCAAGGTAACCTGAACTGAGACTCCATCTCAATCAATGGCTGTGTACACACTTATTAACTCAGCTAAGGGGAAACAGAATGGCTACACGGTAATCTAGGATATATAGGAAGTACAAGCAGGAGGATTGCATAGAGTAAGACCCTACTTCTAAAATATTTAAGACAAAAAGAGGCTGGAAGCATGGCTCAAATGGTAGAACACCTGCCTTATAAGCCCTGAAATATTTCCTAGAACTGCAGAGGAGAGAGATAATACACATACACACATATGTATATCCTCTCATATACATGTATATTAGAATGACATTTCATTTCATATAAAGGACTTGAATATCTTTAGATTTCAAGAAGTCCTGGAACCAACCCCTCACAGATATGGAGGTACAACTCTGTAATAATGATTTCCCTCTCACGATGACAACAATCTCCCTGTGGCTCAGACTGTAGGATCTAGCATAGTGTCTAATGGGGTAGGCAATCTATAAATATTCTGTAATGAAGAAAGAAGAGGGGCTGGGGATATAGCCTAGTGGCAAGAGTGCCTGCCTCGGATACACGAGGCCCTAGGTTCGATTCCCCAGCACCACATATACAGAAAACGGCCAGAAGCGGCGCTGTGGCTCATGTGGCAGAGTGCTAGCCTTGAGCAAAAGGAAGCCAGGGACAGTGCTCAGGCCCTGAGTCCAAGCCCCAGGACTGGCCAAAAAAAAAAAAAAAAAAAGAAAGAAAGAAGAGTCTGAAAGAAAGATATTTTTGAATACCATCCCAGAGAACTCTTGGTATGTGTAAAGTCCAGTCTATATTTTACCTCCTCAAGGAGAGCCTTCCTTCCCCATGTTCTCCTACATTTGGATGCTGAAAGTCACATCAAATGCTGACATAGAAGGACATTTCACCTTTGACATCTGCTGGTGAATTGGTCCTAATTTCCCATCCTCTTCACTGATGGCAAATGCAAGGGTGAGTACATTGCTTCCATCACTTAACACTAGAGAGATCTGAATTGGAAGTTATTACTTCTACACAGATGGAGAAGGAGTAAAGGCAGGATGGGTGAGACATAAGAAGGGTGAGAAGGAAAGAAAGTTGAACAAGAAATTCAAAGAGATGACACTGATCCCAAGGTTCATTGTATTCATGTATTACTTTTATGAATGGCAACTTCCTTGTACAACTACTTTAAGATAAAAACAAAAAAGAAAGCCATTTGAAAACTCACCTCCCTGCCTTGTCTGAATATTTTATTTTTCACTAAGCTATCTAAGGAACTGGACGTTAGAGAATGACTATTTGTAGATGTGCTAATGGCCTCATGATTTCCTTTCATGGTTTTTGCAGCAGCCACAGCCAAATTAGTAGTACATGCTTTTTATGTACATTGGTGAAGTTGGACCTTTTTAAGAACTGGAAACTGAACTTGAATTTGAACTAATCAGCATGACATAGAAAATCTGTTTTCATTCAAGAAGCGTCTTGTACAAAATAATACAGGGTATTTATAATGACCAACGACATGATAGATTTTGATTTTTTTTGAATGTGAAACCGAAATATGTTTAGATACTTGGGTTGTAAATGTTGGATGGTTTCTAAATGGATCTACATTTGTAGTGTTAATTTTTAAAAAAGTTATAGCAGTGGTCTTTTCATCCTGAAGTTTACCTTATAAACAGCATTGACTGTTGAATTCCTCTATCTTTCGAGGCCACAAAAATTCTTTAAATAAACATATTGTGGACTTGACTTAAAAGCACATTCTCTCAGCTGGGTTGGCCAGAGAGTCTTATGAGTTAATATTGGGAGCAAGCCTGAATCATATCAGTAAGGGCACAGCCAATGTTCAAAGAGAACATTACAAGTTCATCCAGAACATTTTAATTAGTTTAATGTTTCCAGCATTAAAATATGTGATATATATCAAAGACTAAATGATAAATTCAGCAAACTTCCCTTTAACTATTCTCAGTTATTTCTTGAAAGCCAAAGAATACTTTGAATGAACTGAAAATTTTAAATCTCCTGAGTAACTACAAAAGGCTAGCTACCAAGCAGAACATTTATAGAAACAAGAACAGCTTCCAGGCTTGAGTTTTTTTTTAAAGCTAAATATACTACATGGAAGCCTTAAATGTGTTTAAAGTTTAATTGAATGCACAAGTATATAGCAATGAGATGACAGTTTAGTTCCAGCTTTGAATTACCCTGTAACTTGATTAATTTATCAGGACAAGAACTTCTGGTCCTATGCATGTATTGACTGACATTAATCACTTCACTTCCAGAAAAGTGTTACACATATAAATTAGATTAATTTCTTTTTAATGATTTCCCTAGTTAGGATCTTCAATTCTGTACCCAAAGTGGAAAACGTGTTTGAAGAACTATTTCAGATAATTAGAAACCCAAATTCTCCAAACAACACACATTATAAAAGCTCTGTCTCCAGTTTCAAGCTTCAGAAGTTGTATGGAAACACTTGTACTAGCTGTACAGTATTGATATTGTATAGTAAGAAGTTATCTACATAGGTCATACACTTGTCTACAGATGATGATAGTGTAGTCAGTAGCTAAGAATATTGAGCATAAGTTGGGTCAAATAATTCCCAGGGGAATTACTTATACTATTAGAGGGTGGGTGAGGTAAAATAAATACTTCCTCCATTTTGAGTAAAGAGTCTTAAAAGCTAGAAGCAATAGCATAAGTTTCTGCCTATCTGCTGGTGCTGGTGGCTCACCCCTGTAATCTTAATTACTCAGGAGGCTGAGATCTGAGAACTGCGGCTCATGCCAAGCTGGGCAGGAAAGTCTGTAAGACTTATCTCCAATTAACCCACAGAAAACTGGAAGTGGTGCTGTGGCTCAAATGATAGAGCATTAGCCTTGATCTGAAGAGCTCAGGGATGGTGCCCAGGCCCAGAGTTCAAGTCCCATGACTGACCAAAAAAAAGTTTCTGCCTATCACTTCCCAAATTATAACTAACCTTACTAAACATCTCAACTATTCCATAGCAACTAACTCTTAAGAGATGGCAGTTTCACGAATATTTTTCACCATTAGGTTCTATAAGAAACATTTCTTTTTTATGCTTTCAGAGTTAAAGACAATTAATTTAAAAAAGAAGACATTCAGGAGACTTTATTATACCATCACAGTAAGGAACATTTCTTTTATCCATTAATTTGTTTATAAGTATAGAACTGTTTAGAATTGCCTTGCTTGCTTTCCCATAGTGGATTCCTTCTTTGTCCAAGACTAGTTGAATCAATATAGACTAAATTGACACAAAATGGCATGCTGTGATCCTTGATTATGTTAAAAAAAACAAACAGCCAAGTATCTATAAGTTGACTTAGAGATTTAGCTTAAGCATTAGGGTTTTTTATTTTGTTGTTTTTGTCAGTTGTGGGGCTTGAACTCAGGGCTTAGGTGCTGTCCCTGAGCTTTTTCACTCACAGCTGGTGCTCTACCACTTTGATCCACAGTATCACAGTTTTCTGGTGGTTAATTGGAGACGAAAGTCTCATGGACTTTCTTGCCCAGCCTGGTCTCAAACTGCGATCCTCAGGTCTGAGGCTTTTTAAAATTTTTTTGTCAGTCCTGGGGCTTGGACTAAGGGCCTGAGCACTGTCTCTGGCTTCTTTTTGCTGAAGGCTGGCACTCTACCTCTTGCATAGCTTCACTTCTGGCTTATGTGGTGCTGAGAAATTGAACCCAGGGTTTCATGTATTCGAGGCAAGCACTTTGCCACTAGGCCATATTCCCAGCCCCAGGTCTCAGGCTCTTGAGTAGCTAGGATTATAGACATGAGCCACCAGAGCCTGGCAGTGGTCTATTATTAAAAACCTCACACTATTAATTCAAAATTAGTGTTTCCAATTTTTTTTAATTAAATTTTTATTGTCAAACTGAGGTACAGAGAGGTTACAGTTTCATACGTTAGGCATTGGATACATTTCTTGTACTGTTTGTTACCTCCTCCCTCATTCCCCCTTCTCCTCCCCCTTTCTCTCCCCCCCCCCATGAGTTGTTCAGTTCATTTACACCAAACAGTTTTGCAAATACAATTTTTCTTTTTCTTTTTATAAAATTTAATTTAGTTTTATTGTGAAGGTGATATACCAGAGGAGTTACAGTTACTGTCAATTTTTTTCCTTATAATTCTCTCATTATGTGATTAAGTAGCATCCAAAGATTGAATGGCTTAGGAATAATAGTACAGGGGAGACAGAAGGCTAGGAAGGAATTCTGACAAGGGATTGCAAAAGATAGCTTTGCATAAGCAGGATGATAATCAGAAGTCCACAGTACAGGTAGAAGAACAAAACCAGAATGGATGCAAAGCCAACATTGCTATCAGTACTTTGTGGTTGGTACCTGCTTGCTGAAGTCAAACTTGGCAAAGATAGGTGTCACCCATCAGGACAGAAACTTGAGTACAAGAGCACAATACTAAAGATCCCATACCTGGTACCTCTATATCTTTTTGACCTTCCTAAAGCTACACTGTTTGAGTTCACATGGACATGACACCAAAAACAATACTCTTCAAAACTAAATGAATGGAAAATGAGGCCCTGTCTTGTGCAATCTAAGAACCTAACTTCAATATAATGTCAAGAAATTTTTCACATGATTTAAGTGGTACTTTTGTATAACATGCTATGGATGTAACAGAATTTTACAGATGTTAAAAACATTCCAGTTTGGAAGTGTAAATTGGTACAATGCCTGGGAAACTAGTTGTCAGTATGTATTAATGCCAAACATTACTAAACATCATCTAGAGATTTTACTGCATATTCTTATTGCATAAAAATATATATGTACATTTTCAGATGTTTGCAAGAATGCTCACAGCAGCACTTTTCACAAAAGCCCAAAAGCAAAACAATTCAGGTGTCCATCAACTGAGAAGCAGTCATGGCAATGGAAGAGCTACAGTTACATGAAGCAGTAGATAAACCTTTCAAACAGCCCCCAAAAGCCCAACAGGAAAGGTGATTCACAGTAAGCTTCCCAAACAGGAGAAACTGTGGTATTAGGAGTGAGCATAATAATTATTCTGGAGATGAAGTGTCTAGAAGAGAGTCTGTTCAGATATGTGCACTTTGTGAAAATTTACAGTTGTACACTAATGGTATATGTGATATTCTGTAGATACAGTATGCTTCAATAGAGATGTTACATTAAAATAAACTGAAAAAAAATCCCTGGATGCATAATGCTTCATGATTGACAATGTCCTCTTCTATCCACTGTCTCCATGGGGATCCCAACCCTGAGTGACAGACAGACAAATCAGCCAGTATAGCTCTTCTTTCCAGGGGTGGTAGGAAGGGAGTGACCCCCACATGCTCTGTCTTTATGTAGGTGACCTTGTTTTATTCTTTAAGCAGGGCTTGAAGAGGCTATTATTCCTCCATGATTTTTTTAAAAAGATAACCAGTAAGCAGTAAAACCAGGGTTTAAAACATACCTTTCTGCCTTCCAAGTTCATTTTTTTATAAAGCTCACTCTGATTTTCCATTGCTGTTATTTTTAGTGTAGTGTATGAAATTAATTCTTTAAAAAATTTTTATTATAAAACTGATGTACAGAGAGGTTACAGTTTCATACGTTAGGCATTGGATACATTTCTTGTACTGTTTGTTACCTCATCCCTCATTCCTCCCTCTACCCTCCCACTTTCCCTTTCCCCCCCATGAGTTGTGTAGTTCATTTACACCAAACAGTTTTGCAAGTATTGCTTTTGTAGTTGTCTATCTTTTTTTACCCTGTGTCTCCCGATTTTGTTATTCCCTTTCAATATCCTAGTTCTAATACCAGTATACACGGTTTCCAGTATACTCAGATAAGATACAGAGATAGTGTAGGTACAACCACAGGAAGGGGATACAAGATCATCAATAATAGAAGCTACAATTACAAATAGCACGTTGAAAGTAGTTACAACTGTGATATAACAATTGTTTCCATAACATGGAGTTCATTTCACTTAGCATCATCTTATGTGTTCGCAAGGGTATAGTTATTGGGCTTTTGTGATCCTCTGTTGTGACTTGCCTAAACCTGTGCTAATTATTCCCTATGAGGGAGACCATAGAGTCCATGTTTCTTTGGGTCTGGCTCACTTCACTTAGTATAATTTTTTCCAAGTCCTTCCATTTCCTTACAAATGGGGCAATGTCATTCTTTCTGATAGAGGCATAAAATTCCATTGTGTATATGTACCACATTTTCCTGATCCATTCGTCTACTGAGGGGCATCTGGGTTGGTTCCATATTCTTGCTATGACAAATTGTGCTGTGATGAACATTGTTGTGCTGGTGGCTTTAGTGTTATTTTGTTTGTGGTCTTTTGGATAGATACCCAAAAGTGGGGCTGCTGGGTCATAGGGGAGCTCTATGTTTAGCCTTCTGAAACTCCATACTGCTTGCCAAAGTGGCTGAACTAGTTTACATTCCCACCAACAATGAAGTAGGGTTCCCTTTTGGCCACATCCCCTCCAACAATTGTTATTGTTAGTTTTCTTGATAAAGGCCATTCTTATTGGGGTTTGGTGGAATCTCAATGTTGTTTTGATTTGCATTTCTTTTATGGCCAGTGATATAGAGAACTTTTTCATATTTCTCTTGGCCATTCTCATTTCCTCATCAGAGAAGTCTCTTTGTAAGTCTTTAGCCCACTTGATGAGGGGGCTATTGGTTCTTTGCGGTTTTGTTTTGGAGGAATGTAATTTTTTTAGTTCTGCATATATTTTAGATATGAGGTCCATTGTATGGCCGATAAAGATCTTCTCCCAATCTGTGGGCTTTCTGTTTATCTTGCAAGCTCTATCCTTTGCCCTGCAGAAGCTCTGCAGTTTGATGCAGTCCCATTTGTCCAACCTTTCTTTGATTTGTAGCCTTTCTGGATCTTTGTTAAGGAAGTTCCGTCCTGTGCAAAGGAGCCCAAGTGTCTCTCCTACTCCTTCCTTTAGTGTTTTCAGGGTATCTGTTTTGATTTTGAGGTCTTTGATCCATTTGGAATTGGATTTTGGTGCAGAGTGATATATAAGGATCTAGTTTTAGTTTGTTGCATGTGTTGAGCCAGTTTTGCTAGCACCATTTGTTAAAGAGGCTATCTTTCTTCCAGACTATTTTTTTAGCTCCTTTATCAAAGATTAATTATTTCTTTTTTTCTTTCATTTTTCTTTACTCTGGTTTATCCTCTGTTGTCACTGTATTTGATTTTGGTACCCTGGGTATTGTATACACAATTATCTGAATTAGGGAAGGGAAGGGGAACATCAAAATAGTAAGACAAAGGACAAAGGGCTAACCAATGCAACAGCGATACTTACAAGACAATATGTTGAGGGGATGTTGGGGAGGAGGGAAGGTGGGAGAGAGGAGGTAAGAAGTTTGATAAGAAATGTACTCACATATTGGAAACCATGTATACTGGTATTATAAGTAGGAATTTGAAAGGGAATACCAAAATTGAGAGACACAGGGTAAAAAAAAGACAAACAACTACAAAAGCAGTACTTGCAAAACTGTTTGGTGTAAGTGAACTGAACACCTCAGGGGGGGAAAGGGTAAGGGGGAGGGGGGTGGGGGGTATGAGGGACAAGGTTACAAACAGTACAAGAAATGTATCCAATGCCTAACGTATGAAACTGTAACCTCTCTGTACATCAGTTTGATAATAAAAATTTGAAAAAAAAAAAGAAGAAATGTACTCACTACCTTACATATGTAACTGTAACCCCTCTGTACATCACCTTGACAATAAAATTAAATTAAAAAAACCTCACTGGACACACTAGTGGCTTTGAAAGATTAACCTTAACTAATTTAATAACTATCCAAAACTAACTAAATGATCATCCTCTAGCCTTCTTTCAATCTAGTGATCTAGGGAACAAAATTGACCATCCTTGTGCCACCTTTCATGCCTGCTGAGTCTTATCAGTTAACCCTGTGGCTGAGGTTAGAGGCATCTTTGCTTCAGGGTCTTTTAGTGTTAAATAAGAGGAATCTGTTTAGATCAAGCATCTGCATCGAGTTTGAGTAGTGTATTATTTGGCATAGAGTTGGTCTCAGTAAACAATTTATTATGACTCAGAACAGGATAAATATTCCATAAACCGATGGTAGGAACCATGCATATTTCACCACTGTCTATAGACTGTATGTGTGCCTAAATGAGTGTCCATTGCATAATAAATTTTTGATAAATACTTTCTAATGAATATCCAAACTAGAACACTCAAAAGTACAAAGTGTTACTGGATATTTATTTATAAGAGTTAATATAAAAAGTAATATATTACTTAGCAAAGCCCACAATTATCTTATAAAGCATAGTTTTCCAAAAAAATCTACACACTTAAAATAGTTCCTTGAAAAAATCAGAGAGGAAGTTATCTGCCCTAAGTCTAGTTGGTTTGTAGTGAATCTTATTGGTTATAGTTATTGACCATTTCAAAGCAGGTAAGCTAATAACTGATGGGTAAAAGATACATTGAGTATGTTTTTTGGTGTGGAAATGATTTATTCTTTCAACAGTCATTTATGGAGTAAGCCATATGCCTCTTTAGAGACTGTAAACATAGATTATGAAAAAGCTGTTTGTAGCCTGATGGGAGACAGACAGTTCAAAGTTTACAGATGAGTCAGTGCACTCACATATTTGTGAAACATGAGGGCATTGGTAACCTATGCCTAATACACACACACCATGGATGGTCACCCTTTTAATACACTTATAGCATTGTGCTGCTACATAATGCTACTGAGTCTACTTAAAACACAGGATTTAAAACTTTGAGTAGCAGTCTGCAATAGTTTTAATGGTAAAATAGTGGCACTTTGACAAACTGAAATGTGTGTGTGTGTGTGTGTGTGTCTCTCTCTTGTCAAGGGTGAGCTTATTTTTACAATCGCCTTAACATTATCTTTTATCAGTGGGTTGCTTGTGTTATAAAATGTATCATCTGACATGTGATTGGAATTTTTTATTTTCTAAAATATTCATATTTCCTGTAGAATACCATGTAAAACAATGACGAGTGCCTCGTTCTGGGGAGGCAGTTGTGTTAGAAAGGATACTGAGAGGTTCTAGTTGGTGAAGCACTTTTGAAGTTTTGGCTGATCAATGGAGTCTTTCACTTTCAGGGTCAAGGTGGTGGCAGGAAGTTAATAGGAGAGCAGACTGGACAAAGAGTAAAGGATCTGCATGCTTGTGTTACTTGTGCTGTTCACAAAAAGCAAGCTGTTTTTGTGTTAGAAAACTTTGTTTCCCTCCAACATGAGAGTATTAAAAGTTTGCTATCCCTGGAGCTTTCTTTGATGTTCTCTCTTTCAGTCCCATGTGGCTATCCCTTTTCTAAGGAAGCCATTTCAAAATACTTTATATATGTGTGTGAACATGGGACAATGAAACTTGTTGAGATTGCTTTGGGAAGGGAGAATGGGATGAGGAAGATTGATGGAAAGGGTGAGTATGAGTAGGGTATATTATATGCATATATGAGCATATCAAAATGAAACCCCTTGCATTACTAATCAATGCTCATAAATAATATGAGAAAAAGAAAGCCTTTGGTAAATGTGAATGCTCTCTGCACTGATGAACACAGAGACTGCACTAGTGGGAATGTTTTAGGGTTATGTTACTTCTCAATTCAAATCCCAGCTGTGGCTCTTTTTAGTTGCTTGATGTGAACAAGTCATTTAACATCCTTCATTTATAGTTTTTTTTTAACTCTAAACTGGGGAAAATCAACTCCTTCCCCCTGGTTGTGTGAGGATTAATGAGTAACCAAACGCCTGCACTTATTTGACTGTTTATTATTTATGTGTCAACTCTAAAAACATTTGAGGTTAAAAAGCTCAGTTCCAGATTATTCTCAGTTTGTTTCTTCTGTAAATCTTATTTCCCTCACAGTTTGGTGGGAATCTTGAGGACAGCAGAATAATTCACATTTCTTTTGGGCCTTACATTGCATAGTGC
The DNA here is from genome assembly GCF_023159225.1 of Perognathus longimembris pacificus. Classification (NCBI taxonomy): domain Eukaryota; kingdom Metazoa; phylum Chordata; class Mammalia; order Rodentia; family Heteromyidae; genus Perognathus; species Perognathus longimembris. The sequence goes on along the minus strand of NC_063164.1, from coordinate 31,833,854 downwards.
CAAACCTCAGCATTCCCAGAACATTTTTCAAAGTTTCTTGAAATTAAGAACCATGAAGGGTATGAAGATGTGCTTTTTATGCTGTGCTCCTACAGGTTTCAGTAGAGGTGGTAATGGTGGAACAAAGCTGGCACTGTATAACATCAACTCTTACAATCATAGTGATTAGGAAAATACAGTATGTCATCTTTGAAAAATAATTTATTTTATAAAGGTGATATACAGTTATGTAAGTGAAGTAAAAAGTACATTTCTTTTTGGACATTGCCACCCCTTCCCTCGCTCCAAGTATGTCATCTTGTTTGACAATTTCATGCATAGCTAGGATGGCCTAGTGTATTTGTTATTACTGAAATCACATTTTGTGTAATACTGATTGAACATGTGCTTCAATGAATGGGAATTCACTTTCATAAAGGACAACGGGTATGGGTCCAAGAACTTAAGTGATGCAAGTTACATATCTTGTTTCTCTAGAGAGTGTGATTCAAACTGGGATAAGGAGCAAAGGTCATGCTTAAGTTATGTTCAAGGAGACCCAGGTCAGCTGGATGTATAGGGTGCCTGTGCTTTTGCACTCCTAAATCTGAAAAGGCTGTTCCAGACCTAGTGCCAGGCTTCTGTCAGTACCTCCATATCCACCGTAAAAGAGGAAGCAGAGAAGGACCTTCCTTCCACATAGCAGGCACTCAATACTTATTTAGTGAACAAAAGGAATAAACCCCTCAAGTTTCTAAGGCATGGCATTATTTTAACCAAGATTTGAATAGACCTTTCCTAGTATTCTGTAATGATGTTTGGTTCATTGAGTTCTCAGTTTGGAGGAATTTGCTTCTGTCAACTGGGACAAATATTAGTGGTTTTATTGCATTATGAATAATTTCAATTGTTATATCTGATGTAAAACTTCCCTAACCTCATTAGGAGCCCCTCCTCCAACTAATTATTAACTAATCAATTGTACAAGAAAATGTCTTTTTGACATGTCCATATATGCAAAGAAGGTTCTTGATAAGATTTATCTTACCTATTACTTTTCTTTATTCTCCCCCTTTCTCATTCCATTTTCACACAGTATATAAAGCATATTGACTTCACCTTTGATTTACTCTTCCCCATTGCAGTATTATCCATCCTCAAGACCTGTTTTTGTTGTTCTGTTATCCATTGTTTAGTGTATGCTAAAAAATGAGGCTTCAAAGGGATTTCAGTGTGGAATTTCACACAGTATATACAATTACAAACACACACCTACGTAAATAAGATTCTGTGCATCCACACAAATAGCTAGATATCTGTGTTTTTTTTTTTAAGAGTAAATATTATGTAGACTAGCGACTTCAGCAGCCTCTCATTTCTAAAGGTATGGACTTTTAGATGAATGTTTGTGTTCACTTAAGTGGTGATTCCTTAGCTTCAATTTAGCATGTGCAGTAAAAATTCAGGAAAATGTATCCTGCTTTCACTTTAACAGAAAGAAAGAATTCTTTTTGCCCCTCATACCGCTCATCTCCTTAGTAATTGTTATTCCTTGACTTGTCTGTTCCCTGATGAGAGTAAAACTGGTTCTGATTCATGAAGCAGGAGAAGAGAGAGGTTTCTGTCATTTTTGTACATCAGTGCTGACCTTTAAGAAGAGCATTAACTGCTTTCTCACCAAGACCTCCAGCTTTAAGAAAAGTCTTGTAAACCATTCCTTTTTGTAAATACCCTTTTCTTTCTACAGCACATTTTTAAGTTTATTTAAAGGGAAGATTTCAAATGGGTATACAATGATTTTCAAACATTCTAAATTGAATCCAGTAGATTCAGATAAGTTAAATAAATACATGGACAAATAAATGGGTGACAATTCTTCACTTGGTATAGTTGCAGCATATCAATGAAGAAGCAAGGAGATTTACTTCATTATTCAACGTGATCATGATCTTTAGCAGATCTTCCAGAACTTTCTGAGGCTGAATAATTCATCTTCTGAAAGATCTCTGTCCATAGGAAGGTGATAGCTTCTATCTAGCTTTTTTGATGCTTCTGACAATTATTTTGGCATGTCCCATTTCTTTTTTTTTTTTTGTTCATGGAATAGGTCTAATATTTGTAGTTCTGATTTATCTTGTCTGGTATATCAAGCTCTGTAAACATGATTATTTTGAGTGTAATTTTAAGATTTTTCTTAACACAAAATTTCTACTATATCTTCTCTTAAGCTCACTCACTATTTTCCCTATTTTAGGGATGAGAATGCAGATATGTGGTAGGCAGTTCTGTGTATTGCTGGCACTATATCTCAGAGATCCATACAATATACTCCTCTACATTTGTCTAAGAAACTACTTTACCTATATGGGTTGGTGGCTATGCATGAAGCCACCACATGGAGAACTAGGAAATGTTTACAAGTGCCAGAGGAATTCCTCTGTGTGATTGCCAGAGAGGCTATCATTCTTCCAGCCAGACCCCTACCTTGCTGTTGCTGAGTGACAAGTGGAGAATGCTCTCTGGTGATAGTGTGGTTTTATCACATTATCATTCCAGATATTTGGATCCCCAAATTTGTAATAAGTAAAAGGTTTCCCTCAAGTTGGGAGAAGGAATAAAAAGAAATTTAAGTCAACATCTCTTGTCGTAAAGGAAACCCATATCAGAACAACACAGAGATTCCATCTCACCCCAGGAGGAATGGCCTTCATCAAGAATATAAACAACCACAGATGTTGGTGAGAATGTGAAAGGCAGTTTGGAGATTCCTCTAATGCAGCAATACCACTCTTGGGCATTTTCCCAAAAGATTACAAATAAAGACACTTGCACACCCATGTTCATTGCTGCACTATTCACCAAGTTTCACCACAGCCAAGTTATTGAAACAGCTCACACATTTCAACAGATGAATAGATCAAGAAAATGTCACACACATATTATTCATCCATTAGGAAGAATGTTATAAATTAAGTCATTTGTAGGAAAATTGTGGGGGGATCTGGAAAACATTACGTTAAGTGAAGTAAATTATACTCGAGACAAAAGACATATCTTCTTTCATATGTAGAAGTAAGACCTAAATCATAAAAATAGATTTAACTATATACAGAGTCATGTCCACATATACATAAACATGTTAACTGAAGTAGGGATGTACAGGGTAGGATTCCAGTGGTGTGACTCCTTTTGAACAACTAACAGTTTAAAAACCAGGAAACTGGAATATGTATTGAAGGGGGAAGGTGAGGTCAAGGGGAGGGACCAGATAAATGGAGAGAGGGAGGGTGGGCCAATGAAAATGGAACCAGGCAAATTGAGGAGGTGGATGGGGTTAGGAGAGATGGAGGAGAATGATGAAAGGGGTGACACTGATCAAGATGCATTGTACTTACAAACTGTCATGTTGAGTTGAAACCCTTTTATACAACTATTTAAGGATAATAATAATAAAGAAGATAGGTAGGTAGCAGAGAATGTGATAATAGTATTCTTTACAGCCATTCCCTCTTTGAGTGGCCTAATGTAATTATCCTTCCCCCTCTTTGAGTGAAACCAGAGTGGTTAGTTATTGAATGTGCATGCACACATCCCTTAACTAGCAACAAAATGAGAATAGTAGTCATAGTTGTCCCTTATCCATCAGTTCCTATACTTCAATGCGGCATAACGGCTTTATATTTATTACTACAGATTATTATTATTATTATTATTTTTGGCCAGTCCTGGGGCTTGGACTCAGGGCCTGAGCACTGTCCCTGGCTTCTTCTTGCTCAAGGCTAGCACTCTGCCACTTGAGCCACAGCACCACTTCTGGTCATTTTCTGTATATGTGGTGCTGGGGAATCGAACCCAGGGCCTCATGTATATGAGGCAAGCACTCTTGCCACTAGGCCATATCCCCAGCCCTACAGATTATTTCTTAACAGCTCTATGAGGTAAATGTTTTACTATGTAGACAATTGTGGCTTAATAAGCTTAGGTGGGCTAATCTAGCCAGGTTAATACAGTTAGCATACTATAATTCTTTTAAAATGTTTTTTGTTCTATTTCCATGAAAATGATGTTATTTTATTCTTTCTAATAGCTATGTAAAATTCATTGCATATAGAAACTGGAGGCTCAATGCCTAAGTGCTTCCATGTTTATATAAAATAATATATATGCATACTGAAACAAACTAGAGGATATGAAAACAAGAGACTTGTATTCTCTCTCTCTCTCCCTCTTTCTCTCTCTTACTCTCTTTAGTTTTTAGTTGTTGATGACTCTATCTTCTTTACCTTATGTACCGTGCATTCAAGAGTACATCTTGAGAAGGGTCATGTGGAACACAGAAGTGTGTGTAGGGCACTGAAGTTTTCCAGAGATTTCCTGTACTGTTTCATTTTACATCTTATTCAAAGGGGAAAAATTGATAATCTCAGAGAAGATATCAGTTGCTTAATAAGCTACCTTGAAAAATGCTCAAGCAAAATCCTCAACATTAGTTGCTGTAGTGATCTAATAATAAATAACTATCTTCTGCTTTCTGTGGTTGCATCAGTATTTAATTTTAAAAAATGATGTAATTTAAACATAGCAAATCAGTACATTGATTTTGGAAATGGTTTATTTTCTGGAGTAGTATCATGTGGAAGAGATTATTTTAGTTTAAAACATTTCACTTCATATTATATCAGTTGCCTCCCCCCCCCCCCCTTTTTTTTAACCAATCCTGCAGACTGAACTCAGGACCTTGTCACTGTCCTTAAGCTTTTTACTCACAGCTAGCGCTGTACTATTTGAGCTATTGCTCCATGTACAGCTTTTTGGTGATAATTGGAGATAAATGTCTCACGGACTTTCCTGTTTGGGCTAGCTTTAAACTGTAATCCTCAGATCTCAAGCTTTCTGAATAACTAAGATTACAGTTGTGAGCCAATGGCACAGTTGGCTTTTAATAATGATGTCTACATATAAATAAAAGCAACATTATAAGAGAGTTTTATTGACTAAAACTATATAGAATATATAGAGTGCCACATTTTAGTGTCGTGCTCATTTTTCCAATATCAAACCCAGGACTTCACCAGTACCAGGAGTTAGTTCATCTACCTCTTAGCTACATCCTTAGCCCTGTTTTACTTTTTCTCTCATATCATGTTGTTTTATATTCTTGCTATCAAGATTTTTCTTTATTGAATTAGAAAGTCTTTGGATATTTTTAGTTTCATAGACCTTCAATAAATAATGTCACAAATCACTGAATATTACTGCTATTTGTACCTCTAAATATGTTAGGTAATAATTTTAGAATTGGATAATTTTTCTCAAAAATAATTTGAGAGCATTCCCTTTCATGTAGGGATGCTGCCTGTAGATTTATCTTATCTTTCCTTTGGTCATGTAGAAAGAAGCCACAGTCAGTTCAGTGATATTAAAGCTTATTCCTGCATGTGAAGAGACATAAAAGAGCAATTTTGCTCTTTAGTAGCAAAGGAAAACTAATGACTAAATTTTCTTTGTGGTCTCTATGATGAGTTTATTATATATGTCTCAAAAAAAAACAACCGTAATCATTTCGTAAGAACAAATCTGTCTGTGTGCTAACAGACTGTGAAAACCTATCCATTTTTTTTCTTTTTTTAAACCAAAAACTAAAAGAAGTCAGCCTTTAAATATTTGGACATATTTCTCTGTGATACAGCTGTGTTAGGCAAACATACTGGCATTAACATTTCCAAAGCACGCTCAAAATAAATGAGAACTTAAAAAAAAAACATACCTCCTTCCAATCCCTATGTGAATTGCCATTTTAATTAAAGCCTCTGTGACAGGAGAGACCCATGTCTGTCTTTGACTTTGAGAAAGAATGTTCAAGGAGTAGACACTTCTGCTGTTACTTTACTTATTAAAAAAATGTGCATCAGATGGATGAGGTACTAGTTCGTTAATATAATTTTCTTAAGTTATTACATTTTCAAATTAAGAAGGTAAATGGATTTTTTTGGGTTGGGGATTTACTATAGTATGTGCTAGAATCTTATACCACAGACTATTATATTAATAAAAAATCTACAAATAATACATAGTTTGTTTCTCTTTTCATTGCTTCTTTTTTCTGTTGTGACTTTTAATTTTTAAAATTTTATTGTCAAGGTGATGTACAGAGGGGTTGCAGTTACATATGTAATGTAGTGAGTACACTTCTTGCCAAAAACTTGTTACCTCCTCCCTCATTTTTCCCACCTTTCCTCTTCCACAATCACCCCCCCCCTCCAAGTTGTACAGTTACTTTACAACATATTGTCTTGTAAGTATTGCTGTTGCATTGGTTTGCCTTTTACCTTTGCTCTCATTTTGATGTTCCCCTTCCCTAATTCAGACAGACATATATACAATACCCGGGGTACCAACATCAAATACAGTGACAACAGGGGCTAGACCATAGGGAAGATAAACAAAGAAAAAGAGAAATAATTTCACATAGTACATTTAAAAATAACAACATTGATAAACTGCTTGTTTCCATATCTTGGAGTTCATTTTGTTTAGTATCATCTTAATGTGATCATATGTACATAGTTATGGAGCTATTGTGATCATCTGCTAGGACTATCCTAGAAAAGTACTAATTATTACCAGTAAGGGAAACCATAGAGTCTGTGTTTCTTTGGGTCTGGCTCACTTAACTTATTATGATTTTTTTCCAAGTCCTTCCATTTCTTTTAAAAACCTGAAAAAGGAAATTAAAAGAGAACTAAGAAAGTGGTAAAACCTCCCTTCCTCCCGGATTGGTAGGATTGACATCGTGTAATTGGCAATATTGCCAAAGGCTATCTACAAATTCAATGGTATGTCCATCAACATCCCAACACCATTCTTTAATGAAATAGAGGAAGTAATCCAAACATTCATATGGAACAATAAAAGACTCCAAATAGCAAAAACAATCCTTAGCAGTAAGAACAGAGCTGGAAGAATATCAGTACCAAACTTCAAACTCTATTAAAGAGCTATAGTAATAAAAACTGCTTGGTATTGGTACAAGAACAGGCCTGAGGACCAATGGAACAGAACTGAAGACCCAGAAATGAACCCACAGAACTATGGCTACCTGGTCTTTGATAAGGGACCAAAAAAAAAAAAAAATAGGATGGGAGAAAGACAGCCTCTTCAACAAATGGTGCTGGCAAACACCTGTAAAAAACAAAAACAACTAAGCTAGATCTTTATTGCTTCTTCATTGCATTCATTAGGTAAATACTGCATTTTCTGGATTGTGCATGTATTTTTTTTTCTCTACATCTATCTTTACCCCTCTTTCCCTTTCCTTTTCCTTCCCTTCTTTCTTTCTCATTTTGTCTATATATATATATATATATATATATATATATATATATATATATATATTTTTTTTTTTTTTTTTTGGCCAGTCCTGGGCCTTGGACTCAGGGCCTGAGCACTGTCCCTGGCTTCTTCCTGCTCAAGGCTAGCACTCTGCCACTTGAGCCACAGCGCCGCTTCTTGGCCGTTTTCTGTATATGTGGTGCTGGGGAATCGAACCTAGGGCCTCGTGTATCCGAGGCAGGCACTCTTGCCACTAGGCTATATCCCCAGCCCCTCATTTTGTCTATATTTTTGAATATTTTCTTTACTTGCACTTCCAAGGTTGTAATATTGTATTAAACCATACTTATTTATTGTTCAGAGCATCATTATGTTTTTATAGTTAACATTTTTATTTCAATGTGCACTTTGTGGCTTTATGATTACCCATTTCACATTATCTCCCCTTTGGTTTATAAGTATACTTTTCTTCACAATAGCTAGCATATCAGCTACAATTTCTTTTCACATATCTCCTTGCTATATTTTAGTAGTAGTTCTTATTTAAAATAAAGGGAAAAACCTGGAAATGATAATCACCTCTTTCATTGGCTTTTGATTTGAACTTCTACTTCTTCTTCTTCTTCTTCTTCTTCTTCTTCTTCTTCTTCTTCTTCTTCTTCTTCTTCTTCTGCTTCTGCTTCTGCTTTATTTGGTTACTACAAACTTGTGAGATTAAGGAAAGATATGTAACATATTACTGTTATCCTCTTAATGATTACATCTGAAAAACAATGTAAAATGCATATGTTTATCCAATCCCTCCATGTGACATAAAATACTACATTAGGAAATTGTTAGGTTTTTTAAAGTAGGTAGCCGGTAAAGGAGAATGCCACGCGGTATTCAGGCAGGAGAGAAAGTTTATTACCGAACTGCTGGCCTGTGGCCAAGATGATCCATGGCCAGAGAGAAGGGAGAGAGAGAGACCCCCTCCCCAGCTCTGCCTTATATCTAGGGCAGGGGCAAGGGGTGTGGCCAGGTGGATTAGGATGTGACCTCAGGGAAAGGGGAGGTAACTGCCTCCAGGTCTGCAGGTTACCCAGGTAACTGGGTGGAGACTTAATGAGGTGGGGGCATCTACATGGAGCCCTCAGGGAGAGGACCTTACAGAAATGAGGATCATTTTTCCTTTGGTGCATCTGTTTAGAAGCTGTTATTTGGGACTTGGTATGTTTTACTTAAGGTTCCCCAGCTCACTTTCCCAAACTTTACAAAACCCCAAAGAAGTAAGTTCTGCAAGCGATATGTAAAGAGCACCCATATTTCTTCTCAGCTTCTGTGCCAAGTTGAAAATGTGTGTTTCATTATTGAACATGTAAACTTTGACTCCTGTAAGTGGAGGACAAAAGCAGAACTTTAACAATGAACCTAGAACTTGACTGTAAAGATAAAATTTGCTAATCTGAGAGGCACTGAAAGCTGTTCAGTGCATTTCACATATAAAATACTAGGAGTAGAATTAAACCCTGTGTATGTCCTTATCTTAATGAAACCTGTCAGATGAAATGAGTGCTGAATGCAGATTCTCCTCACAAAGGCTCTCATTTCCGGTTGCAGGAGGACCTACTTTTCCCATGAGTTGTCCTTTGCCTGGAAGGAACTCAGACTGAGGGGACCCAGTCCCATTGGTGGTTAGAAGTCCCTACAAGCATGCAGAGAAGATGAGATTCAGAACTATGAGACATTACTGACATTGTTTTCTTTGAGGGCTAGTCTGGTGTAAGTCCCTTAAGGAAGCATCTGGGATTTGTATCACAATGTACACAGTGAGTACCCTTAGGTTCAAATTGCCCATGACTATAAGTCGCCATTCAGTCTCAAACTGTTTACCTTTGTGCAACACTGGAAATCAGCAATCCCTCACTGGTTGAAAACTTTCTTTTATTTTCCTGATTTTCTATTTACATAGTTTTTCCCCTGATGTTTCTTTCTTTGTGTGTCTCAGTATGCATCCTTTAAGACTGACTACTTCCTTAGATTCTGTTCCCAGCCTATTCTTTATATTCTTTTCCTGGTTCACTGTGCTTTACAATCAACTGGTAGATGTCTGGCACCCCCCCCCCCACCACCTTTCTCTATGTATATATGTTTCTATGTTCTATATTACTCCCCAAATATTTGTAAGTTACGGATTTAATGACATTGTTCCTGTGCATTTCAAGACACAAAGATATCCTTTTGTGTAATCATAATACAATGAACAGAACTAGAATATTAACATTTATAGTACTATAACTTAACTTATAGATTTTATTGTATTTTTGTAAATTGTCTCATTTAATGTGCTTTACTGCAAAGGTCAAAACCAACTTTGTAGCTGTGGGAAACACATACAGGATGATATATTGCATTTTGTTTTCTTTCTTCTTTTTTAAAGTCTCTTTTAGTTTGAAGCAGTTCCTCAGTATTTCTTTGTTTTTCATGACCTTGACATTTTTTAAGCACACAGGCCAGTTATTTTGAGTTTGTCTGATGTTTTCTAATGATTAGATTCAGATATGTTTTTGGCAAGAATATCACAGAAAGGATGTTCCTTTTTGTAATGTCTCATGTCGGGGGGCACATAATATCTATTTACATTATTTTTTGTGGATACTTACTATGATTTCTGCTATATCTGTGTACTATAAAATTTCCTTTTTCCTTTTAAATAATAACTTGTGGGGAGACACTTTGAGACTGAAAATAAATACACTTATTATGTATAATAAGGGTATGGTTTCTGATTGTTGCAAAAGGCAATTATGAACATGAAAAGGTAGATGTCAAGAATGAAACCATGTGATTTTAGACATATCAATATGAACTGCTGTTATTTATTCTATGTCAATATAAATCAATCTCTCTCTCTCTCTCTGTTTTCTAGCTTCTTTGAGTGAAGCAATGACAATTTAGTAACACTAAGTTGCATAGTACCATTATCTTGGTGTCTAAATACCATTCTCCCATAAAAATGAAGCAAGTCTTCTTTCCTGATGGTGCAAGAAAAGAACAGGATATGAACTGAGTAGCTTGTTTTACCAGAAAGTAAGGCAAAGAATAATGGAGGCATGTTAAAAGAATGGAGAATCCAGCTTTAGGGGCTCATAATAGCCAACTTCAGGGCAATTGAAACATAAAAATAGATAGAAATAACTAGAATAAAATAAAAATCTCAAGAGTCCATACTGGTGTAATTAATTATATGAATGAATGAATAAATAAAAAGAAAGGAAATCCTTACGGCTAAATTCAGTTCTAACAAGTAAATGTAGAAGGAATGAACAAATGAAAACTTTGTTCACTACTGTGTTAATGGTCATGAGAGGCCAAAAATGTCTCCTTTTTTTTTTGGCCAGTCCTGGGGCTTGGACTCATGGCCTGAGCACTGTCTCTGGCTTCTTTTTTTTACTCAAGGCTAGCACTCTGCCACTTGAGTCACAGCGCCACTTCTGGCCATTTTCTATATATGTGGTGCTGGGGAATTGAACCCAGGGCCTCATGTATACGGGGCAAGCACTCTTGCCACTAGGCCATATCCCCAGCCCCTGTTTCCATTTTTAATAATGTTGAATTTGCTTCTCCTGATTCCCTTTCTTCTAGTCATTCAGTACACAGCTTTCAGAAAATTCTCTGAGTGAAATCTGTTCTTTTCTTAGGCTGGCATTTACCTGTCTCCTACTGTGTACTTGAATATATAAGACAGGGAAATACCCCGCTTTCCCAATACTGGTGAAATAATTTAGCTCATCTGTTTGGATTTCTCAGACTTCCCAACAAAACCCTTAGCTGTTTTTCTTTTAGTTTGTTTCACTATTTATAAGGAAGTACACTAGAAATGTCTTTCCTTGCCAGTTAACACAAATGCATTTTCAAATATGGTATTCATAATACCTAGATAAGTAAGGGAAGGAAACTATTTGCCTAGAAAGCAGAGAAAAGGAGTTCTCTTGGATGCAAAGAAGACTTTTGGTACCCTTTGTATCAGAAAATGCATTGGTAGATAATTTCTTCTGGCTTGGATGCAGGTATCGAGAACTGACTAGGCTAATATGGATTTAGTGGGTTTTGTTTGTGTTTAGGTTGATTATTTTATAATTCAGAAGAGGTTTGTAGTGTTAGATACCAACAAAAATGGTTACTACAGTGAAACATAAGCAAGCTAGACTAAATTATGCTGTTTCAAGACATTTATTAAATAACTATATTAGCAAGCAAGCCAAACAAAACCCTAACAAACCCCAACAGTTCTATATGACTTGTTAGGAAGGAAGTGTCAGTTTTATAACCTTGTACAAAGATCCCTCAGGGCACACAGGATGATATTCCACAGGCTAAATTCTTTTACCTCCATTGTACACAACGGGCAATTCCAAAATCTTCACAATAGAATTCCAACAAAAGAATGTAGGAAGGAATGATTATTAATGACTGTGTGAAGAAAGAATTGCCAGTAGATATTTTTCCACCTAGCATAATAAGTAGTAAAAACACCATGTAGAAAACAAACCTGAGGTCAATTTCCATGGCAATTTCTTTCTGTACCCTTCCATTCTATTAGACTGCAGAGAATCTCCAAAATACTTCCATTACTCTACATGTTCTTCACTGTTTTTTTTATTTTACTATTTTCCTTTGTTCTTTTTCATTTATTGACCCACCACATTCACCAATTAAAATGCACTATATGATTTTTTATTGTAAGATTTTCAAAGTCTTAAGTACATATAGTTGTTATTTCTAAAATAATGCCTTTCTGGTGAAAGACTAGCTTGAGTGTAGATTATTGGTCAGGATAGTCTACTATGCCCAGAATTCAAACTTGAACAGCATGTCACAGTGTCCAGGCTGAAGTTTAAAAAGTAAATTATGTAAGTAGGAATGGGAGAGGAAGAAATGGTCTAGATACAAGGTTGTCTCTAAGAATCCTTGATTAAATATGTTGGGAAAATGCTACAAACAGTACATGTTTTCTAGCACCATCTTGGGAACCGAACACACACATTACTTAGTTAACAGTTTGTGTTCTGTAGAAAGGAGCCAGCTTGGCTTTACTTCACTTTGAATTTCCCAAATTTTAGTTGACTACATGGTCTTTGTTTTATTTCCATTGCACTTTTGGAATTAATTTTTCCTGGGATCTGCTTTAGAAAACAGTGTTTTAGAAATTAAAATCGAAGCTTTCTTAACCAATGTCCATTTATCTGACTGTCCACATTCCCTTACTAAGACGAGATCAGCAGTCACCTCGCTGATACACTCTTCTTCAGTTGAGCTGTTTGCTTACAAAGAATCAATTGAGATTTTTCTCCCTAAAACCTGTTTATTCCATTGGTATTCATAATTAGAATTACATAACCTAATTAAATATTACATAATATGTGACTTTTGAGTATAAATGTGAAGAGTTATTGTTTCCTTGGGAAATAAGTTGAGTTCTTTGTTAAGATTTAGGAAAAGAAAATTGCTGAAAATAACATTAAATTAGGTGAGGATTGAACAACTATCAAAGATGGGGAAAAAAGAGTACAAAAGATTTACTACATAAATTGCTTTGGAAATTTCTTTTAAGTTTTTATGCATTTTGAAGAAGCTTGAATTCATTATCATTCCATAAAAGCTCAGTAGAGATTGTGAATTAGTAGGCCATACTGAAAGCTTTATTTTTAAATATTTAAGATATGTATGTGTACAAACTTTTATTTCCTGCTTTCAGTGAGGTTTTTGGCTAAATGACTGGTTATAGATCTTATGAATGACAGGAAAGGGTTCTAGGAAGAGAGAAAAAAAGAGACTTCACAAAGAAATTGTCTATGTGTGTGTATACTTGTGATATGGCTTAAAATATTCGATACAGATTTTGTCTATGTCTCATGAAGCAAGCCTCACTTGTCTTCAGAACTTTTGCCACTCTTGACTTAAGTTTTAATTATTGTTTTATCTTCATTATAAGCCCATGGTATTGCTTTGTGCCTTGCCAAAAAAATGAGCGTGAAAATTGTAATTTGTCTCTGGGAGTAATACACATTTCCCTTGGAGTACACTTCTCTGTATTTGGTTTTATGACTGAGAATGAATTTTATTAACAGTATGTTATTTTCATTGCTACTTTTTAGTAAACGTTCTTAAAATAGTACAGTAAATAAAGTTTGATTTTTATCTGGGTTTTCTTAGGCTTGGTCTCATGATAGCTTATGAATTAAGGCTAAAGTTGTTATTTAAGTATTGTAACTCTATACTCATATGTGATGTCTAAAAATGACCGTGGAGTTCTTTTTTCATTTGAAATGTGTACTTTTGCCATCATTTCTTAGGTTTAATTAGGTTTGTGTTTATACAGAGATCAGTAGTTTATAAAAGTAGTGAAGCAAGGAAATGCTTTTGTTATGCACAAAATGGAACAACAAAAAAGAAATACATTGCCTCAGTCCTTTTTATTAAGGGGAAAAACATCCTGAATTCATAGATAAATTTGGAATTCACTTGATTTTTTCCCCCACAAATACCAGAAACAGAGCCATGAAACATTAACTTGTCAAACAGCATATTAATCTACATTTGAATATGAAAAGGATATTTCCACCCAGTATACTATTATTTTTTGGAACATTGAAGATCTCATGTGTTGGGCTGATAATTAAATGGACGCTTTACCAAATATCATATGCTTTGTTTTGACAGATTATTCATTTTAATAAACACTCAAGACACAGTGGGGCTAAACAGAGCAATGGTATTGGACAGAGGCATGTATTTGCACTCCCAGGAAGAGTAGTTGTCATGAATATTTCTGGATTTGTATGTGGTTGTTCTAGATTCAACACAGAAAAGTTATTGTGAACTATTTGCCTATACTTTACACTGAACAGCAAGGAATTTCCACAACAGTGGAGATTTTTAGGAGCCTATTTGCTGTTGTGTTGAAATTTTATTCCTATAGTTAGCCACATATTTTTCTGCAATTTACTTATTATTGTAGTAATGAAATCTTTCTCTGTCCTTGTATGTACCATTTTCTTTGTTTTTTAAGTATCATGAAGAGGATGACCCTTCTTTTTGTGTGTGTGCAATTGTGGTTAACCCCTTTTTGAACCTCCTTCATAGGGTTCCCACATTTCTGATCATTCTTATTGCAGTTATGTGAGCGCTGTTGCTTCTTCATTAGATTGTAATTATATGAAAACATAATTGAGTGTAATTTGTTTGCTAGAATGAAGTGGGCCTACTCCTTGGTCTATATAGAAACATGGGGCTTCCAGACACAGTTACAAATCCCAACTCTAGCTGCTAGGGATATGGAGATAAAGGGATCATGACTTGAGGTAGATGGGGCCAAAAAATGTCATTAAACTCCACCTCCACCAATGGCTGGGTATGGTGGTATATGCCTGCCATTCCAGCAATAGAGATCTCAGCCCAAGATGTCCTGGGCATAAAGCAAGACCATATCTCAAAATGACCAATGGATAAAGGGACTGGAAGTATTGCTCAAGTGGTAGGGTACCAGCCTTGTAAGCTTAAGGCCCCAAGTAGTTCCCATTGTCTTTAAAACAAAAGGAAAAATCAAACCAAAAAGCATAGGGATGACATTAAGATTGGAGTTAGGGAGTGGGAATAAATGAATGTTACATCTTAATAGAGCAAGAAAGTGTGTCTTAGATACTACTCAACACCAAATCCTAAGAATCGAATGAGTACCATTGTATTTCTTTGCAACATACTTTCTCTTTTGAATCTTATTTTGTGTTGAAAGCCACAAAGCATGGAGATGTTCCCTGTAGTTGAGGAAGGTTGGAGAAATTAGGGAAGCATTTTCATCAGATGAGCATTGGTTTTTTTCAACAGTGGACTCTTGAGTTTCACATTTTCCACAGTTAGCAGTCACTATTTCAGGAGATATCATTGCTTAATTTTTTTTAAAAAAGTATTTTTTTATTGTTATTGTAAAGGTGATATACAGAGGGTTACAGTTACATCAAGCAGATAAAGAGTACATTTCTTTTTGAACAGTGTCACCTCTTCCCTTGCTGTCCCCAGTTTTCCCCTCCTGTCCCCACCAGTTGTACAGTTCATTTTCAACATAGCGTCTAGTATCACTGCTGCATTTGTTCACTTTTGGCCTATCTTTTGGGTGCCTCCTCTTACCCTTCCAAAGACAAAACAAGAAAAAATTGCAAAGAAAACAAAAACAGCAACAAACAGTAAAAAACAACAACAACCCAAACCTCATTTCCATTTATTGGAGTTCATTTAACCCACTGGGTGGTAAATAACCAAAAAATACACTGGGACATGGTAAATTATACAGGACTCTAGACATTCACACAGTGAGACCAAAGGAGGATATTCTTAGGAGAGGATCACAAAAGCTCAATAGCTGTGTGCATATGAGCATATAAAATGATGTTTATCGAAATGAAATCCATTGCTTTTTGCTCTCTTTAGGAGTGCAGTCATCCTAAGACTATCATGCAGTATAGGGAAATGAAGGTGGGAGAAAGCAGTCCTCTTTTCAGTTTCCCCCAAGATCTGTGATTTGGTCTTTCTTATGGAATACTGGGGATGGGAGGTTGGGGAGGGAAGATTGGAGGTCCAAACTACCATTCCCTCAGGACAGAACTTCCGCTCTTCACAATGACCTGAAGAGCCTCATGAGTTTCCTGTGAGCTGCATTGTTTTTCCAGCTTCTCATTCAACCCAAGAGGAAAGAAGCAAACATTATGCAGCTTGCTATTCTCAGGACTTTGAGGGCTGAATGGTGAAGCTGCATGTTTTCTAGTTAGAGAAAATATGTTTCCTTGCATTGCATATTTGCTGAGACAAAATATCTGAGAGTATAAAAACTGAAGTGAGCCTTCATTTGTTTTCTACTAGAGTTACACACAGAAATTGATAGATAGGACAATAGCTATCCAAATATGCAGGCTATACAACAGTACAAAGAGGGGGATTGATTGCATCTGCTCAATAAATAGGACAAGGGAAGGGCCACAAGCAAGTCATAAGACTGTTAAGGCCCTGGTAGATAAGGGCAGAGGTTGGTGGGGGTGGGGAGCGGAGTCTCTTGCATAAGCTGTTTCCATTTGAAATCTTCTTAGCACACTTTCAAAGTTGTGCTGTGGATGACAGCAGTGTTAAGGCTGAGCTTGCTTAATCCCCATACAGCTCAACATCTCTCTCAAATAAATTACTTGACTTTTTTCTGCCTAACTTGCCTGAAATGGATTAGGAGGCTAACCTTCAGGTATGAAATGTTTGAAAATGGCTTCTCTATCTGACAGTTTTTACTTAGCTCCATTGGTCTTTTTAGCTTTCTCAAAGGAAATGGATATAGTTTACTACCTTTACTCCTGAAGTCTGAATATGACCATTATTATTTCCATGCTAGTTGGAATTTATTTTGACTTAAAATAAGTAGATAATGTGCTGTTCCCAAAATCCCAACTACAGTGTTTTTTTAATATATAGCAAGCCATATATTGTTCTTTTTAAGTAGTTATAAAATTTCTCAGTCAGTAATTCACTAAGCAAAGATCATATTCTCAGCACGGTGTAATGAACTAAGACACACATGAAAAAATGTGAGTTATGGTTGTTGTCTTTATGTAGGTTACATTACCATGCTTGTAGAGGAATGAAAGCAAGTCAGGGGAAACAGAACAATGGCATGCTCAATTATGGATGTTACTGACTATAGGAATTACCTGTACGTGAATACTGAATGTGATGATGATGGATGAAGCAAGTGTTCATTTGAGAAAGAAGACATTGTGGTCCAGAATATGTGGTTGAGAAGCATGAAACGGAAGTCATATTTTAATAGTAGAGAATGGAGGAGAGAAGATACTGTAGGTGAAAAAATGAAAAGGTAAAAGAGTGAAGTTGAACATGGCAAGTATCTGGAGCAATAAAGAAGATACCAGATGGCAAACCTAGTACACAGGAAGAATACAAAAAAAGTTGGAAGGCTGGAGGTGTGGCTCATTAACTATAACACCTACAAATAAGCTTGAGGCCCTAATCTCAACCCTCATCACTATAAGGAAATTTTAAAAAGTAAAAAGAAAAAAAATTGGGCATTCTCTTTTCCTTGATAAATGAGTTCTTTGTTTCTCACCAACTGATGAATCAGGAACTTATCTAATGCCCTCTTTACAACTTTACTCCCTACTTTCCAGACTATTACTTCTAATGCCTGACAGCCTGAGTCCAAACAGAAGATTTCTGATGGCTTTTGTGGAAATGTTCTTTTGATAAAATGCTAGAATTTTCCTCTCCTTCCTGCCTTGAGTAAAGATGCAAAGTCTAGAGGCATATAGCAATCTTGCTGTTGTGAGGGAAAAGGCTAAGAAGTATTGTCTCTGATACTACTTACCTGCTAAACCAATACCAATAGCCTTTTACTTCTAGGCTTCCTTTTATGTAGGAACAAACAAACTCTGTTAGCATA
Organism: Perognathus longimembris pacificus; assembly: GCF_023159225.1. Taxonomy (NCBI): domain Eukaryota; kingdom Metazoa; phylum Chordata; class Mammalia; order Rodentia; family Heteromyidae; genus Perognathus; species Perognathus longimembris. The sequence goes on along the minus strand of NC_063164.1, from coordinate 31,816,072 downwards.
AAATATGTGAGTTTTGTTACTTGTAGTATTTCAACACTGTTTAGGGAAGGCCACTATTGACTAGTGTATGTGGTGAACGTGAAGGGGTTGAGCGGGAGGTGGCAGCACAGGCACAGGGTGAAGAGGGCCTGTACAACACTGGCAATGAATACTAAGGCAGGTGGACCTCTTAGAGAAGACACAGATTCACTATAGTCAGAGAAAGACAAGAAGCCAGACAACTTCCAAGTTTCTAATCAAAAATATATCTGAGATTACTGTATATCTTTGGGGATAGGTAGATGAGGTTAAAGAGTTCTGTTCTAGCATGTGTTGAGTTTGAAATGATGTGACATCCAAGGGAAAATCTTATGTAAAAAGAGCATTTAAATTTAGGTGAATTCAAGGTCAAATGCCTATGACCTTGAACATGGACATACGCTAAAGCATTTGATGCATCCAGTTTGAGCTACAGGGAGCAAGGAGCTCTCTCTCTCTCTCTCTCTCTCTCTCTCTCTCTCTCCCTCCCTCCTTCACTCCCTCCCTCTCTCCTCTTACATTAGAATGGAGGCAATGAAAAGAAACAACACAGAATTGGTCAACAAAGAGTACTTAGTGTGGCATAAATAAATGCATGTTATAAGGATGAATAAAATCATCAACTATGTCTGATGCTCCAGAGAGGTTAAAGAATGTCAGGATAAAAATTTGGTAATTCTGGTTAAAAAAGAGAGATTCTGGCAAAAATAGCAGTTTCCAAAACAGATGTTTCTACAGACTTGAGAGCCATGTATCATTTGCTCATATCTGAGAAGCAGATAGGGGAGTTAGGAAAGGAAGGGAGTAGACATTCAAAGTAGTAGACAATTGAGGGATTTGGGAATTAAGAAGAACGGATTCATGAATAGATAATAGATTTAGTTATAGGGGTGTGTGTGTGTGTGTGTGTGTGTGTGTGTGTGTGTGTGTGTGTGTGTGTGTGTGTGTTAGTCCTGGGGATTGAACTCCAGGCTCCAGGACTGGGCACTGCCTCTGAGCTTTTCTTGCTCAAGGTTAGTGCTCTACCACTTGGGCCATGGCTCCTCTTCTGGCTTTTTGGTGGGTAATTGGAGATAAGAGTCTCATTGACTTCTGGCTTTGAATTGTAAACATTGATCTCAGCCTCTTGAGTAGCTAAGATCATTGGCAAGAGCCACTGGTACCTGGTTTAAAAGATGAGTTTTAAAAGACTGAAAACTTTGAGGGAAGGAGTTACTGAAAAGCATCAATATTTAGATGGAAATAAACATCTGGACGTGCAAAAAATAAAGGGAACGAGCAGTGTTGGAGAAAGACTAGCTTTGAAAAGGTTTATGTATTTCTCTGAGGTTGGAGGCAAGGATAACATGGAAGCTAATAAATGGAAGAAAATGTACTCAGAGTGTTGTGTCCATAGGTTTGGTAAGTCACAGGTTAGAAGCTTGCCTGGTGGTGAGGAGCTGAGATGGGGACCTTTGGTAGGGATTAATTCTGGAATGTCTGTTGCATGAAGATCAGTAGACACATCTTAAGTCAGATGGCATGACCTTATCAAGGGCAAGGCCAGGTGATATTTAATATTCCCCAGGTAAGACCATATCAGAGAGAAGCAGGAGCTGAGAAAGGGACCCAACAGTCAGAACAGTTACAATGCTGAGGGAATCTAGAGCAATGCTACTAAAGAGAGAAGTCCAGTATATCAGAAGAGGTTGAGTCCAAGGGGAGAAGGAAATGATCCAGAGGACCAAAGGCAGTTTTGGAAGGTATGTGTGGGGCTGGGGGGTGGGGGGTGGGGGGGCTGGGTGCAGTGGCAGGAGGCAGGCTGATGGCCTGAGTAGAGTAAATCCATATCGCAAATGTGGAGCTACTTTGCAAGATAGGGCCCAGGCATTTCCTGGTTTGTACCAAGGTACAATGGCTTGTTTCGAGGAGATATTTAGTTCTTTTTTATTTTCATTTTTCTTTGGGCAAAAACTTGAGAGCAAAGTTATATGATATATATATATATATATATATGGATATATATATATATATATTCACAATATACTGATGTGATGTTTACTTAGTTTAGGCTTGTAATAGGGAGGTCAGATATGGCCAGTGCCATCTTTAACTGTGGAGGGACTTCAGGTTGACTCCAGCTTAGATAAGAGCAGAAGCCAACTCCATCTCCACTAAGATCTCCCCCACCCTATCCAGGGAAGCTCCCCTTTGTTATGATAAGTTATGTAAATTGACCACCTGAGGCCTGGGAGCTTCAAGGGAACCTGTGCCCTCCTATGAGTAGGCGTATCCACCTGCATCATGTGAGCCCCGCCAAATCCATGTGTCAATTCTAACTAGAATGTTAGGTTGGTTCAAACAGATACCTTGAGACAGACTGTAACTCTATTGTCCACCTGTGTGCGGCCTAGCATGCTCTGTAAGTGTTGTATCCTCATTGGTCACCTGCGTGTGGCAAGTTTGACTGTGATGTTTGCCTTATAACCAGGTTGGAAGGCCACATGTACATGCAGTTCCAGCTCCCGAGTTTGGGCTGCACACGTGTGGGTGGGCCCTGAACCTGTACAAGTGGTCAGCAGTTTTGGCTCCTGAGTCTGGGCTGTGACCAAGGCCAGTCGGTTTACTTTTTGTTCACTTTTTACTTCCCCAATAAATCTGTCTTTTTGTCGTCTTGTAGCTGGAGACTGTGTGGTGGACTCTTGGGGGAACCAGGAATCCCCTCCCTTGGGGGGACCCCATTTCATTGTAGCGAACCCCCACTCTACTTCAGGCTGAGTGTAAATTAGGGACAAATCTAACACACTTTATCTCACTTTGGCAAGCCCTCCTAAATATAAAACAAGATGCTATCAGTATTCCAATTATGGCAGTATTTTCCCTTTTACATATTTAGCTACACTCTTCCTGGCCACAATCATGGGCTTCCTACAATATTGCTGAAACCTGCCATCCATTCACAGTGGCTTCTGCTAGTGATGTCTATGAGGTACAATTTTTAAAGCATCTTTAAAAGCACACTACTTTAATGTGATGACAGATGGCGTGTTGCATGGCTTCCTAACTGGTGTTACTTCCACACTGCAATTGAACTATTTAAGGAACTTTGCTCTCAACTCAGAAGGAATCCTGTGAAACCCAAGTTTGAAATTGTAGGGGAGTAATTTCTGTACATTGAGACCAACTTTAATATATATCTTATAGTACCAATTTTATGATACAATTATATGTTATGTTTTTTAAATTGTTATTTTAAAGGTGATGTATAGAGGGGTTGCAGTTACATACGTCAGGTAATGACTACATTTCTTTTTGGACAATGTCATCCATTCTCTTGCTTTCTCCTAGTTATATTACGGCTTTTTTATGGTTTCTATTGTATTTTTTCAGAGATAATTCCAGCTATAGAAAAATAATAGTCCTGATTATAATTACTTAGTTATATGTCAAAAAGTCCCAGAAATGCATTTTGGATGATGATTTCTTTTTTTGTTGGTTTCCTTTTAACATTTGTGCACAAACTTTGAATTATGTTTTCTAGTGTAACTCAGATATCCATTAGAAATATTTAACTGGTTTTCAAGTCAGATTTTCCCTAACCTTCCTATGTTTATTCAGTTTTATTGAGCAGTACCACTTTATAAGGGTTAAGAATCATAGGAGCATAGATAATAGGAAACATATTGCATTCTTTTCAGGTTGAAAAGCAGACTACAATTCAGATGTTAGTCCTAACAAACAAATTACAGCTTTGATTTTTGTAATTATTCATTACCTAGAATAATTTTCTTTTTTTTTTTGTGGTACTGGGGTTTGAACTCAGAGCCTCAGCATTTGTAAGGCAGGTACTTTGCCACTTGAGCCACTCCCTAGCTCCTTTATTGTTCTTTTAATGCTAGAAGTATTTGGTGTGTCAATTCATCTAGCTTTGTTGAATTTCCATTTTGAAAGTGACAGTGAAAGCAGTGATTGTTTTGCATTACTTAATATTTAAAATAAACATTGGAAAAGTAAACTGGAGTGGGGCAGAAGAGGAAGACATTTCTGGATATCCATTCTAGAATAATGAGTTTTAATTTTTGGAAACCAGTGAAAGATTGTGGCTTTTTTGGAGTGGGGGAGTGACAGTTCTGGGACTGGAGCTCAGGGCCTGCCTTGCGCTGTGCTCTTTCTCTGAGTTTTAATGCTAAAGGCTAGCACTCTGCCACTTAAGCCACAGTTCTACTTCTGACTTTATTATTTATTTATTTTCTTGGGGCTTGAATTCAGGGCCTGGACACTGTCCCTGAGCTCTTTTGCTCAAGGCTAGGACTCTAGCACTTTGAGCTATAGTGCCACTTCTGATTTTCTGGTGATTAATTGGAATAAGAATCTCACGGACTTTCCTGCCTGGGATAGCTTTGAACTCTGATCCTCAGATCTCAGCCTCTCCTGACGTTTTGGCAGTTAATTGGAGGTAAGACTCATGGGCTTTCTTGCCTGGGCTGGCTTCAAATTGTGATCCTCAGATCTCAGCCTCCTGAGTAGCTAGAATTAGAGGCGTGAGCCACTGGCACCCAGCTTTGAGGTTTACTCTGTAATAAATAGGCATTTTCTTAGCAATTGATTTCTTTGGACCCATTTAACAAAAGAACAACTGAAAATTGTCGATAATAGCACATAATTGCCTTCTCAAGTTTTGCTGTTATCATTTAAGAATGAAATCAGAGTGTCTTCCTGTCGGCATACAATTGTACCACTTTATTTGACAGAGGACTTTATTATATTTATCTTATCTTTAATTTCAATTTAATGAGCAGTCGAAACAGTGCTTGTTGAATTACATTTTTAATTTAAAAAGTGACTTGCCAGAATAGACATTTGTTTTCTCGTTAAGTTATCATAATTTAGTTTCAAGATTGTCAAACTATGACCAACAGGTCTTGTCTGTCTTTCCTTCTGCCTTACTTAATAAAGTTTTATCAGAACATAGACTCACTCATTTGTTTATACATTGTTCACAGTTTCTTTCATGCCATAATCATAGTGTTGAGTTGTGACAAGCTATACAGTCTGTGGCACCTAAAATAGTAACAATTTAGTTCTTTACTGAAAAAAAATTATTAACTTACAGTGTAATTACACTTATTTGTTATTGTATTCTTTAAATCTGAGAGGATACTCTTGCTATATGTCAGTTTGGAGCCAAACTACCAAGATACTAAGGGAGATAGAAAAGAAGTAAGAAACCCATTCCTTCTGCTACAGAATTTTCCAGGCAAGACATACATATGTAAATGAAATAACCTAAGAAAAAATATGATACTGTATCATAAAGGACTAAGTTGTATGACAGTAACAAAATAAATCTTCATATATTCTGCATCATAATCAAATTAGTATTATTTACATCTGATTAGAGCCAGAATTCTCAAAAATCCAATGTAAGCACAGTAATATATTAGGATATTTTCTAACATTCTGACTTAGAAATGGGAGCATTAATTTATTGTAGTTGCAAAGCTGTATACATGTTAACCAGGGTTCTAAAGTAATCTGAAGCTTTTCTAGAAATTGTAGGATCAGAAAGGAAAATGTACTAGGTTTCCCTAACTATGGGTGAGGAAAGAGGTAGTTTCAGGACAATTCAGTGACCAGTACATGGGAATGGCACCACATCTGTTTCTGAGGAATGTATTTTAATAAGACCTTGGTGGGGAATATTGGGATCAAAGAGAATATTGGGTTTGATCTCAGTTTCTGACTCTAGTATGAACTTGATTTTATTCTCCGAGGTTTGTATAAATATCCTAGTCCTATGGAGTGGCATAATAAAATACTTTGGATTGAGTAATTTATAGACAACAGGCATTTAGTGTTCATAATTCTTGAGTCTGTAAGTCCACCATCAAGGTTTGGTATCTGGTGAGGGAGGGCCTTTTCCTCTTAAAAAAGTGCTTTCTATGTGTCATGGCATGGTCAAATGAAAAAACAAGCTTAAGAAAGCTTGGACATCTTTTGATAACTACTGTTATATTCAGATCTTACGCAGGAAAAGAGTGTGGGTGAAGTGATGCTTTGAGTTTAGTAGAACAGAGTGGCAAGAAGGGTAAGGGTATTACGGCAGGGGGGCATGGGATGATAAGCCATGAACCATACAGAACTAAGGGAGCCATTTTGAACAGCCTTGCTTTTGTCACACCTGTCTGCTTTGGGAATTACTAGAATTGCTTTGCTCTGCATCTAATTGTAACTGATAGCAAATCACATTTCTAAGAGGATTGTCAAGTGAATAAAAGATGCAAGCATAAAGCACAGTAGCCAGCACTTTAAAAAAAAAACAACAACACATATAAAGTCTCTTGATCCTCACTCTGGAAAAAATTGAGTAGAAAATTTTGTGTGTATGTATTAGTCCTGGGGCTTGGACTCAGGCCTTTGTCTCTGTCCCTGAGATTCTTTTGCTCAAGGCTAGTGCTCTATCATTTGAACCACAGCTGCATTTCTGGCTTTTTTGGAGGGGAGTAGTTTATTAGAGATAAATCTCACTTTCTTGCCCAGGATGCCTTTGAACCATGATCTTAGCCTCCTAAGTAGCTAGGGTTATAGGCATGAGGCATAGACATGTGTCTGAGTAGAAATTTAAAGATTAGGAATGGCGATTTCAATTTCAATTGCTTAGAAGAAATAATAATAATCAATACTGTGTTGGAATGCAACATTGTGAGGGTGTAGACTGCGGCAGCTGGGTATGAAGATATTCCAGCTTGCACTGGGTGTTCAGATCACCTCTGAGGGGTTTCATGCTATTTTCTTTTCTTCCTGAAATCTGAGATTTGTTCATTTGAATGACGTTGATTTAGTCAAGTGCTTTCTGGCATCATGAGGCATAAATTGGAAACTCATAGAGCCTCAAGAGAGTACAGGGCCTTGTGGCTCTGTCGCCTTTCAAATATACCAGATGTATACTATAATGTAAATAGAGAATACAAATTGCCTTCTGACATTATCTTATTATAGAGTTGGTTGGGAATATCTTTTTGAGAGTGCCACAGAAAGAAAGAAGAAAAAGCATCGATGGGACCCTTTCTCTCATATCCCCAAATGGGTTTGCTCATGACTTACTTTTTAATAAAAGGTGAATGGTAGAGAATATATTCAGTATAATTTATTCATTAATCCTCCTAAGTTTGTTGGGGTATCCAACACCACAGAGATGCCAGTGGAGCTGGCAGAGGCTACAGAACCAGTAGGTGCCTAGAGGTCCAGAAATCTCCAGCTCATTAGGCTTTCTCTAAGTAATAGCCATCATTCATGCCTTTTGAGTGAAACTTGGCACTTCAAGCTTGCCACTATGTGGTGGTCACACTTGTCCCTCACTGTAATAATATTTATGGATGGTACCTTCTATTAAAAACAATAAAACTAGGTTTTGTGCCAGAAATGACAGGTTAGGAAGCAGAGACTCTGCAGAGAAGAGACCAGGAGGAAGCCAAGGGAGCTTGTCTTTTGTCACCAAAGATGTGTACATATGGAGAGCTGACAGTGCATCCATCACCCCCAGAGTCTCTGTGTGCTGGAAGAGCTTGTGTGAAAGCTGTGAGAGGCGTTGGCAAGGATGGATGTCCTGGAACTGCACAGTGGGGGTCTCTATGGGTTGAACTCAAAACTGGCCTCCTGGAGTGCCCAGCCTGATGCTGGAAAGTTCTAGTTCACACTTGTCTGGTTGGGGCATGGAAATGTCTGCAGATTAATATTCAGGGTATCCATCCACCAAAGCCTAGTTGTTTTCTTTTTTTTCATGTGTTGAGTATTAATGTATATAGACAATGGGAGATGAGATTTGGAAGAAATAAACAGACTTGAGGAAAATTATCTTCTTAAGAGGGTAAAAGTCACTCTTTTCCATATTTACTAACATGATTAATATGAGATATTTTGTGCTTATCTCAGAGTTGAGTACTGGGGAACAGAAAGAGAAGAAAGAATAATGAAAATTGTCTTTATTTGAGTATATAAAAGTGATATAGAAAGGTATCATTTGGGGAATCTTGAGAATAATGCAAGAAAGGGAGTAGGGAGAATTTAGCCAATGCTTACAAAATTACAATTAGAGGAATAGTTTCTGATGTCCCATTGTACAGGGTAGTTAACAATATTGTATTGTATATTTCACAATGGCTACAAGATATTTATGTTTCTTCGGTAACTTATTTATTAATTTGTTATTTGAGATAAAGTCTTGCTATGTAGCTCAGACTACTGTGAACTCAAGATCTTCTCGCATCAGCTTCCCAAATTCTGGGATTATAGTGAGCACCACGATGCCTGGTTAGCAGAGGACTTTGAATGTTATTTCCACAAAAGCATGAAAAACATAAAAGTTGAAATGATGGAGATGTTAAGTGCCCTATTTTGATTATTACACAATGTGTGCATTTCTCCAGACAACACATTTTACCACATGAATATGTTTAATTATTATGTGTCAATTAAAAACAAAATGAGAAAAGTGTGTGTGTGTGTGTGTGTGTTGGTCCTGGGACTTGATTCAGTGCCTGGTTCCCTGAGCTTTTGCTCATAGCCAGAACTCTACCACTTTGAGCAACAGCTCCATTTCTAGCTTTTTGATAGTTAATTGGAGATAAGATTCTTGTAGACTTTCCTGCCTGGGTCTGAGTAGCGATTCTCAGATCTCAGCCTCCTGAGTAGCTAAGATTAGAGGCATGGGCTACTGCTGCTTGGATTAAAAGAACTTTTAAGAGAACATGTACAAAACCCTTGCAACTCAGAGTTTGATGCCTAAATCATTATTTTGTCTGGAGAAAATCATTACTTTGTCAGGAGAAAATTTTACAATATGTCCCATAGCATGTCTTTGGGTTAGAGTAGAGTATGCTATTTAAGAGATAGTCACCTGATACTATTCATTTGATCAACTTGATTAGTAAGGTATTATTTGAGCTAAAAAAAATTATGTTCTTTTTTAATTCACATGCTGGTACAGGGGCTTGAACTCAGGGCTTTGCATTCTTGCTTGGCTCTTTTGCTCACAGTTAACACTCTACCACTTGAGCCACATTTCTAGTCCAAGTTTTTGCTGGTTATTGGAGATGAAGTCTATCAAACTGTTCTTCCTAAAATGGCTTTGAACTGCTATTCTCAAGCTCTTAGCCTCCTGAGTAGCTAAGGGTTCATGTAATCTCCAGATCCTGTCTAAAAATTGTTCTTTCTTGTCTTTCCTGAGGAAGTCCTTGTCTTGTTAATTCTTCTCTCTTTTGCCTCTTCTTTCTTAAATATTTCCTCTATTTTCTCTCATATGTTAAAGAACATCTGGCATCTATTTCTTCAGAAGCTTCTGTGATCTGGATTGTGCAGTTTGTTACCCCGTCAACACCTTTCTGGGCTGTTTTTGATGATTTGAAATTCATTTTCCACAAATAGTCATATTTGAAAATGCTATGCAGTGTAATATTTGAAGGAGAAACATTTAATATGGTACAAACACAATATAGTCCATGGAAATTAGGCTAAGTCAGTTCTGTCTCTTTTAAGTCAAATTGCTAGATTTTCCTGGCTTCAACACAAAATGAAATCCAATTATAGGTCCAGGGATAACAAGAAAGGAGGAAAAAAGTCACTGGAAAAGTGGCTAAAGATGGCCAACAAGAGCAAACACATGGGTTTCCATTTCAGTTGAAAACTATGCCAGGGGTGTACCTATGCCAAGGGACCTTGAACATTTGGTGGATTTTTAATATAATTTTTATTTGACTATAGTTTTAGATTAATAGGGAATTTATAAAGATAGCAAAACTAGTTCTTATATAACTTTTACCCAGATTCTTCTAGTGTAATAATTCACAATTTTATATTTTCAGTGACTATGATAAATATGAACATATGGTCTATATATGTCACCATATTCTTATATGATTAAAAGAAAATCAGAAACAATGGATTTTTCCCTAAAACTTTATATTCTTTCTTACATTTAAAAGTATGTAATATTTTCCAGGTTTTCTTGTGCCCACAGGATATGTTCTGTGCAATTTGTTGAGGAGGGGAGAGCATCACCCCTCCACCCAAAATCCTGACACTCATTCTTCTTGTGTGAATGGCCTGGTTTATGGCTTGATCTCTCAGCTTTGTAACTTTTCCATTCACTCATGGTAACTCCTCACTTCCATAGTTAAACTGAGGCTCTCAACCTCTTTTCTTTTTTTTTTTTTTTTAAAGTTTTTATTATAAAACTGATGTACAGAGAGGTTACAGTTTCATATGTTAGGCATTGGATACATTTCTTGTACTGTTTGTTACCTTGTCCCTCATTCAACCTCTTTTCTTCTCTACTGTTAAGACCCACTTTTTAGGAGACTCCAAGTTGTATTCATAACAAGAGAGGAACAAAACAACCCTCTGATACCAGCTTAACAAAAATGCCCTTCTCTGTTTACATTCTAACAGGGATATAAAACTTAATGCCCAAGTACAGTCTCTATCTTTGACTTAGAGGTAATCACACACTGTATGCCATGGTGGTGTTAATGCACCTAAAGTACAATGGGCAAGAGACAGAAAAAAATGTGCTTTACAGACTGGGTGATTAGGATTCAAGCTCTGCTTTGCCATTTGATCTAGGCTGATACTTTTTCTCTTGAGTCTTAATAACTTGCTGAAGATCTAGGCTATTGGAAGGGGAACTGGTTGGGAGTTATTTTATTTATTTATTTATTTAGTAGAGCTTGTCAGAGAAACTAAGATTAAGTTCACAAATTCAGACTCCACATTCTTTGCTTTTCCCACTTGAGTGCATTGCAGCTGCATGAACGTTTTCGGAGCTGCTTTTCTCTCTTGGAAATTTTAGAGGAAAAAGACTTGACTAGGATGTGGGTCAAAGGAGAATGCCCTCTGGTGGCTTGCTGGGCTTGAAGCACACCTTTTGAAAGCCATGGGCTCCAGGCCTGTCATGTTAACCTCCCCAGAGAGTGGGATAGGAGGCTGCCTGCTCAGAGCCATTCATTGCCAGGTGGGCAGAGCTCTTTACCAGAGACTGTGATGAGCAGGCTGTTCATTTGCAACATTTGCAAGAGAAGTGCTGTGGGAGGAGATAAAAATTGACTTCCAAATGGCCTGTAGAAATCTAGAGACATTTTGGAGACCTGCTTTGAGGTCCAAACTTAGTATGCCAAGTGACAGATACTTGGAGTTTTGATTTCCCCAATGGGTTTGGTAGCAGATACTAGGGATAATCAATATTGCTTGAGCCACTTGGGTCCACTCGCACACTGGAAAGTTCGGATCTCAGAATGAGGAAAAGGACTGCATATTTCAATACCTAGATATATTAACACATGACATCAGATGAAAGAAAGAACTTGTTGGCAAATTGGAAAGAGCTTGTTACATGGCATCCGTGATGTGTTATATATGTGTTTGGAAAGAAAGGAAGAATCAGATAAATGAAGACAAACAGGAAACCCTTCTCAAATGTACTTCCCAGATACTTTTCAGTCACGTTGTACAGGTCGAAGGTTCTGGGAAGAAACAGCTAGTTCCCTGACCTGCTTTCTACAAACATAACCTTTCCTGTTTTGTAGGAACTTGGAACTGAAAAATTTATAAACCAATTAATTTCAATTTGCAAACTCATAATATTCACAAACCTTAAGGACTGTTGGTCAGCTGTGTGTGTGTGTGTGTGTGTGTGTGTGTGTGTGTATGTGTGCATGTGTATGAGAGAAAGAGACAGAGAGACACTCAGACAGGCATATAGACCTGTGGCAAACAGATAGGAGAGATTGAAAGTCACAAGAGGTATAGTCTAGGTAATCTTGTGTCACATTGTATATAACTTCCAGCTAATCTGTAGTTAACTGAATTATCCATTCATTTGCTCTTTAAATGTAATGTTCTGTAACTTTGTAACCTTTTATTTTGTTTTTGTTGTTGTTGTTGTTTCCCCTCAACTCTGAATGAATTAGATTTGGTGGGAGAAAAGCATTTATGTATGTTCTCTCAAGTATGATGAGGTGAAGCATGCTTCTGAGACTAATGTTTATGTTAATGAAGCCTTTTTATATCACAGTATTCTAAATAATACAAAATTTAAATCTGCTGACCCCAGGGAGTAAGCATGGTTTTTGATAATGGGTATCTAACCACTATTTCTTCCTTTCCCTCCTAATAAATGGGGAGATCATGAGGGCTGTCATATAATCACATTTATTTGTTTGTGGTGATTGGGATGAAGCTAATCCCTGTTTCATCACCTTTATCGGCAATCACACCAACACAATGGAATCTGACATGCTGGCAGCATCTGCTCATTACAGTTTTACACCAACCTCCAAGCTCATAGCTGGAAGTCACATGGGGAGGGCTGGTTCCAAGCAGGAAAAGAAATAATTGGCTTTGGAGAGAAAGGGATTATTAAAATTTCCATATGACATTTCTACCACCACTTGGCTTTAGATTGAGTGGTAGTTCTATCAAGATGCTTCCGTTTTAATTTTGAAATAGAAAGCAAAGAAATGGACAGAAATGTAGACAGCAGCCATTTCAATAACATTTCCATGTGTTAATATTCTTTATCTTAATTACATGCTTACCAAAAAAAAAACGAAAAAGTCACAACCAAAATTCTAGCAATGGCAATTTCCATCTGGGGAATCTTTTTGGGGGAGTCAATTTTACCCCCTTGTCTTTACAATAGCAAGATTTCCCTCCCCACCCCTCCCCTAGAATGGGAGTGACTAGAAATCACTTCACACAGCAGAAAAAAGGTATAATGCTTTGTATGCAATTATCAGCGAGAAGAAAGACAACATTACTTAATCTAAGCCTCAGTTTCTTCATCTGAAAAACAAGGGTAATAAAACCCCCACAGAGACAATTTGTGGAGGAAAAGAAGATAATGTATAAAAGAGCTACACAACAGAAAGCCTGGCACAGAAATTAATGGTAGTTGTTTTCTAAAATTATTTTTTGTGCCATTCGCATGTGCATTACTAATATTTTCCCTGTAGAGTTGTCTCTGAATGCTGATTGACACTTCACAGCTTAGATAACATTTTGAAGTTCTTCTGGGCATTATGGACTCTCATTTGAACCCCCAGATACTACATTCTGCACCTGAAGAAGCTTTAGCAGCAATGGCACAAAACACATTCCATTTCCATCCTTGATGTTGGCTTCCTGAATAAAGATGTAGTTTTACGCTTGAGGATACAGTGCACAGTTTGCTGCTGGCTCAACTTGCACCTGGCATGTGTGGGTGCCCTTATGAATACCCAGGGAGCTTTGCATTTCATTATATTCTTAATGACACTTAGCCAGCAGCAGAACTAAGCATGTGAATCATTCTAACAACTGCTTTTCTTAATGAAGATGAGACTCTTTTAGTAGTTAATACTAAATTAGTTAAATTCTAAATTCGGACCCTTCATGTGATTATATTTCTCTTAGACATTTTACATTTGGGAGTTTCATAATGTGATCACTTTTGGAACTAGGTATTCCAGGCGCTTGGGTGGTGCTGCGATGATGAGAGGAGGGGTTAGTTGAGATTTGGCCAGGAGGAGCTTCCGTGTGTGGGGAGAGCTAGCATTTAGTTCCTGTGTCTTAGATGCTTTATTTGATTGCTTTCTCTCACTTTATCTTCAAAACAGGTATTATCATCTCGCTTCATAGGTTCCAAGAGATGTTTTTCCAAGGTTCCATAGTGAATAGAAAAGCAGCATTAAAAGAAGAAAACCACCAATTTTGGAAAAATCCATCAAGATGTATAAATTGTGCCCTTTTTTTTGTCATAGGCACCCCTTGTAGAAATTTACTGATAGTAGAGGGAGAAAGCAGAGGAGGGAGAAAAGTGGTGATGGAGTATGAATATTATAGAAATTTATTGAATATATATACATATACGTGTATGTATATATGAAAACAATAATTGTAGAAACAAACCAGTCTGCATGACTCAAAGCCTGCTGTTTCTTTTCTCTAAAAGAGGCACATGGTGGCTAGGTGCTGGTGGCTCATGCCTGCAATTGTAGCTACTCCGGGAGCTGAGATCTGACGATCATGGTTCAAAATCAGCCAAAGCAGGAAAATCTGTGAGAGTCTTCTCATCAATTAACCTCCAACAAGCTGGAAGTAAGAAATGAGCCACTCACAAAGATTTCTAAAACTAAGCGTGTACATGTATTAGGCTTAGAGACAATTCTAAAATGGTATTCTGAAAATACATGAAGACTGCCTGATGCAGAGTTATTCACAACTCTGACAAATTAGAACACATAGAATTTAATAAGTGAACAGTATGTGGCTTTAAAAGTTTTGAGTGAAGAAAAGGAAATGAGATTTTCTGTTGTTGATGTTTTTATTTTCTTTCTCTTTTGTCTAGTTTATTAGTTTATTTGTCTTTGGAAGGGGAAGAGGGGGTGCAGAAAACTTGGAACAAAGGGTGGACTGGTACAACAGTGATACTCACCAGACTGTGGAAAATGAACTATACAACTTGTGGGTGGGGACGGGAGGGAAAATCTGGGAGGAAGAGAGGGGAAGGGTGACAAGGCTCAAAGAGAAATGCACTCATTACATGACTTATGTAACTGTAACCCCTCTGTATACTACCTCTACAATAAAAATAAGATATATTTAAAAAATGTTGAATGAGGGCTGGGGATATAGCCTAGTGGCAAGAGTGCCTGCCTCGGATACACGAGGCCCTAGGTTTGATTCCCCAGCACAACATATACAGAAAACGGCCAGAAGCGGCGCTGTGGCTCAAGTGGCAGAGTGCTAGCCTTGAGCGGGAAGAAGCCAGGGACAGTGCTCAGGCCCTGAGTTCAAGGCCCAGGACTGGCAAAAAAAAAAAAAAATGTTGAATGATGCACATGGTATAAGGTAGAGTAAAAAAATCGTCATGGAACTGCATATATTTGTGATGACATTTTTATGATTTTATATTTATGTAACAGATTTGCACAAATAAATAGATGGAAAGTTGCTTGCTAAAATACACATAGTGTGTTTTCTGTATCTGTGATATTGGTTGCATTTCACTTGCTTTCTTATATCTTTCTGTAGTGTTGGGCCTTGTTTTCCTATAATTCTACATCCAGAAATTTAGTTTTTAATAGAACAATATATTCAAGAAAAAGCTGCATCCAAAATTAAGAATAAGCTTCCTTGAGGAGAGAAGCCCTCATTTCAGCATGTGAATTTACACATTGAATGAATACAATAAGTAATAATATTGCCTTAGAGTTAAATCACAAGGAAGCATTTTCAGAAATAAAAAGGACCAAACATAGTCATTTACCATACTGCTTGGTTTCTTTAAGCATTCAAAATCATTGTAAAGAAAATACTTTATAATATTAAAAATAATGAAATAGTTTAGTTATATAAGTTTATATAGTTTAGTTATATAAGCAGGTTGCCCTACTTTGGTTTACTAGGCATCACAGCAAGCTATATGTTAGCTATTATCCATACATAATATGGCTTTCATGTCTATTAAACATTTTTTATTCCTTTACGTTTCCACATCACAATTATAACACAGTTCTTTTCTTTTGTTTCATTTTAGTGTCTCTCTCCTTTCAGCCAGGATAAGAAAAGTTAAATAATGCAGATTATATATTCATATAAAATTGATAATAGAGAAGCCTATGGCTTTCTTTTCCTTTTCTTCTCTTAATGATTTCTAAGGAATTCACAGGAGAGGATCCTGGGCATCTCTCTCTGTGGTTTTCATGAATATATGCTCTTTCATCACCTATAACCCTCAAGACAAATCATGAGCTCTAGCAGAGTTATATAATTATGGCCTCCTGAACAATTAGTTGTCCCTGAACATTTGCCCCCTTTGGATAATATGTCCTCTAATCCAGGAGGCTGCCCTTACTCCCATCCAAATGTTTTTGTCTGGAGCCATCCAAGCTTTCAGGTTTAAGCAACCTCTCCTTTTTGAGCACATGTAACTATGAAAATGTCCAAGATGCTCTGATAATGTTCTCTTTCTCATTTGTGAATTGATATGTACAAAATTTGTAGGGTTTATGAAAAGAAAAATTGAAGATCTGTATGTCTGATAGATACCATCTCTTTTGCTAAGGCAAGACATTTCATTTGGGGAGACAGGATTACTTTGCTTGCTAGGGAAACAGATCTTGAGGGTGTGACTAGTTAAAGAAAAAGGAGCTGTTGAGAGAAGAGGGAAGAGTGGGATTGAAGCCAATGGCTGTCAGCTATAACCCCTGCACTTCCAACAGGACACACACACACACATAGAATCTTGAGTGAAATTGTTAAGCTTGCTTATGTGTGGATTTCTAAGGAAACTGGGAAAGATTCTGAATGTTATGCTTTGAATGTAAGCATGTTTTAGATGATAAATGTCCCAAGCAAACAGCAAAAGACAGAGGGACTCTATACAAGCATGTGGAATGGAGAGTTTGGGCCATTAGACTGAGCAATTAGAGCTAGACCATGTTGCTTCCAGTCTCTGAGGGTGTGGAGGTCAATAGAAGCAGGCAAGAATGTCTAGCTGCATGTCCACAGGCAGAGGAGACATATGCTTTACATAGTTCACAAACACTTGATATCCTCCTGGACTAGAGGCCTTTGTAAACAATCACTAGGCATCTTTTTCTGTTTCCTTAAAATAAAGAAATCAGAAACTACAATTCCATTTAAAATACATAGAAATAAAACCTTTGGTGCCCAATCAAAATCAAGTACATTCACTTCATGTCTTGGCTACCACAGCAAGACATGCTGAGTTCTGACTAAGGTAAGGACAATAGACTCACTTCTGTTTTCAGTAGAAAGCTCACGGGTCTTTTTCCATGATAAGTTACGCCAGGTGCTATATTTAGCACAATCATACAAGCTTTTGCATCTGGAGATTGGTGAATATTGTGATGTTTGACACACTCCCACTTAAACGTACTGCCTCCTAAGTTGGTCCCAGATGAGTTTTCCTGCCTAACTGCCACAATGAGTCTCAACATTCATTCCTATAGTTCACGCCTCTGCTGATAGCTGATGAGAATTCCTTCTTCTTTCCTGCCCACCTTCACAAGAAACAAAGCACGCACACACACACACACACACACACACACACACACACACACACACACCCATGCTTAGCATAGAACTTTTTGATCAAAGTGTTTAAAATTTTTGTTTTGTGAATAGGTTCTATTGAGCAGAAATTTCGATTTTCATGTTACTATTTGTTTTTCAAAAATAATTTTGAATTCTTCGTTACAAGATAGTGGTAGATTTCATTTCCTGAAGTGACTTAATATTCCATGTCACCTTTCTCTAAAATACAATTGAGATGGGGGAAAACAAAAGAGGTGACATTGATCAAGATGAATTGTGTTCACAAGCTGACATGTTGATTTATATAAATATTTAAGGATAATAAAAATTAGTAAGAAATGAAGTACCATTAAGTTAGGTGAGCATAAGGACTGTTAGTGGCATTGTCGCAGATCAATGCATGGATATTGATGTGGCAGATATTATAATTAGTAGTAGAAAGTGTTTATCAACATGAATAAATCAGCAACTCTATAGGACTTAAATAGGAACTTTCTTGGTAGCCTACATAGGGGGTGAACAAACCTTAATTGGTAACAAGGACTGCCACTTTAACCCAGCCAAGTATAATGATTAGCACTGAATGTGTCCCACTGTTGAACTCTAGCTCCATCTGCTCCTGATAAAGATTAGGTATAATGATAATTAGTAATTCAGTGTGTGGCAGTGGATTAAATGTGAAAAGAGTAATTACTATAAGCCACAGATCACTTTTGGGAAGTGTAAGAATGTAAACATTTTATGAAGAACGTGCACTTCATTAATTAGTAATGTTTCTTGAACACTGGAAAGTGCTTTAGTTGCAAATTTATTTTCCAGAATAATTTGAACTACTTATAATTTGAGCTATAAAGGGCATTTACCCAACTGATCACAAACAAGGCCACACTAAAGCTACCAGCACAGCTATGTTCATTGCAGCATTATTTACTGCCAAGATATGGAACCAACCCAGATGCCCCTCAGTAGATAAATGGATCAAGAAAATGTACATATACACAATGGAATTCTATACTTCCATCAGAAAGACTGACATTGCCCCATTCATAAGGAAATGGAAAGACTTGGAAAAAATCATATTAAATGAACTAAGTCAGACCCAAAGAAACATAGGCTCCATGGTTTCCCTCATTTGTAACTATTAGTAAATGTTTAGGTCAGCCCTAGAAGAGGATCACAGTAACTCAAAAAGTATGTTCATATGACCTTATAAAAATGATGCTAATCAAAATGAACTCCAAGATATGGAACAAGAGGGTTTGTTGTTGTTGATGTTTTTAATTTACTGCATGAAATTCTTTCTTTCTTTTTTTTTTTTTTTCCTTTTTCCCTCTGGTTTATCCCCTGTAGTCATTGTGTTCAATTCTGGTACCTTGTGTCTTGTATATACTTTTACCTGATTTGGGTAAGGGAAGGGGAATAACAAATATGGAGAAACAAAGGACAAAGGATGAACCAATGCAACGGCAATACCTAGAAGATGCTAGGTTGGAAATGAACTCTACAATTTGGGGCGGGAGGTGGGGGTAGTGGGGTGGGGGGAGGAAAAGTGGGAAAAACGAGGGAGGGGGTAACAATGTTTGACAAGAAATGTACTCCTTACCTTACTTACAAAACTATGACCCCTCTGTAATCACCTTTACAACAAAATAAAAGTAAATACATAAAAAATTTAAAAAAAGTAAATACAAAAAGTGATTAATTGGGTCTAGTAGGGCTTGGGTATTTAATAAGGTTCCTGGTGATGCTATGTCTGCCAGTTCAGAATTTACCCTTTGGGAACACTGATGTGGTAGGAAGAATGGAATTTGTACACATCCGAGTTCCAATCCCAGTTTTCCTTGGGAAACTTCGGTAAAGTTTCTTAATAACCCTGAACATCTTTCTCTTCTTCCTCTATTTTCCATTTTTTAAAATGCATTTAAATGAATTTATATGTGCATCTCTGCTCAGAGTTCAGAAATTTGGGGGTTCACAAGGCAAGGTTGAATTTATAGCAACACACCCTGAGTCCCTATCTCACCCAATAATAAAAAGAACACAAGGTAGATTATTAAAATATTTGCAGGTCCTATATTCCCATCAGATTGGAAAAGAGCAATACATTGCACCCAGGAAGTACAATAAACATTGCACTGGAGAAATATTGAGAAACTGAGAAGGAAGACTTAGAGATGACAGTAAGGAGACACAGATGGGTGAGCACAGGGGAGATGAGTGGTCAACAAAGTAATAATTGTGTACTAGAATAACTAGATTCAAAGAAAAAAAATAGCCCAATCTGAAGCCAAGTCAGGAATACAAAGCAACTTATTGAAAGTCAAACTAACTTAACTTTGTGAGGCAAGGAGAGAGATCACTTGAATGCATGAGTATGATAGAGATTAATTTGAATGCTTTGTATGAATCATGACTGTCAAGACTCTGAAAGCTCAGATACAGAAGAGAAGAAAATAACATTGAAATAGAGAAACCAAACATCTGAGAGCTGTTTGTCATGTCAGTTGGGGATAAAATCATTGCTACCTTCCCTCCTTATACATGAGAAATGAAGTCTTTTATCCTTTTAGTTGAGAGCTAAGGAAAAAACATAGCCCTCATATTTAAGCTTCAAACTGTTATCAAATATATGTGCTTTGTTTCATTAGCTTTTCTTGGAAGACAAACATCTTTGAAGCAGTATGGTTTTCTTTCATTATTTAGAAATAAAGGGCAATTTGAATGCAAAAAAATGGAATGTAAAAACAAAATCAGTGTTCAAGCCAGGTGCCGGATGGCTCATGTCTATAATCCTAGCTGTTCAGGAGACTGAGATCTGAGGATGATAGTTCAAAGATGGCCCAAGCAGGAAAATATATGAGACTCTTCTCTACAATAAATGACTAAAAGCCAGGAGTGAATCTGTGGCTCAAGTGCTCAAGCACTAGCTTTGAGCACAAAATCTTAGGGACAGCACTCAGGCATTGAGTTCAAGCCCCAACACTGGCACACACACAAATCAGTGTTCACACAGGAACTTTATGCTATATGGAGATAGTGTTCTCATGGACTTTAACTTTTTCACTAGTGGATAAAAGCAAGGTCCCTGGAGTTGGATTGTAGGTTCAAATCTAGATTTCAACTCTTAGGATTGTTAACATGGCACTGGTGCCACAAATATACTCACTATGGGACTTCTACAAGCTTTTATTTAGTAAACATTTCTCCAGTATCTACGCATAGGCCTAGATGGTAAGGCCTAGATGGTTTCTCAGGAAACTATGAGAGGCCACATGCCCCCAATGAGTAAGGAAGTTAACATAGCATCACTGGCTGCCAGAGATGGAGCAGTTAGCAAAATAGAAACAGAGTCCTTACCTTCTCCATGTTCTATACATGGCAACTGCCTTTCTGTGGTTCTGTTCTCTGTTTAACAGTTATAATTTAAAGATATGAACAACTAAAGTGTATTGGTGTTTATTATTCCAATTCCAAGATATGGAACTCTTAGCAAGTAAGAATAATGTAAAGAGAAATTGTGTATCTTCTTTTATAGTAGTCCTGTCTTCTTTTTTAAAAAGAAGGTAGTGAGTACATTTCTTGTTGAACATTGTTACCTCCTCTCTTAGTTTTCTCCCATTTTCCTCCTCCCCATCCTTCTAAGTTGTAAAGTTCATTTTCAACTTATTGACTTATGAGTACGCTGATGCATTAGTTCACCCTTTGTTCTTTGTCTCACCATTCTGATGTTTGCCTTCCCTTTCCTAATTCAGATAAATATATATACACAATACCCAGGGTACCAAAATAAAATACAGTGGCAACAGGGGCTAAACCATAGGGGAAAAAAATGAAAGAAAAAAGAAATAACTTCTCATAGTATATTAAAAACAACAGCAACCAAGAAAAACCTCTGTTTCCATACCTTAGCATCACTTAGCATCATCTTATATGGTCATTATTTCTATATGGTCAATTATTTCTATATGGTCAATTATTTTCTATATGGTCAATTATTTCTATATGGTCAATTATTTCTAAGTGTTCAGAAGTCACTGTCAGAAACTATGGGAAAACTGTCTTTGGTTTAGAAAATTTCTAGAGTCAATAGAGTCAAAGGGTACACTCAGTCTACGATGATTAAGACTATAATCACTTTTCTAGTCAAAATGAAATATTTCAGTGAAAATCTTGATAATCAACTCATTTTTGCAGCATTCTTTCTAACAACTGCTTGTTAAATGTTAATTCAATGAAACTACTTTCAGTAAATTTAGGATCACTGTACAAAAACGGGCTTCCAGATTCTCCATAGTAGCTTTTTATAAGCTCCTTTAAATACTGGATGTATTAATGACTCATTACTTTATCACCCTATTACTGTATGTTTCTTTTGTCATCCATGAAAGAGTTGTATTATTGGTTTATACAAGGATGCTGATTGAGCACCTACGAATGTTTGCTTTATCGTCATTAAAAGAGAGAAAACCGCTTTCCTCTGGCAATGAATTATTGCATCAGTTTATGGTTGTTAAATAACTTCAGAGAATTTGTGGGGCCTGTTTTTTTCTCTTGACTGCACTGAAGGCAAATATCATCAACCTCTGCTTTATGCTGGGTCCAAACTTAGGAGAAATTCATATTTAACTTGCTGTTTGCCAATTTAGGTAGTAAGATACTGAAGTATTTCCCATTATGCCTTTTTAAAAAATAACCCGTCTGTACATCACTTTGACAATAAATAAGTAATTATTCAGAAAGAAAGAAAAAGAAATTGAAGCTGGAGAAAAGAGACATCTCTATAAACATTTTTGTTTAAAGTAGTTTTAAATTTTATAATAGTAGTGATTATATTAAATTGCTTATTATACTGAATACCAGAGTTATGCTTCATGACTGAAAATTTTAGGAAAAATCTGATGTAAATAGTAAAAATCTCAAGGTTTATGTCACTATAAATTCATGATAACCAGCTGCCAAGTGGACCTGATTGTGTTTTTTCTACAAACTCACTTTTCTGCTCTCTTCAGGAAGTCTGGCAGCCTTTTTGTCAAGATGTCTTTGCTTGCAAGTGTCTTTAACACAGTCACACCATTTTCAAACAGAAAAAAAGTTTGGCTCAATAACTATTATGTCTGGGAGTATATAGTTGAATCCAAGGCAGCAAAATGTCTCCAGAACCCTCTCCCCACACCCCCATGTTCTTTTTACCCCTCAGTTGTGTTTCTCAGGTTTGTTTCAGGTGACTTCAGAATTGGTACCTGAGAGTTCAAATTTCTCTCTTACACAAAACCCTAGAGGACCCTTTCCTTGGGTTGTCTCCTTGCTAGTGGTTTCACCAGAAGTTCTGGGATTGAGTTTCCTGGGGTTTGAAGCATGATTAACAGAAGGACTGGAAATGCTTTGGTTTGAGAGCCTGGGCATGTGCACTCCAGCATCAGGGTCAGTGGCAGGAGTGGTAGGAGAAGGAAAGAGAGAGGAGATGCCCCTTTGCCCTGTCTCAGGAACATTGACTGAGAATGTGGAACTGATTCCCTGCGATGAAGCACAGAAAGTGTGAATTGATGCTAATCTAGCAAAACAACTGCAGATTACCTTCTTTCACTTGCCAAACCTCTCGTTTCCTCTACCTCCTTCACTCTCACCAAATGACTTCACCTTACTCTTGAGAGATAAAATACACAGCAGTGGAGGGGAATTCTGTCATTTTGTCCTGTCACCATTGACTTCTGTTGTCATCTTCTTGTTCTTTATTAGGATAGAGGAAGAATTTCCATGATCAAAACTAGATGAGCTCTGAATCTCTTCCTTCCCCCTTTCTTATCTTTCTCAGTTATTCCCCCATTTTTACCTTCAATTGTTCCTTTTTTCTTGCCTGTTTGTACAAGGGCAAAAACAAATAGACAACTTCTATTTGTTTATGTACCCTTTCAATGTTACTCTGTCTCTGAACTCTCATGTTTGGCCAGTTGTTGAGCAAAGTTTCTCTACATATTTATTGTTTGGTCTACACTTTCTGTTCTCCATAGCCACCATTTTGTGGTTTGAACATAGGGCTTGACTCTTTTAGGCCAATGCTCTACTGCTGAGTGGTGTCTTCATTTTTTGCACTGGCTCTTTTTGAGGTAGGGTCTTTCTTGCTGTCCAGGTACATACCTAGACAGTGATTTCTATTTTCCCACTTCCTGCCATAGCTGAGATGACAGGTATATGCCACCCCACCCAGATTCTTCCATTACAATGGAGCCTCAGAGATGTTTCTGTCCTCACTGGCACGGAACTGTGCTCTTCCCAGTTTCAGTTTCCCATTTAGCTGGTTGGCAAGTGCATGTCACCCACCATACCCAGCTATTGTTCTCATTTTGTGCCTGGGAAGGCCTCAAACTACAACTCCCCCTTCCCCCATTTCAACCTCCCAAGTAACTAAGATCACAGATGGGAACCACCAGTACCCAAGCAAGTTCCTGCATCTTTCTACCACAGGTGCCATTCCAGTACATCCACTAGATACTCACCTCAGTGATTGTGAATCACTAGGGACTCTACAAATAAAGGTACATTGAAACAGTTTCAAAAATTTCAGATGATGAGGAATTTTTCCATTCGGTATCCTGTCTGATGGGGGCATTTTGCTAAGGGATAGAGAGCACTATTGGGAAGACATAACTAGTATAAGAGATAGAGCTCCTCTTATCTAAGGTTTGTGAGGGGAAATAGCAAGAGCTTTATATACAGACTTGTGTGTCTTACCACGGTGAAATGTAAGAAAATATTCAGAAACAAGTATAGTAGTAAAATGTAGAGTCCATATAAGTGTCTAGAAAGAAGTGCAACCAGGAATAGGAAGGCGTGGGTTTGGCATCCAATTCTTCCACTGATTTATATGTTTTTTGGCACATTATTCATTCAGTCTTCATGCCTTGGCTTTTCTCATTTTAAAATCTCATTAAAAACACATTTGCAAAGCCTTTGAAGGTATAAAATTTCTTAGAAATATGAGATGTTCTTGCCCTTCTTTTTTCTTTTTAGTTTTTCCTTTACTGAAATACTGTGATTTTTACTTGGAGTTTCTTGAAGTCATAATCAACATAGTCACTCTCATAGATAGGGCTAGCTGTCACCTCTCAATTTATACAAGTTTTTATTAAGTAATCACTTAGGGATAGTAATATGAGAATAAGTCAATGTAGTGAATTCATTATGGATTTCCTTTTTAATTCTTTATAAGTATCCCTGATAGCCATGCTAATCAAGTTTAAATATGTTGAGTTGTCAAGTCTCTTTTTCTAAGAGATTAATTAGAGGCTCATCTCTAATCTATTTGTAAATTACTGTACTTTTTCATTTCGAAGTGTTTAGTGAAATGCTATTTTAGGAAATGATGATAGATTATAAATGGTTTCATTAAGTACTTTATTTCCCTGTCATTCTACTGGTTCTTTAATAATAAATGACTTTAATATTTTGTACTGATAATTTAAATAATAACGAAGATGAAAAATTATTTTGAAATAAGTTTAATTTAATTGGCCCAGCATGGCTTGAAACCCTTGTTTTTCATGATCTTTTTATGATTAAGTACTAAAGAAGAATCTGTAATATGAATATTTTTCTTATCTTCACACTATGGGATTCACACTCTCAGGGATAATCGTCTCATCCTTTTCATAGAATATTAGTGGCTGTATCAGGAAGTTATTCTCTTAGGGGCTGTGCCAGTTACTTGCATCCAAAAATGGGCTTTGATAAACTGAATAACCTTATATAGCAACAGCAAAACAACCCATACCTCAAATTGTATGTTAAATACCTGTGTGTTCTGGCAAATTGATAGCCTAGAGACCAGTATGTGTTAATTTGTAGTTCCATAAAGGGCTGTGATATTCACCTCATTTTAAAAACTGTTAAGATGAGCAAGTGTAACTATTTCAAGTTTCATAGGGTTTTGTAAAAACTATGATAAGTGCCAAGAAAGCATGCCACCTGGCAGGTTTTATATGTATATACACGCATATGTATATACACACATACATATATGCGTATATATACATATAAAACCTGTACATATACATATATATGTCATTGTGAGTATTTCAACTGAGTTTGGCTCTGATTTACATGGATATGAAGACATTATTATTATTTTTTATTCCTTCCTTTGGTTATACTCTGTGTCACAGATTATATTTTCATGTAATACCACTCCTAGTGGTAATTGAACAGATGACATAAGTAATTAATTAATGTGCCAGTACTGGGCTTGAACTGAGGGCTTGAGCATTATCACTCTGCTTTGTTCAGTCAAGGTTGGCACTCTACTACTTGAGCCACACCTCCACTTCCAGCTTTTTGGTGGGTAATTGGGAATAAGAGCCTTCATGTTTCCTGCTTGGGCTTGCTTTGAAACATGATCTTCAGATCTCAACTTTCTGAGTGTCTAGGATTATAGATGTGAATGGTTTTAAGATAGTGACAGACATTATTTTTCAGGAGACTACTAACATTACTCAGAAAAACAGCCTTGCTATTAAACATGAAATTTCAGGTGTATTAGATTCATGTATTGAATTTCCCAGGACTTACAGGTTTAGTGTTGGAAGTCAAGAATGGTTAGTAGAAGAGTGTGTTAAGTGGTGGGGAAGAACAGAAATTCTGCGGGCTGGGATTAGTTGAACCTAAATGAGGAACCTCCATTGATGAAAATATTTATGAGTAAACAAGTAAATAAAGGATATAGGTTAGGAGAAAACAAAAGACATTTCTGTTTACCATATTTTATATTAAGGAAAATAGGATGCAAAGGAACATCTGTAGTCACTATCTAACCATGAGAACAATAGAATGGGGCCAAAGCCAAAACTATGTGACGCAACCTCTGTATTTGAGAAGCTTGAGAAATTTATAATTGTGATATGTACTCTGAACGGTTAAATGCCTTAGAATCAAGAGGGAATTTTGGCTGAGTTCAGCTTCTCTGAAATATATTTCAGTAATAATACTGCAGATTTCAGTCTCATTCTAAGTGCAGGATCTTTCATTGAAATCAGATTGATCTAAACAACTGGTAAGGAAGTCTCAGTTTAATCTCCTTTTCCTCTTCTGAGAATGTTCATCTACCTATATATGTTCTCCAAAGCTAGTAGAAAGAGTTTAATTTGAGAGGAGATACATCATGTGATGCATCATTTAAATTGATTGATTAAAACATGAGATTTACTTTCACAGAAACATTATTAAATGAATTTTACATTGAACATTGCATTTATACCTTGTTCTGAAGTATAAAATTCTTAAAAATTTCCCAATCAAAAGGTCACGATTGTTGTTCAGTCTGGCCTCATGCTCTCAATCATGCCTTGTGTTCCACCACTTGAACTACATTTCCACTTTCAGCTTTTTAGTCCTTAATTGGTGATAAGAATCTCTCAGATTTGTCAGTCCTCACTAGCTTCAAATCTCAATGTTCAGATCTCATCCTCCTGTGTAGCATGAGCCACTGGAGTCCAGCATTGTCATAATTTTTAAGAGCTATTTTGTGAAACTGCATTAGGAGTAGTATATTGGCTGTTGCTATGGATAATAAATACTTAATATGTTATGTTTAATTTAAAGATTGAGAGTAATTATTTTCATAAAATATAGTCCACAGACTTTGAAATTTTACTACTTTAAGTATCAAAAAGTCATACAAATATAGATTTCTTTCAGTGTCTCTATAAAGTTTATCCATCTGATAAAAAATAAGAATTATAGGACTAATATCTTGAATATGGAAACATCTTTAATGTATTTGATCATAACATGATGATATAAGCTAATTTAAAATAATCTGAGCAATTAAAAGAAAACAAATTCAGTAATATTGTTTCTGTTCCCTTAGAGATAACCATTATTTTCAAGTAAAATATATTCTGTCAGAATAGTTCTATATAAATAAGTTTTCATAGTATGGGGAAGGAAGTATTTTTGTTACCTAGTTTTTAAAATGCACCCATAATGTATTCATATCACTCTTTTTAAGTTTTCTAGATCTGTGTTACCTATTACAGATGTGCATAGAATTCTATTTCATGAATGTAGCCTAATTTTGTTTTGCCAATACTTATTGGCATGGATGTTTAACTTATTATTATTTCTTTTAAAAAATCAACAAACAGGGCTGGGAATATGGCCTAGTGGCAAGAGTGCTTGCCTCCTACACATGAAGCTCTCAGTTCAATTCCCCAGCACCACATATATGGAAAACGGCCAGAAGGGGCGCTGTGGCTCAGGTGGCAGAGTGCTAGCCTTGAGCGGGAAGAAGCCAGGGACAGTGCTCAGGCCCAGAGTCCAAGGCCCAGGACTGGCCAAAAAAAAAAAAAAAAATCAACAAAGTGGTAATGGTTCACCTTGTATTTTTATCTTTGTCATTCGTCTATGTATTTCCTTAAGGTTAAAATTAAGTTCTCAAAACACAGGGTAAAAAGACAAACGACTACAAAAGCAATACTTGCAAAACTGTTTGGTGTAAATCAACTGAACAACTTTTTGGGGGAAAAGGAAAGGGGGAGGGGGAAGGGGAATGCGGGAGGAGGAAACAAACAGTACAAGAAATGTATCCAATGCCTAACATATGAAACTGTAACTTCTCTGTACATCAGTTTGACAATAAAAATAAAGAAGAAAAAAATTAAGTTCTCAAAATTATATTTCTGGGTCAAAGTGGATGAATTTTTAACATTGTCCAATATTTGACTATGTGGCTTTCCAGAAATGTTGTAACAGTTCATATTCAACATAACATCTAAAAACTCCATTTTCTTTACACTTTACCCCTTTATAGTCAACATATGTTTAAAGATTTCCACCTCTTTTAGAATTTGATAATCAGATAGGCAAAATAATGTTTTGTGTATGAATACATAAATTATTTATGGTTAAGAAACTTTTCATCTATTTTCTAAACAGTACTATAATTCTATGAGCCTGTCTTTTTGAAAATTGGTTAATGGAAACTTTTTGGAAATTAAAAAAATATATCCAATATTTTCCAATAGGAGATTTTGGAAATAAATATGCTTATAGAGTTTTCTTTGGATGATGGGGACAGGATCTTGCTGTGTAGTCCAGCAAGATCTCAAACATGATCCTCCTGCCTGAGCCTCCTGAACTACAGGCATGTGCCATCACACTCCCGTTTAGTTTTAAGTTTTCTTTCTTTTTTTTTTTTGTGGCCAGTCCTGGGCCTTGAACTCAGGGCCTGAGCACTGTCCCTGGCTTCCTTTTGCTCAAGGCTAGCACTCTGCCACTTGAGCCACAGCACCACTTCTGGCCGTTTTCTATATATGTGGTGCTGGGGAATCGAACCCAGGGCTTCATGTATACGAGGCAAGCGCTCTTGCCACTAGGCCATATTCCCAGCCCTCTTTATTATTTTTTTAACCACAGGCCACTTCTGGCCTTTTCTGTGTATGTGGTACTGGGGAATCAAACTCAAGACTTCATGCATGCTAGGCAAGCACTCTACCACTAGGCCACATTCCTAGCCCCTTGGTCTTTAAGTTTTTATGTAGTAAAATCTATCAGTCTTTTCTTGTATGATTTCTGACCTTGATACATTTGTTAAGAAAAGGTCTTCTGTACTCCAAAACCATACAAATAAACTCTTAGCTTTTATTTTTTATCTAGTACTGTGTAACCCATATGAAATTAATTTTTGGTCTTACATAAAGCACATAAATCTAGAATGTTTTTATTCTAATTAAAAGTGGCTTTTCAACATTAATATTGAAATACTGTACTGTTTCCATTGTTATTTCAAATGCCTTTTCTACTGCAATCCTATTGAGCTTTTCATTAAAATTTTGTTGTACTTGTCTGCTAGTGAGTAGAGATTTTTAATTTTTCTTGTATTATGTTTCTAGCAACATTTTGTTTTGTTTAGTCAATTTTCCCATTTCAAATGAAATAAAATTCTATATGTAGGTTTTGCAAATACCTTGCTATGTTCACTCATATTACTTTCAATATCTGTTGTCAATTTTAATAGTGTTCCTTTTTGCCCCTGCAGTACCTTTAGAACTTTCTGGGGTATAAGATGGTTATTAATTTTATATATTTATGTTGAACTTTGCCATTATTACTTTTATTTATGCTAATAGTTTTCTCAGATGTTCTTTTCTGATATTCTAGTAGGTGTATTTTTTGCAAGTAATAGTGGTCTATCATTACCTTTATAATATTTTGCATGTAATTCTTCTCTTCACCTTATTGCATTGACTTAATTATTTAAAATTATGTTCAAATGGGGTGTAAACAGATAGACATGTGTCTTGTTTTGTTTTTATATTTTAATGAGAATTCTTCTAAATTTCTCTAGGATCCTGAATTGGTTTTGGATCATATTAAGGAGGATTTTTTTCTTTTCTCCATGTACAGAGAGTTTTGTTGGGAACTGATGTGTTTTTCCAGATGTCTTTGGGAAAAGTTATAGTTTTTTTTTTTTGTAATGTATCTCTTTGACCTATTTGTTTTTTCTTTTAGTCTTTTTATTTATTGAATTACATTGATGAATTGCCTGAAGTTGGTTTATTTCTTACATTGCCAGGATAAAGCTGACTACTTGAAGAATTTGTTGCTCTTTTAATACATTGCTATATTCTACTTAGATGCACCAAAGAGATAGATCTATAATTCAGTCTTTGGGACTTTTATTCGATGGCAGTCTGTGATTTTCTTTTTTTTTTTTTTTTTTTTGGCCAGTCCTGGGGCTTGGACTCAGGGCCTGAACACTGTCCCTGGCTTCTTCTTGCTCAAGGCTAGCACTCTGCCACTTGAGCCACAGCGCCCCTTCTGGCCGTTTTCTGTATATGTGGTGCTGGGGAATCGAACCCAGGGCCTCATGTATACGAGGCAGGCACTCTTGCCACTAGGCCATATCCCCAGCCCCAGTCTGTGATTTTCTAAGAGTTTTAATGTGCTTCATTTTATTTTACTCTTGACATAGCCGTATGAATTAAGCTAGGAATTATTGGATTGTTTTTGATAAATTAAAATGTAAGACATAGAGCTTTGCTTGGCACAAATAGGAGGTGATAGTGAGTAAAACTCATTAATCCTTAATCCAGTATTCAGAGAAGGAATTTATTTCAGTCATCATTGGTATGATATTTTGTGGCTCTAAGATTTATTATCTTAAATAAGAACTATCATTGCATACTTTTTATAAGTTAAAAGAATAGATGTGTTTCCCTCTTTGACAGTGGAGGCTTCACTGAGCAGCAGTGGGTGAGTGAAGGTAGAGTTCACCATGACAAGGTCTCTATGGCTGACAATACTGGATCTCTGCAATCTGCCATCTGTTCTTTGCATAAGGACAGATGCCAGTGTTCAGTTAAACAGAAGTAATGAAATCAGAATTAAAATTTTACATGGTTCTAACCTATTCCAGAAATTGTGGGTAAAACTTGAAACCTTTAATCAGATTTATCATGAAGTTTAAGTTAAGTTGGCCATTTGATCCAAAGCTTTTGGTAACTAGTACCAAACAGCATATTCTCATCATCATAAGAGAAAAAGGTCTAGAGTCTTGTATAATTTATCATGTCCAAGTGTATTACTTTGTCTTTTACCATCCAGTGTAGGTTTTTTTCTTTTTTTAGATTTCTAGGCACTTTCTAGTTACTCTGCGACTTACTTTCTTTGTGTTTGGCTTAATTTTTCCCAATTATTTCCATTTCCTTACAAATGGGGGCAGTATCACTCTTTTTGATGGAAGCATAGAATTCTAGTGTGTATATATTTTCTTGATCCAGTTGTCCACTGATGGGCATCTGGGTTGATTCCATATCTTGACTATGGTAAACAGTGCTGCATTGAACATGGTGGTGCTGGTAGCTTTAATGTGACCTTGTTTGTGGTATATTGGATAAATGCTCAGGAGTAAAATTTCTGGATCATATATTAAGTCTTTTGAAGAACCTCCATACTGCTTTCCAGAGTGAATGGACAAGTTTATATTTCCACCAGCAGTATAATAATGTTACCTTTTGGCCACATTCCCACCAGCATCTGTTAGTGTTCATTTTCTTGAAAATGGCAGTTCTAACTGGGGTGAGATGGAGTCTCAATGTTTTGATTTTCATTTCCTTTATAGCCAGGAATGTTGAACATCTCTTCATGTGTCTATTGGCCATTCTAACTTCTTCTGAGAAGTCTCTCTTTAAGCCTTTATCCCATTTTTAATTGGGTTGTTATTTCTTTAGGGTATTAGTTTTAGGGGGTTTAATTTTTTGAGCTCTAAGTATATTTTAGATATGAGTCCCTTATCTGATGCTAGTAAAGATCTTTTTCCATTCTGTGGGCTTTCTATTTATCTTGTTAGCTATGTCCTTTGCCATGTAGAAACTCTTCAGTTTGATGCAATCCAATTTATCCAGTCCTTCTTTGATTGGTTGTAGTTATAGAACTTTGCTTAGGAAGTTTTGATTTGTGCCTAGGAGCCCTAGTGTTTCCCCTACCCCTTCCTGTAATATTTTCATGGTTTCTGGCCCTACATTGAGGTCTTTGCTCCATTTAGAATTAATTCTGGTGCAGGATGATATATAAGGATCTAGCTTCAGTTTTCTGCATGTGTATAGCCAATTGTGCCAGCACCATTCATTGAAGAAGCTGTTGAGGGGAAAAAAAGCATTAAGAACATTTTAGTACTTTGGTAAAGTAGTATAAGTCTTAAGTACTTATAGTCTTTATGTTCAGGGAATTGACATTCTATTTTATACATTGTTTAGAAATCTATGTTACAGAGAGCTCAGAGATGGTTCTTCAGGATTCAGTTAGAAGAAAGACTGAATTGGATAGCTTAAGATAATTTGGGGCTGGGAATATGGCCTAGTGGCAAGAGTGCTTGCCTCGTATACATGAAGCCCTAGGTTCGATTCCCAAGCACCATATATATATAATGGCCAGAAGTGACACTGTGGCTCAAGTGGCAGAGTGCTAGCCTTGAGCAAAAAGAAGCCAGGGACAGTGCTCAGGCCCTGAGTCCAAGGCCCAGGACTGGCAAAAATAAAAAGATATTCAGTTTCAGACTATATAAATAATGACAATTTAAAAAGGTCTATTTTAAGATATGTGCCTATTTAATACTAGACTGGATATCTCCAACTCTAGGGAAAATGTCATTATTTCAAAATATTCTGTAATTTTTTTCTACAATGGAAGCCTATACCTGCCTTTTTTTTTTATGGTTCTGAGATTTGAGCTCAGGGTCTCAACCTTGGTGGGCAAGCATTCTAGCCATTCAAGTCACACCTCTATCCCTTACATAATAGCACTGATTCAATCTCTAAGAAATATAGACTAATAGTTATGCTTTCTATGCCTTCAATTGATTTTTAAGTGGTACATAAAATTTGGAATCTTTTCCTTATCAAATGTTGCACAAAAAACATGATTTCCTAGGGCTGGGAATATAGCCTAGAGGTAGAGTGTTTGCCTCGCATACTTGAAGCCCTGGGTTCAATTCCTCAGTACCACATATACAGAAAAAAACAGAAGTGAATAAGGGAGGAGGTAACAAACAGTACGAGAAATGTATCCAATGCCTAACGTATGAAACTGTAACCTCTATGTACATCAGTTTGACAATAAAAATTAAAAAAAAGAAAAAACCAAAAGTGTTGCTGTGGCTCAAGTGGTAGAGTACTAGCCTTTAACAAAAACAAAGCCAGGGACAGTGCTCGGGCTCTGAGTTCAAGCCCCAGGACTAGCAAAGAAAGAAAGAAAGAAAGAAAGAAAGAAAGAAAGAAAGAAAGAAAGAAAGAAAGAAAATCATGATTTCCTAGAAGCTGGTCATTTTTTAAACTCTGTTTTATTACTGAAAACTTTATTCTCCAATTAGGTAAGGCTAATTATATCTCTTATTTCCATTTATACCAGTAAAATTGTAAATTATTTGCGTGTTTTCTTCCTGAAACAGTATAGTAGCACATTGTAATAACTAATGTTGGAATTCGCATAATATTGAAACATAATGGTTGTTTCTTTTATCATTTTAAATATATTTTGTTCAAATGTTAATGACTATAAAACATGTTAAAATTCCACAGTGACTAAATCAAAGTAAATAATATATTGTGCTTCGTATTTGTGGCCAAAGGTTCCCATTAACCATAGAAAGTCATAAGGAGAGAGGACTGTTCTGTGAACTGGCTACTGTACAAATAGGAAATGTTGTCAGGAACATTTGTGAAGTGAATTCTATTTAAAAATATTCCATCCCTCTTGACATTTAAATAGAATAAGTAAATGTGCAAGCTGGTTAGATTGTAAAAATTAAAATATACATAGATTTGAAGATTTACCTAATTATAAATCAATAGCTGATGAAGACTCTAATAAAGCATCGTGTTTTCTGTTTATACCTATGAAACTGGGATATTCCATTTGATCTTTATAATAATACATTGAAATTTGGCACTGTAGGTATTAATCCCATACATTTAGATCATCACTTTGAACTTGCTTTTTAAAGAGATATGCCATTGCATTTTTCCATTAGGAGCACCTCCAATTAATCCTCACACCAGCAACAATGAAGTTGGCAACTGGCACAAGCTCAGCCCAGATTCCAGAGCCTGGCTGTGCCAGGGGCCCATTTGGGTCTCCAGACCCATTTGGTTCTTGGCACATCTGCTAGGTCTTTCTCAGACACCTAGTTAATGGTAATTGTAGTGTCTTTGAGCATGAAGCAGGCATCTGCCTTGGAAGAACAGGACTAATAGCAACAAGCCATTCCTCAGAGGCCACTGATTGATTGCAGATGAACTTTATTGGTGTCTACTTTGTTTTGTTCACCTTGGTGTTACTAAGGCACTACTAGCCAGGGTATGCATTGCAGGCAGCAGCTGGAGAAGTGTAAAAGGTCAGGATGCTGACAAGAGGTGGGTGTGTGAGTGTCCCTTCTAGCCCTGTAGAGAACAGTGGGCTGTGAAGGATGTAGGAGGAACTTGGTGAGGTTGAAGTGAGATTCAAGCCTTTCTCACAAAAGCAGCTACAGCATAAAGGAGCATCTGTGCCTGGATGGAAACTTGAGAGCAAAATCAGAATTGAGAAAGCCCATTGGTCAATGAGGTTAACAACAAACAATAGCAGGACTTGTGTCCTAATGTTGGGAGAAAAACAGAAATAGCAAGAATCAATGGAACAATGGCATACAGCATGAGCTTCCAGAGCCATTTTCTACCTTGTTTCCTGTAGGAACATCTCTCACATTCATGCTGCAGTGTGCTGATTAAAAAACAAACAAAAAGTTCAAATAAATGTTACAGATTTTTTTCCTTGAGCTGTGAGGATTGATCTGAATGAATGCCCAGTGATTTTAATAATTTTATTTCCTTTTTCTGTTTGTTTGCTTCTTTGGTAGTGCTCGGATTTAAACTAAGTGTCTTACACTTGGTAGACAGGCACTCTACCACTTGAGCCACATTTTTAGACCTTTTTTGCTTTGAGTTATTTTTCAGATAAGGTCTTCTATTTTTGTCTGAAGCTAGCCTTAGACTAGAATCCCTCTACCTACAGGTTCCCAAATACATATGGTTGCAAGTATATGCCACCACACCTTGGCTTTTAAATTGAGATGAAGTCTTGTAACTCTTTGCCCAGATTGGCATCAAGCTACTGTCTCCCATCTCTGCTTCCCAAGTAGCTGAGATTACAGGTATGATTCACCATGGCCAGCCCTAATAATTTTGCTCTTTTTTTTCTTTTGTGCCAGTCCAGGGACTAGTCTTCTACCACTTAAGCCACAGCTCCACTTTTAGTGCTGTGTGTGTGTGTGTGTGTGTGTGTGTGTGTGTGTGTGTGTGTGTGTTTTAAGTGAAGTTAAGTCTGCCTGGGCTGGCTTTGAACCAGATCTCAGATCTCAGATCTCAGCTCCCTGAGTAGTAAGGACTACACCGATGCCCAGCTTAGTTTTACTTCCTGAGTGTGTCATGGGGATGGAGGGCTATAGACAAATGTAAATTGGGATATGATAGTTTCTGAATTGTGAATCTGAAAGGCATTTGCTATCCTTCCTAACTCTTACTGTTTACTTTGTGGCAGTTTATTCTTGTGTTTTATTTTTTATTTTTTTTGGGGGGGGTGTCAAAAATTTCAACCAAAGCCTGTTTTGTCGGTGACAAATGTGGTAAAGAAACTTGTTCTATCACATTGCTGAGAGGATTTAACTTTAATGTGACTGATTTTATGGTTCTAGTTATCTTGGGGCGGGGGGCGGGTGGCATTTAGAAATGAGTAAGTGTGGAGAATCCAGTAGCATTCTGGTTACTGACATGCTTTCTAGTTTGACTAGCAACACTGGCACTTGCTGTGTGAGAGGGCATGGGTGTGACCAAACCCAAAGATCCCATTTCTCGGTTCCCTGACACAAGTGTCACACTATTGATGTCTAGGTCTTCTTAGTACAGTGTTATCTTGTGTAGACTGGGATAATTTAAGATCTTTTTGCCTAACATGAAATTACAGTGAAGCTTTGTGTGGAAGTAGTTTTTGTTTTCTTCCCTTATGAAGTGATAAGAAGTAATTATTGTTCCTATGACAATCTTTGTAAGTTTTGAACACCTCATTACTTAGCTTGATGTTTTATATTTGTATTTCAACAAAGGTCTTCAAGTTAGAAATCATACTTAACTCTGTCATTTGGGTGGGATTATTAATATACCTCATCCGCTTTTGGGATCCATTGTAGTCTTAGTTGACCAACATTCTCAGTGTTACTTAAAGGTTGTTTCTTATTATTTGTTCAGAAGCATTCTTTCTATATTTTGCTCTGATTACTAAATTTGAGGACTTTTTATTCCTTTTATGGTTCTCATTTTACTAGCTGTAAATATTGGAAGGAAAGCATTTATTCCAGGCAAAATTAATTAGGGAGTTAATGATGATGTAGTAGAACAAATCATTTGTGCAACACATAGCACATAAAAGCTACATGGTTTATCTCTGTGCAAATGAATGTTGTATTGGAAAAAACAAATGAGACATACCTAACAGCCTCACAGGAAAATCCAAACTGTGTAGAACTGATACATAAGACTGAGATAAATACTGTGTTCAGAGTCATTTTCTGATGATATTATGAGATGTAGCATGAGGAAAGCTCTTTCAGTTTAACAAAGTGAGTCAGTGGTATTAAGAAATCATCCACAAATGGATTTTTCCTACGTTAAGTCCACAGCTTTTCCTGCCAAATATCAATTATTTTTGCTTTCCAGCAAAGGAGTCATGTAGGAGAAGAAGATGTTGAAAAGTCAATGGCTATCTATGTATCCATCCTCTTTGATCATCTTTTATAATCAAAATGTGACTTAATATAAAACAAAGTCATAAAACTTAATTTGGCAAGATTGCATGTGTGAGCAGGTAGCAATGCCTTTTTCCGGTTGACTTGTAAGACATTTGAGAATGGATGTATTATTTATGGGTAATAAAATAGCTATTTAGCTTTCTAGCAATTGGATTTTATCACTAGGGAGTGTTCATGCTTCGGGAGCTTAGGCCAGCTACTTCTCAGACCGTATGGTGATATTGAGTGGGTCACATATTATGATTCATAAATAAACTGTTTTACCTGTTGGCATTCCTGCATTAAGTAATTTGAACTTACCATGGGAAAACAACTTTGGAAGTTTTAATGTTGCCACCATCTTTTATCAGAAAGTCAAGGGAACAAATGTCATGATTCCATTTCCTTGAGTTCTGTGTGAAGAGTTAGGCCTGTGTGGGAAACACATATGTTTTCTAGGCTACACAACTGCCAAAGATAGATGTATATTTGGACATAAACACACTGGATAAGCATTTGCATCAGAACTGAATTCCACCCTGTGGTTATCAGTTGAAGTTAAGAAAGCCCATGTTTCTGCAGATAATATCCTGCTGTCTTCTGTGTCATCCTCCGGTTTCATTCGTGGTACTCTGATCCTCCCTGATTATACTGCAGGTGTCCAGGCCTTCATTCCTATCCTAGGGCCTTAGCACTTGCTTTTCTCTCCTGAACCCTCTGAGCTCAGCTCTTTTACATTTGCAGTTTGATCATCACCATTCTGAAGGGAATGTAAGGTATTTTCTTGTTGAAGTTAAAACATGTTAAGTAATATATTAGCTTCTGCATCTCATTAATCTACCATCAGCTCTCTTTTCTCTTCAAATTTGACT
The DNA here is from genome assembly GCF_023159225.1 of Perognathus longimembris pacificus. Lineage (NCBI taxonomy): Eukaryota > Metazoa > Chordata > Mammalia > Rodentia > Heteromyidae > Perognathus > Perognathus longimembris. Next base: position 31,778,803 of record NC_063164.1, on the reverse strand, counting down.
TCTGTCAGAGCTCTTGCTGCTGGTTTTCTTATCCCTCAGCCTCTTTCCCGCTTTTTTTGAGGTACTGAACTCAGAGCCTCATGCTTGTTAGGCAGGTACTGTACTGCTAAGGCATGTCTTTAGTCTTTTTCAGGGATAAGGGCTTGCATCCTGTAGAGGTGCTTGCCTGGACCATGATCCACTTACTTCAGTCTTTCTTTCATTGCTAGAATTACAGATGTATATCCCCAGGCTCAGCTTCTTCTGTTAAGATGAAGTCCCATAGTCTTTAAAACAATTTTTTTTATTGTCAAGGTGATATACAGAGGGGTTACAGTTACATATGTAAGTAATGAGTACATTTCTTGTCAAACTTGTTACTTCCTCCCTCATTTTTCTCCCCGCCAAGTAGCTTTCCAAGCAGCTAAGATATAGGCATGAGCCTCTACTGCCCTGCTTGTTCTTTCTCTCTCTCTCTCTTCCCCCTTTCCTCCTTCTCCTCCCTCTTCCTTTCTCTTCTCTACTATCCTTTATGCCTTCCTTTCTTTTCTCAGCTTCTAAACATGGATATTTTCTGAGTTGAGCCCTTTACCATATGCTGTTATTTCACAGGTGAGTATCATGTTCAAGTTCTGTTTATCCTCTATGGCTAGAACTCCCAAGTCCAAAATTTCAGCCTGGATTTCTCCCTGTTTTTCTTCGATAGCTAACTTTCCACTTGAAACCTTCATTCCTAGGGTCCTTCGTTTTCTGAAATTCATCATGGTCCAAAGTAAATATGATATCTCCTTCAATATCTCCTCTTCTAATATTTCATTTAGTGACACTCCATTTAACTTCCTCTCTAGCCCCAGGAGTCATCTCAGATGGAGATCAGAATCTCCATGGTTTTACTTTTTTGTTGTTCTTGTTTGTTTGTTTTTGGGCTAGTCCTGGGGCTTGAACTCAGGGCCTGGGCACAATCCCCTATCTTTTGTGCTCAAGGCTGGCACTCTACCACTTGAGGCACAGATCCATCTTCTGGATTTTTAGTAGTTTATTGGAGATAAGAATCTCACGGACTTGTCTGCCCAGGCTGGCTTTGAGCCTCGATCCTTAGCTCTCAGCCTCTTGAGTAGCTAGAATTACAGTTGTGAGCCACTGTATTTAAAGTCCATCTCTTTTCTAGGAGTCTACCTCAAGTCATAACCATCTCTTTCTAATAATATTGTATTAGTCACCCACTGTACAGTTTTTCATTTTGATTGATCTAAGATAAAAACCAAGACTAGTCAATTTTCCCAAAACTTTTACAGTATGTTACTGTTCAGCACAGGGTGGTTATTTACTATTGTCTGTGAAATGATTGAAGGATGAAGGATCAGACCTGGATTCCAAACAGACTATGTAGTTCACAGCCCTGGAAACATGGCAACTAACTTTTTGTTTCTGGATTTGACTTGGAGGTCCATGAAACCAGAATGAATATCACTAGTGCTGTATCATACTTTACATTCTAAGAATGGGCAAGCTAATGGTAAAAATGAGGCTCTGTTTGTCTTCTATGTTTGTCTTCTAGTTATATAACTTGTGGGTTTTTTGTTGAGGCATTTCTTTTTTTTTTTTTTTTTGGCCAGTCCTAGGCCGTGAACTCAGGGCCTGAGCACTATCCCTGGCTCCTTTTTGCTCAAGGCTAGCACTCTGCCCCTTTAGCCACAGCACCACTTCTGGCCGTTTTCTATATATGTGGTGCTGAGGAATCGAACCCAGGGCCTCATGTATACGAGGCAAGCACTCTTGCCAGTGGGCCATATCCCCAGCCCCTATTGTTGAGGCATTTCTAAGTGAATTCTTCAAAAAACAGGTTTTCCCCATATTTATACTAAAAGGGAATGTCCCTTTGACATACTAGATTTATATAACTGGATTACATATTATAAAACAAAGATTCCTTCTAACCATAGTTTGGTGTTTTGATTTCTGTTCATTAAGATGTTCTAAACTAATTATATCTTAAAGAAATATCTAAAAACTGTTTATTCAAAACAACTTAACAAAAATGTGTGATGGTGTAATTAGATGTTTAAATGTATTCACCAGATTAGAGGCATGAAAATTTGGCTATATTGTTTTCTTTACTCACTTTTAATTTTCTTTTATTTTGGTTATGAATAATACATTTATTTTATATCCCCCTCTTTAAAAATTTATATCTTATTGTTATTGTTGAGGTGATGTACAGAGGGATTACAACTACATAAATCAGGTAATGAGTATATTTCTTTTTGAACAGTGTCACCCCTTCTCTAGCTCTCTCCAAGCTTTTACTTTCCATCCTCACCCACACATTGTATAGTTCATTTTCTATATTGTGTTCACTTTTAATTTTCATTTAGTGTTTCAGTATACTTCAATGCTATGTGCTATGTATGTGAATTAATATGTATGATAAATTTTACCATGTTATACTTTTTTAAATACAAACTTCTGTGACATTAATCATATTCATATTTTGTGTTAGTCTTGTGTTAGTTTTGTGTTAGTCCAGCAGATAATGTTTTTTTTTTTTTAAATGATGAGACCCAAAGCTGTGCTTGCACCAAACAATCTGAGTTTCTCTGGGGTTTATCAGTTGTTTTAAAGAAAAAAAATGATTAGGTTTGTTGAATTTTATTAAGGAACTTGTAGCTGTACTTAATCCCAATTTGTATTTTACTCGAACAGTGGAAAACTACAATGTAGAAATATAGTAAAAAATACCTACAATGTAGAAATGAAAAAATGATTGAAATAATATTTGACTTTCCCCCCATTATTTCAGAATGATTTTTAGGATTCAAAATTAGTGCTCTGGGCTGGGGATATAGCCTAGTGGCAAGAGTGCCTGCCTCGGATACACGAGGCCCTAGGTTCGATTCCCCAGCACCACATATACAGAAAACGGCCAGAAGCGGCGCTGTGGCTCAAGTGGCAGAGTGCTAGCCTTGAGCGGGAAGAAGCCAGGGACAGTGCTCAGGCTCTGAGTCCAAGGCCCATGACTGGCAAAAAAAAAAAAAAAAAAAAATTAGTGCTCTAAGCATGAGATTAGATAGATTATCTATTAGATAAACTAGAGATTGTCTTTATGATATGGCTATGCCAGAAATAGTACTTATAATGTCTTATTTTAGAAACAAAAAATAGAATATTTTTCATTCGCTTTACTAGTTTGAGACTTTTTAATTCCCATGATTAAATCCATGATAAAGTAGTGATTTGAGAAGACTGTAGATCTGAAAGGTCAACTATTATTGTATTATTTGGAGATAGTCTGTGAATGCATAAATTCAGCTGGCTTGTTTTTTAAAATTATTTCATGGGAACTGATAATTTGGAAGCTTGAACAGAGAATGCTAGGAAATAGCATGGAACTCAATATCTAATCATTGTACTCCACTAGAATATGAAGTCGACCTTTAATGTAAGCAACAAAGGCATCTCAATGTGCAGTTCATTTGTAAATATTTAAGCTTTTATTTCCATTGTTGTATTCTACACTAAAAGAAAGGAACATAAGGGAAGGAGTGAAAGGTAGGGATGAGTTCTTCAGGCTCTTGTCTTCAGTCAGTGAAAATAGTGAACATTAATAAAAAATAAAAAAAATTCTCCTACTGTATAACAACTTTCAAGATACCTCTTACAACCATTGGAGCTAGTTCAGTCATCTGATTGAAAAGCTACTAAAAGCGTATAAAACTGAGACTAAGCCTGGCTTTAGTCTCATGTCTCAAAGACCCATCTTCCCAGTGGGTTTTTTCATTGCATCATAATGTCTTCTACTTATCAGCAAGGAAGATCCACAGCCAATACTTTAATGCTTTTGGTCTGTCTATCTTAACGGTCCCCCTTCTTCTCCACTGCCAGACACAGTTATCTTCTTGAGGCAAATGAAAGGGTGGAGGCCCAGGGCCCAGGTAGAGGCTATGGTAGTGTAGAAGCTGGGAAGGAGACTTCACTCCCTTCTTCCTGTCTACCAAACTACCACTCCTGCCCCTCCAAGACAAAGCATAGCATGGCCATAATAAAAATAGGAAGGATTGATCTTCAGATGTGGACATTTTCTTTCTTTATGGCAAAAGCAGAGAAATATTAAAGTCCTGAATCTTTTCCAACATAGCTTAATATAAATAACCTCGTCTATACTCATCAGCAGACCAGCTAATTACTTGTTCACACATGCTTTGGCCAGTTTTAAGCTCACTGGGGGCTTGTAATAACTTTGGATTTTGTCCTCTGTGTGATGACAACTTGAAAATCACATCTTTTACATGGATTCTGGGTTTTCAGGCATTGGGGACAGGTTTTATAATCATGTAAGAATTGCAAGTCAAGACAGGAAACAAGTGTTACAGAGTAGGTGTCTTCTATCAGATTTGATGAAAAAATTATCTCCTAAAGCTTGTCTTAACAGGGAGCAAAGCCTCAATTTAAGGAGATAATTTTACAAGACAGTATTATAAGTGAAAGCCATTGTGTCAGTGACTGTTTTCATAAACAAGTAGTGTCTCCAGATAAGAGCAGAGTTTTCGACTGTGGAGAAGATGGCCACATTGCTTATGCAGGGCAGGGGAGCTGTACAGCATTTAGAAGAGCACTGATTTCCCATTTTAGGCATGGTAGAAACTATCAGAGGTTTTATAGCTGTTGACAGTAATTCCGTTTGGAACATGATCTTCTTATATAAAAGTAATGTTTAACGTGCTATAGCTCATTAGTGTAAAAAGCAAATCAAATGGTAAGCTTGCAAAGCTGAGTCATATTCTAATTTGCCATTACAATTCAGAGTTTCCCTCTTTATTTTCATTGGAAGATTAGTCCCTTCACAGCAGAGCCATTAGGTATCTGCTTTGATGGTGTGGGAAAACATAGCTGAACATCTGACATTTCGGAGCATGTGGCTTGTGAAGAATTTAAATGTGTACAAGTAGAGCATGTGTGTATAAGCAGCTGAAGATTGATAGCTGGTTTTTCTTTTTAACTTCAGGATGAGAAAATTGACCACTCTGGGATAATTAAAAATAGTAGCTCTCTGAAGAAGCAGGAGCTTAGTTGTCAAATGCCAGAGTACCAAGAGGCAATATTCTATAATCTAAATTGGGTAATTTATATCTCGGTTACTTGAAAATATGATGTGTAGTTGACTCAGTGAATCACCCCAACAGCACACCATAAGTAAAGCAAATTGTTAACCAGCAGAGTTTGAGCCAACTGAATAGCAAATCACCTTGTATTTATTGAATTAAAGGATAAGCACATATGGACAAGAAGAAATAAATGATGTCCCAGACAAGAGATCCTACCTATTTTGTTTGAAAGGAATGCCAGTTTAGCTACTGGAGCTACTGAAGAAATGGAGATTTGATTGTGGTTCTAGGCCAGCCAAGGCAAAAATTTTATGAGCCTCCATCTCAACCAGTAAGTCTTGGGCATGGTAGTACATATCTGTCATCTTGGCTATATGGGAAGCATAAATAGGACAGTGTAAATAGAATTGTGGTCCAGGCTGGCCTAGACAAGGAAAAGAAGAAAAGACCCTATTTTAAAAATAACCAAGACAGCTGGATGCTGGTGGCTTACACTGCAATCCTAGATACTCAGGAGGGTAAGATCTGAAGATCACAGTTCAACTCCACCCTGGGCAGGAAAGCCCGTGAGAATCTTTTTTTTTTTAAATTTATTTATTTTATTGTCAAAGTGAAATACCAGAGGGGTTATAGTTTCATTGGTAACACAGTGAGTACATTTCTTATCCAACTTGTTACCTCCTCCCTCATATTCCTCCGCTTCTCCCTCTCCACTTCCCCCCCCAACCCCCGTCCTGTGAGTTGTACAGTTGGTTAACACCATAAGGTTTTGTAAGTATTGCTGTTGCATTGGTTTGTCTTTTTATCCTTTGTCTCTTGATTTTGGTGTTACCTTTCCCTTTCCTAATTCCAATACACTTATATACAATATCCAGGGTATTAAAATCAGTTATAGTGCTATCAGGGGTAAAATTGCATGAAGGGAATATGGAAAAAGAAGAAGAAAATAAACAGAAGGGAACGGTTTCATATGGCCTGTTGAAAATACCTACAATGGTGATATACACTTGTTTTTATAACTTGAAGTTCATTTCACTTAGGATCATCTTATGTGTTCATATGGGCATAGCTCTTAAGCCATTGTAATCTTCTTCTAGGACTGTCCTGAACATGTACTAACTATTCCCTATGAGGGGAACCATAGAGTCGATATTTCTTGGGGTCTGGCTTACTCCACTTAGTTTGATTTTTTCCAAATCTTTCCATTTCCTTACAAATGGCACGGTGTCATTCTTTCTGATAGAGGCATCTAATGAGGAGCATCTGGGTTGGTTCCATATTTTAGCAATGACAAATTGTGCTGCGATGAAGATAGTTGTGTTGGTAGCTTTAGTGTTGTCTTGCTTGTAATCTTTTGGGTAGATTCCCCAAAGTGGGACTGCTGAGTCATAGGGGAGCTCTATGTTTAGCCTTCTGAGGAACCTCCATACTGCTTTCTATAGTGGTTGAACAACTTTACGCTCTCACCACTAATGTAGTAGGGTTCCCTTTTGACCATATCCCCTCCAACATTTGTTTTGTTAGTTTTCCTGATAATGGCCATTCTTACTGGGGTGAGGTAGAATCTCAGTGTAGTTTTGATTTGCATTTCTTTTGTGGCCAGTGATGTAGAGAGAATCTTATCTCCAAATAAGTACTAGAAAACCAAAGTGATGCTGTGGTTCAAAATGGTAGAGTGCTAGCCTTGACGGAAAAGCTCAGGGACAGTGCTCAGTCCCTGACTTCAAGCCCCCGACTGACCAAAAACAAAAACAAAACCTGAGACATAAGGAGCTAGGGAACCTGATAGAGTACCTGCATAACACTACCTGGCAAGTGTTTCCCTGAGTTCAAATATTGATAGCACTAGGAAAAAAAGAATGTGAAGGAGATGGCTCATAGTATTTTGGCTATACTTTTCAGTTGTGGAAATAATAGTATCACGTAGATGCTTAAAATATTGTCAACTTATCACTGAATATTTGTCTTAAATATTCACAAATCAAGAATGAATTAACTTCTTGCTTACTCAGAGTATCACTGCCAGAATCTCCTTATGGTTGCCCTCTGATGGCACATAAAACAATCCTCTTACTGTCAAGAGCACTTATAGTTTACAAAGGATAGTCATGAACATTTTCTTGAGTATCACAGTAACACTATATTGTATGTAAGGATTACAAAATTCCTACTCATGAAGCCAAAATTAAGACTTGGAGAAGTAAATTACCTCATCTGGTCATATAAATAGTGAGTAGAATAGTCATAAGCTAAGAGTACTTATTTTTCTCCTAAAGATGATGCTCAGTGCACTGCACATGCCCAAGGACATGAACTCAGGACCTGGGTTCTGCCTCTGACCTTCTTTTGCTCAAGCTTAGAGTCCTATAATTTGAGCCACAGCACTACTTCTGGCTTTTTGGTAGTTTATTAAAGATAAGGATCTCACAGATTTTCCTACTCAGGCTGACTTCAAACTGTGATCCTCAGATTTCAGCCTCCTGAGTAGTTTAGGATTACAGACATGAGCTACTGGCTCTTGGCTTCTGCAATCTACATTTTGATCTCTTCTTGGTATGCTTATATAATTAAAGTGCTTTGGAAAATTTGTTTCTGACAAACTTGTTTCTGAATTGATAATGTGGTTGGGAGCATTATTAAATTGAGAATATGGTCTACACAGAGGAAAGAATAAAGAAATTCCCAGTCTTAAGTGACATTGATCAGATGTTCAGTGTTAGTGAATTGGCAATGCTATAGTTCCAGAATTTCCAAGCTAAGGTGAAATCCATCATCTCCCAATTATGAATATTCAGAGGATTGGACCTATATTTTGGGAAGGACACTAGGAGAGAAGGCCTATATACATTTAAGAAAGAAACAGCCACAAGAAATATTTAACCTACTTTAAGATAGACCAGTCTGAATGGATGCAGTCTAATGTGCTGTTGGTAGAGGTTCCAGAGAAATGTGTTCAAATGAGCAAATAACATTTCCCTTGTTTGTAGAAGTATTTTATTTTAATTCAAAGGACATAGAATAATTTGCAAAATAAGTTTCTTACAGAGCCTTATTCTCTCAGCAGTTTCTCTTTTCTGAAAAAATAGGAAGGTAGGCTAGCGAAGCTTGAGAAGTCCTTAGAGTGTTACTAAATTTCTGTATTTCCTCAAGGAGAGTGATCCATTCTTTTCCAATTATTTGACAGGATCCTTCAAACCAAAAATGTGGTGGAAGAAAGAAAACAGTGTCTTTCAGCAGCATGCCTTCAGAAAAAAAGATCAGCAGTGCGCATGACTGTATCAGCTTCATGCAGGCCGGCTGTGAGTTGAAGAAAGTCAGGCCAAATTCTCGCATTTACAACCGCTTTTTCACTCTGGACACAGACCTCCAAGCTCTTCGATGGGAACCTTCCAAGAAAGACCTAGAAAAAGCTAAGCTTGATATCTCAGCCATTAAAGAGATCAGACTGGGGAAGAACACAGAAACATTTAGAAACAACGGCCTCGCTGACCAGATTTGTGAGGATTGTGCCTTTTCTATACTCCACGGGGAGAACTACGAATCTCTGGACCTAGTTGCAAATTCAGCAGATGTAGCAAACATCTGGGTGTCTGGGTTGCGGTACCTGGTTTCTCGTAGTAAGCAGCCCCTGGATTATATGGAGGACAACCAGAACACACCAAGATTCATGTGGTTGAAGACAGTGTTCGAAGCAGCAGATATTGATGGGAATGGCATTATGTTGGAAGACACATCTGTAGAGTTAATAAAACAACTTAACCCTACACTGAAGGAATCCAAGATCAGGTTAAAGTTTAAAGAAATCCAGAAGAGTAAAGAGAAACTAACCACTAGAGTAACAGAAGAAGAATTTTGTGAAGCATTTTGTGAACTTTGCACCAGGCCAGAAGTATATTTCTTACTTGTCCAGATATCTAAAAACAAAGAATATTTGGATGCCAACGATCTCATGCTCTTTTTAGAAGCAGAGCAAGGAGTCACCCATATCACTGAGGATATGTGTTTAGACATCATTAGGAGATATGAATTTTCTGAAGAGGGGCGACAAAAAGGATTTCTTGCAATTGATGGATTTACCCAATACTTATTGTCACCAGAATGTGACATTTTTGATCCTGAGCAAAGCAATGTTGTCCAAGATATGACTCAACCCTTATCTCACTACTACATCAATTCCTCTCATAATACCTATCTGATAGAAGACCAGTTTAGGGGACCAGCTGATGTCAGTGGGTACGTTAGAGCTTTGAAAATGGGCTGTCGCAGTATTGAGCTGGATGTGAGCGATGGCTCAGAGAATGAACCAATCCTTTGCAATAGAAATAACATGACGACACACCTTTCTTTTCGAAGCGTCATAGAGGTGATCAATAAGTTTGCCTTCATTGCTTCTGAGTACCCACTCATTCTCTGCTTGGGGATTCACTGCTCTGTACCACAGCAAAAGGTCATGGTACAGCACATGAAAAATGTCTTTGGCGATAAACTCTATACTGAAGCCCCTTTGTCATCGGAATCCTACCTCCCATCACCTGAAAAATTGAAAGGAATGGTCATCGTGAAAGGAAAGAAATTGCCTTCGGATTCAGATGTGTCAGAAGGAGAAGTCACAGATGAAGATGAAGAGGCCGAAATGTCTCGAAGGATGTCAGCAGATTACAACGGCGAGCAGAAGCACATTTGGCTCTGCAGGGAGCTCTCTGATTTGGTATCTATTTGCAAATCGGTTCAATATAGGGATTTTGAACTATCCATGAAAAGCCAGAATTATTGGGAGATGTGTTCCTTTAGTGAAACAGAGGCCAGCCGAATTGCGAACGAGTACCCCGAGGATTTTGTGAACTATAATAAGAGGTTTCTATCCAGGATCTATCCGAGTGCCATGAGGATCGATTCCAGTAACTTGAACCCACAAGACTTTTGGAATTGTGGCTGCCAGATTGTGGCCATGAATTTCCAGACTCCAGGTCCGATGATGGACCTGCACACAGGCTGGTTTCTTCAGAATGGGGGCTGTGGCTACGTGCTGAGGCCGTCTATCATGAGAGATGAAGTTTCTTACTTTAGCGCCAACACCAAGGGTATTGTCCCCGGGGTGTCTCCTTTGGTTCTGCACATCAAGATCATCAGCGGTCAGAATTTCCCGAAGCCCAAGGGAGCGTGTGCCAAAGGGGATGTCATAGACCCCTATGTCTGTATAGAGATACATGGCATCCCAGCCGACTGTTCTGAGCAAAGAACTAAGACGGTGCAAGAGAACAGCGACAACCCCATTTTTGATGAAACTTTTGAGTTTCAAGTCAACCTTCCCGAGCTGGCCATGGTCCGCTTCGTGGTTCTGGATGATGACTACATCGGGGACGAGTTTATCGGGCAGTACACCATACCTTTCGAATGTCTGCAGCCTGGCTACCGCCACGTGCCCCTGCGCTCCTTCGTGGGGGACGTCATGGAGCACGTCACCCTCTTCGTCCACATCGCCATAACCAACCGCAGTGGAGGTGGGAAGGCGCAGAAGCGCAGCCTCTCCGTGAGGATGGGCAAGAAAGTTCGGGAATATACCATGCTCAGGAATGTCGGTCTTAAGATTATAGATGACATCTTCAAAATAGCAGTTCATCCCTTAAGAGAAGCCATAGATATGAGAGAAAATATGCAGGTAGGAAAAAGAAGTCCTGCCCCTCCCCTTTCTCTACTTACTCTTGTCCTGCTCTAACTCTTTGTGATTTACTAAAGACCTGGTTTGAAAAAAAAAAATCATGTTTAAACCTGCCTGTGATAAAGCAGCTATACTTTGTTTCCGATTGTGAAACTGTGATGCTTTGGTCTGACCTAAACCAATTAATGGGGTGTCATTAGCTATTGAATACTGTATATGTATTACATATACATGGTACATAAAATTGTTATATGAGAACATATATACGAAACAGTGTGAGTGTGAAGTATATGTGCGTAATATATAACATACATTTACAATAACAACACCCCCCCTCCACACACAATATTGATCTAGAGGTGGCTCATGCCTGTAATCCTAACTACTCATGAAGATGAGATCTGAGGATTGTGATTCAAAGTCAGTCCTAACAGGAAAGCCTGCAAGCCTCTTACCTCCTGTTAACCATGAAAAGCCAGAAATGGAGCTGTGGTTTAAGTGATAGTGCTACCCTTGAGCAAAAGAAGCTCAGGGATAGCACTCCGGCCCTGAGTTCAAGTCCTAGGACTGTCACCCCCTAATAAAAATATATGTATGTATATATGTATTTGTGAATATGAACATGGAAGAGAATTTGAAATCCAATAAAACAAATGTAGTGCCTATTAGATTTATTTTTAACTGTTTAAATGATTACCCAAAAGAGAAACAAACTGAACAAACAAAAGTCAGCATTTATATTTGTTGACAATTTTTATAAGTGTGATTCAATTGAAAAATTCTGGATCAAATCTATTCCCTTTCCACACAAGGTGAGACCGTTACATTTAGATAATAAGGCTATTATGAATATTTGGGAGTTGCCTGCTCTCAACATGGAGAAAATTCAGTGTTAGTTTTCTTCTATTCATTAATGCATAAACAGGAGTTACAAACTTTATTTTCATGCTACTTAATACACTTATTCGAGGCTAGTATTATTGAAAAGCCATCGAATACCAATTGCTAAATACTTGAAGTGTTCACTTTATTCCTTCAACAATTATTTTATAATAACTTACTAAAAAATTCCTGCTTCAGTTTAGCAAATACACTTGAAGAGGGTAAGTAATAAATTATGCAGATAATGAATATCATTGTTTTTATTTTTTTTATTTTTATTTTTGGCCAGTCCTGGGGCTTGGACTCAGGGCCTGAGCACTGTCCCTGGCTTCTTTTTGCTCAAGGCTAGCACTCTGCCACTTGAGCCACAGCGCCACTTCTGGCCATTTTCTGTATATGTGGTGCTGGGGAATCGAACCCAGGGCCTCATGTATATGAGGCAGGCACTCTTGCCACTAGGCCATATCCCCAGCCCTGATTGTTTTTAGACTTTACATCTGAGAATGCCTTTTTCATGTGATACTGAACCACAAATTCATGTAAACCTACTTTTCATATTATCTTATGGACAAGTTCTGGAATAGACTTAAAGTAGATCTTAAGTAGTCAGAATAGTGGAAAATAGTTTAGTACATAATTCACATTTTAAAAGATTGTAAGCATTTGAGCCTGGGTGATTTGTCTGAGGTAGCATTTTAAAAATAGATTTCAGGTTATCAGCATCTTTTGTATGGTGTTTTCTGAGATAATCTTAGAATACTGTAAATCTCTATAGTAGATTAGTTGCAAGTCATTTCTACACCCATATTAGAAGTAGATTTTACAATTCCAATGTAGTTCTTAAAATGTAATCTTTTATGTCTCATATTTAAAATATACTAAGAAGAGCTGGTTGTGAAGGTTTGCTAGGTAATACTGATAATTTATATTATTTTAATGTAAAGTATTTGGGGTTAAGGATTAACTAGATCTTAAACCAAATCAATCCCAATCAGTGATTTGGAGCCTAAATCAGTAGAAAAATGAATACCATAAAGGCCACTAAATTCACGATACATTTAATGGGTTAGATACTGTCCATTGTTAAGACATGTAAAATAATGTTAAATGATTTTTTTCCCCAAAAGAGCCTGAACATGGGCAAACATAGTTATCCACACAACATTGTCTATGTGAGGTTCAGGTTGACAAAGGCAACCATTTTGAGCATTGAGACAGAGGGTGATGAACAGTAAGAACTCACTACCTTGAACGGAGAACCCCAAGGAGATGTCTCCAATATGCACTGGCATTGCCCAGCCTGTACTAATTTCTGTGATTGTTCAGTGCTCAGCTTTGAAAAGCAAGGTGTAGCTGGGCCATAATCTGCTTTGTTTTTATCACATATTTCTGGTGGCTGCTAAAAATCCTGCCAAGATGAGGGTCTATACTGGGATTAGCTCTGTTATTTCTGCACGTCACTATTTGGATTAGTAATCTAGTTTTTTTTGTTTGTTTGTTTTTTTACAAGAAAAGGGTTGCTGTTCATGAATGTGCTTGTGTGTAAAGCTGGAGGTGTTGGGGGTGCTGGGCAATGTGGTCAGGTGTGTGACTCTGTTTTGTTTTCCTTGTAGAATGCCATAGTGTCTATTAAGGAACTGTGTGGACTCCCTCCAATTGCCAGCCTGAAGCAGTGTCTGTTAACCCTGTCCTCTCGTCTCATCACCAGCGACAACACTCCTTCAGTCTCTCTTATGATGAAGGACAGCTTTCCTTACCTGGAGCCTCTGGGTGCAATTCCAGAAGTGCAGAAGAAGATGCTGGCTGCTTATGATCTGGTAGGCATCTGTAATTCCATACTTTGGTCCCTATGTGTGGAAACTCCTTAATGGCATGGAAACCACTGGCTAGCACAGAGGGATTGTATGTGTGAGACCTGTGTTGGTGGTAGCATGCAGAGCTGGCCACCCATTTTTCCCAGAAGTCCCAGTGGAGACTTCTGAGGAAGTGCCTTGATCCAGGAGCCCCACAGATGGCAAATGGAAAAATCTCTGTGTTAGCAAAGAATGATGTATTTAATAAATCCTTAGAACCATGTACCCTTATGATCTGAATAACCTTAGCTTGCAGTACAGCCTTTTATTTGTATATCTGGAGTTGCAAACTATGTCCCAACGCTGCCTTATTATGGTGAGACAAAAACTTTCTCTAGAAATTAGATTTCTAAGCTAATCATACTGGTCTCTGAGTTTTCTGAATATATAACATAATTCATATAGCAGTTAGATTTCAAATTAACCACAGTTTTGCATATTGGACTCTGTAACTCTGTAAACAAAGTTAAGGAACATACTTGTAACATATGACAGATAAAATATACTTAGAAGCCAATAAAAAGACTTAGAAATCAGTAAGAAGAAAAGATGGAGGGAACAATTTTATCTTTATCAGTATCCAATTTGGTTGCAATGCACAACAAAAGAAATATAACCTAACTATGGCTTTAAAGCAGTTTTGTTCCTCTACATGGAAGTGTGAAGATTAATCATACAGGGAAATACTTCTGCAAAATTCTTAGAAACCCAGGCTCTTTCTAATATTCTACTCACCTGTCTCTAAAAGTACATTCATAGTCTAAAAATGGCTGCTGATGTGCCAGCTATAATGTCTACACTCTTCAACTATCAGGAATGATGAAAAGGAGGGTATATATATCCTCTTAATGATGCATGCATATGTAATGTTTGCTGGCATTTTGTTTATATCATCAACCTGGAATTGATACATAGTTATCAGTTGGTTGCAAAGGAGAATTTGATTTCCAGAGGATATGTGCTAAAAATTGTCCCTTCTATTACTAAGACATAGGAAGATAATGGATACTAGAAGATAACAAACAGATTTTGCTAGGGCAATAAACTAGCTGTTCATCCTTTTCCCCCAACAGAAAAAGAAATAATCAAACATCTGACCGTACAGCAGTGTTTTTTTTAAATTACAGAAATTATAGAAGAGTAGTAGTAAGCCAGCCATGGTGGTATGTGCCTGTGGTCTCAACACTCAGAAGATGAGCCTTGGAGTTCCAGCCAGTCAGGACAACATAGTGAGAGACCAAAGTCTTAGAAAATGGAAAGGAAATGTAAGGAAAAGAGGAGAGGAGAGGGAAAAGGAGGGCACAGGAAGTGATGGGGTAGGGAAGAGAGGAGAAGGGATGGTAGAGGGGGGAGATGCAATATACTCTTCTTTTCCATCTAATTAGTATATTTTTTCTTTGCATCATGTATTTATGATCAAGAATCTAAGGAAATGGATGCTTTAATCCATCTGCCTCTACTGGGAAAAATAAATCTCTATATAATTTAGAGAAAAAATTAATAACAAAATGTTGATTCATTTAGTGTACTTCCTTCCTTCCCTTGGGTATTCTAATACAATACCAAAGTTCATAAATATTTATATTTTAGTGATATTAACATAGAGGGATTATTTTAAAAACATTTAATAATTCATAATAAACTCCTTTGAAGTTGTCAAAAGCCATGTGCTAGACTCAGGGATATTTAATGGAGAACAGCCCATGACATGTTTTGTGACCAAGTCTGGTTACAAAAAAAAAAACACAAAAAAACCCTTGGCAGAATAGGATTTAAACACTGGCAAGACATTAATAGTGATTATTTTCATATGAGAAAGGGAGTTCTATTTTCTTGTTTCTGCTTTACTCTGTGTTTTCTGCATCTTCTAAACACTTTATTGTGAATGTGCCAATTTTAGAACTGAATAAAACTAAAAGTTACAGGAGAAAAGACTAATATTTTATTATTGAAAAAACCTCCAACAACCAAAGAAAGACATTTAGGCTAAATATTTTCCAGCTGAAGGAGAAAACCTCCCACAGAGTATTCTCTGCTCATGAGTCACAGTACCAATTGTAAACTAACTCCACCGCTGCTGGGGGAAAAGTTCATTTATTGCCCATGTCACATTTTTCAAGAAATCAATTTTTTCATCATAAAAGTGGGGATTGAAAGCTGTTCAGTGAATAGGTATAATTGCCACCTAAGAGGTGAAATTAGGGTGCTAGTTGCCATAGAGACAGACAGTAGACATCACTTATTCCCTTGTAAGCTAAGAAAGGAAAACCATTCATTGAGGGAGAGCTGGGCCCCTGGCGCTAGGCCTGTTGTAATAAGCAGAAAGGCACCTGGACTGTGTTTGGGCAGTTTCTGCTTCACATCACCTTAAGTGTCTGGTAGTCTTTGGGCTTTTCAGTTTTACTTATTAGAAATCTGAATATTAGTCTGAATATTAAATCTGAATATTAGTCTTTCTCAAAATTATTTTAAAAATGAGACTTGTGCTTCAGACAGAAGATGGTTTTCTAAAATTTAAAATAAAGGATGCTGCCATGGAAAGTAGAACTAAGTCTTCCTTTGTAGTTCCCTGTGGAGATGATCTCCCTACCAAAGTAGGAAATTGAGTATAAATTGAAACTACTCAGAGTGCTGCATAAGTGACTGGAAACAACAATAGTGGCATCTCTTTGAGAATGGGGGAGGTAGAGAGAGAGATGTATAAATGATGACATTGACCTTGAAAAAACTCCCACCATTTTCACTTTTAGAATTTGTATGATGGTGACTGACCTCTTTAATTCTCTAGATTATAATAAAATTATAATAAAATTGAAATTCCTTGTGTAGATGTATAGGAGCATTAATGGTTTTAACCTGCCTCTCCAGCTTCACTGTCTCCTTTTGTTCACCTGCTTCCAGCCTGCCACATAGAAAAACATTCTTGTTCTTTCTCTCACTCCCTCTGTCTCTCATCAGACCAATGTATTCCCTTCTCTAGGCCATTGAAATTATGCACTGTATCCCTAGAATGTTCTTCCCTGCATGGATAGTTAGCTGCCTCTTACCTCTTAATTTCCTCCCAAAATGTCATTTCCTGAGAGACACCTTTCCTGACTACTGGCCTCATCTGCCATTCTCATATGTAGCCATATGCTTTCCATCATCCATCTTTGAAGTAGGAGTCAATACTATTTTGCTTACTGTCATTTATTAATAATTTATTTGATTCATTTAGACACAATTATTTTACCTTCTGTCTTACTCATTGGTCTCTATAAAGACAAAGATTCTACTTGCTATCTTTTGTTCCTAAGCATATAATTAGTATTAGGTGTCTTAAGGTTGATCGTTAAATCCTTGATATGGAATGAAAAGCTTACGAAGTAAGGCAAATTTTTGTAGATGGTGAGAACAGTAGATATCAGGACATTGGGGAAGGATGAGAATGGGGGCACAGAGGACTTTTAAGGCAATGAACTATCTATATGGTATGTAATGGGAATACATGTCATTATACACCTGTACAGCACCTGTAGAATGTACAGCACATATAGTCCTCATGTAAACTATGGACTTCAGTTAATGATCATGTATCATAATTCCTTTACCTGTGGTTATAATTATACCACATTAATTCAAAATGAAGGACAAATTGCCAGGATGGGAATTCTGTACTTTCTATTCCATTTTTTTATTTTAAAACTTCTCAAATTAAGTCTAAAACCCCTCTACAATTTTTACTACTAATAAAAACTTACTTGATGAGTAAGGTCAGACAATCCAGACTTATTGGCTAGGCTTGGGGACATGGATTCCAAAATGAACAGCTTGGCTTCAACATGGACTGGAGTTGCTTAATGTTTGGATTTTTAAAAATGGTAATGAACTGCATTGATGCCATCCAAGAAGACAATTTGTAACCACTAAAATAATACAGAATACATTTAAAATGAAAAGAACTCTTAATTCCTTTCAGAATAAGTACAAATGTTTGACTCATTTCAGTACTGAAAGAAAGAAATCAGGCAACCCAGGAGCTTATATTTGTGGAAGTCAACTTGAGTGCTCCCAAGCATGTTACTTATCAGAGAGAAGTAAGATTAAAACATTCTTGAAAACCATGCCCTTGAATTCATCTGCTCAGATTTACTTTTTCTTTAGTGCTTTTTTTTTGTCTCCCTCCCTCCCTCCCTCCCTCCCTCCCTCCCTCCCTCTCTCCCTCCTTCCCTCCCTCCTTCCCTCCTTTCCTTCCTTCTTTCATTCTTTCATTTTTTTTTCCAGTCCTGGAGCTTGAACTCAGGACCTGGGCACTGCCCCTGGCTTCTTTTAGCTCAAGGCTAGCACTCTACCTCTTGAGCCACAGCGCCACTTATGGCTATTTCTGTTTACGTGGTGCTAAGGAATTGAACCCAGGGCTTCATGCATGTTAGGCAGGCACTCTACCACTAAGCCACACTCTTAGCCTCTAAATTTAGTTCTTTAATAACCCAAGATGGCTACTATTCATTACCAAATGCTTGCTCATTTAATATTTAAAGTTATTTCCTTCCAAGAGCTTTTAAATCAAGAAATAAAAGAACCAAATCTATTCTTAGTAGGATGGGCCTATTTATGTGGTATAATTTCAGAAAACAAGAGAGTATCTTCTTCATCTTGTTTGTTTCCAAATATTTGAAATTTAGTTTTCAGACTTTTAAAAATCACTTTTAAATTGCAAACCATCTTTGTGGGTCATTAGTACCTTGAATTATCAGTAATTCATTCATCCCTTTGAGTGAATGGAATAGATTCTGTTCTATAAGGGGGCAAGGGTGCCGGGACCTTGAAGACATTATCAACCTGTAAGTTAGCAACCACAAAAGGCCCTGGATATTGACTGGAATTGGTGCCCACTCTAAAGACATGAAGAGAAAAGCTGTTTTCATGAGCCTGTTAGCTGTGCTGCTGTTTCACTACTGGCCCTGTGGCTGTAGGATAGGTTTTCTGAACAGTCCCAGGAACTTAAGTTGAAACCAAAAGACCATTTCTAAGTGACTGCCTTTGTTGCATGTTTGTTTGTTCTGACTTGTGTCTGTGAAGCCACAGCGAGCATAAGCTTCCTGCTCTGGGTCTTCACTTCCTCTAGGAAAATAGCCCACTCATTTAGATATAATACAGAGTCATTGTCCTTAGGCCCTATTAGCATCATATAATTACATTTTTTCTAATCAAAGCAATATGTTTTCTGTTTAGAATGAGTTAATTTGGAAGGTATGGAAATTGGACAGTGAGAGTTACCATGCTAGAAACAGAACAACTGTTCAATCTGATACAAATTGACAGGACTCCTCCGCCATGCCAGCTACTGTGCTAGCAGTTGCGGGAAGCGCACAGGCAGGCCTGTGCTGAGCTTGCAGTCAGGAGAGTCAGCCTCATGAGCTTGCACCTGGCACTGTGCACAGATCCCTCCTCATTTCACACAAAGTTGTAACTGTAGGTGGTGACTTTAACAAACACTGTCACTTTGGTAGAACACTACCAAAATTACCTTGTTTGAATAGGCTTGGCTTTTTTCCTTGTTCTATATTCATTACTTAATATATGGAGATTATTTTTCTAAAATGTACTTCCTTTTGTCAATTTTTTTTTTTTCTGGTTGTGGGGCTTGAACTCTGGGCCTGGGCGCTGTTCCTGAGCTCTTCAACTCAAGGCTGGCACTCTACCACTTGAGCCACAGCACCACTTCCAGTTTTCTAGTGGTTATTGGAGATAAGAGTCTCAGGGACTTTGGTGCTTGGGCTGGCTTTGAACAGCGATAGTCAGATTTCAGCCTCCTGAGTACAGGCTCATGCCTGTAATCCTGTGCCCAGCTTAACTTTTTTTTTTTTTTCAGTACTTAGGTTTGAACCTAATTAGAGCTTTGTGTTTGCTAGGCAGGCACTCTATCATTTGAGCCACACATCCAGTCTTTTTTTTTTTTTAACCAGAAACATTTTATATTTCAAATAGTTCCATGCTTTTTGGCTAGCCTGGAATAGACAATGATTGTCCTGTATTGCTTCTCACATAGCTGAATGACAGACACACACTTCCATGTCCAGCTTTTCTTAACTGAAATGGGATCTCACAGACATTTTGCCTTCCTGGCCCTAAATTGTGATACTTTTCATCTGAGTAACTAGGATTAAAGGCATGCTCCCAGCTTCAAAACCATCCTTAGTTATAGTCCTAACCTTTTACTCTAACCACATTGCTACATTTGATTATAAGAAATAAATCACTTTGTGTATCTCAAAGACAAATGTAATATGTTAAAACTGAGTTAATTTTTTTCCAAATTTTTATTATCAAACTGATGTACAGAGAGGTTACAGTTTCATACGTTAGGCATTGGATACATTTCTTGTACTGTTTGTTACCTTGTCCTTCATACCCCCCTCCCTCCCCCCTTTTCCCTCCCCCCCCCCAGGTGTTCAGTTCACTTACACCAAACAGTTTTGCAAGTATTGCTTTTGTAGTTGTTTCTCTTTTTTTACCCTGTGTCTCTCAAATTTGGTATTCCCTTTGAATTTGCTACTTCCAATACCAGTAAACACGGTTTCCAATATACTCAGATAAGATTACAAAGATAGTGTAGGTACAACCACAGGAATGTGATACAAGAACATCATCAATAATAGAAGCTACAGATACACATAGGACGTTGAAAGTAGTTACAACTGTGATATAACAATTGTTTCCATAACATGGAGTTCATTTCACTTAGCATCATCTTATGTGTTCATAAGGGTATAGCTATTGGGCCTTATGATGCTCTGCTATGACTTGCCTAAACCTGTACTAATTATTCCCAATAAGGGAGACCATAGAGTCCATGTTTCTTTGGGTCTGGCTCACTTCACTTAGTATAACTTTTTCCAAGTCCTTCCATTTCCTTACAAATGGAACAATGTCATTCTTTCTGATAGAGGCATAAAATTCCATTGTGTATAAGTACCACATTTTCCTGATCCATTCGTCTAGGTGCTAATTATTTTTTTCTGTCTGTGCAAATGATCTCATAGTCCTCTAAATCATTTTCAATTGCTCTTTATCTATTCAAATGATTTTTTTAGATTTACTATGTGATATTAGTTATTACTTCTTTTACCAGGGTACGTTCTTACAAAAGTATTCTATTTTTCCACATTGGCATGGCCCAGGTTCTTAGCTCTCCATCCTCCCATCTAGTTACTATTTCATTTAGTCTCAACCTCTGTCTAATTCAGTAATTAGAATAACTTTTATTTTCCCTCCAGGTTTACTGT